>NC_138972.1:155377500-156577500 GCF_055761805.1 Camellia sinensis
AGGTAGGGATTCCTACTCACTCTTATGGTCTTTGACATAGATTTTTAGTTGTTTTGATAAAGTGTTGAAGTTGGGTAATTTTGGGACTTAGGGTTTCAAAATGTTAAAAGAGTGTTTTGTTATTTTGATTCTAAAATGTGTATTGTGGGTTTCAAAATAATGATATCGTTGTTGGTTGTTGATATATAAACCATTGGGTCAATATGAGAAAATGGGGTGTAAAACCCTAATTGGTTGTATAAATTAATTGGTATAATTAATTTGGAAAAATTGTGGCTATATGGAATTGAGTTGGAAATAATGAAATTGACTCATTATATGGTAGAATAGTAGAGTTGGATTTATTAATCGCTCACTTTTGAAAACATTGATATTTTATCTGTTGGAGCTATTATTATCTGTTTAGAAATAATTGCTTGGGCTACCGGTGGAGGGTAGTTTTGATTGTTGTAGACAATGCATGATGATTAGGCAAACTAAAACTAATCAATTGGGTATGTCATAGAGTGTGACAGTTGATAGAATACATTAACGTTATGTATTGATTGATTGTGTATATGACCTATGTGTATATACGTTGTGTGTGTGAGAGGAGATAGGGGATGTACTCCACGGTTTAGGGAAAGATAGGGGATAGATCTCTAAACCGGATGTTGTTTCGGAGGAGATAGGGGATGGACTCCACTAATACAGCTCATATGCTTGCCAGTTAACGTGTTGATATAGCTCATATGCTTATCTATGGAAGTGTTGATACAGCTTATATGCTTATCTTTGGAAGTGTTGATATAGCTAATATGCATATCTATTGAAATGCAGATACAGCTTGTATGCTTATCTGTTAAGATGTTGATACAACTAGTATGTTTATCTATTGTAAAATGGGAAACGTTTAATATGAGTCACTGTCTCATATAAGTGGTTGGCCAGGTTCTGAGCCGTTGATATAAATTGTAAAATTGATAAAAAAATGGAAACTGAAATGAAACATGAACATAGTGGTCATGAAATGGAAATGGGTTATGAATTGGTTTATGGAAATTGAACATTTAGCAATTGCTAATATCTTAGTTATTGCTCATACTGTGTTTAGCATATTTCTACTGGGCGTTGGCTCACCCTATATGGGATATTATTTTCAGGTACAGGTAGTATGCCACCTCCAAGGACATAGCTTGGATGATGATGAGAGTTGAAGACTCTTTTTTTTTTTTGTTTATTTTGTTTGTATTACATGTATATCAAGCCAAGGGCTTATTTTGTATAGAGTTAGTACTCTTCTTTTGTGTAACCAGGTGTTGACTTGGAAAGCTGTAAGCCCATAGGGCATTCGCTTTTGTTGTTAACATATAATACTGTTGTAAGAATTACTCTGATGAATAGAAATGGTTGGTTTCTTTTATATCAAGTTGTTAGATTCATGAATAGGATTTTAAAGAGTATTTAAATCTTTTTTCTTGGTTAAAGGGTGTGAATCCTTTGGGTATCCAAACTTTCATATTTTTTGAAAGGGGCTATGGATGCTTGGTGTTTTAATGACCAGCCTTAAAGGCTGGAGGCTCTTCTTCTCTCCCCTTTCCATGTATAAATTGAGACTCTCCTATCAAGTTTCAATATAAAAAATTTTTGCTTGCATTTTACAAGTCAGTTTGCCAGAAAGTTCCTACATTGAGAGAGTGCTGCCACTGTTCTTGTTCGCTAAGCTAGACAAAAAGTGCTTCTGCCGTAGCTGGTTTTGACCGTCGTATCCTGGGAGACAGACGTTGAGATTCCTCAAGCACTCGATCCGTGAGGCGGCGAAATCTGTTTTAAGGAAACTGCTTCCGTGCAGCCTTCGGTTTCGTCTCTTTACCTTTTTATTGTTTTGTGTATTTCTGTTGAAATTTAATTGTAATTATCAACATATGTTCTTAGTATATAATTTAATTTCTTCATAAATCTATTTATTTAATTTCACAATTTGAACAACATATATAATAATAGGATTTAAAGATTTCATAGGCAGGCATCCAATAGCATAGTTAGAAGGGCATGATAATGTAATGGTCCACACAAATATTCTTTTCAAAAGATGAGTAGTTCAAAATTAGGTAAGGTGCAAGAATGAGCTTAGGTAGTGCATAACAATGCAATGATTACAAAAATATTATTTTTCACTAGTGAAAATAGACTAGTTTAAAATTAAATAAGTTGCTAGAGCAAAGTTAGGCAATGCATAACCATCTAATTAGTTCGGCCTTAAAAGAGGCATGATCAAATTGTTATTGATTTGATTGTTAAAAAGTTGTACGAAATTAGGTAGGTGCAATGCACTGAAATTATATGGTACGCACCCTTTTGCACTTGTTATTTATTTTTTTGTTGTATATATTATATATTTTTATAATAAATGTTATTTAATATTTTGATAAGGTTATGATAATTTGTACTTCATAAATAAAATTATGCATTTTGTGGTAATATTACGTATTTTTGCAGTGATATTACACATTTTTTTTTATCTAAATATTTTCTAAACAAAAAAATTATAACATTATCACAAAAATGGGTAATATTACCCCAAAAAGTGTAATTTCATTTCTGAACCACAAATTGTCGTAATTCTACAAAATAAAAAATAAATAAAAAAACACTTACCACAAAAATTTGTAACATATATCACAAAAATACGTAATAATAATACATATATACACACTTTTTGGGGAGTGTGTACTCTTTAGCCACAAGCTTATTGGCCCTGTTTGATAGGGTTTATTTCCAACTTATTTCAGCTTTTAGCTTAATTTAAGTTATTTTGATGTGTTTGGTTCAGTTTAACAATACAAGTTATAACTTTTTGTAAGTCAAAAATTAATTTATTTTTTAAGTGGGAGAGGAGAAGCTTAATTTATAAATAAAAAATTAACTTATATTCACAATTATAAGTTATAAGCTGTTAAACTATAAGGTATAATCATTTTCTCACAGCTCTACCAAACGGGACCATTGTAATGGCTTGTTCTGCAGATGATTGGGTTTCATGCTTTGTGTCAACCTAATTGGAAAAATGTATGAAGCTTTGATACTTAAAACACTTACTAGATTTTATTTATTTATTTATTTATTTATTGATGTTCGATGTAAGGTCATACCTTGATTCCTAATCAATAAAATTTAGTTTGCAGTTCAAAAAAAAAAAAAAAAAAAAAAAAAACAAGTGCAATCTAATTACACTACAACATATAAGACTTTTAGCGACCTATTATTTTGGTCCATAAAACCATTATTTTGGTCTCTAAATGCCTTTTGTGGCAAAATTAAATTTGTTACCAAAATCGTTGCTAAAAGTGCATCTAGAAAAGTCAAGATTGACTTTTAGCAACCAATTTTCAAAAACATTGCTAAAAATGACAATTGGCAACCCATTTTATGCTATCACAAAATGTTTGATTTTGCTAAACTGAACATTTCGTTGCTAATACTTTGTCACAAAAAGTCTCAATTTGGTCACAAAATACGAAATAGTGACATTGTTAACAACGATTATTTTTTGTCGCTAAAGGATAAATGACTCTTTATCATATATTTCGTCACTAAAAGTCAAGTTTAAAAAACATTTTATAACCATTTAATTTCATAGCTAAAAATTCACAAAAATTAAATTTATCATCCAACCATAAAAATAAATAAATAAAAATTGACATTAACACATCAAAGCATTTTATTCCCAAACCATAATGAGCATATAGAAAGTAAAATTTTACAAAAATTCAAACAAACTAAGTTACACCTTTAGAAATGGATATTTATCTTTTATCCATTGATTCAGTTCTGTAAAGCAAAAGTAAAACAATAATATCAATTTAATTGTTGTGATAAAAGTTAACAAGGAGCAAAAACTGATACAAAAATCAACAAAGAAAAAGGTTGTTGAACAATTTACGGAAGTAATTGAGACCCCCTTTTCCCACCACCCCCACCAACCCCACACACATGTGGAGGTTGGTGATTGAAAATAAAAATAAAAATTGGCCAATCAAAGGCTAGAGGGGGTCGTCCAAATCATTTTTTAACAATTTATTCAACCGATAACAACTGAAATTTATAAGAAGGAAGCATTCCTAAGTTGAATCAAGTCAGAAACAGAGCAACATAAATCCGACCTAATATAGATAGATATAGGACAAAAGGAAAAAAGCAAGAAGCACAACTGAAAATTGAGATGATTAATTGGCGAAGAAAAAATCAAAAATAAATAACAAGTGCTTCAAACTTAAAAACAAAAATAAATAACAAGTGCTTCAAACTTAATTACCTGGATTGCCTCAATCTCCAATTCACTATAACAAATCAACATTTTAAGAACAAATTTATTCAATTCCTAAAAGTGTAATATTTGTTGAGAAAAACCTTCAACCAACTAATTTTTTCCGTCGCAAAATTTGTCCCAAATAGCCCATCCAGAAAAGCCAAAAAATGACTTTGAGAGACAAAATTTTACATTTGTCACTGTAAATAGACTTTCAGAGACAAAAATATATGATTACAAAAAGTTTTGATTTTGAGACAACCAAAATTTGTTTCCAAAAGTCTCATAGCAATCCAGGGCAGAATAAATAATAATTTTTGAGACAACACAAATTGGTCTTTAAAAGTTTTAATTTTTGAGAGAAGTGAAAGTGATGGCTAAAAGTTTGCACGCAAGCAGTCGGTAAAGGTTGTAATTTTTTTGAAACAACTAAAATTTATCTCTAAAAGTTTGATTTAAATTTTTTTTTTTTTTTTTTTTGTGGCTTTTTGATTTTGTAACAATTACTTTAAAAATACTAGTTTGAACATCAACTTATACTCCTTTCTTGATTTCTTAACAACTAAACAGAAAATATCAAACATATCACTAGACCATTTGTTTTTCTCCAAAAAAAAAAAAAAAAAAAACACATGCTTATCACATTCAAAGCGGCTTAATCAAAAGATATTCAATGACAAACAAATACCATGCTCCAATTCATTAGTACGAGTCAGGATTCTCTACTTGACTTTCCTCCTTGACTTCCTACTTGTTGGGCCATTGGGCCTACTTTTAGGCCCAATTTCGATGATCCGAACCGTTTACATTTTAAGATTTGTTGAGTATATCATACTTGTAAAAAATCAAGTTGATCGGATATCAGAAAACATGTGTTCGAAAAACTGTTTATTAAACTTTTTTAAAAAATAGTTTTTAGTTCGATGATCCGTACCCACGTTTTCTGATATCCGATCAATTTAATTTTTTACAGGTATGATATACTCCATAAATCTTAAAATGTGAACAGTTCAAATCATCAAAATTAAACCTAAAAGTGGACCCAATGGCTCAACAAGTAGAAAGTTAAGGAAGAAACTCAAGGAGAGGATCCTGATTACAGTGGCATAAGCATTGCTTGTAGCATTCAACTATTCAATGAACAGAATATAAATTGGAGTTATATCTACCTACAGAACAAAACAACTCATCACATCTTCTCAAGTACTTCATTGAAATGTCATTCAAAATCGACGCAAGCTTGCACAACCTGCATAGAACTGAGATCTTAGAACAAATTTTTTTCAGTCAAGGGAAGCTATGTGTTGTGTTGAAGTAATATTCGGTTTTAAGTAGTAAACTACTAGACAGCCTTTACAAAATAAAAAATGGCAAAGAATTGAAAGTATTGTAAAGTTGGTACCACAATGGAGAAAGTGGCAAAGAATTGAAAGAATTAAAGCCAGCATATACAAAATAAAAACACTAACTTTTGCAATTAGATTTTTAAAGTTGGTACCATGCATGATACTTTAAAAAAATGTAAAAACAAAGACCCTGTGTTCATCCAAAAAGTATTCAACACATAAGAATTGAGTCCAAATAATTATGGAGCTAAAAACTTACTGGAGGAGCCAAGACCAACCGACTTTAAACAATATAAAGAAACAAGTTATCGACACATTAAAACCTTTCAACTTGGGGAGGAACAAAAAATTACCTGATCACGAACAAAAGCCCATGCATACACGTCTAAATTTAGATAGACCATCTGACCAGCAAGGAAATCTCACACAGGGTAGCAATCAGCCGTACAAGCAAATAGATATATTTAACCAGAGTATAAATCACAAGGTGGGGAAAACCATAAATAATTCCAACACATGCATATTTATTATTTATTTTTATATACACAAATATATGGTTATAGACATATACTCAGCTCAACAAGCTTTTATCCTCAATCTTGGGGTCATTTCTTATCACCACAGCCCAAGTTTTTACCTCTTCCTCTAACCAAGAGTTCAGTCGAGAAATAGAACTCACATTCATGAGGAAAGTTGAATGATTTGATATTTCCAAGTTTAGATTATCAAAAGCTAGCTGTGATTTTCCTTCAAGTTCTTCTGCTAAATCATCCAAATGTTTTATACTAGAACCATACATGGATTTAAGCCCTCGGAGCTGTGCTTTAAGTTGTTCAGTAGCCTAAATATACATTAAAAGAACAGTATGAGTTCCAAATCCTCCATGTGTCTGCTTCAAGCATTGCTGAAATCACTGATAAAAGAAAATTGAGTTCTTGTTTGTAACCAAATAATTTATATTTTACCGTGGCCTTTGTAGATACAAACAATTGTGTCTTCTTCTATTACTTTCAGTTGCTGCTCTTGTTCTGTTACAGGCAGCTACAGTTTCATGTAAAACTTCAAGCTGCTGATCTAGTTGAGTGCAAAAGTTCGGGATTAGAACTCTGTTCCTGTCTTCCACTTTACTTTTGTGATCTGTTCACAAATCATAATAGGCAATGTCAATGAATCAATTTTTTGACAACGTGATCTTCTAATAATTTAAATAAAAAAAAATACAAACCAATGTCTGCGAGCAAGCTAGATACCTCTGATGTTGCATTCCCCAGCTCAGCATGAAGCTCAAATGCTTTTTCAGTCATCGCTTTCTCTAACAAAAATATAAAAATCATTGATGCTCTAAGTTATTTTCAGAACATTTCTCCCCAAGATAGTGAAGCTTTTTAGGATTATCAGAGTAGAATGCCGATACTATATTTTCATAAGAAAATATTTGCCAAAAAATATTACAGAACTCTTGGTTACTGGATCCTAGTAGATTAAATTATATGAAACAATAATGGTGGCAAGCTTCCAAGCAGTACTAGGATAATATCAATTGTTTGGAGTGTGTGAAGAGATTAGCAGCTTAGAACTCAACCACAAGACAAAGAAAGCCAGAGCATTTGGCTCATACAAGCAAATGGAGACTAAAGGCCACTAAAAGTGTTGATCTTACCTATATGAAATTTTTCGAGGGGTGGACTAGTTACAAAATATATAACGACTACAAAAAAAAAAATTATAACAGCTTGATTGAGCCGTACAATTTATGAAGGCCCAGAATTTCTACCCTTAAGTCTGGCCAATCCAAGTCCCATCACATTTTATACTTGTGAATTGAATGATTTGTGCCAAACTAAATATAACCAATCATTTGTATATATTACAAAATTTACATTTTAGAAAGCCTCTAGTCAGGACATTAACTTGGTACCATGATGGTTTTGTTCCCTTTTCCAAGAGATTGAAAATCCAAATTTTGTAGTAGAGTCCTCAGAATTAGTTGGCATAACAAGATGAAAAATGCACACTCCCATGACTCAAGGAAGAATAAAACAAGTATGTTCCACGATAACCAATGTATCAGTGAAATGAGATGTCTCAAAGACTTGCTATCAAGAGCTAGTAAAGAGACCTCAATGTAGTCAATTAGTTTGCTATCTCAGTACATATAAGTGATGTTTCATCCTAAAAAGATTTAAAGAAAAACTGAGTTAGATCAGAAGAATTTTCTTTGGGTGAGAAACAATTCCATAGTGGGGCCCTCCCAGTTGTAACATTATCCCAAAAGGTATCAGCAACAGAAACAACATATTAATAAGAAGTTGCTATATTAAATTGTTGAGTTGAAGCATCTAAGAATGGTATTGGTGACAACCTGGTGGCCTAGCAGGTGGTTCTGGTGTCAAGTGAAACTTTTCGTGGTTTCGAAGAACTTCACAGATTTCAGTAGGATGGAGACAGCGGTGTTGTGCTTCTTACAGTATCTGCTCAACGTCTACAAAAGTTCAAGATTTACATGTTAAAGATCTGAAATAAAAAATAAATAAATAAATAAATAAACTACTCAAAGCATTCATAAAATCAACAAAATTATAAATGACATGAAGACCCATAATCAACAAACTAAGCACTGTATTTCAAACCAACCATGCCCAATTCATGCATGCAGACTACTAACTAGTTTTGTACAATTCAGAAGTTACAATGTGTTTGGATTGGGTGATTTGGGAAGAAAATAAAAGAAAATTGAAAATTTACACCTTTCAAGGTTATTTCGATCATATAACATGAGACAATTTCTTTTTCCCTTCCTTTCTCTCCTATTTATCTAAAATTTATTTTCTCACTAGACTTGTATAATCAATTTATTTCCTCTCCTAAGTTTGAATAGAGTTAAGGAGGCATTGCATGTAATGTTAAAAAGCTTGGCATCATTCCATCAATCCAACCATAGAAAAAAGGGGCATTTCCAACGAAATCAAACAATATATACAGAATTTCAAAATACCAAGAACAAACTAAATGATCATTGCAACATTACTCAAATTTTAAGCTAATAAATTGATTTTTAAGCCTCAATTAAACTAAACATGAATAACCCATTAATCAACTATGAACCAATTAACATGAGAGAGAGAGAGAGAGAGAGAGAGAGAGAGAGAGAGAGGGAGAGAGATGCATGGAAACGAACCCAGTACAATTAATAGAGTAGAAAATAGAGAGCATTTAAACAAGAACATAAAATCTTCCATTAAAGCATTACATATAATTATATAATAATAATCTTCAACTAATAACCTTTAAACACTTAAAACAAATAGTATGTAATATGTATGAGCATCTTGGCAACAAATTATACAAATCCAAACAAGTCAAGTTACCAATCGATAGTCATGATCTTCCAAATTTTACCGATGATATGAACGAATCCCGTTCCATTTAATCATTGACAAAACATACCTTTACTTAGAAAATATGAAGAAGAAGAACTCCGAAAATATGAGGAAGAAGGAATATATTTCTGTTATATTCAAAACTTCTTATATTACAAGACCAAATGACACTCCTTATATAGGAGATATTACAAACATCATCATAACCCATTATATGCCACTTACATATTATATATTACCACTATCCACCACTATCATATTCTATACATACCACTATCTACCACCAACACCACTATCATATTCTATACATGCCACTATCTACAACCAACACCACTATCATATTCTATACATACCACTATCTACCACCAACACCACTATCATATTCTATACATGCCACTATCTACCACCAACACCACTATCATATTATATGCATGAACACAATTTCCAGCACTCCCCCTCAAGCTGGTTTGAAGATATCTTCCATAGCCAGCTTGCTAGTCAGCTTATCAAATTGCTTCTTGTGTAGTCCCTTTGTTAGCACATCAGCTAATTGTTCACCTGTTGGAAGGTAGGTCATACAGATTATGCCAGCATTGATTTTCTCCTTGATGAAATGTTTATCCACTTCTATATGTTTTGTGCGATCATGTAGAACTGGATTATGAGCTATAGATATAGCTGCTTTGTTGTCACAATAGACCTTCATAGGTGTCGGGTGAGAAAGCTTTAATTCTTCAAGAATTCTTTTAATCCACATTACTTCACAGATTCCATGGGCAACAGCTCTGAACTCTGCTTCTGCACTACTTCTAGCTACCACATTCTGTTTTTTACTCCGCCATGTAACTAGGTTTCCACCTACAAAGGAGCAGTATCCGGATGTTGATCTCCTGTCTGTAACACTTCCTGCCCAGTCTGCATCTGTGTATACTTCAACTTGAAGATGTCCATGTTTCTTGAATAGTAAGCCTCTCCCTGGAGTTCCTTTCAAATATCTTAAGATCTTATAAACGGCCTCAAAGTGCTCTGCCCCTGGTGAGTGCATGAACTGACTTACCATGCTGACTGCAAAGGCAATATCAGGCCGCGTATGAGACAAGTAAATCAATTTCCCTACAAGTCGCTGATATTGTTCTCTCTCTTTGACTTCTTCAGCCTTAGCAGCTTGTAACTTCAAGTTAGGCTCGATCGGAGTCTCCGCCATCTTACAACCAAGCATACCTGTTTCTCCAAGGAGATCAAGAACATATTTTCTCTGATTAACGAATATACCTTCCTTGGATCTTGCAAATTCCATTCCGAGGAAATACTTGAGGGCTCCCAGATCCTTAATGTGAAATTCTTTTGCGAGTTTCTCTTTGAGGGCTGCTAACTCTGCTTCATCATTGCCAGTTAAAATGATGTCATCAACATAAACAATCAAAATTGCAATTTTACTGTTTTTTGAATGTTTATAAAATATTGTGTGATCTGCTTGACTCTGCGAGAAGCCACAATTGATAACTGCCTTCCCAAAGCGTTCAAACCACGCTCTTGGTGATTGTTTGAGTCCGTATAATGACTTGTTCAATCTGCATACTCTGTCACTTCCAAGTCTCTGCTCAAATCCCGGCGGTAGGCTCATGAACACCTCCTCTTCAAGATCACCATTAAGAAATGTATTTTTAATGTCAAGTTGATGTAGAGGCCAATCTGAATTTACTGCAAGAGATAACAGTACTCTGATGGAATTTATTTTAGCAACAGGAGCAAACGTCTCCTGATAGTCGATCCCATAAGTTTGAGTGAAGCCTTTAGCTACCAGTCTCGCCTTGTATCTCTCAACGCTTCCATCTGCGTTACATTTTATCGTAAACACCCATTTACACCCAACTGTTTTCTTGTCTTTGGGTAGATCAACTATCTCCCAAGTACCACTTCTCCTTAAAGCATTCATCTCCTCCATGACTGCTAATTTCCAATTCGGATCATCCAATGCTTCCTGTATATTCCTTGGAACAAACAAGTGTGAAATCCTAGATGTGAAAGCTCTATGGTTTTTAGACAATCTTTGATAGGAGAGGTAATTTGCAATAGGATGTTTAATGCAATTTCGGACACCTTTCCTAATTGCTATAGGTACATCAAGGTCGGAAATAGAAGGAATAGGATTACCTAAAATTTCGATGCCAGAACTCGGGTGGACATTCGGGTCATTAGGATGGACATTCGGGTCATTATTCCTCAGATGAAATCGCTTCCTAGTATAAACCTGAAGCTCAGGATTTAGATCATTTTGTAGTACTTCTCCCCCTAAACAAGAATCTTCTTGACTAGGCACCATAGAACTTGGTTCTCCTAAGTGATCATTATCAGACAGATGTGGTTTTTGTGTAGGATAAATGACATTGGGGAGCGGAATAGAAATATCCCAAAAACGGTCTTCTACTCCACTTGTCTCCCCCTGAAGAGAAGTGTTGGGGAAATAGGATTTTGTTTCCACAAATGACACATCCATACTCACATGAAATTTCTTGTTTTGAGGATCGAAGCACTTATACCCCTTTTTGTTTGAGGAATAACCCAAAAAAACACATTTTATAGCACGGGGGTCAAGTTTTGAACGAAATTGACTGGGAACATGAACATAGGCAGTACATCCAAAAACTTTGGCGGGTAAATCAGAAAACAACCTCGTGCTAGGAAAAAAAGTTTTGAGACAATCAAAAGGTGTTTTGTATGTTAACACCTTTGTAGGCATCCTGTTTATCAAATAAGAGGCTGTTAAAATTGCTTCACCCCATAAATATTTAGGAACATGCATGTAAAACATTATAGCACGTGCTACTTCAAGTAGATGTTTATTTTTTCGTTCTGCAATGCCATTTTGTTGAGGGGTATCTCGACATGTAGATTGATGAAAAATCCCCTTTTTTTCCAAAAACTCACCCAACTGCTCATTGAAATATTCTGTTCCATTATCAGAATGTAAAATACCAATTTTGGTTTGAAATTGGTTTTCAATCATATTGTAAAAATTTGTGAATAAATTTTTCACGTCAGATTTTTTATTCATCAAATAAATCCAACATAAGCGGGTATGGTCATCAATAAATGTAACAAACCATCTTTTACCAGAAAGAGTAGTGATTTTAGAAGGGCCCCAAACATCACTATGAATCAAATAAAAAGGTTTTGAAGCCTGGTAAGGTTTTGGCAAATAAGTAGAGCGATGAAATTTTGCAAAAATGCAACTTTCACAATGAAAAGAAGAACAATCAATCCCTTTAAATAATTCTGGAAATAAATGTTTCAGATAAAGAAAACTAGGATGTCCTAGCCTATAGTGCCATAGCATTATTTTTTCTCGAACAGAGATTGAACTGGTACTATTAAAGCTCTGAGCTTTTTTATTACTAACAGGTACTTCATCAAAGTAGTAAAGACCTTCAAGCATCCTAGCACGCCCAATCATCATCCCCGAGTTCTGGTCCTGAAATTCACAATGGGATTCAAAAAATGTAACACGACAATTAGAATCCTTAGATAGTTTACTGACAGACAAAAGGTTACAGGCTAAGTTGGGGACGTGAAGAACAGCATTGAGATTAATTTTCTCAGTTAGTTTAATAAATCCTTTTCCTGCAATAGGTGAAAAACTACCATCGGCTATTCTGATTTTGTCATGACCAGAACAAGGGAAATAGGTACTAAATAAATGGGAAAAACTAGTCATGTGATCGGAGGCACCGGAATCTATGATCCACAGAGAGAAGTTTAGGCAAGAGAAGGCTTTAGGATTTCTACCTGTTTGTGCCAACAAAACACTAGGAGTACCGGTTGAGGAGTTGGATTTTATCAGCTTTAAGAGTTGATCAATCTGCTCTTTGTTGAAGGGACCTGAATCGGCTTCATTAGCGGTAGGAAAGCCACGATTCTTCTCTCCTTGTTTGCTGCTTTTCCAGTTGACAGGTTTGCCATGAATCTTCCAACACGTTTCGCGTGTATGGCGAGGCTTGTTGCAAAAATCACACCAGACCCGTGGCTTATCATCAAACCTGCGCTGGTAATTTGCAGCCTTGTTGGCCGCAGCATCGCTAATTAAAGCAGAAATTTCAATTGATTCACCATTACCTTTTTTCTTAAGCATGACGCTCCTTCGGCTCTCTTCTCTTCTGACTTCGGCAAATACTTCGCCAATGGATGGGAGAGGAGGTCTGCCAATAATTCTTCCTCGCACTTCATCGAACTCAATGTTGAGGCCGGCAAGAAACTTGTAAATACGGCTGTCTTCCACAGTTTTCTTGTGGTGGTTGCAGTCGTCAACCGATTTCCATTCGTATGTGTTGAAGATGTCAAGATCCTGCCACAACCTTTTCAACGAATTGAAATATTTGGTGACGGAATCATCTCCTTGACGAATCTCTCCCAACTTCAAATTTAATTCGAAAACTTGAGATTGATTTCCTAGGTCAGAATACATCTGACTAACATTATCCCACAATTCTTGTGCAGTAGTATAGCACATGTAATTAGAGCTTATATCCTCCTCCATGGAATTGACCAACCATGTCATAACCATGGAGTTTTCAGCGTCCCAATTGTCGAACAGCGGATCATTAACAGCAGGAGCCTTCTTGTCACCAGTGATGTAACCGATCTTTCCTTGCCCACGGATATACATCCGGACAGATTGTGACCAGCGGAGAAAATTATCACCATTTAGGCGGATGGTGGTGATTTGGACAGAGTGAGAGTTGGACGTTTTCACCGGAATGGCAGCGGCAGGGGTTGAAGTGGTTCCGGACGTGACTTCCGACATGGCTATGACGGTTTTAGGGCTGCTGTGTTTTTTGTTGCTCTGATACCAACTTAGAAAATATGAAGAAGAAGAACTCCGAAAATATGAGGAAGAAGGAATATATTTCTGTTATATTCAAAACTTCTTATATTACAAGACCAAATGACACTCCTTATATAGGAGATATTACAAACATCATCATAACCCATTATATGCCACTTACAAACTATCCACCACTATCATATTCTATACATACCACTATCTACCACCAACACCACTATCATATTCTATACATGCCACTATCTACAACCAACACCACTATCATATTCTATACATACCACTATCTACCACCAACACCACTATCATATTCTATACATGCCACTATCTACCACCAACACCACTATCATATTATATGCATGAACACAATTTCCAGCACCTTTCAATTCGACTTAACAAAACGACTCAACTTTTAGAACAATCAATTGAATGGGTAGTCATGATCTTCCAAACTTTACCAATGGTATGGACGAATCCATTGCTTCATCCAAATGTGTAAAATATCTTAGCTAGACTTAAAAGTTGAGTTACGCGACTCGATTTTGAAAATGATGAGAGGACGAGCTCCTAGGAGCCTTCAAAGTCATGTTAATTGTTCAAGTTTGACTTGAAAACTAATCGAATTTTAAAAATATGCTCAAACTCGATTTTGAAAAGGATGAGAGGACAAGCTCCTACGTGTCTTCAATCAACAAATAGACTTACATCCTGCTCAAGATGATTTTGGACTTCTCATATAATTCTCTGATTATTTCTTAAAGTACTTACCAAATAAAAAAAATCTGCTCAAAGTCAGAGTTTATGGTTAACTGGTAAAAGCAGAGCCTTGAGAAAGAGAGAGAAGCTGGAATGAAATTCATGCTCAACAAGGCTATGACATATTTACTAAAAGAGTTCAAAAATGATCCATGAGAGGCCTAAACCACCAAGACATCCAAAAACAAAAACAAATATCCACATGACACAAATATCCTAATTGTTCTATTATCAACAAAGTGGGCTAACAGTCCTGAGCTGTTTGAAATCGCTGACTCTATCTTCATATATAAAATGTTGTGAAAACAAAGCAACAAATTTTCAAATTTTTAGAACACCATGTCACAAAAGGCTTCAAGATATATCAAACTCCTCTTCTGTAGACACCAAATCCATTCAACTTTCTCCAAACTTTGTTGCAAAAACTTCATTTCCGGCTTGCCACTAATGTGGAAAGTTACTCTATTTTAGTAAGGTGCAATTGGCGGTTGGAGCAGTTTTCTCTTAGACAAATTGTAGGCATACTAAGATCATAACTTTTTGACGTAATTTGAGCTGAAGCAACTTGTAAGATTAGATTTCAAATCTACTTCATTTGAAATCCTTAAGTTAAAAAACAGAGCCTTAAACTATTTAACAAAGACTAAAAATGTACTCACATAATCGTCAATTCATACAGATTCTACAAAATTCTAATCAAATTCAGAATAAAATAAAATAAAAAAGCACAAAACAACAAAATTTATAAGAGCAACAAAATCATATGTTCAAAATTGTAAAATTTTCCAATAATTCAAACCTAAGGAATCCAATTCTTCAAGCAATAGCAAAAAAAAACTTAATCAAAAGGCGTGCACACACGAAAAAAAAAAAAAAAAAAAACCCAGAAGAGATAGAGATAGACATACCGACTAACTGAGACAGATCTCCTTAGCTTTTTCTATAACCCTAACAGCAATCTTCTTCAAATCCGCTTTGACGTAGGGTAAAACATCAGCAACCCCTGCAATTCAGAAGAAAAAAAAAAAAAAATCAAAACAATCAATTCACTACATGAATCTGTATATATAGAGGATTGAATGGAAGCAATCAAACAAGATCCGTAAAGAAGAACCATTGCATTTGCGAGAGAAAAAGAAATTAGGGATTTGAGAGAGAGAGAGAGAGAGTTCAAAAATGACTTTATAAAATAAACGACAATGCTACGTAGCTCAAATTTTGTGGATCAAAAGTGACTCAAATGGTCAAAACGACGTCGTTTTGAGTATAGAAGAACATAAAAATGGTCAAAACGATGTCGTTTTGGCCATTTGAACCACTTTTGAGTCACAAAATTTGAGCAACGAAACATTTTCTTAAAATAAAATAATGTATTATTTGGGTTTATTGGGACCAATTAAAATTGTAGGTAAAAGTGGTTGATTTTTTTACAACCAAATAGTCTTGTCTAAAAAATATAATAATATGATTAAATATATATTTTTTTAAATTTCTTCATTTTGTCCTTAAAAATATAATTTTTTACAGACAAATTATTTTTATTCTTAAAAAAAAATTATCTTTAAAACCTTAGCCTGCGTTTGGTTGTGTTTTGTAAATGTGATTTGAGAGTATGAGTTTTATTTTGAGTTTATGTGTTGTAGAATTATGATTTGAGTGTAGAAAATTTGTTTGGTAAAGAGTTTTGAAAATAGTTTTGGAAAAGAGGTTTGATTTGAGTGGAGAATTGTTGATGTGATATTTGATATGTGATACAAAAATTTACAATTCATAACTAAACATACAACTCAAAATTATTTTAAAACACATAAAAAATTTAAAAAAATTCAGAAAATATTTTTCCTGAGTATGTAAATCAATTGCCAAAAAAAAAATCTGGAATTCAGAGGACATCCGGGTGGACGTCCCCAAGGACATCCGGGTGGTCTTCCGGGTGGACTTCCTCAGGCAAAATTTTGACAAAAAACGCGACCTGTGCATCAGAGTTCTCTGCAGAGAGTGGAAAATTGATTTCAAAACCATAACCAAACATCATACTCAAACACACGTGTAGAAAATTGATTACAAATCACAATCAGACAGAGCCTTAATTTCTTGTAGTGATTCTTGCTTCGGAATGTTGAAGGGCAATGGATACAACATGCATAGGAAGAATAAATCTGATTTACCAAAGAATGACTTGTGGAATTGCCGGTAAATCATGATGTGTGTGTGTTCATAAGAAAGAATGACATGAAAAGTTCAAAAAAGATGTGACAGCTACTGAGTAAAGTTAAATATAAAATTCAAAAAAAACAAATAAATAAAAATTATGAAAACTATATATCAATAAAATTATTTACCTTCGCTACAACATTAGGAAAAGTTGCATCTTGAAGATTACATATTTCAACCTGTTAAGAAAATACTACAGCTTAAACAAAGTACAATACATGGTGCATATAAAAATACATATAAGTGTGTGTATATATAAGCATGTATCTATATGCAATTGAGAAAACGGATGTAAGGTGTAATGTCCTGGGAAAACACCTCCCAAATCCTGTTCCCCTACCTCAATCCGCATAGATACAACCATTAGATAAAGAAATAATAATACAATTCCGTAACACTTCTTCCCCGTTGAACTATTCCCAAAAACTTCAGTACAGTCTACTTACATCCAGAGTTAAAAGGAAACAATTCCATAGCTATGAAGTTGTACTAAAAAGAGAAACCAAAAAACAATAATAAATAAATAAAAACAAAAAAGGCAACACTCTATCAAAAGTGTGCATGTTTTAAAAATAAAATTCTTCACATTTACACAAAATAGCCCCAAGGCTTCAACACAAAACATCAAACGATTGGGCATTCATGCTTCATCCAAATTGCTTTCTATAGTAAATCATTTAAATGGCTCGTCAACTTCATTTCCTGAAAATGGTTAGTTTTTGGGGTGAGTGAATGCCCAGTAGGAAATATATTTAACAAATTATATAATTAATTGAAATACACATGATCATGCAATGCAAACATTTGATAAATTTTATTATGTATGCATATGAATACCTTTATGCATGAGTATGAAATGAGTAAATGTTAAGGTTAAATAAGCATTTCCTGATCTTTCAGGGGTGGTAAATACTATGACATTCCAAGTAAGAGCCGTAATTCAAAATACATACATAGATATAAATTTTGTATACTGAAAATAGTCCCACATTTGCTGACTCCAGAAACGGGAGGGCGATGGGCACCCAAAAACATTTTTTCCTTCCCCATTTGCCGACTCCAGAAACGGTGGGACTGTGGACACCCAAAAAAAATTTTCCACATTTATCCTGCCGTATGCGCAAACAGGGCAATTGGGAACCTTGACTCCTCGCGCAGGTACCAAATACAAAACACAACTCAAAACCACCCAACTCACAATCCGGACTCATAGACTATTTATCTCCTTTCAACTTTCCATCATTCAAATCATCATTGTATTATAAAAGAAATTTAATAATGCATATGATGTATGAATTTGTAAATTCTCATTTTCCCCTAAAATGATTTCAATGCACAACAATTCAATAGTTCACATGTCAACAATGAGAAGATTCTTCAATTCATAACCATCATCATCTCCAGTTTTAGTGTAAAAATCTCAAAGTCTAACTTTTCAACATCAAAGTCAAGTAAATATACTTAATTTTAGGTTTTAGAGGCCAATTGGGCAAAAACCCCTTTTAAGTCTTCCAACCACTCATACACATTAGTATCACACCAATCCAATAATTCATATTTCAACCCCAAAGTCGAACAAACATGCCCAATTTCATGTTTTGAAAATTAATTGAGAAGAATCCCTCTTTATTAAACAAGTTTCAAAACTAGGATTTGTAGAAAATCAGGAGTTTCTCTCTTTCATAAATTATAGACTAATTTCCATCATCAACAACACTAATCCTCAATAATAGACATACTTCCATCCATAATCATAAATTATTGCCCACATCCTTCAAAATCATTTATTAACAAACACAATCCATACATATATATATATATATATATATATCTACAAAGGTGAATATCTAATGAAGCATAACTCCTTTGTCCAGACTCCGGTTTAGGTCGTTCTTGTGTTCAAAACCCTAGAAACAAGCTTTCCAATGGTTCCAGCCTCACATCCAAATTTAAAGTGTGGAAAGAAAAAAGGACAAAAGAGTAAAGACTACTCATGGGACAATTATCCGAATTAATGTTTTTGGTTCAATCTTACTTTACCATTATGATACCACCTCAATCAATATCACAAAATGAACCAAAGAGGCTCCAAGTACAATAATAAGAGTGTCAAGAGCAATCCCACAAGTCCAAGAAGTACGAAGTGTTACATAAGGGGAGGGTTACCTGTTTACTATTGCCCCACAAATCTTCATACCAGTTTATTCCATCCATATCTAGAGGAGATGTACAATTAACAAAAGGGTTACTCCATAGTCAAACTTTTGAATAGAAAATAAAAATAAAAAGGAAAGAAGAATCCAAAAATATAAAGGAACTCTTATACGCTAGAATATATATATATATATATATAAACTGGAATATATAATTCAACATGTAGCATATATGAGCATGCTGCTCTTATCATAAATATATCATGGCAAAGAGAAATAGAAAAGAAAAACAAATTATAAAAACTTGCAAAAGAAAGTTATTCATCAAACTATATTTTCTTAGAGAAATCCACAAGTAATTATTAATTTGAGCAATAATCTTATATACACAATCAAGTAACAAAGAAATTTCGAATAAACAAATTTCAGAACAGATTCATACAACATAAACCTCTTTCAAGTCCTAGAAAAGTAAAGTAGTGATTTCAAAACAACTTCATAGGTATTGCTGGGGTATAGGTATAGCATACCTCTCCTTCTGGGATGTTGATGACATGTGGCATAAATCCGAGTCCTGTTGAACTATTCATCTATTCACCTAGAAGATAAACATTGATGATTCGAGAACACAATCAATTTCTCTAACCTCAAAAACCAAAAAAAAAAATTTAAAAAAATAAAAAACGAAGTAAAAGAATAAAAAGGAAATATCAGGGGGAAAAATAGATGGCATTGTCACGCAATAGATAGAATATGAGGCTCATTCGATTCAAGAGAGCGAGCGAAGCACTTCTTGTTCTTATAGATGTGAATATGACACTTTAGCATTATACAGAAGAACAATGTCATGATTTTATTATTGTTTATCAATCTCAATGACAATTAACATGCAATTTATACTAAACTTTTATCATAAAACAATGATGACAAAGCAAATTCCATAGCTAATTTTCTATTCATGCAATTAGAAGAATATAGAAGTCCCTGTTAAAAAAAAATGCATAGCTAATTTTTGTTCAAGTAATGAAATCTTAAAATGAAATATACTAGAAGCATATCACACTTTATAACCCCGGTACATTCCCAGTTCTTCCCTAGGCTTGGAAAATGAGACAACTTAGCACAGTAAATCTAGAAAAATGAAAACATGTTGTCATAAACTTCATGTGTGATACATAATTTTGTAATCCAAATGAAGAATTTAATTGCATGCGTGATCAATAACCATTAGTATAGAACTAAATTAAACTTTAGAATTTAATTATGAAAAGTTAGTAAAATTGTAATGCTGAAGTATTAAAATTATAATAAAAAAGAGGTTTAAATTATAAAAAAGGGAATGAAGTAAGAGCATGCATCATACAATTCCATTCCATTCATATGCAGATATATGTGGCCAAAAACGGGGTGCAAACACTTAAATGTTAGAATCAAACCATGAATGATTTCAATATTAACTCCAACTGCGTGTACAACTTAAGAAGAAACTCCAAAAACTTACTACTTAACATTCCAAGGATAAGTAACAAGACAAATTATTTCTTATATTTAGCCCAAATTACATAACCAAGTAATAAAGAGAAAATTTGACATATAATACAAAGTACCTCAACAACAGTTTCCCAATGATCTAAGGTGATAATGTTGGAGCTGTGGAAAGTGGATACTGTGGCAATGGTAGCTAAAGTAGCCCAACACGGCAAACAAAACACATATCAATCCTAGGAATTGAACTTGCTTAATTGTTGTCAAGTATTAACAAGAAGATTGTATTCTTTGCTAAAAAGATATATAAAAAGAAATTGTAATCTTAAAAAAATACATAAAAAATCATGTATGAAGAATATCAAGTCCAACAAGGTATTCCATCATATCATCATCAACTTGATAATTTGTAAATTAGTTTTTTGTTGCACTGCAACTAAAACCACATTTATACAGGAAAGATTACATGTTCTAGAATTTAGGGATTAAAATCTTTTTCATTTTACACTTTTCTCAACAACCAAACAAGGCGTTTAGAAAATACACACGGAGTAGTGTATACCTTTGTTAGAATGATGACAAGAAGCTCCATCTCTGCTTTGGAGTCGAAAATCTAAGTTAGATGACTGAAATTTATTCGATAAAAACAAGGAAATCAGATTTTTATTTTATTTTATTTATATATATAGAAATTAAGAGTAAAATTAATGAAAATGAAATATATTAATGAAAAAATAGAAAAAGTTAGATCATATACTTGAGATGCCATCTCGAGGTCTGAATTGGTGGTTTACGGAGGGATTAAAGAGGTCGACTCAGCGAGGTTTATGGAAGAAGATGGAGTCAGAGGCAGAAATTGAGACCCCGCTCATCTTCCTGCACCGATTCATCTTCTCTTCCAGTTCACAGATCCAAACACCAGCGCACTAAAAAATTTCAAATCCAATCTGCCATAGGCATTTATATATATATATATATATATATATGTGTGTGTACATGTGTGTGTGTGTGTGTGAGAGAGAGAGAGAGAGAGAGAGAGAGAGAGAGAGTGGCCTGAGCAAGAAGGGGTGTTGGTGCGAAACGAAAAATGGAGAGACGACTGAAGAAGAGAGAGAGATAGATCTACATTGAAGCATGAGACCGATCATGAAAATGAGATCGATTGAAGCTGAAGATCTTAGATCTTCATTGGAGTCCTAGACAGAGAGCCCTAGACAGAGAAGAGTGAAGAGAGGAAGAGGGAGAGAAGAGAGGAAGAAGAGAGGAGAGAAGAGAGGAAGAAGAGAGGAAGAAGAGACAGAGGAGAAGAGAGGAAGAACAGAGGAGAAGAGCCAGCACCACCGCCGCCGCCGAGGATCGTCGCTGCTCGTCGCCGGCCGTCGCTACCCGTCGCCTCGTCGCCCGCCGTCGCTGCTCGTCGGCTCTGCCTCGCCTCCGCCCCCTGCCCCCCGCCTCCAGCCCCATTTGTTGGGCCCCCTCCAGTCCCTCCTCCTCCTCCTCCTCCTCCCTCTTTCCTCCTCCTCCTTCCTTCTCTTCTCCTTCTCTGCTTCTGATTCGAGCCAATTTCGAGCTCCACCTTTCGAGCTACGTAGCACTACCGTCAGAGTTGTACAATCGAGAGCACGAATTTAACAAATTAGGGCGACTGGATGAGATTTTTATTTGCCTATCGTTAAGCCGATTGTTAAGCCGACGGATGCGTGACGACGAGCGGACGGTTGCGGATTGATTTTTTTTAATTCGTTTAGTTTTGAATGGATGACGAATTTGAGGTTTATTTGACCGTAACCGAATCACCGAACTACTAAACCGCCGAGCATCTTTAATAATTTGTAAGACTTTATATTTTCAATTTGTTTATATATTCTATTTGTGTTTTCAATTGAAAAATAGTTTAAATATTCTGTTGAATATATTATGTTGAAAAAGAGTTATCAACTTAAATATTTTTTTGAATTAAAAATAAATAAATGTATTATTTATCTATATATTTTAGTTTTTAAATCTAACTCTAAAAATAATAAATAAAAAAGATTATATATGCTGGTTGGTTTTTGTTTTCAAAAACAGATATAGATATAACAATACAAAGACATACAATCTCTACTACTGTTTTGTTCATGGTTTTGGTAGTTTGAATTGTTTTTATATTTTAAGAACCACTGATTATAATAGTTTATGTGGATGAGGCATGTTGTAATTGTAATATGTGGATAAAGTTTTAAACTTTCTTTCTTTGGATGAGGTATGCAGTGATTGTAATACTATGTTAAGTCATTGACTATAATTTTTTATTTTTTATTTATTTTTTTAGATAGTGCACAAGTTGAATAATGTTGAAAATTTATAAAATTTTAAACCGTCAAACCAATTCGCATCAATCCGCCAATCCGCTCAATCCACATCCGTCGCATTGGCGGACGGATGCGGATTGATTTTTTTCAATCCGCCAATCTGGCGGACGGATGACGAATGTGAAGTTTTGTGACCGCAACCAACCCACGCCCACTCTTAATTGAGGCTAAAATAGCCTATGACCATGCTAGTAACCAAATTAATTTGTCTCCAGCTCTTAACCATATCAAACACGCATGGATCAACTAGTCAAATGAGAGTAAGTGCAACTTTTTTTTTTCCCTTGTAGTACATATCATGAAGGAATATAGTGCATTTGTATAGCTTTCTCCTAAACTTTATTTTTGTCCCTAAATGATGGTTTTTAAAGACCAAATTCAATTGGTCCCTAAATATTAGTCTCTAAATTTTACTTGATTTGGTTGCTTGATGGTTATGTTTGGTTTAGTTTTCGGAATTTTTTTTCTTTTTAAAAAAATTAAGCGAAAAATTAAATAAATCAAAAAAAAAAAAAAAAGAAAACCTAGAGTTTGACACTCGTAACAAATCAATCCCTGAGGTTTTAATTTCATCAATTTAAACAATTTTTTTTAATATATATTTTGGCAAAAGTTAAAACCTTCGTTTATTTCTATTAATATATTAACAGAAATATTTTCTTATACACATGGCTTAGGAGGTGGTGTGATCTCGAATTGGTGGCTTCACGCACATCGCATGTCCTGTCCTACCATTGTCCATTCTCCAATCATCTCTTTCGCTAAGTCTCCAACGTTAATCTATATCTATATATGCAATATGTATATACAAAAAATGTGCAATATATATATACAGTAAATGTGCAGTAGCTTAACAAAAATACCCTCAACTTCGTTAGTGTTTTATAGTAGCCCGGGTTTTGACCTGATCCTTTTATACTCCTTGATTTTGGATTTTGGATTTTGGCATCTATTGGTGTTGTCGTTATCTGTTTTAGTCCTATGTCAACTTGGAGTTGTGAATTGTTTCTATTGAGTTATGTTGAAATAGATTGGGACTTAGCATTTCTGGAGTGGGTCTGACTGTCTGAGTTTGAGTTCGCTCGAGCGGTCTTTCTGTCACTCGAGCGGTCTTTCATCTCTTCTAGTTTACGAGTTTGTAGTCTGAACTTCTGGGAGTAAGGTTTTCTTCACTTGAGCAGTGTTTTGGTCACTCGAGCAATCTATTCTACAGAGTTGATCTTTTGAGAGTTTAGTTATTCGCTTAAGTCTAATTTTGGTTGCTCGAGTTGTTTGTTTGTATAAAGTCGCAGGGTAAGATCTTTTTACTCACTTTTCTGATTTCTCTTTCTATCTCTCTCTCTGCAAGTATCTAAAACTCAAAAAGTCTCATATCTCTGTAAATTTCTTTCTTAAATCTTTCGATCTACTTCAATCCACGAATCTCACTATCCTAGTGCTTTGGGATTAAAGGTAGAGATTAAGGAGGGGGTCATTTTGTAGTGGCCTGGGTCAAAAAACCTAACCCATTTTGTTTTTGAATGGGACGCATGTTCGTCTTGGTTGACATGGACCTTTTCAAGGTGGTTTAGGACTTTGGGGTGCTTAGGCTTGGCTTTTGAACAGCAACCCAGGTTTGCTGCCGTAGGTTGGTTGCGCCTGTGACCTTGGCATTCGTGCCTATGATTTGATAAGGGCAGGATCGTGCCCGCGATGGGCAGCGACCGAATGTGGCATTCAGGTCTGTGTATGGGGTGAAAATTGCTTCGCCTATGAGGAATCGCAAAGGTTGGCCACAATTTGAAGATCGTGCCTGAGAAGAGTTGGTTGAGCCCGTGGTGTGTTTCATCGCGCCCGTGATAAGTCGTTTATTTAAGTAGTCTGTGCGTGCAAAAAGTCACTTTTTTAGATTTCTTCCATCTCTTCTCTCCCATTTCCACCATTTTTGATCTAGTTAAGCTTTCAAGCTTAGGTTTCATCTATTTTAAGTGATCTTTTGACTCTAGTTCCATATGCCAAAATGTAGAGGGCTGTGAGGGCTTCGATTTAATCTGAGCGGATCGTGTTTTCATTGCCAGTGGATTTTTAACTTTTCTTTGCTTCGTTTCAAGATGTAGGGATTCTCCTACTCCTTTTCAATACCTCACTATAGATAGATGTGTGGTAAATTTTGTAGTATTAAAAGCATGATTTTGAAACATGATTTAATTAAAAGTAGATGGGTTAGTTAGGATTTGGATTTATGGATTTAAGTGTTAGGTTTATGGTTGGTTTTGTGATGTTGAGCACGTTGAGATAAAGGGTTGTGAAGTCTGAGCTTCTAAGCAAGTGATTGTGGAAAGATAATGGTGGTTGTGTTGGTTTTGGGTTGTATTTGAACATAAAGGAATTAGGGTTTTGATAAATAATAAGTGAGTATTGATATGTACTGGATATGTTGGGGATTTGGAAGTGTGGAAATTGGTTTTCAAAACAAATTGATATTTCATTAATTCTTTTACAAAATTGAGAATTGGAATTGGGTTTATACATATTTGTGTTTGCTCTTCAATGATTAGTATCTGTAGAGTTTTGTCCTTGGCCATCAGTGGAGGATGGTATTAATTGTTGCTTAGTAGATGTCATGTGTAGGCATTATGTGTTAGTTTATGTAATCTAGGATTGTGTTGTGTGGTTATAAATAGATGTTGCTATCTTTTTGTTAGTTCAATACTGTGTTGGTAGTATAACGGTTCTGGTTTAGACCTGACCCATTTCTTGCTTTTGAATCTAAGAATCCATGTCCTTAATTATTGTTCATTTCAATTTCATCTTGTTACTAGTTGAGTTTCGCTGTGTGGGAGTTGTGGTTGTGTTTGAAACAGGTTTGGAGTTAGTTTTTCAAAAGAGTTGTTCCCTAAATTTTTGCTTGTTCACTCGAGCGATCTTTTACAGTTTATAAAATTACTGGAAGTGAGGAATCTTCGCTCGAGCAGTGTTTCTTGCGCTCGAGCGGTCTTTTGCAAGTTTGAACTTTTGGGAGGGGGTCATTGTGCACTCGAGTGGTGTCAATTATTGTGTCTGACACTCGAGCGGTGTTTTGGTAACTTGAGCGGTCTACGTATATATCAGTCCAAAAAAAGGGTATTTTGTGTCACCTTATCATCTCTCTCTTTAAACATTTCAAAAATCCTAAATCTTCACACATACACACTCTCTCTCTTTCTCTCTAGTTCTTACAATCAAGCTCCATATACTCATAATCCATTGATTTCCTAACCCTAGTCCTTTGGAGAAAAAGGTAGAGCACGTCAAGGGCTTCATTTTAATCAGAGGAGTTACCATTTCGGCTCTGCCAAGCTTCAACTCTTGTTCTCTCTTGTCTTCTACTTTGAGGTAGGGATTTCTTTAACCTTTGATATGAATTTTACCTTAGTTATTTGTCTATTGATAAGGTATAGTGACCTGAGAATATTTGGTTAAATCTAGGGTTTGGTTTTGAATTGAAAAGAGGGGTTTTCAAATGGATTCATGAAAAAGGTTGTGGGAATGCGTTTATGATTGAGATTTGTTAAAATGGTGGGTTTCTTTACTTAAAATTGATTTAGTAAGTAAAAGGGGTTTTGTTCTAAAATTATGGATATTTGGTTTGTAAAAGAAAATGGAAAATGATGTTGGATTTGGTAAGAATAGAACAATGTACATGTTGATGATGATGGTGGAGTTGGATATGTAATATCACTCCCATTTTGAAAAAGAAGAGATTATATCTATTGTTGGGAAATTATCTATTGTATAGAAATATCTATTTTGGGCTATCGGTGAAGGATAGCTTAATTGTTGTAGAAATTGCATGAAGATTAGATGAATTGAAACTAATCATTCATTCATCTTACATTGAACATTGTTGTATACTTAAACATGGAAAATGTTTTGTTTTGAAAAAAAAAGGGATGAATACCTTGGTGAATTTGGTTAGAGTGTGTGGTTGTGGTTATTATGTTGGCCTCAGTATCCTTGGTGAAAATCCGGAAACCCGTGTGGTTAGGTGCCGATCCTTCCGGTTACTATCGGTAAAATGGCTTTGGTAGTGCTTGTATAGCTTACTGGCAGACACGTACCTAGACATTCCTAGTGTTTTGTATCGACTACCTTGTTTTCTGTTATAAAAGGATTATTTTTATGAATTGATTTATAATCTAGCATTGCATTGTTTTGAAATGGAAATGTGAAATGTTTGACAAATAGGATGCATTTGTGCATTCACCTTATGACTTTGTTAAGATTCATATATTGCGTTAAAATATCTCTACTGGACTTTGGCTCACCTTATGTGGAAAACAACTTTCAGGTTCTAATGATATGCTTCCACCAAGGACATAGCTTGGGAGGATTTGGAGCCAAGAGCTTCTTTCGTTTTATTTGATGTAACTATTTTATTTTATTTTATTTTTTTGGTATAAGCCTTAGGCTTTAATTGTATTGAGTTGAAGCCACTTTGATGTAACCAAGCATCGTCTTGAAAAGATATAGCCATTAGGGTACATAATTACTTGGGTTTTACATTTCTTTTAACTCATGTATTCGTGTCATACGCTATAGATTCAGGATCTAGAATTTATAAATGTATACCGATCACAATTATAATTGAAATAGAAGATATGATGTTGTTGATCCTTTTTAAAGTAATGCGGTAGTGCTACATGCACCAATTAGTGTACTAACTAGTGTACCAACACTAGTTATGACATTCTTATTGACCACACTCATTAATCACATTACAAATATCAAAAACCTCTTAAGTTATGCCACATCATCAATTGGTACACTATTTAGTATACTAATTGGTACATATAGCATTATTCAAAGTAATATTATCAGAAGGGCTATTGTTATTATTTCAGGGCGTTATAGGTAGAATGAAATTGGTGAAAGATAAGGGAATTAAAATGGTTGTAAATGTAATTGGGATTATGGGATTGTTGTTGAATAGCTTGTTTGGGTAGATTGTAACCATTAACTAATTATGGTATTTGTGGTTGATAATAACTCGAATTATATCATATGAAAATGTTTTGATGAGAATGGAAAACCCGTTGTTGAATGGTGGTGCATTGAGCACATTTTGTAACAGTTGGTGCATGCCTTGGGCATTGGTTATAACAAAAAACGACTAGTTTTAGTTAGATGGTTAGTGTGAATCCGGGTCATGATGCGTAGAGATTATGATAGAGATTATGATGCGTGTTCCTGATATTGACGATTTGGTGACGCTTAGTGATGGGCACAGTGGTGCTTAGCAATGGCCACGGGGTTCAGTAGCACTCAGCGATGGCTATAAGTTATGGTGGCGCTTGGCGATGGTCATGGGTTTAGGTGGTGTTCAATGATGACCACTAGCAGATAGACGGACTTGAGATGATTCACTAGGTTGTAGCGTTGATAGGTAATGATGGCTTAATTTAATTATAAACATGTGTTGTGTAGTCTGTCTTGGACATGGTGTGACCACATGTTATGTATGTGTTGTATGAGACTTTGATGTCGATGTACGTGTAGTGAAGTCAGTGTTATGTATGTGTGACGAGATGGGGTTAGTCGAGGATATTGTTGAGTATGTGTTATGAGATATGGTCGAAGATGTTTGGAATGTTGGATTTGAAACGATAAATTTAAAAGATAAGAAGCGAGTGTTTTTAAAGAGGCACTTTTGGAAAAGGAAAGACAATATTATATATGTCTATTTTGGACAGAAAATGTCACGTTATATATACATATTGATGTGGAGCATGCATAATCATAGCTAGCTATATGTTGCAATTGTTTAGGATCTTTAGAACCTCTACTAGATTATATGTTCATCCTACATGTTGACAAACTTTCAAGTACAAGGCTGGAGGATTGTTCGAGGCTTGAAGTGTTTATCATGTTCACCACAAGGCCTTTTAATTTGTTGGTTGAATACCATGTTTTGTACAGGGGTAAATTCCTTTCTTTAATTATTTCAAATGTAAGTCTTAGGGCAATGTATCTGTTTGTATGTAATTTGGCATCATTATTTATCCGAGAGAGAATGTATGAATGTATGAATGTTTAATTCTTTATTTCTTTCTTTATGCTTCCGTATGTATACTCTGTAAATGGATGTTAATAACAGATTTTGTAATGGATTAGGATAATAAAACTCGGGGTGTTATAGCTTGGTATCAAAGCGAGCCAGGTTTGAATACCTTGGGCTCGTGGAATGTGATTTTTACCACAATGGATTTGCTATGCTTGGTGAGGACGTTTGCATATAGTTAGGATAGATGTTAGGACTTATGTGTTACATCTACGTGAGCACGAGGTTAAGTTTCTAGGATAATACTTTTCGCCGGTGAACTTGCTTTGAGGTCTCATTGGAAACACGCTTCATCAATGTTGTTCTTATGAGAATTCCTTGAGAGTTCTAGGACAAATAGTTATCTTTGTGGGCTTGGCTCAATTATGTGGCTAAGAGTTTATTTACTTTCATGCTTTGTAGTTTGGGTGCTTAGTGTGTTTTGTGGTTTGTCGATGTCGAGTGAGTGTCTTTGGAAAGACTAGAGTGTTGTTTGTTATGGTCGGTTTCGTAGGGTTAGTTATAACAAGTTGCTAAGACTTGGGGTTTGGTGTGTTGAGGGTGGTTTTCACCAGGGCCATTTAGGCTAAGTATTTTTCCTCCTTCTCGAGAATGATTAAGGAAACAATTTGTAGAGTTGCCTTGGGATACTATTCCTTTGGCATGGTTTGAGGTAGAATTCATGAGTTTGTCATCTTTCACTCCAAAGTTGGTAGCAACAGAGGAGTGTTGTGGTGTTTGGTTGAGAAAGGAATTGTGTGGGTGTTTGAGGAGATGTAATGGAGTGTGTATGTGAGAATGAGAGGATGAGGGCTTATCAGTGATCCCTGTTGTTTGAGAACACTTGGGCCTGGTAAGAGGTAACTGGGAGTAGAGTCTTTTGTATTGGGCTTAAGCAAAAAGCCAGCTAGTATAGGCACACTAAAAAAGAATGGGGATATTTGTAGAAATTCAGTCAACGTCATTGTACCAGCCAAAAGGTGATGATCATAGCATTGGAATGATTCTTGTTGAACCGCATAATTGCCTACTCATTAATGACGGCGAGTGGTGGGATGATAATGATATCCATCTCGCTCATACTGATGAAGGTTGGGAAAACAATGCACCAGATAACACTTGGTACCTTAAGGAGATCGATCATCTAACTAAGAGTGAGCGTTACTTTAAGCCCTCACATCTAGACCAAGAAGAGCCTTCAGGTAAAGATAAAGAGGTAGAGAAAGGAAAGGAGAAGGAGAATGAGGAAGAAAAGGACTCGATATTAAACACTTAAAGAAGATCCAAGCTAATATCTTGACTTGGGGACTACTCATGGCTTCATGGGAACACCGTTAGGCTATGCTCACAGCTCTGAGCAAAGCAAAGTTGTTAATAGATTCCTTGCCAAAGCAAAGTTATTAATAGATTCCACGCCAGATTAGTTAGTATCATTGATCATGCCAACCAAGCCAGCCCCAACTATGACCTTCTCAAATAAAGAACTTCTTCCAAAAGGATTGGAGCACAACAAACCTTTGTATGGGTCTTTGGAATGCAGAAAGAAGTGGGTCACAATGGTTTTTACTAATATCGGGTCAGCTATAAATGTGTGCTCTTCACGTATTGCTTACGATAGGGCTAAAATCGACTGACTTTGTACCTACAAGCCAGTTGATCTAGGCATATGACAACACTAGCCGAGAGGTTATGGGTACCATCAAAGTGCCAATTATGGGTTGGCCACAGAGCATGAAGTTGAGTTCCATGTCATGGATGTCCCAGCAACATTCAATTTGTTGTTGGGTAGACCATAACTACATCAAATGAAAGCAGTTTCCTCCATAGTACATTAACTAGTAAAGTGTTCGTATGATAGAGGAATTGCTATGGTTTTTGGGACCTTGTCTATTCATCCTCCGCCAGAAGTCACAACACCAGTGATGGAGATTAATCATAGGAAAGTGGATATTTTTCTTTCTGGGTTTACTTTGGTAAAGGCCTAATTGGTGCAAACTATCATGGCTGAGGAAGAAGAGATGTATGTAAGTGCACAGTCCATCTACTTCATGAGCAAACTAAGGCATATTCCTGGAATGGGTTTGGGAATGAGTGGCATGAAGGGTGTTGTCGTGGCAAGTGAAGTCAGCCATAATCAGCATTTATTTGGGTTAGGGTATGAACCTACAAAGGAGGATTGAAAGGTGAAAGATGATGAAATGCGAGAGAGTTAGAACTAATAGAGCTGGCAAGCAGTATGAACTGAAGTATAAACCAATTCAAGGGACCTTGAATAGGCATTTTATCAGAAAGGGAGATAATTTTCCTTTCTATGGATTTTCTAAGCCATGGATTAATCATGAGACAAATGAGCATCTCCCCGAATTTGAGATTTTCTTTGATCACCAACTGTCTGAGAATGATAATGAGGAAGTAAACTTTTGTAGCAGTATGGACCAGAACAGAGCCAATTGTTTAGACAAAAACACAAAGGACAAAATGACAATAACACTAGCCGACTTTAAAGCCAGCACCAAGTTGTAGGGTTTGGAGAATGTCAGTATTTTTGTGATCGGGAATGAATCATCTATAGACTATAACGACCTTATCTTGGATGTAGCAAAGGCACCGCGTTTAACTGGGTAACTCGAGAACTATTATATCATGGAGTCTGAATCCGATAGTGAGTTTGAGTCTGATTCTACTGAGTCTGTGGAGTCGAAGTCAAATTTGAGTCAATCTGGTAGGTCGGAGTATGGTGATTCTGGGAGTGATGACCCGGACACCACTGTTATATCTCAGTCGTCCTTTTCTTTTTCTTTTGAGTCCACTATAACTGCTAAACTGGGCTTGACCAATGAGAATGATGTCGATTGTGCTTACTTTTTCATGCCTTTAATTTATTACGTTGACCAAGATTTTCAAAACTTTGATGACAATGAAGAGGAAGAAATTCCTTGGGATTTGAAATTTTTGATTAATTAGGAAGATGAGAGGCGTTCCAATTAATGTGGGTACTGAGAAGAATCCTCGCTCAGTCTATATTGGTTCTATGCTGTCCTGAGAGGAGCGCGAGCGATTAGTCACTTTGTTAAAAGAATTTAAAGATATTTTCGCATGGTCCTACGAAGACATGCCTAGAATTGATCTTGAGATCGTACAACACTCTTGACCTATCAAGCAGAAGCTCCATAGAATTTGGCCAAACTAGGCACTGGAAATTAAGGAAGAGGTGACCAAATAGATTAATGCAGAGTGTTTGATTGTGTTCGAATATCTGACGTGGTTGGCTAACATTGTGCCAGTTCCAAAGAAATAAGGCAAGATCAGAGTTTGTATCAACTTCAGGGACTTGAATAAGGCCAGCCCTAAGGATCACTTCCTGATGTCGTATATCAATGAGTTGGTGGAGTTCACTACAGACCATGATTTACTCTCATTCATAGATGGGTTTTTAGGATACAATCAGAGCTCCATGGCACCTGAGGACAGAGAAAAAACAACATTCACCACCCAATGGGGGACTTACTGTTACTGAGTCATGCCGTTCGGATTGAAAAATGCTAAGACTACTTATCAAAGAGCAGCAACCACCATATTGCCTGACATGATCCACAAAGAGGTTGAAGTATCTGTGGATGACATGATTGTCATGTCTAAAGAATGAGAAGGTCACTATACCGCATTAAGGAGGTTCTTCAAAAGGATCCACAAGTATAGGTTAAGGCTAAATCCACAGAAATGTACCTTCAAGGTAACTGCAAGAAAGATCCTGAGGTTTCTAATCACAGAATGCAGAATCGAAGTTGATTCATCCAAGATCAAAGCCATCTTAGAAATGCTGCCACCAATGACTAAAAAAGAGGTGTGGGGCTTTCTAGGGAAAATGCAATTCATAAAAAGGTTTATGTAACGACCCCAAAATGTGTATCAGAAATTATCTTTATTTAATTATGGGTTAATGCACTTTAATTTAATTATATCTATTTGAATTGAGGAATTATCTGTTGAGTTACAACCTTGAAACTAAAATTGCCAACCTTTATGGGTTCATAAGTCAAAATTGAGTACATAGATATGCTAATGGGAATTTTTAGAGCCATTTGGGAAAGTTAATTGGAAATTTATTTTGTCTTATTCGTTAAGGTGTGTTTAGGTGGTTAACTTTGCACTGCGAATTGAAGGCCTTAGAGGCTTCAGAAACCAGAACGGAGTACATAGTTATGATCAACATGATTTTTAGAGTCATTTAGGAAGTTTAATTGAAATTTGATTTCATACGATTTGTAAGGGTGCGTTTGGCTCTCCCTAATTGTGATAAGCTTATATATATATATATATATATATGATATGAGTTGAACTTATCACTTGAAGTCCAAAAATATCTGAGGGAGAGAACCGTGAGAGAGAGAGACAGCAAGGAAAGAGAAAGCTCCTCTAAGAGAGAGAGCTCAACATTCATGGGATTTGAACACAAATTGAAGAGATTTAAGAGAAATGAGGAAGATAAACCATGAAAGCTTGGGAAAATGAAGGTGAGTTAAGGGAAAAGCAAGGATTGAACTAAGGTATGGAAATCTATCTTGAATCCTTATGATTAATTCATCAATTTCATGAAATCATAATGATATTAGAAGATTTGAAACCCATTTGGGTTAGGGTTTTATGTATGTATTTAATTGAGCTAAATTTAAGAAATTAGAACTTGGGTCCTTTTGATTTTGTTTCTGATTGGGGCTTAATCTTGTGAATAACATATAAAATGAACTCCAGATTGTCCATAGAACAAGATTATGCAAGGATCAAGTGTGTTTGTGGGTTGTGTTTTGGGAACTTTCAAGATTATGAAAGATAAAACATTGATCTTGAACTTAAAGGAAAGATTGATTTGTTTGAGATGAAATTACACTTGAATAATGTTAGTTGGGTTGAAACAGGGGTGCCCCGTACCTACGAGAAACAGGGCCGCACATGCGGGAATTGAGTCGCATGTGTGGGAAACCCCGTTGCACGTGCGACTTTGGGCAAAATCTGCTGTTCGAAATTCTTGTTTGCTCTAACACTTGTTTTTCCATTTCCTAAGCTTGGTTCTAACTCTAATCACCCAAAAACATGTAAAATTATGCCCGGGAAATTTCCGGGGTCGGGAAAAACCGATCCCCGTTGGGGGACGGGGGCGGGGACGATGATAGGTCTCCCGTCGGGGATTGGGGCCGAGGACGGGATAATTTTTACCATTGGGGATCGGGGACGGGGAGGGTGATCCCAGGCCCCGCCCCACCCCACCCCACCCCGCCCTGTTGCCATTCCTACCCGTAAGACTTTGTTAAGGCTAAGTTTTTGTTTTTTTGACTAGTTAATTTTCTTAAATGACTGCAATATTTAAATGTTTGTTTTCCTAGTTTGTTTTTCTTAGTTTATTTAATTCAATATTACTTGTTTTTTTTATTCATTTGGACCACATAAATTGATATTTAGACAACAAACATAAAATTTACAATAAAATAGGTCATACAATACAAAACCAAGCTTACAAATTGGATTGAATTCGGATAAAGATTCTACAATCTAATTAGATCCAATTACCAATATCGAAAGATCCTACCTATAAGGGATTTTTTACACAATTCGGATCGATTGTGTGTAAATGGACCGTAAAATCGTAGGGTCATAAGATCCAGATCGAGATTTTGAGAACCTTAGATAATTATTAGAGGTGGCAAAGTTAACTCGAAACTGTGAACCTGCCCAATTATGCCCATTAAAACCTATCCAAATTCATAAATGGTTTGGACATAGGACACATTTAAACCCATTTAAATAGGTACCATCTCATTCACCGCACCACCACCACCTCCTCCACCACCATGCCATCACAACCACATCACCGCCTTTACTACCGCAACCACTCCACCATCACCAATACCCTTACCACCGTTGTCACTCCGCTGCCCACTACCGGTGCCATCACCCCACCACCACTACCACAATCTCTGCCACTGTAGCCACTCCACCACCACCACTACTACGACCAACACACTCACCATTGTCAACGTCGCCGCTCCAACACCCACTAACAGTGCCACCACTCAACCTCCACCGCTACCGCTACCGCCACCGCCACGATTCCACTACCACGGCCACTACAGCCACACGCTACTATCACCATTGTCATCACTAAGGATGGTCATTTTGATCCACTCCACATGGGACCTGACCCTACCCAATGTGAATGGGGAGCGGATTTTACCCAATCCATTGAAAGTCGGGATAGAGGTGAGTGCTGTTTTTGCATCAAACTTATGAAAAAAATGAATTGTTCACATGTATATTCCATTCAACTATTTATGCCCCCAAAACACTGTTTTTTGTTTATAAATTTATGTCTACACATTTAACTTTTGTTCAAAAAAATATATTTGAACGACATAAATAGTGTGTATTGAGGTTTTTTGCGGTGTACCAAAAGAATTACCCCTATTATTAACGAGAGACCAACTATTGTGGGGTAAATGTAATGCAATTGTAAAACATAAGAGAGGACAATGTAATTATCTAATACCAATGGGGCCAGATGTATTTTTACCAACTATCAAGAAGGTTTGCGTAATTTACCCTAAATTAAATTTCAAACTACAAATGAGGCTTTTGCAGCTAGGTACCTCTTAAACAGTGGAGGCTAAACATATATGGCATGGGACTAACAGTCCCATGAGACTACTAATCCCCCCAAGGGTGGAATTATCATTCATACAAGAAGTTGGCATTGTTAGTCCAATCCTATGTGATTGAAGGTAAAAGGAAAAGGCTGTTTTGCCTTGAATTTTACAAAAATAACCAAGTCACCTTACAGAGGATTTTTACGTAATTTCAAAGATCTAATCCCAATTAATTAATACAACTACATTAGTACACAAACAAACCCATTTTTATTTTACATCTTCAACTTCCACATTAGTAATCATATCACTCAATCAATCGGCATGGCTAAAAAAGTAGCAAGAAAAAGAATACAAATTCGACATATGCATTTTCAGCTACATATAATATTCCATAGGCAGGAAAAAAATTTAAAATTGAATCTCTGTACACAAAATTGCATATTAAAAAAACATATATACATTTCTTTACACTTTAATAATGTTTACTGAATCACTGCATATAGCCTCCATTACATGGAATTATATAAATATTTATGTACTGTACCGATAGAGAGAAAGAAAGAAAGAAAGAAAGGCACCAGTTCTTCGCCCATCAACTCCTGAAGCCTCGCTTTGAGCTTCGGGCCGTGGCGCCCACCACTGAGCGAATTGATGAACACCACCAGGGCCAAGTCGGGGGGCTGAGCGGCCTCTCCGGCGGAGGCGTAGTGGTGGTTCCCCGGCGGCGACGTCCTTGGATTGAATCGCGTCGCGCATGGCTAGCCTCAGGTACTGGGGAATCGTAATCTTCTGCCTCAGTTCCTCCTTCAGAATCCGAGACCCGCCCAGCGTGCACCCCCTCATCGAGTCGATCAGGGACGACCAAGCCAGTGTGGTCCGATTCGTATCGGACACTGGCGTAGCCATAGCTCCGTATCCATAAATAATTATTTTTTATTTTTTATTTCTTAACTAAATTAATTTTTAATTTTTAAAAAAAAATTCTAAAAATCAAATGATATATATTCTAAGAATCTTTTAATAAGTAATTTCTTACGTTGGTAATTTATTTAATTATTTATTAATTTTATGACATTTTAACCATCTGAAATCTGTTTGATAACTATTTCATTTTCAGTTTTCAATTTATATTTACAAATTTTTTTTAAAATGTCATAAAAACTTATTTGATAATTTTTTTAGTTTATAAATGGTTATCTTAGTTTATAAATTTGAGAAAAAAAAAGTAAATTTGAAAAATGTGTTTACGTTGGTTTTTAAACTTCTTTTCAATTAAATTTTTTTTTCAAATAATTTTTTTTCTAATTAATTTTTTTTTCAATGAATATTTTTTCCAACTAATACTAACCGGCGAGGCAATTGGTAATGCTACTTTAAACCTTAGAGAGTGGATTGTAATTTCTAAAATATGAGGGGTGTCAACGTAATTTACCCAGTGAGGGTAAAATTGGTATTTAAAAAAAATTAAATTACTGAGAAAAATCTATAATAAAACTTTAAACTCAGGAAGGGAGATGTAATTTTCAAAAGATAAGAGAAAAAACTGTAATAAACATAAACTTCAGGAAATGTCAGTATAATTTATTCAAAAATAAAAATAAAAATAAAAAAGGATATTCAAACAGTTTCATGTTTTTTGTTTGGAGTATGCCCCCTGGGTGGCAGTAATTACAGGAGCGCCTCGGCTGCTTTTAATTTGAAAAAAAAAAATTAAAAAAGCCTATGCATTCGCTGACCATAAAAAGCCTATGACCATAAAAAGCCTATGCATTAATTTAGGACTGGTTTTTGCATCTTTCGAAAAAGTTAAAAAAATATTAAAAGAGTTAAAAAATTATCAATATTTATCAAAAAAAAATATTAAAAAATTAATTTTACAAAAAAAAAAAAGCACAACTCATTTTTCACGTGAGTTGTACTTTAGCCGACTTTGGTTGCACAAAGGGAACAGTCGGGTGCAAAAACAAGACGATGATGTTCCGCCCGTGGGGGCCCATTATGAATCCCTTTTTGATAATCCGAACCGTTCAATGTATAGAACTCGTCGAGTACTATATGTTTGTAAAAAATCACGTTGATCAAATATTGCTAACTAGATGATCAAATTAGTTTTGTATAAAAAAATAGATGGTGTTATAGTTAACGGTTGACAAAAAACTAATCCGATTAGATAGTTATCGATATCCGATCAATGTGATTTTTTATCAGTATATAGTACTCGACGAGTTCTACATATTGAACGGTTCCGATTAGCAAAACAGGACCCATGGTGGGCCCCACGGGCAGAACAACACCGTCCAATTTAAAGCCCGAAAAGGTGGCAAGCATCTCCTATACACTACTCTGCACAATGCTACCACCGTACTACCTACTCGCCAAAAAGTTTCTCCTATACATTAATTTATACAATTTTTTAATACACATTTTTTCATAAAAATTTAAAAAGTTATCCCAAACAACCATCTTTTTTTCCTCAACTTTTTAGTCCAAAAATTTAAAAAGTGTACTTATTTAGGATATCTCAAACAACCCCTTAATAAATAGAGTATGCTAACGCCAGATTTGTTTATCGTATATATGGAACAGATATTATATAGCGATCCCGGGTTTACCCTTGTTGTACAGTGATCCGGACAAGTGTCCGTGGATGTTGGTAGTTGTTTATTATCTTGTTCATATCCTTTTACTTCGTATTTGAGTTATAGGATGTGTTGGGCAAGCTTGTTACAGGTTGGTTGAGTTTAGAAACCAAAACTAGTTGCCCAGATTTTGGCCTGTCCGCTCGAGCGGGGGTTTGTGCGCTCGAGCGGGGAATACACCCATCCAGTATTTTTTTTCTTGTGCAGTGTTGTACGCTCGAGCGTGGGATTAGCCGCTCGAGCGGGGTGTTTTGTGTGAGTTCCGCTCGAGCGGGGAGTTGGAAGCTCGAGCGGAGACCTGACTCTGTAAAAGTGCTGGGAGAGTGCATCCGGCGCTCGAGCGGGAGTTTGACCGCTCGAGCGGGAGTCTGTGAGTGACGCTCGAGCGGGCTGTTTTACGCTCGAGCGGAACGACTGGGTTTAAGTTCCGTGTTTTGACTTTTCAAATCACTTTTTCACTTTCTCTTCTCTCTCCTACTTTTCCAAAAACTCCATTGTTGAGCCTCTCACTCTAGAACTCAACCTTCTCTCTAGGTTTTGATCTAGTAGGAGTGATTTGCTCATCTTTGGCCTTTACAAAAGAGTTGTTGATCGTCGAGGGCTACTTTTTAATCTGAAAATTTCGGGTTTTGGAGCACGTTGGGTTTCACCTTCTTCTCTCTTGGGGCTCCGAATTTGAGGTAGGGATATCCTACTCCTCTCTATGGATTTTGTCTTTAAATTTTGGTATTTTGAGATGTTGGGGTTGGTTTGGTAATTTTGTGAAAGTTTGGGAGCTTTTGTGTAATTTTACAAAAGTTGGGGTTTTATTCATAATAAACCTGAATGCATGTTTGGCATAGAGAAATGGAATAAATGTTAAGTTATTGATGAAAATGGGACCTAAGGGTCGTAATGTTAATTATGGGAATTGACCTAATTACATTGTTTAATAAATTGGGATAATTAATTGTGAGGAATGAGGAAAATGAAATGTTGATTGAATATCCATTGTGCATTTATTTTCTGTTTAGAAATAACTGCTTTGGGCTATCGGTGGAGGATAGTCGTGATTGTTGTAGACAATGCATGATGATTAGGCGAACGGAAACTAATCAATGGAATGTGTCATGGAACTTGACGATTGATAGAATACATTAATTGTATGTATTGAAGGATTGTATATAGAACCAATGTGTTTGTATACGTTATGTGTAGAGGAGGAGATGGGGGATGTACTCCGCGGTTTAGGGGAAGATGGGGGATGTACCTCTAAACCGGATAGTGTTGGGAGAAGATAGGGGATGAACTCCGTAGATACAGCTCATATGCTTGTCTAGAGAAGTGAAGATAGAGCTCATATGCTTATCTTTGTGAAGTGTGGATATAGCTTATATGCTTATCTGTGGATATTGTGGTTATACATATCTGTTGTAGAATGTGGATATAGCTTATTTGCTTATCTGAGAATGTGGATATTGTTGTTATACATATCGGTCGAGAATGTGGGTAGTGCTTATATGCCTATCCGTTGAAAAAGGGAAAATGAAAAGTAACTTGGACTCATAAGTTGTATGACATAAATACGTGATTTATGTGAATGTATCAGTGTTGGCCATCTATCAATTGCTAATCTTTTAGTCATTGTTCATGGTTGGTTTAGTATATTTCTACTGGGCTGTGGCTCACCCTATATGGGAATATCATTTTCAGGTACAGGAAGCATGGCACCTCCAAGGACATAGCTTGGGAGGCTAGAGGCGGACATACTTTTGTCGTATTACTTTTGATGTATTACATGTAAATTAAAGCCAAGGGCTTAAGGTGTATGAGTTAGTACTCTTTTTGTTGTAACCAAGTATTAACTTGGGAAGCTGTAAGCCCGTAGGGCATTTTGCTTTTATTGTTAACATGTAATACTTATGTAATGAAACTCTCATGAATGAAAGAATGTGGAACTTTTGTATATCAATGCATGTCTTATTTGATGGGTTTAACGTTATCATTTTGAGAGCGTTACATATTAGAATGAACTCAGATATAGGGCTATTTTCGAAAGTAGATTAAAAGTCACTTTTCAACTTTTAACCCACTTTCCTTACTCATAAAAAGGTTAAAAAAAATCAAAAAATAACTTTTAACCATATTCCCAAAACACCCCATAATATGGGTGAGTCTTATATATTTTCTTATTTTTTTATATTTTGTATTTGGTTATTTTAGATATAAGGAGTCTGAATGGTATATACAAAAGGAGATATGCAATGCCAATCTCCAAAGTATTGTATATCCTCCACTGTCGAATATAAGAAATATTTTATCTAAATGTCAAAAATAATTACTCTCATTTTATATCATATCTTAACCAAATATAACATAAATAACCCCACAATATATATAATTAATCTCATATGTTATAATATATTATATTTCATTTTTATCATTAACTATTACATGTCATCCTCAAACTTTTATATCCAATCTAAACAATCAAAAAAGAGCCCAAAGTGCTCTGAGTGCCACGACAGAAACGGTTGTAGCTCAACCCTACCCCATTTTCAATTTTTTATTTCAGAAGAACAAAATTGTCTTTTTCAAAGAATTCATGAATTCTCTTCTTTTTTTTTTTTAAAGATTGTGAATTAAAAAAAAATGTGAGAATAATGCAAATAAAACATAAGTTTATTTTTTTTGTTATTTTTAAAATTTTTATCTAAATTTATTAATCAAATATAATGTAAAAAAATTATTATTGTTACTATTTAATTATACTATTGTTAAAATTTGACAGAGGCTTGCTCTCGTCCACAATCAAATTAAAAATATTGTTGTATGTGGTGGGCTTGAGTCCATTTCAATGATTCAAACTATTTAATGGGTAAAAATTGTTAAGCATTTTATCCTTATAAAAATTCATATTAACAAGATATCAATTGTCACTTTAATCAATTCAAACTTATTGATAGATGTAATAAAATTAAATAACTATCAATATTTGATGAATATAATTTTGTGAAAAAATTAAAAATTAATAGAAGTCAAAGGCGTATACTTGTCAATATCAGATATAACTTTTGCCCTATTTCTATTAAAAAATAATTAAATGGGTTGCCCCATATGTATAATTACTTTTGATTAAATAGTTGCCCTACTTAAAATAGTTATTTTAGTATAAAAACATTGATGTCATTATTTTCTTATCTATTTCACTAGTGAACAACCAAGGAAATGAAACAAAATCTCGTGTAATGTAAATAGGTATTTTAAGAAAGCAGTGTAAGGGGTGGTTTGGAATATTTTAAATAAGTGCATTTTTTATTTTTTATAAATAAATAAAAAATGTGTTAAAAAATTACAAAATAAATAGAAAATTAGAGATGAAATATTGATAGATGTGACCTAAATAAATATACATATATAAAAAATTTATATCTTTTTAATGCATGCCAAACACGTACTAAGTGTGTTCAAATTATAATGTTGTAGTAATTTTTGATTGCTAAGAGAAGATTAGTGTAATTCATGTGCTTAACTTCTAGATTACGTGTATGATGACCGTCGGCCGGAAGATCGGCCCACGTTGTTATTGACCACAGGTCCGTACGGAACGTCATTACAACTTTCAAAATAGTTGGCTTTTATAGCGATCCAGGTTTTACCCCGACCTTTATTGTGTTCTGGACTCGAGTTCCGTGGTTGTATACTGTTGTTTATGTCATGTTTCCTTCCTTTTACTCTTTGTATTTGAGTTTTGGGTCGTGTTGGGTGAGTTTGGAACAAGTTGGTTATGAGTTGATTCAAATGGTTGCTGCCCAGGTTTTGGATTCTTCGCTCGAGCGAGGCTTTTTTCGCTCAAGCGAGCCTTGGGTTTTTGCTTCTTCGTTCGAGTGAAGGTTCTTGTGCTCGAGCGAGGATTGAGAGTCCTCAGGTTTCTTCCTTAGACGCAGCTTTTGCTTGAGCGAGCACTCTTGCGCTCGAGCGAGACGTGTGTTATTTGATCCTTCGCTCGAGCAAGCACTCTTACGCTCGAGCATGCGTCTGCGTTGGTGTCAGACCTAAAACTTTGCATTGTGTACTCGAGCGATGCTTCTTGCGCTCAATCGAGGCCTTTTGTTGTGTCTGGTTGCTCGAGTGACACCTCCTTCATTCGAGCGAGCTTCGCATATATCAGTTCGCAGCAACGTGATTTTATATCACTTTTTGCTTTCTTCTTCTCTAAAAAGCCTAATCCGGCTGCCTCTCTCTCTAAAACTCTCTCTCTCTCTCTCTCTACAAATACTCCTTGTTCTAGGGTCATTCTACCCTACTCCCTTTGTTAAAAAGCTTGAGCATTGCGTGGGCTTCCATTTGATCCGAAAAAAGTGAGATTTGGAGCATCTTTATGTTTCTCTCTTCTTCTCCTTTGAGCTTATCCATTTGAGGTAGGGATAAACTACTCTTTATTATGAGTTTTAACCTAGATATGTGTCATTTTGTATAAATGGTTAGATTTGGAAAGTTTGGGTGAAGTTAGGGTTTGGGTGTTGATTTGTGAAAGAGGGGTTTTCAATTTTGAACTCCATATGTGTATGTGGGGTCTTAAAAATGGGGTTATTAGGGAATAATTGTTGAAATGGTGAGATTTAGACCTTTGAGTTAATGTTTTGGAATTGGGGAAAAATGCTCTAATGTGAATTAAAGAAATTATTAGTATAAATAATGAAATCAATGTGGAAATGTGAAATTGGTTTGGGAATTATAAAATTAGGGGAAAATGTGATTAAAAAGTGTAGTTGGATTGATATATCACACACCTATGGAAAAGTTGATAAATTATCTGTTGATAGATTTAATTATCTGTTTAGAAATATCTGTTTTGGGCTATCAGTGGAGGATAGCTATGATTGTTGTAGAAAATGCATGAGGATTAGGGAAATTGAAACTAATCAATCGGATTATGTCATTGAATATAACGGTTGGATTAAACCATTGAATATGTGATCTGATTGGTCATTGTATATGACAACGTGTTTAAATACATTGTATATGTATCTTTGTTTGGAAGGAGATAGGGGATGTACTCCATTGTATGGAAGGAGATAGGGGATGGACTCCATTGATAATTAAGTTGGCCTGAGTGTCCAGGGTGAAAGTCCCCAAATCTTATATATTATGGGTGCGCAGTTCCGTAAAATGGCAAGAAATAGAGGTGTTGAAATGATGGATGTATTAAATTGTGAACCATTGAGTTATAATCTCATCTTGGTTGTTTTTGATAAAAATGAATTTGGTTAATTGATTTTATCCGAAATGGAAGAATGGAAATGAGTTGAAATGTTGGTTAACTACATTGAATGAAATTGAAAGAAATGTGTCTGTTAAGAATATCCCTTATTTATCTGATGCTCATATTTAGCATATCTCTACTGGGTTTTGGCTCACCCTACTTGGGACACCATTTTCAGGTACAGGTGACATGCCGCCTCCAAGGTCTTTGCTTGGGAGGTTTAGAAGTTGAATGCTCTATTTTGTTGTTACATCTTGTGTATATATGTTTTCTTTTCAAGCCAAGGACTCTAATTGTAAAAGAGTTAGAACTCTTCTTTTGTTGTAACTAAGTGATAACTTGGAAAGCTGTAATCCCGTAGGGCATTATTTTGTTGTTATCAATTAAGAACAATTATAAATGTGTAATGTACGTAATACACTTTGTAAAAAAGACTTTGATGAATGAAAATATATTATTTCTATTATACTTATAAACTTAATGAATGAATGATTTAAGTCTTATTTTGAGGGCTTCATAACTTGGTATCAGAGCGTACCAGGTTTGAATACTTTGGGACGTGGAAAGTGGTTAGTACCACAATAGGTTTGTCTCGCTTGTTAGAGACTTAAGTATGGTGTTATGTGCTTGTATAATAACGTGTTTATGTGACTATATGGGTAAGGGATTTAGTTTCTAGGATGTTGATCGAGTCCATGGGTTTCTAGAAGTCCTGTTGGAAAGGCACTTGATCACTGCCGTTTCTAACCGGAACTCTAGCGACGCCACGGGACGGTCGTTATCCGGAAATGAAATTCGTATGTGTTTATGTGCTTATGTGGAGTGAATTACAGTTGTCCATCGTATTAGGACGCAAGTGAAATAGCTTCGGCACATTTGAAAATGTGCTAATCTCTTTGTTACCTTTATTAGGATGTCATGACGAGGTCGTGGTGGTAGGCGTGGTAGGCCTAGGAGGCAGGAGATGCCTATACCGGATGAAATTTCGGCGCAGGAGAAGGGAGTCAGTCAGGCCAACGTGGCCAAGCCAGTAGGTCAGCAGGCCATGGGTGCCTTAGCCCGTGAAATGGCCGGAGCATTGAGGGAATCTATGGACATTCTTAGGGTTGAAAATCAAGTCAGGCCCAAGTAGCTGAGGTAGGGCCATCTTTTCTGAAAAAGGAGTTCTTCCGATCGAATCCAGATGAATTTTTGGGTGATCCTAAGGAGCCACTGAAGGCTGATGAGTGGCTTGAGCAGATGATGAAAACGTTTGAGATGCTTGGCATCGAAGACGGAGGTTTGAGGGTGACCTTGGCGTCCTTCCAGCTGAAGGGAGACACGGGTCAGTGATGGAAGTATGCGTGAGGGCGCATTGGAGGGACTTAGGAGGCCTTTGTTGAAGCTTTCCAGGACAAGTACCTGCCTGCTACAGTGAGGAAGAAGTTAAAGATCAGTTCTCCAAATTGGTGCAGCTGAATACACCAGTGGCAGAGTTCAAGGCCACCTTTACTAGCCTGTCGAGGTTTACACCAGAGTTGATGCCTGCTACAGTGAGGAAGAAGTTAAAGATCAGTTCTCCAAATTGATGCAGCTGAATACACCAGTGGCAGAGTTCGAGGCCACCTTTACTAGCCTGTCGAGGTTTACACCAGAGTTAATGGTGACCGAGGAGCGTAGGTGTTTGGAGTTTGAGAAGAGATTGAGGACCGGACTCATGTTCAGAGTTGCTGGGTCCATGATTAGGGACTGTGGGTGCCTTGTGGAGGCTGCAACCCATCTTGAGACTATCATGCATGTAAAGAAGGAGAGGATGAGGGGCTCTAGGAGGAGTCAGGATGGTCAGGGAAACGGTAAGAGGCAGAGGGGCTCTAACACTCAGCAGTCTCAAGGAGCGCATTCGAGATCCACCTTTCCAGTGTCGAGTTCAAGTTCTGGGAGAGGTAGTCAGGGAGACATCACTTGTTACAAATGTGGTCAGTTGGACCACAAGTCTCCAGCTTGCCTACAGAGGAAAAGAGGGCAGCGAGCAGCAGCATCTTCGGCTCGTTCTCATGGCAGAGGCCAGCTTCTCACTTGTTATCAGTGTGGGCAGGCGGGGCACCTGAAGAGGTTTTGCCCGCAGTTGGGTGGTACACTTGGTGCGTCTGGTTCGAGGCAGATATAGAGTCACCAACCAGCACATTCAGTTCAGGCCTAGAGGGCCAATCAGGGAGCCTCTTCGACTCAGTCAGTGTAGCAGTCTTATGCTCCGAGAGGTAAGCAGGTAGATTAGAGACCTACAGGGCGCGTGTATGCTGTTACAGCACCGGATCTTGTACAGGCTCCATCTATTGTGAGAGGTACCTTTTTGTTTTGTAACTCAGTTGCTAATGTGTTGATTGATACAGGTACATCCCATTCCTTTATATCTTCTGCATTTGTATCTGTTCTGGGATTAGAGTTGGTGCAGTTATGTAGCTCGCCCAAACTTCCTCCGCGAGCCTCCCTTTCGCAGAGGGCGCGAATTAGGTCCTGCTACAGTTTGGACTCCGATCACCGCTCTGATTCTCATTTCACAAAATGCAATGTGATTCTGATAAAGAGTCCAATCCGTCAAATCTTTTTGGAAAATCAGATTTTGAATCAAATAATGCCAAAACTGGACTACTTTGCCAGATTATAGAGTCGCCACCTAAATATTTTATTTTTGAAAAATTTAGGAAATCCTGACTCGTGCCAAAGGCCATGTGTCTGTCATCACCAAAGTTGCCTCGGCTCGGGAACTTGGGTACGAGAGGGGAAGGTCCTTAAACGATCACCCCCGTTCGCCCGATCAAAGGATCGGCCTCTACTAAGCATGATATGTTGTTTGATAAACACGTGTTCTTGTTCTGATTATTAGCTATCTTTACTATGTGACGCACACCTAAGTATAGACTAAATCACGAGATTTGGAACAAATCGACTCATGTTGGTTTTCGAAAATGGTTTGAAAGTGTCACTCGCAAGTAGGCTAAAGCGCGGATTTGCCACCCTCAAGTGGGCTTTAAAACATGATGATTTGCCACTTCGCAAAGTGGGCTTAAAACTCGCATTTGTCGAATTGTTCCAATTCAAGCAACAAAGCCTCCACCCACAGGCATTCATGCAGTTCATCACTTAAGCAAATAGCCTCATGGCAAGCATGTTGTCATGGCAACATTCACACTCATGCAAATATGCTAAAGCGTAAAGCTTATAGTGTACTCCGAGCCAAAACAAAAACTAGTTAGAAAATCATGCATGATCCTAACTATACAAGATGCCTAATGCAACACATGCAATAATGCAACTAAATAGGTTCAGCTATCTAAGATGGCATGTGAATGCAACGATTTCGTACACGTATTCAAAGAGGTATTAAAATACGATGCAGTTTAAATAATACACCGAGCCCGGTGCATGCAATACAAATGAATGATGCAACATGCAAGTATAAGGCATGCTAATCAAAACGTGCCATAATCTAACCACCAAAAGCAGGTAAATAAAAGGGAGAAAGATGTGGGGTTGGAAGACATGCACACACGCACGCGCCCTTAGTACAGCATTATGCCCTCTCGAATGAGGGTTTGAATAAATAAGCTAAGCTATGCTAAGCTAAGCTACTTATTACAAACCAATATTTAACTAACTATTCTAGCAAATTAAATATTACAAACCGAATTGAATAACTAGCTAATCTAAGCTAATTAAAATATTACAACACAAATTAAACGAATTAATTACATCACATGTAATAAATTAGCTACAACTAACTATTAAAGCGATAAAGTGGCCTCGCGGGCGAGGAAGACATGTATGCTTGGTTACGTCCTCCCGAAAATCCATCGCCTTGCCGTCGGTTGTCTCTGTTTGCACTTGCCTTGATCTCTGAAAATTGGGCCAATCTCCAGACTGCTTTTGCCTCAAAACAGAAACACTTTTGCACCAAAATAGGCTGGTGGCCGGTCGGCCACCAAAAGTGGCTGCCGGCCACCAAAAGTGGCTGCCAGCCACTCCAACTGGCCGGTCGGCTAGTGCAAGTGGCTGGTCGGCTACCTCATTTGCCAAACTCCTAGTTTTGCTGCAACAGAGAACAACAGAGCCAAGACAATGCATTTGCAAGGAAATGTATGTACTGTCACCCTCCTTATCATGTCTCAAGCTCAAAAGAGTGTGGTACTTGGCTCTCAAGCCACCAACCAAGCATTCTCAATGCATGATGGTTTGAGAATTAAGTTTGTACAAGCTTAATGAATATGTACATAAGACTCAAAGGGTCGCGCACCCTATCATGCATGATCAAAGGTGACAACGACCAAGAAATGCGACACGTTTCATCACTTTGAGTATGAAACGTGTCACATTTCTTGTGTTTGGATTAACATCCGATCCAAACACATGCAATGCAAAACACATATGTTATCTTGGCATGTTTTACTTTGCTAAATTCTTGTTTACACATTTTAAGTTACCAATCCATTCCTTAATTGGTTAAGTCCAATGTGTCCTCTAAGAAAAGGAGGTCTACCAAAAGAATGGTTTAAGGCATATGAGAGACCATGCCTTTGACTAGGAGGAACCCTCAAAAGAGGGTTAAAGCCATTTAAGCACAAGCCTAAATCCCAAGCTTAAACACAATCTCAAGGCCAACCAACTCTCAAATTAAATGGAAAAATGAAGAAATGAGGGAGGTTGTAGAATTTCAGTGCTGGAATGGCATGAGAAATAACGTAACAACATGCAAGCAACACATGCACAACATGTTAGGGCTAAAAGCATCAAAGCCAATGAAGTGCATTACACTAGGGGCATGCAATGACAAGCTTAAAAGGGACTAACAATCCAAAACAGTTCTAAAACACCCTGAATGGAGTTCTAAAACATGCTTGAAATAAGCCAAAGATAGCTATGTTAAGAGGCCAAAACAATAGCACGTGCTAGGCAATTTAGCACAATTGCATTACAAGCATACAAAGCAAAGCTCATATGATCAAACCAGCTCAAAACAAAGCTTAATCATGCCAAATCAGTAGCTAAAACATGTTGAAATTGAAGCATAAGTGACAAGAAAAACATGCTCGTATATTGGCTTGTAAGCAAGTCAAAAAGCACAACCCTCAAAAGGCAATAAAAGAGTGGAATATGTGAGAGTGTAACAGTGATATATGCTTTGAAATCATATGTAAAATGATGCTATATCATGCAAACATCACAAACAAAGCATGCTAGAGGCCCTAAAACATAAGGCTAGTAAAGCCACTTGCACCATAGCTATACAATACATGGCTCACATGACCGAAACCACTCAAAACAAAGTTAAATCATGTCAAAAAATTAGCAAAAATGTGCTGGAATTAAGCTAACACAAGCTAGAACGATAGGCTAACTCATTAGGCATGCTAGGCTAGTAAGCATAATTACACTACAAGTGCAAAAAGCAAGCAACAAGTGCTCTAACCAACCCAAAACAGAGTTGAAACATGCTGAAATATGGCCAAAAACATGCTTGAACTAAGCTAACATAAGCCATAAAAAGATGCTACTTTGTAGTGCTACCAAGGCATGGCATAGAGAGACAAGGTGGGGAGGCCACCCCCTCCCATTTTGGGCCTCAAAACAAACTTTCTACCATTGAAATTCCCTTGGAATTCAATGGTTTAAAGGCCAAAACAAGATGCTTCAAAAGGCTTTGAAAGGGTGGCTCAAAAGGCTTTGCAAGCCAAAGAGCAAAAGGGAGGGAACCATCCCCTAACCAAACAAGGTTCAAACCTCAATTTTAAAACCTTAAAATCAGAGTTTTTAGAGGTCAAAACCAGCCTCAAAGTAGTGTAAAAAGATGGCCAAGCACTTAGCTAAAACAAAGCTTAAAAGGGACAAATTCTTACTCTTGAAGCATAGCTGCAAAACAGATATAAATCTGAGCTCAAACCAACCTTAGGAGCTCCAAATAAGCCTCAAAGAACCTCAGCTCCAAGATGAGGATGTTTTATTAAGGGTCTCTTTGCAAAAGTGTAGAGAATTCTAAGCTTAAGGCACAAAACAAGAAGAGAGAGATGCTCCTAGAGAGAGAGGCTGAAATTTTGCTCACAAAATTTTGTAGAGAAAGAGGGATTTAAGAGAGAGAGCCTCCAAACTTGCTAACCTTCCAAAATGAGAGATATGGCTTCAATATATAGCAAAATGAGAGCCTTGGTCGAAATATTTGAGCTAGGACAGCTGGTACATTGTGAAAACAGCTGGAGGAGAAATATCTACAAAAAATCTGAGTTTGGGACACAACTGGCTGACTGGCTACTTGTGGTCGCCGACCAGCTACTTTTAGTGGCTGACCGGCCACTTTTCTAGCTAACAAGAACCCCTTCTGACCGACATATGGGCGGCAAGCTCCATTTGTGGCCGGCACCCTCCCCCAGTGGCTGACAACAAAAACTAGTCCCTGTCCCCTGACTTTAACCAGGCATAATTCCTTCATCTGGACTCTTTTTCAGGTCATTCTTGTGTGAAAATTGTATCCCCGGAAGTAAGCTTTCCAATGGAAGCAGCCTCACATCAAAATTCTAAGTGTGCTAAGAGATATCCCTCTTTTAGTGAAGACTGCTCAGCTTTGGTCCAACCGGATCGATGCCCAACTTCAACCAACCATATCTCCCTCATCCGGATTGGGCTTTAGGAGATTCTTGAGTGTAAAATGAAGCCCCAGAAGTACTCCTTCCAACAGTGGTGGCCTCATATCTGAAATCCAAGTGTACAAAAGGGTGGGCCTAATTTAGCGAGGGCCGCTCGACTCTCTCTCTCAACGGTTCATGCTCAACTTCTTCCCCAACATGGTTTCTTCCCTCTCCTCCAATCTTCTTCAAATCCGGACCTCTAAATAAGGTGTTTTAAAGATTTTTTCAAAGAGTTCACCTATCTTTCATGCATTTCCACTTTGTCCTTGCTCGGTTTACCGAAAAGCGCAATATTTAACAAAATGCGAGCGTCAGAACATCATAGAAACTTTGTTTCAAAAATATTTTGAAAGAGAGGGTTTTAAGGTCTAAAAATCATTTTAGTCAAAAGGATTTGGTCCAAAAAGGGGTGTGAGGTTGGGATTTGAAGCTTCTCTTGCTGAAGAAATCAAACATTTGCACTGCACAACTTTCCACCAAGTAAACAATTAGCTGCTCCCAAGTCTTAAGGGCGGTTAAAAATGGGGTGTCTACAAGTTTGCATCTCCTATTTGTGTTGTGTCACCTATTGGGGGAGACTTGATTTTGAAGCAGGGGTGTCGGGGCTGTGATATAGAGGTCGCCGACCGTCGACTTCCATTTTCTTTTGTGTTGATGGACATGTCTAGTTTTAATGTCATTTTGGGTATGGACTGGTTATCATCATACCACACTGTTATAGATTGCTACCGCCCGAGGGTTACTGTATGTACCTTGAACGACGATTGTTTTCATTTCTTGGGAGATCGGGTTGGTAGAGTTTTACCACCGGTGTATGATCCGCGTGGGCGGAGTGAGCTTAGTTGCCTTCTCGTTAGCTTTATGAGTAGTGAGTGTGATGAGACCCGGATTGAGTTGCCAAGAGTGGTTTGTGAGTACTCGGATGTTTTTTCCAAGGATCTTGTTAGTTTACCACCTCACCGAGAGATCGAGTTCTCTATTGACTTAGTGCTTGACATGGCACCAATTTCCATGGCACCGTATCGTTTTGCCCCCAGTTGAGTTGAGTGAGTTGAAGATTCAACTCGAAGAGTTACTAGATAAAGGTTTTATTCGCCCTAGTACTTCGCCTTGGAGAGCACAGACCCTCTTTGCTAAAAAAAGATGGGGTTTTGAGACTTTGCATTGATTACCGAAAATTGAACTGGGTTATGGTTAAGAATAAGTATCTTATGCCTCGTATAGATGATTTGTTTGATCAGTTGAAAGGATCCCGTTGTTTTTCTAACATAGACTTGAGATCGGGTTACCATCAGTTGAGGGTCAGGGAGGAGGATATCCCGAAGACGGCATTCCGTATGCAGTATGGCCATTATGAGTTTCTGGTGATGCTTTTTAGGCTTACTAATGCACCGGCTATGTTCATAGACTTGATGAACCGAATTTTCCAAGAGTTCTTAGATTGCTCCGTAGTCGTCTTTGTGGATGACATTCTGATTTATTCACCTTCTGAAAAGGAGTACGAGGAACACTTGCGAGTGGTGCTGGAGTTGTTTAGAGCCCATAAGCTGTATGCTAAGTTTGGGAAGTGTGAGTTCTGGCTAAGAGAGGTTAAGTTCTTAGGCCATGTAGTATCCGGAGAAGGGGTGACTGTGGATTCATCCAAAATTAAGGCGGTGCAAGATTGGGCACAGCCTAAGAATGTCTTTGAGATCCGTAGTTTCTTGGAATTGGCCGGGTATTATCGTCAGTTTGTAAAAGATTTCCCCAGACTAGCTTTGCCTTTGACTAGATTGACGCGGAAATGGGTCAAATTTGTGTGGAGTGAGACTTGTGAAAAGTCATTCCAAGAGCTTAAGGTTGGACTTACCACCGCTCCAGTCTTGATTATTTCGGAGAGGGGTTCGGGCTATTTAGTATATTGTGATACCTCACGAGAGGGTTTGGATTGTGTCTTGATACAAGAGGAGAATGTAGTAGCCTATGGCTCACGGCAGTTGAAAACACACGAGGGAAATTACCCTACTCACAACCTAGAGTTAGCAGCTGCGATCTTTGCCTTGAAGATTTGGAGGCACTATTTGTATGGTGAGAGATTTGAAGTATTTTCTGATCATAAGAGTCAGAAGTATCTGTTTACACAAAAGGACTTAAATTTGAGGCAGAGAATGTGGATGGAGTTCATAGAACATTATGACTTCAAGTTGCATTATCATCCGGGAAAGGCCAATGTTGTGGATGATGCCCTAAGTAGGAAGTCCATCAGTAGTGTAGCTTGTATAGCTGTTTGGGAATGGGAGATGTTGGGTGCTCTCAGTGAGTTTGGCTTGCATCTGGGCAAGTCTGTTGAGTCTGCCGCCTTGTTTTTTGTAGTTGTACAACCTACACTTGTGAACTTAGTGTTGGACGCACAAAATGGTGACTTTGAGGTAAAATCCCTTCGGGAGAAGATCTCTAGTGGAAAGGTAGAGAAGGGTTTAACTGTGTATCTCGACCTGAGTGTGAGATACCGAGACCGCTTGTTAGTGCCGGAGTCCGGCCGAGAGGAAGTTGTAGACGCACCCTAGGGCTTCATGCTACAGTTCGGACTCAAGTGTTACGGTTCTTAATCTGATCTCACAATGTGCGATGTGAGATTGATAAATCACCAAAGAGTCCAAATCTGGCAAATCGTTTTTGAAAAACTGATTTTTATAAAAAAGTGCCAAACATGGACTGCTTTACTAGATACAGAGTCGCCACCTAAATATTTATTTTGGAAAATTTAGGAAACCCTGACTCATTGCCTAAAGCCACGTGTCTGTTATCACCAAAGTTGCCTCGGCTAGGGAACTTGGGTACGAGAGGGGAAGGTCATCTATGAGCACCCCCACTCGCCCGATCAAAGATCGGCCTGTACTAAGCATGATATCTTGTGTTTGAAAACACATGTGTTCTTATTCCGGTTAATTAGCTAGAATTACTATGTGATGCGCACAACACACAAGTATAGACTAGATCGCCTAATTTGGAACAAAGCATCGCATAAGGGTTTGAATGTGCTACTCGCAAGTAGGCTAAGACGTGGATTTTGCCACCCTCAAGTGGGCTTAAGAAAATAGGATTTTGCCACCTCAAGTGGGCTTAAAACTCTCATTTCGATAAATTGTTCCAATTCAAGTAATCCAACCTTCACCCACAGGCATTCAGGTAGTTATATCACTTAAGCAGTTAGCCTCATGGCAAGTATGCTATCATGGCAACACTCGCACTCATGCAAGATGCTAAAGCATAAACACTCACCGAGTACTCCGAGCCAAAACAGAAACTAGTTAGTAATCAATGCATGATCCTAGTTATGTTAAGATGGCTAATGCAACACATGCAAAATGTAACTAGAAATAGGCTCGGCTATCCTAAGATGTCATGTGAAATGCAACACTTGATACATGTATTCAAATTGGGATTGAAATAAATTGCAGTTAGTATGATGCGCTGAGCCCGGTGCATGCAATACAGATGAATGAATGCACGCATGCAAGCATAAGGTATGCTAAACAAAATATGCCCTAATACTAACCATCGTAAGTTAGTAAATAAAAGGGAGAAAGACGTGGGGTTAGAAGACATACATCACACACACGCTCACTTATTACTACAAATGTGCCCTCTCGACGGAAGGTCCGAATAAATAATATAGAACTGACTAATTAACTAACTATTCTAGCTAATTAATTATCACAAAACAAGTTGAAACAAATAACTATTCTAAGTTAACAAAGCACTGAAATGGCCTCATGACGAGGGATGCATGCATGCTCGAATCGCCTCGCTTGGAAATCCATCACGATGCCCCAACTTGCCTCTATTTGCAACTGTTTTCAGAACACTTCACCAAGTTCCACAAAGCTTCAACTCCACCTAGGAGACCTCTAGGGATGCTGCCGACCAGTTGTTGGGAAGGGAGACCACCTGCCGACCACTTTTCTTGCTGAAAAACCAAAAAAAGTGGTCGACCAGCTAGTAATACTGGTCGGCCAACCAGTTTTGCTGCACTTCTTCCAGTTTGCTGCAACAGAGAGTAAGAAAGGGCATGGTAATGTATTTGCAAGATATGTGTGCACAACCACCCCCCCTATCATTTCATAAGCTCAAGGGAGTTTGGTTCTCGACTCTCGGGCCACCAATCACGCATCTCGATGCATGATGGCCGAGAGGTAAAGTTGCACGATTCAATATGAAAATGAATGCACAAGTAAACACATAAGGCCTAAACCTCTATCATGTACGATCAAGAGCATCGGCGATCGAGAATTGAGGCACGTTTCATCACTTCAAGTATGAAACTTTCCTCGTTTCTCGTGTTTGGACTAAACACCTATTCCAAACACAATGCAACAAGTGGCATGGAACATAGCATACTCAATGCAAGGAACATGCACACTCAATGCTAAGCAACAAAATGGCATACACAATGCGAATGACAACCTAGCATACTCAATGCAAGGTCAGGTGGCATACTCGATGCAATATGACCTAAGCATACACAATGCAAAGTATATGGCATACGCAATGCAACGGACAACATAGCATGCCAACAACATGCAATCAATCATGCTCAATGGACTTAAATTAAAACGGACAGACCTCAGCCATGCCCAAATAGAGGCCATTGGTGATAAAATAAAGACATGGAAGTAAGAGAAATGCATGCACGTGTATTGGCTCACCAATTAGGCATAAGAACACAACTCTCAAAAGGCATTAAAAGGATGAAACATGGAGTACAATGACATATGTTCCAGCAATGAAATGTCATGCTAAATGACGTCAAATCATGCAAACAACTCACGTGATGCATGTTGCAAGGCTTAAGCATCAAAGCTAGTGAAGTGTATTACACTAGAGGCATGCAAGACAATGCTCAAATGGCCAAACTAGCCCCAAACAGACCTTATACATGCCAAAACAGTAGCCAAAATGGATTGAGATGATGGCTTGAAAGGCAAGAAAATGAGGCTCATACAATGGCTCACAAACAAGGCATAAAGGGGCAACTCTCAAACACATTGAAGGAGCGATAAACATGAGAGTATGACAAAGATATAAGCTCTGAAATATCAGTTAAAATGATGCCAAGGCATGCAAACATCACAAGTATAGTATGGTAGAGGCCTCAAAACTCAAGACTAGTCAAGGCATTTGCACTATAGCTATGCAATGCATGAAGCATATGGCCAATACAACCCAAAACAGTCTTAGAGCATGCCAAAACAATGACAAAACATGCATGGAGCAAAGCCAAAACAAGCTAGCATGAAGGGTCAAAACATGGAGTATGTAAGGCCAATAAGGAGGTTTACACTACACCTACCAAAGCCAAGTGTGTGATGACTTAACCAACAAAAATCAAAGTTATGGCATGTCAAATGATGGCCAAAAACCTACTGAAATGGAGCCAATACATGCTAGAAAGACATGCTACTTTGCAAGGCTATAAGTAGGTTTACACTACAAGTATAAGAAGCATGCAAGAGGTGACCAAGATAGACCAAAACAGAGTTATGGCAAGTCTAGAAAGTCACAAAAACATGCTTGAAAAGAGCTAACATAAGCCACAAAAAGATACTACATTATAGAGCTAACAAGGTATGGCATGGAGAGACAAGGAGGGGAGGCTATCCCCTCCCATTTGGGACCTCAAAAAAAGCTTTTTACCACTGAAAATCCTTTGGATTTCAGTGGTTCTAAGGCCACGAAAAGTTGTTTTGAAGGGCCTTAGAAGATGGCTCAAAAGCTATACAAGTCAAGGAGCAAAAGGGAGGAAACACCTCCTAGCCAAACAAGGCACAAACCAACACTTTGAGGACTGAAAAACAGAGTTTTCTTCAGTTCAAAACCAAGCCAAAAATAGTTTAAAAGGGTGGCAAAACAAGCATGCAAGAATGGCCAAGATAGTGTACAAAAATGAGCTTAAAAGATGGAGATGCTTACCCTTGAAGCACAGCTGCAAAACAACTACTTTTCTGAGCCAAACAACCTTCAATCAGCCCAAAAATCAGTTCCAAAAGACCTCATCCCATGGATATGCAACTTTGATAAAGAATGCCTAGGCCAACTAGTTATATTTCTCTACTTCTATGCCCTTCTATGCACAAAAGGGTAAGAGAGAGTGAACTATAGAAAGAGAGGCAGAGATTTAGGTCTAAAAATTCTATAGAGAGAGGAGTTTTTAGAGAGAGAGAGGCCCCAAAACTTGCTCAAGAAGTTCTCCCTTTGCAAAATGGGAGATATGGCTCATATATAGCAAAAAGCAAGAGTTAGTTCGAAATATCTGTTTATGGAACAGCTGGAGGTTGTAGAAAATAGCTGGAGGGAAAATATTTTCAAAAAATCTGAGTTTGGGACCTGCCAGCCACTTTTCTGGTCGGCCAACCACTTTTTCTGGTCGGCCGACCACTTTTCTGGTTGGCCAGCTACTTTTTCTGGTCAACTGATCACTTTTCTGCTTTCCAGGTCTAACTTCAAATAGGCATAACTCCTTCATCTGGACTCCTTTTCAGGTTATTCTTATATCCAAATTGAAGCCCCAGAAGTAAGATTTCCAATGGTGGCAGCCTTGCATCAAAATTCCAACTGTGCAAAAAGTTATGCCTATTTTTATGAAGCCACTCAGTTTCGATCCTTCTCGGATTCATGCCAAACTTCTCCCAAACTAGTTTTCTTCTCTCCTTTCTCATTTTCTTCAACTCCAAACCCCTAAACAAGGTGTTTTGAAAGATTTTTCAAAGATTTCATCTCTCTTTCATTCATTTCCACTTTGTTCTCGCTTGGTTTACCGAAAGGCGCAACATTTAACAAAATGCGAGCATTGGAACATCGTAGGAACTTTGTTTCAAAAATGTTTTGAAAGAGAGGGTTTTAAGGTCTAAAAACCATTCAAAACAGCTTTGGTCCAAAATGGGGTGTGAGGTTAGGATTTGACTCTCTTCTTGCAGAAGGAATCGAACCTTTGCACTGCACAACTTTCAACACCAAGTAAACCATTAGTAATGGCGCCCAAGTCTTAAGGGTGGTAAAAAATGGGGTGTCTACAGAAGTACTCCGAGAGTTTCACCATTCACGCCTTGCGGTGCATTTGGGAGGCACAAAAATGCATCACGATCTGAGTCGCCAATTTTGGTAGAGGGCTATGAAAAAGGATGTGGCAATATTTGCATCGAGGTGCCTTACTTGTCAGCAAGTGAAGGCCAAACAGCAAAGGCCAGCGGGTTTGTTACAACCCTTGCCTATAGCCGAGTGGAAATGGGAGCATATCACGATGGATTTCGTTGTGGATCTTCCGAGGACTCAACGAGGTAGTGATGCCATATGGGTGGTAGTTGACCGGTTGACCAAGTCAGCGCACTTTATTCCTATGCGCGTAAGAGATTCGGTAGATTACCTTGCTGACTTGTATATTCGGGACATAGTGAGGTTGCATGGGGTCCTAGTGTCGATTGTCTCAGATAGAGACCCATGTTTCACTGCCTAGTTGTGGCAGAGTTTGCAGAATGCCTTGGGCACTAGATTAACTTTTAGTAAGGCTTACCATCCTCAGATTGATGGGCAGTCCGAGCATACTATTCAGATACTTGAGGATATGCTTAGAGGCTGTGTCCTTGACTTTAAGGGGTCGTGGGAGAGACATATACCCTTAGTGGAGTTTGCTTACAACAATAGCTTCCAATCGAGTATTGACATGGCACCGTTTGAGGCCTTGTATGGCTGACCGTGTAGATCGCTAGTGTGTTGGGCCGAGGTGGGTGATGCACCTTTGTTAGGTCTAGAGTTGGTTCGGGAAACGATGGAGAAGGTGGAACTTATCCGTAAGAGGTTGGCTACAGCCCATAGTCGCCAAAAGAGTTATGCCGACCGTAGGAGGAGACCTTTGTCATTTGAGGTGGGTGATCATGTCTTTTTGAAAATATTACCTAGACGGAATTTGATGAGATTTGGAAAGAGTTCCCCTCGGTTTATTGGCCCTTTTGAGATCCTTGAGCGGATTGGGAGGTTGCATACCGTTTAGCATTGCCGCCGTAACTTTCTGGAGTGCATGATGTGTTTCATGTTAATATGCTTCGGAAATATGAGCCGGATCCATCGCACGTGCTGGATTGGACCGACTTAGAGGTAGACGAGGATGCCTCGTATGAGGAGAGACCGGTAAGGGTCTTGGATAGACGGGACTAAGTCTTGTGAGGCATGACGATTCCCTTGGTCAAATATTGTGGAAACATCACAAGGTTGAGGAAGCAACTTGGGAACGCGAATTAGAGGTCCGAGAGAAATATCCGGACCTATTCATTGATATTTGAGTACGTGTTAAAAATTTTGTTTTGTTGATGAGCTATAAAAGCATTGTATATGTTTTGGTTTGTAAAACATTGCATATGTTGAATGTGTTTTGGAAATACAAATATGTTATAAACATTGAAGATGTTTTGGAAAACATGAAGATGTATGTGTTGGAATTAATTGAATTTCGAAAGAATGCATGTTGGTAATGTGTGTTGAATTACATTTTGTGAAATTGTTCTCTTGAGAAAAGATGAATTGACCAGTGGATGGGTCATGGTGATAAAGGTTGAATGATAATCGTTTTGAAAGTTGAATAAACATGATTTTGAAACTTGTATAAAATTTCGGGGGCGAAATTCTTTATGGGGGGGAGATTATAGCGATCCAGGTTTTATCCCGACCTTTATTGTGTTCTGGACTCGGGTTCCGTGGTTGTATACTGTTGTCTATGTCTTGTTTCCTTCCTTTTACTCTTTGTATTTGAGTTTTGGGTCGTGTTGGGTGAGTTTGGAACAGGTTGGTTGTGAGTTGATTCAAATGGTTGTTGCCCAGGTTTTGGCTTCTTCGCTTGAGCGAGGCTTTTTGCGCTCAAGCGAGCCTTGGGTTTTTGCTTCTTTGGTTGAGCGAAGGTTCTTGCGTTTGAGCGAGGATTGAGAGTCCTTAGGTTTTTTCCTTAGACGTAGCTTTCGTTTGAGCAAGACGTGTGTTATTTGATCCTTCACTCGAGCGAGCACTTTTGCGCTCAAGCATGCGTTTGCGTTGGTGGCAGACCTAAAGCTTTGCATTGTGCGCTCGAGCGAGGCCTTTTGTTGTGTCTGGTCGCTCTAGCGACAACTCCTTCACTCGAGCGAGCCTCGCATATATCAGTTTGCAGCAACGTGATTTTATATCACTTTTTACTTTCTTCTTCCCTAAAAACCCTAATCTGGCTGCCTCTCTCTCTAAAACTCTCCCTCTTTCTACAAATACTCCTTGTTCTAGGGTTATTCTACCCTACTCCTTTTGTTAAAAAGCTTGAGCATTGCGTGGGCTTCCCTTTGATCTGAAAAATGTGGGATTTGAAGCATCTTTGGGTTTCTCTCTTCTTCTCCTTTGAGCTTTTCCATTTGAGGTAAGGATAAACTACTCTTTATTATGAGTTTTAACCTAGAGATGTGTCATTTTGTATAAATGGTTGGATGTAGGAAGTTTGGGTGAAGTTAGAGTTTGGGTGTTGATTTGTGAAAGAGGGGTTTTCAATTTGAACTCCATATGTGTATGTGGGGTCTTAAAAATTGGGTTATTGGGGAATAATTGTTGAAATGGTGAGATTTAGACCGTTGGGTCAATGTTTTGGAATTGGGGGAAAATGCTCTAATGTGAATTAAAGAAATTATTAGTATAAATAATGAAATCAATGTGGAAATAAGAAATTGGTTTGGGAATTATGAAATTGGGGGAAAATGTGATTAAAAAGTATAGTTGGATTGATAAATCACACACCTATGGAAAAGTTGATAAATTATCTGTTGATAGATTTAATTATCTGTTTAGAAATATCTGTTTTGGGCTATCGGTGGAGGATAGCTATAATTGTTGTAAAAAATGCATGAGGATTAGGAAAATTGAAACTAATCAATCAGATTATGTCATTGAATATGACGGTTGGATTAAACCATTGAATATGTGATCTGATTCGTCATTGTATATGACAACGTGTTTAAATACATTGTATGTGTATCTTTGTTTGGGAGGAGATAGGGGATGTACTCCATTGTATGGGAGGAGATAGGGGATGGACTCCATTGATAATTAAGTTGGCCAGAGTGTCCAGGGTGAAAGTCCTGAAATCTTATATATTATGGATGCCGGTTCCCTCGGACGTAGTTCCGTAAAATGGCAAGAAATAGAAGTGTTGAAATGATGGATGTATTAAATTGTGAACCATTGAGTTGTAGTCTTATCTTGGTTGTTTTTATAATAACGAATTTGGTTAATTGATTTTATCCGAAACGGAAGAATGGAAATGAGTTGAAACGGTGGTTAACTATATTGAATGAAATTGAAAGAAATGTGTCTGTTAAGAATATCCCTCATTGATCTGATGCTCATATTTTAGTTAATTCTCATATTTGGTTTAGCATATCTTTATTGTGTTTTGGCTCAACCTACTTGGGACACCATTTTCAGGTATAGGTGACATGCCGCCTCCAAGGTCTTAGCTTGGGAGGTTTAGGAGTTGAAGGCTCCGTTTTGTTGTTACATCTTGTGTATATATGTTTTCTTTTCAAGCCAAGAGCTCTAATTGTAAAAGAGTTAGAACTCTTCTTTTGTTGTAACCAAATGATAACTTGGAAATCTATAAGCCCGTAGGACATTATTTTGTTGTTATCAGTTAGAAACAATTATGAATGTGTAATGTACGTAATACACTTTGTAAAGAAGACTCTGATGAATAAAAATATATTATTTCTATTATGCTTATAGACTTAATGAATGAATGATTTGAGTCTTATTTTGAGGGCTTCACAGCTTTGGTTTAAAAAGATCCAAACGAAAGAAAAAAAAAATACTAAAAACTTAAAAATTAATAAATTAAAAAAATTATTATTTTTTTTACTTTTTATCCATCTTTTTGTAAAAGTTCAAAATCTTATTACTAAGAAGTTCAATTTTTTTCATCTTATTATATTTTAATTAAAATCACAAAAATTATTTCTTAAACGAATCATAGTAACTTGATTTTTAGGCTAAAAAAATAAAAATAAATATAAAAAGTCAAAAAAATATTTGAAAAGTAAATCAAATAAGTCAGTTATTCACGTTTTTTCAATATAATTAAAAAAATCATTTTTAAATACATTAAAAAATTTATTTTATAAAAAATGAAAAAAATCATTAAAGATGTGAAATTCCAAAAGACCAGTAAGTGTTCATTTGGGATGTGGGTTGATTTTTTGACATTTTGATTTTTTGACTATTTTTGTCTAGGGCTAAAAAGTCTCGTCTGCGATACGTTTTTTGGCTTTTTTGATTTTTATGGGAGAAAAAATGAAATGATTATGATTTGAATGTGATATTTTGTCTTATTGAGATAAAAATTATATTTTGTCTTTATATAATTAAAATAGTCAAAAAATTAAAAAATTTGACATGCCAAACGAAACATAAATAGTATATCTTTATTTGTTTGTTGATGTGCTTTGGAAAGCGATGTTGCACCATTTGGTTTTGGTCATCATTGGAATTATTCGATGCCTACGGTATTATCATCCCTCAATTTCTAATGTTATATTTATTTGAGGGATGTAGGAGTGTTTTGGGAAGATATTTAAAAGTTATTTTTTAGTTATTTTTTTGAATTTTTTATGAGAGAGGGAAGTGGGTTAAAAGTTAAGAAGTGATTTTTAACCCACTTCCCAAAATAGATTGTACTAATTTTAATTATTCATATGTGCACGAATCTATTAGAAAATAGAAAGGTAAGAATAAGGTCGAACAAATTTTAGGACTGGAGAATAATCAATTAATTTTAAAATAAATTATCTAATCCAGTTGAATAATTCTTGAATTTTAATAAAATAAAAAATTATAAAATTGTAAGATATTGAAAATGATTTAATCAAATAAATAAAATACTAAGACAATGCAATCTATCATATACATCATATTCGTAATAATAAAATACTAGGACAGTGGAATCTATCACATACATCATATTCATCATATTCATATTGAAAATGCGGTAATAACTTTCAGAACTTCAAGGGGGTGAAATATAATTGGACCAAATCTCAGGGGATGTCAATATAATTTATCAAATTTATTTTGTATGAAATTTATATTAAAATAATTACCATTTAAAAATAAGAAACATCCTATTAAAATTTCGCTTTAAACCTCGTTGATAGTTTCTCACAGTGATGTAAGAGTGTTTTGGGAAGATGGTTAATTTTTTTTTTTTTTTTTTGACTTTTTTGTGAGAGAGGAAAGTGAATTAAAAATTGAGAAGTGGCTTTTAACTCACTTCCCAAAATAGGTTGTACTGATTTTAATTATTCATACGTGCACGAATCTATTGGAATATAGACAAGTAAAAATAAGGTCGAACAAATTCTAAGACAGTGGAATAATCAATTAATTTTAAAATAAATTATCTAATCCAGTTGAATAAATTCTTGAATTTTAATAAAATAAAAAATAATAAAATTGTAAATATTGAAAATGATTTAATCAAATAAATAAAATACTAAGACAATGCAATCTATCACATACATCATATTCATAATAATAAAATACTAAGACCGGGAATCTATCACATACTCATATTCATCATATTCATATTGAAAATATGGTAATAACTTTCAGTACTTCAAGGGTGAAATATAATTAAACCAAATTTTAGGATATGTCACTATAATTTATCCAATTTATTTTGAATGAAATTTATATTAGAAAAATATTTGAGCACTCGAAATTCCTGAGGTCCAAATAGGCCGAATTCAAAACGATGTGGTTTTGATTTTTTTTTTTTTTTTTTGTTTCTTTTTCTCTCTTTTATCTGTCAAGCAGAGGTAGATTCCGAGCCCGAATTCAATACGACGTGGTTTTGATTTATTTATTTTTTATTTATTTTTTCTCTCTTTTATTTGTCAAACCGAGGAAGAGAGTAAGAGAGCGAAGAAAGGGAGAGAGAAGAAAGGGGAGCCGATCTTCTCACGCCGTCGCCGTAGCCGTAGCCGTCGCCGTCGCCATCGCCATCGCCATCGCCATCGCCGCCCCTCCTCCTCCTCCTCTTCCGTCACTGCTGCGACCACCACTGACGCCGCTACACCACCTCCGTCGCCGCCCTCTCTCTTCTCCTCTTCTCTTTTCTATATGCATATGTGTGTGTGTGTTTCATGTTGATTTTCCAGATCTGTATATGTGTGTGTGTTTCATGGATTTGTGGGTTTGATTTGTTTCATGGATTTGGCTTTGATTTTCATTCCAGATTTGGCTTCTCCCCTATCTCTTTCCTCTCCTCTCTTCTTCTCTCTTCTTTCTTCTTCCTTCTTCTTTTGCGAGTCATGGAAAGGAAGAAGAAAAGAAAAAAAAAAAGAAAAAGAAAAAAGAAGCCAAGACGACATGACCTAGCGGGACTGACCATGTATATACAATTTGTGCTTATAGAATTATATTAATCATTGTTTGAGATTGACTTTTTTGGTAACTTTTTTTTTATGTTTTTTAGAAACTGAAAAATTATTGCCATATTTGAAAAGTTGCTAAAGAAAAATTATTGTTATATTTGAAAAGTTGCTAAAAAAAATTATTCGTGAAAAATTTGACTTGGAGCCAAACACCCACTCAATCTCTATATATATTTGCTTGGAGCCAAGTCTCTCCCAATACTAAAGTGCAAGTTATTCCACTGCACTGCCCAACTTGTTTCAAAGGCTATGGAGAAGGTTTTTTTAAAGACGCTTTTCTTTGCCATCCTCCTTGTGTCTGTGTCTGGTTAGTCTCTCTCTCTGTCTCTCTCATAAATTTGTGGAATATGAATTACTCCATAATGAATGTGGTCTATAAATTTAATTTGTTGAATAATTTTTCTCAGTACATAGTGGTGCTGAAACACCTAATTAGTCACTAATCACTAGTCCAGCTGCTCTGTGTTCTAAGAAAACTGAGAAGCAAGCAAGCAAGCGATTAAACACTCCCATATACCTATCTTGATCCCCTGCAAGTATCAATTAGCAGTATAGCACTTTAAATGATCTCTCATTCACTTTTACATATCAGAATTACAGTATATTCTTGACAATGACTTCTTCTTTCAGCTCTGCTCTTGTATGTCATCTCATTAATTTTTTTTTCGTCTTTTAAAATCTCTTTTAACAGTCAGTCGTCTAGCTGGTATAGAATGTTAGAATTTATCTATAAATACATACATACATACAGACCATCTCTTCTGGTAAAAAACCACCCGTATTCATTATGGGTACGCTAATTCTTTTTTTACTTTTGCTTTCTTCTTCTTCTTGTTCTCTTCCGTTCATGACTCAAGCATCCGCGTTGTTTGTGTTCGGAGATTCAACTATTGACGCAGGAGACAACAAGATTGAAAGTTGTATCACGGAACACTTTTACCCTTACGGTGTCGACTACAACAATCAATACACCGGCCGCTTTACAAATGGATTAACTGCCGATTTCATGGGTACCTTACTTACTTACTTACCTAACATTATTTTCAAGTTTCCTTGAGTTTTGTTTTTGCTGTGAAGGTTATTGTGTATTGGTGTTTTAGGTGTTATTTTTCATGAGTGTTTGTTTCTGTTGCAACCTTGCCAAATATTGGTGTCTTTCTGTTGAAGTTTTTTTTTTTTTTTTTTTTTTTTTGGGTGGTTCTTTCTCTCCCTTTTCATTATCTGGCTATACTCTTTTCAAATTGGACCTGTTGCCAGTAAAGATTTCATTTTCCATATAAAAAAAAAAATTGAAAAAAAAAGAGGAAAAGATTACACTGACCAATTCGATTGTAAAATCTGTAAGAATATATGGAAACCATTATCTATAGTTGTAATGTTTTGTTATATGTATATTTCTCAATTTTCAAAAATCGTAAAATTAAAAGTTTTGAATTAATATTTTGGAGATATCTTAAATTTTCCTTTTAATTTTTTTTAGAGAGAATAGATTTAGGAAAATCAAGAAAGGAATTTTTTATTTTTTATTTTAAAAATCAAAACTAATGAGATAATTAATATTTTTTTATAATTATTGGTTTGATGGGTTAGTCAGTAGCTTTTTAAAAAAAAATTAATTTTCAATTGAAAAATTTAGATATTTAGTTAAAAATATTGGAGTTCCCAAATGATCACTTTTGGTTAATATATAGTATAGATATTCACTTTTTGTTTTACCAATAATAATTTCATTTTTTCTATAAAAAAAAATAAAAAGATTACCCAATCAGTTGTAAAATCTGTTGAAATATGTCAATAGTTGTAAATGAAATATATAGGGTTAAAATCAACATAAAAAATAGTAGGAAATATTTTTAAAAACTAAGATTACATATCGAATTAAATTTATTATGGAAGGCAAAACTAGTCAACACCTTCCAAGGCACTTTATATGGCATAAAATCAATCAGTGGAACCTTTTACTATTTTATTTTATTTTTTTAAATTTTATTTTAAAGTAGTAAAAATCAATTTTACTATATGGAAAAATTAGTGAAACATTACTCTCTAATTTCTGGTAGTAAGAGGGATCCAATATGATTTTTCTTATTAGTTAAGGTTTCTCAATAATATTATTAGAGAAATTTTAGTTTGTCATTCAGAAATTTCACAAATTTGTGATTTGTAAGATCACTTATATAAGTTCATGAAAATTTACGTAATTTTTTGTAAAGTTACATATGGTGTTATGGTGGATATTACATGCCAGACTTCTTTTATCAACTCTGCTCTTGTATGTCTATCTATCTCATTAATTTTTTTTGTTTTTTTGTTTTAAAATCTCTTTTAATAGTCAGTCGCCGAGCTGGTATAGAATGTTAGAATTTATCTATAAATACATACATACATACATACAGACCATCTCTTCTGGCAAAAAACCACCCATATTCATCACGGGTACACTAATTCTTGTTTTACTTTTGCTTTCTTCTTCCTCTTCTTCTCTTCCGTTCATGACTCAAGCATCCACGTCGTTTCCTGCGCTGTTTGTGTTCGGACATTCAACTGTTGACGCAGGAAACAACAACAAGATTGAAAGGGGTATCACGGCAAACTTTTACCCTTATGGTGTCGACTACAACAATCAATCCACCGGCCGCTTTACAAATGGATTAACTGCCGCTGATTTCATGGGTACCTTACTTACCTACTTACTACTACAACAATCAATCCATCGGCCGCTCTGCCGCTGATTTCATGGGTACCTTACTTACCTACCTAACATTATTTTCAAGTTTCCTTGAGTTTTGTTTTGCAGTGAAGGTTATTGTGTATTGGTGTTTTAGGTGTGATTTTTCTTAGGTGTTTGTTTCTGTTGGAACCTTGCCAAATATTGGTGTCTTTCTGTTGAGGTTTTTTTTTTTTTTGGGTGGTTCTCTCTCTCCCTCTTCATTATCTGGCTATATTTTTACATTTCCAGTTAATAAAATTTCCTTTTTCCAAACCAAAAAAAAAAGGGTAACTTATTATTAGTACTAGTACTATATTCTCTGATTATAGTTTTTTCTTGATTCTCCCTCATACATTTGTTGATCTTATTATTATGGTTTCTTTGCAGCTTTCTCTCTTGTAGATGTGCCACCGTGTCCTGCTTACCACAACTTGACAGAGAGTGACAGAAAAAGAACTACCATCGCCATGGCTGGGATCAATTATGGGTCTTCTGGACGTGGTATCTTTACCACCACCAGACCCCGTGAGGTGAATGAAAAAAAAATATATGTAGTTATTCTTTTCTTCCTTCCACTCCTTTTTAATCCGTGACCTATTTTGGTTCCTTTTCTTTTCTTTTCTCAGAGTGAATGCTTCAATTTAGAACAACAGATCGACTTCTTTAAGGAGACTGTACAAGAAGACTTGCCATATTTGATTCCAGACCCTGATGCTCGCAAACAGTATCTTGCCAAATCTATCTTTTTCATTTCCATGGGAGCCAATGACTACTTTTTCACTTATCCTAAATCAAACACAAAGGTCCTCAATCTTTCCTCCTTTCTTCTTCTTTTTCTTTTCTTTTTTTCTTCTTCTGTACTATTACCGTACGGAGTCTTAACGACTAGAATTTCATTTATTTGTAGGACCCTAATGAGTTTGCAATCTCTCTCATCTTTGAGTTGAAGATCTACTTAGACGTAAGTGATCTTCTATTAGAGCGATCGATGTACCTAAGACTGCTGTTTACAATGTGTGTAGGGTGTTTGGAATTATTTTATTTTATTTTTTTGAAATATTTTTTGTTGACTTATTTTCGTGTGAACTTGTTTTAAAATTTTTCAAAAGTATTTAGGCTTCTGATTCTACTCAAATGAGACGAATCCAAAAATTAAAAAGAAAAAAAATTGAAAGCAATTCATAAAAGTTAAAAGCGAGTTTTTAAGCTTATCTTGGCATTTTAATCTTTATTTGGAATTTTTCAAAAATGTTTTACTTTTTAAATTCGTCTACATTGACATAATTTACATAAAAAAAAAAAGTCACTAAAAGTAAAAATACTCGAAAAAAGATGTCACCTTTTTATTTATTTGTTCCCAAACAAATTAAATCCCTTCTTCAATTTTTTCTTTTTTTTGGCAGATATTATATGAGATCGGAGCCAGACAATTCATCGTGAACAACATAGGTCCTCTTGGGTGTTTGCCATCTCTTAGATACAAGACTACTTCTGGGCAGTGCAATGAAGACATGAACAATCTTATCATGCCATACAACTATCGGCTTCCTAAGTGGCTTAAAACTTGGACTCATTATGATTACAGTGGTAGTGGTATTACCTTTGTCTTGGCAGATAGCTATGGTCTTCTTAATCATATGGTCTACCACCCTCAAGAATTTGGTAATATAATTTATTTATATATTTAATTTGTTACGGTTTTGGAGTCAGAAAAATGTACACAGTTTGTTCATTATCTTTTTCTTCTGTTGTTGTTGTAGGGTTTAAAGATGTAAAACACCCATGTTGCGGACAGGATGTAAATGGGGAATTAGAGTGCCCCCCCAACGCCACTCCGTGTAGCAACAGAGATGAATATCTCTTCTTTGATGGTGCACATACCAGCCAAGTGGCCAATCTTGAATTCGCTCTATTATGCGCCAATGCAACAATCTGCAGAGTTATTGAATAAACATGTTTATGAAGTGTTTGGGATGAAAAAGAAGCTCTCTTTTTTGTTGAAGTTATGGGGACAACAATTAATTGAATGGTGAAATATTTAGTATTTTTTTAGGGTTGTGAACATTTCTTATCTTTTCTATACCATTTATCTTTTTGGGCAATTACCATTATGTAGTTTTTAGAAAAAATTATTTACAGATGTGTTTGGTTTTCTGCTTCATAGAGTATATATAATTTCCTATGGATGAGTAAGATGGATAATTGCATTTACTAATCAAAAAAATAATGTTATATACAAATAAATTTCTTGTTTTTGTAATTTCTAAACACAAAGTTAATGAAACTCACATAAACTCATTGTGTCTAATAATAAGAAAATAATATTAAAACATCTATTTATATGTAGTATTTTCTACAAGTATTGGGTAGGCCTTGAGGGTTTCCAGCCAGTGTGGTCCTTTGGCCACCAACTAACTATTAACCTTACTAGATATGTGTATTTTTTGTATAAATATATTATTATACTATAATATTTTAATATTAAATTATTTTTATATAAAAGAATTGTGGGTGAAAGCGAATGGTGAAGAATAAGAAAAATTAATGGTGAAGGAAATATCATACTATTTAAAGTACTGCACTAAATTAGGTAGGACAAGAGGAGGGCAAACTAGTTTTTTTTTTCTTCAAGATAATCTCAATACCAAGTCTTCCATCCATGTGATTCACAGGGTTTGTTTGTCACAATTTATAAGAGTTGATTATAACTTATTTTAATTTAAAAATTTGTACCAAATTATTTGGTATTGTTTTTGCTTATAACTTTTTAGGCAGAAATAAGTTAAATAAATTGAAAAAGTCTGATTATATAAAACTTAGGAGAGGAGTATTTTTTATTTCTATTTTCTAATTATCAATTTTTAACTTTTTTTTTGTAACGCCCTCAAAATAATAACATTAAACCCAACAAATAAGACAGACATTGATAGTCAATCGTTCCGCATTCTTTCATTTATCAGAGTTTCATTACAAAAAGTATTACATGTTAACAACAAAAGCAAAATGCCTTACAGGCTTACAGCTTTCCAAGTTAACACTTGGTTACAACAAAAGAGTACTAACTCATACACGTTAAGCCCTTGGCTTAAATTTACATGTAATACATCAAAAGTAAATGACAAAAAGTATGTCCGCCTCTAGCCTCCCAAGCTATGTCCTTGGAGGTGGCTTGCTTCCTGCACCTGAAAATGATATTCCCATATAGGGTGAGCCACAGCCCAGTAGAAATACACTAAACCAACCATGAACAATGACTAAAATATTAGCAATTGATAGATGGCCAACACTGATACAATCACATAAATCACATATTTATGTCATACGACTTATGAGTCCAAATTACTTTTCATTTTCCCCTTTTCAACAGATAGGCATATAAGCACTACCCACATTCTCAACAGATATGTATAACAACAATATCCACAGATAAGCATATAAGCTATATCCACATTCTACAACAGATATGTATAACCACAATATCCTCAGATAAGCATATAAGCTATATCCACACTTCACAAAGATAAGCATATGAGATCTATCTTCACTTCTCTAGACAAGCATATGAGCTGTATCTACGGAGTTCATCCCCTATCTTCTCCAAACACTATCCGGTTTAGAGGTACATCCCCTATCTTCCCCTAAACCGCGGAGTACATCCCCCATCTCCTCCTCTACACATATTGTATACAAACACATTGGTTCTATATACATTCACACAATACATATAGTTAATGTATTCTAACAACCGTCAAATTCCATGACACACTTCATTGATTAGTTTCAGTTTGCCTAATCATCATGCAATGTCTACAACAATCACGACTATCCTCCACCGATAGCCCAAAGCAGTTATTTCTAAACAGAAAATAAATGCACAAATGGATATTCAATCAACATTTGATTTCCTCATTTCTCACAATTAATTATCCCAATTAATTAAACAATGTAATTAGGTCAATTCCCATAATTAACATTTCAACCCTTAGGTCCCATTTTCATCAATGATTTGACATTTATGCCATTCCTCTATTCCAAACATGCATCTAGGTTTATTATAAATAAAACCCCAACTTTTGTAAAATTGCACAAAAGTCCCAAACTTTCACAAAATTACCAAACCAACCCCAACATCTCAAAATACCAAAATTTAAAGACAAAATCCATAGAGAGGAGTAGGATATCCCTACCTCGAAGTTTGAGCCAAAAAGGAGATGAAGACTCGAAGATCAACGTACTCCAAATCTCAACTTTTTCAGATTAAATCAAAGCCCTCAACGCCCTCTATCTTTTTAACAAAGGCCCTAGGCTAGATTCACACTCTAGGGAGATCAATTCTTAGAGAGAACATAAGTGTAGAGAGAGAGGGTCTCGGATCTAGGGTTTGATAAAAAGAAAAGGTGAAAAAGTGATGTTCAAAATCGCTACTGTCCGCTGATATAAAACACGCTCGCTCGAGCGAAGCCTTGGTCGCTCGAGCGACCAGACACAGAAAACTCTCGCTCGAGCCAAGAAGCCCTCGCTCGAGCCAAAAACTCAAAAGTGCGCTCGAGCGAAAGAATGCTCGCTCGAGCCAACAACTCAACCTTACAGGTCTGCAACCAGAAGCACGCTCGAGCGACCAACTCCTCGCTCGAGCGAAGAACAAACCAGACCGCTCGAGCCAAGAAAAGCTCGCTCGAGCCAAGAAACACAACTCTCAGGTCCAGAACCAGATGCAAGCCCTCGCTCGAGCGAAGCCACTCTGGCTCGACCCACCAGACACGAACTCAACTCTCGCTCGAGCTACCAACACCTCGCTCGAGCGAAGGTCTAAAAATCTGGGCAGCAACACTAGGCTCCCAAACACAACCAACCTGAAACAAACCTGCCCAACACATCCTATAACTCAATATACAAAGTAAAGAGGATGCAAACAAGATAATAAACAACTACCAACATCCACGGACACATGTCCGGATCACTGTACAACAAGGGTAAACCCGGGATCGCTATAACCTCCCCCCCTTAAAGAATTTCGTCCCCGAAATTAAACACAAGTTTTCAAAACAAGTTTTCCTCCATTTTAAACAATGTTATACCATAACATTCAACAATTCGACCCATTACCGGTCATCCCATCCCTTTAACAAGAGGCATTTCACAATATGTATACAACATATGTACTTTCAACATGCATTAGCATTATGCATTAACTTTCCAATTTCAACAATATAATCAACATATATAATGTTACATTCAACTTCCATATGAGGCAAGTTCCCAAAACATACTTCCAATAAACCAAACATTTTCAATGTTTCACAACTTAAGACATATATAAAAGCTCTTAAGTTTAACAACAGTTCAAAATGTAAATACAAGATTACATATCAACAAACAAGTCCGGATATTTCTCGCGGACTTCCAACTCACGTTCCCAAGTGGCCTCCTCCACTCCGTGATGTTTCCACAAGACTTTCACCAAAGGAATGGTCTTGCCACGCAGGACCTGATCCCGCCTATCCAAGACCCGAACCGGTCTCTCCTCATACGAGGCATCCTCATCTACCTCTAAATCGGTCCAATCCAACACATGTGATGGATCTGGCTCATACTTCAACCTCACCAATCCTCTCAAGGATCTCAAAAGGACCAATAAAATGAGGGGATAACTTCCCACTCTTCCCAAACCTCATCAAGCCTCGCCTAGGTGATATCTTCAGAAAGACATGATCACCTACCTCAAACGCCAAAGGTCTCCTCCTACGGTCAGCATAAGATTTCTGCCGACTCTGGGCTGTAACAAGCCTCCTACGGATAAGCTCAACTTTCTCCGTCGTCTCCCTAACCAACTCCGGACCCAACAAAGGTGCATCACCCACCTCGGCCCAACAAACTGGAGACCTACACGGTCGGCCATACAAGGCCTCAAACGGTGCCATACCGATACTAGACTGAAAACTGTTGTTGTAGGCAAACTCTACCAATGGCAAGTGCCTCTCCCACGTCCCACTGAAGTCCAGGACACAACCCCGAAGCATATCCTCGAGGATCTGAATAGTACGCTCGGACTGCCCGTCAGTCTGAGGATGATAGGCCGTACTAAAGGTCAACTTAGTGCCCAAGGCACTCTGCAAACTCTGCCACAACCTAGCCGTAAAACGAGGATCTCTATCTGAGACGATCGTCACTGGGACCCCGTGCAATCTCACTACGTCCCGAATATACAAGTCGGCAAGATGATCCACAGAATCTCTCACGCGCATAGGAATAAAGTGCGCCGACTTAGTCAACCGGTCTACAACCACCCAAATAGCATCACTACCCCGCTGAGTCCTCGGAAGACCTACAACGAAGTCCATAGTGACATGCTCCCACTTCCACTCGGCAATAGGCAAGGGTTGCAACAAACCCGCTGGCCTCTGATGCTCGGCCTTCACTTGATGGCAAGTAAGGCACTTCGATACGAAAACAGCCACATCTCTCTTCATACCTCGCCACCAAAATTGGCGACCCAAATCCTGGTACATCTTAGTACCTCCCGGATGCACCGCAAGGCGCGAATGGTAAAACTCTCGGAGTACTTCCTCTCGGCAGGACTCCGGTACAAACCAACGGTCTCGGTATCTCACACTCTGGTCGGGATACACCGTCAAACCCTTCTCAACTTTCCCACTGGAGATCTTCTCTCGGAGGGACTCTACCTCAAGGTCACCTCTCTGTGCCTCTAATACTCTAGTCACAAGTGTAGGTTGCGCAACAACAGAAAACAAGGCCGCAGCCTCAACAGATTCGCCCAGTAGCAAATCAAACTCACCAAGTGCTCCCAACATCTCCCATTCCCGGATGGCTATACAAGCTACATCACTAATGGTATTCCTACTAAGGGCATCGGCCACAACATTGGCGTTTCCCGGATGATAGTGCAACTCAAAATCATAATCCTCGATGAACTCCATCCACCTCCTCTGCCTCAAATTCAAGTCTCTCTGTGTAAACAGATACTTCAAACTCTTGTGGTCCGAGAACACCTCGAACCTCTCACCATAAAGGTAGTGCCTCTAGATTTTCAAGGCAAAGATCACAGCCGCTAACTCTAGGTCGTGTGTGGGGTAATTCTTCTCGTGTATTTTCAACTGACGTGAGCCATAAGCTACCACTTTCCCCTCCTGCATCAGCACACAACCCAAACCCTCTCGTGAGGCATCACAATAAACCGCATAACCCAACCCTCTCTCCGGAATAATCAACACCGGAGCGGTGGTCAATCTAATTTTCAGCTCTTGGAACGACTTTTCACAAGTCTCACTCCACACAAACTTGACCCCCTTCCAAGTCAGTCTAGTCAACGGTGACGCTAACCTGGAGAAATCTTTCACAAACCGACGGTAATACCCAGCCAATCCCAGAAAACTGCGGATCTCAAACACACTCTTAGGCTGTGCCCAATCTTGCACTGCCTCAACCTTGGATGTATCAACAGACACCCCTTCCCCGGATACCACGTGGCCTAAGAATTTGACTTCCCTCAGCCAGAACTCACACTTCCCAAACTTGGCATACAGCCTATGGGCTCTAAGCAACTCAAGCACCACTCTCAAGTGTTCTTCGTGCTCCTCCTCTGAAGGCGAATAGATAAGGATGTCGTCCACGAAGACGACCACAAATCGGTCTAAGAACTCCCGGAAAATCCGGTTCATCAAGTCCATAAAGAGTGCCGGTGCATTGGTAAGCCCAAATGGCATCACCAGAAACTCATAATGGCCATACCGTGTACGGAATGCCGTTTTCGGAATATCCTCTTCCCTGACCCTCAACTGGTGGTAACCCGATCTCAAGTCTATCTTAGAGAAACAACGGGAACCCTTCAACTGGTCAAACAAATCATCTATACGGGGCATAGGATACTTATTCTTAACCGTAGCCCGATTCAACTTCCGGTAGTCAATACACAATCTCAAGGCACCATCTTTCTTTTTAACAAAGAGGGCCGGTGCTCCCCACGGCGAAACACTAGGGCGAACAAAGCCCTTATCTAACAATTCCTGGAGCTGAACTTTCAACTCAACCAACTCTGCTGGAGCAAAACGGTAAGGTGCCATAAAAATCGGCGCCGTGCCGGGCACTAAATCAATAGAGAACTCTATCTCTCGGTGAGGTGGCAAACTAACAAGATCTTCGGGAAAGACATCCGAATACTCACAAACCACCCTCGGCAACACAATCTGAGACTCATCATACTCACTACTCTCAAAGCTAGCAAGTAGACCACTAAGCTCACTTCGCCCTCGCGAATCATACCCTGGTGGCAAAACACTACCAACCCGGTCTCCCAAGAAATGGAACCACTCCCCGCTCAAGGTACATAACGTGACCCTCTGGCGGTAGCAATCGATAACAGCCCGGTATGACGATAGCCAGTCCATACCCAAAATAACATCAAAACCCTTCATGGGCATGACAACAAACGGAAAAGGAAGCCTATAGTCGGCGACCTCAATATCACACCCTCTAACACCTGTTTCAGGATCAACTCACCACCCAAAGGCGATACCATACAAATAGGAGATGCTAACTGTGCTAACTCCAATTCCAAAACAGATGCAAATGCAGCAGATACAAAAGAATGAGATGCACCCGTGTCTATCAACACACTAGCAACCGAGTTGCAAAACAGAAAAGTACCTCTCACTACTGATGGAGCCGGTACTAAATCCTGCGCGGTAACAGCATACACGCGCCCTGTAGGCCCCTGGTCTACCTGCTCACCTCTCGGAGCAAAAGACTGCTGCACAGACTGGGATGACGAAGCTCCCGGATTGGCCCTCGAGGCCTGCACAGACTGAGCTGGCTGAAAATCCTGCGTCTGCCGAGAACCAGACGCTCCCGAAGTGGCACTCAACTGCGGGCAAAACCTCTTCAGGTGCCCAGGCTGTCCACACTGATAACAAGACAAGGGCTGCCCCCTGCCCATACTCAGACTCTGCGGTCTAGCTGAAGAAGAAGCAGCTCTCTGATCCCCACCCTTCTGCGGGCAAACAGAAACCTTGTGACCCAGCTGGCCACACTTGTAACAGGTGAATTCTCCCTGACCACCTCTCCCGGAGCCTACACTCGGCACTGGGAAGGTCGATCTAGCAACACCACCCTGCGACTGCTGAGGGTTAGAACCCCTCTGCCTCCTGCCATCACCCTGGCCATCTTGGCTCCTCTTGGAGCCTCTCTGCCCCTCATCCTCCTCCTGCATCATGAGCTCCATATGAGCTGCAGCGTCCACTAGGTGTCTATACTCCCGGATGTAAGACCCACCAACCCTCAACTTGAGGCCCCGCCTCAACTTCCGCTCAAACTCAAAGCAACGGCGTTCCTCAGACTCCACCAGTTCAGGTGCGAACCTGGACAGACTGGTAAAAGTAACCTCAAACTCGGCCACTGACAAGCCCTGCTGATTAAGCCGGCTAAACTGGTCCCTCAGCTTCTCCCTAGCTGCTGCAGACAAAAACCTCTCCTGAAAAGCATTTATAAACACCTCCCAAGTACTACCAACACGAGCCTTCTCGTACTTCCACCATTGACCCGCATCTCCCTTCAGTTGGAAGGATGCCAAGGTCACTTTCAGTGCTCCGTCCTCAATGCCAAGCATCTCGAACGTCTTACTCATTTGCTCTAGCCACTCATCAGCCTTCAGTGGCTCCTTCGGATCCCGGACAAACTCATCCGGATTAGACCGGAAAAACTCTCTCTTCAAGAAAGAAGGCCCTACCTCAGCTGCCTGATTGCCAGCTCTAAGAATACCCAAAGCTCCTGCTATCTCTCTGGCCAAGGCACCTATGGCCTGCTGACCCACTGGCTCGGCCACATTGGCCTGACCAACACCCTCCTGCACTGCCGGAATCTCACCCGGTAACGGTACTTCCTGCCTCGCAGGTCTACCACGCCTAGCACCTCTTCCTCGTCCTGACATCCTAATAAAGGTAACACAGAACATTAGCACATTCACAAATGTGCCAAAACTAAACACTCACGTCCTAATGCATGGACAACTGTAATTCACTCCACATAAGCACATAAACACATAAGCACTTACGAATTTCATTTCCGGATAATGATAGTCCCGAGGCGTTACTAGAATTCCGGTTAGAAACAGCATTGATCAAGTGCTTTTCCAACAAGACTCCCAGAAACCCAAGGATCCAATCAACATCCTAGAAATTAAATCCCATACCCACATAGTCACATAAGCATGTTATCAATTAAGCACATAGCATATGATACTACATCTAAGTCTCTATCAAGCGAGACAAACCCATTGTGATACTAATCACTTCCCACGTACCCAAAGTATTCGAACCCGGTACGCTCTGATACCAAGTTGTAACGCCCTCAAAATAATAACATTAAACCCAACAAATAAGACAGACATTGATATTCAATCGTTCCGCATTCTTTCATTTATCAGAGTTTCATTACAAAAAGTATTACATGTTAACAACAAAAGCAAAATGCCTTACAGGCTTACAGCTTTCCAAGTTAACACTTGGTTACAACAAAAGAGTACTAACTCATACACGTTAAGCCCTTGGCTTAAATTTACATGTAATACATCAAAAGTAAATGACAAAAAGTATGTCCGCCTCTAGCCTCCCAAGCTATGTCCTTGGAGGTGGCATGCTTCCTGCACCTGAAAATGATATTCCCATATAGGGTGAGCCACAGCCCAGTAGAAATACACTAAACCAACCATGAACAATGACTAAAATATTAGCAATTGATAGATGGCCAACACTGATACAATCACATAAATCACATATTTATGTCATACGACTTATGAGTCCAAATTACTTTTCATTTTCCCCTTTTCAACAGATAGGCATATAAGCACTACCCACATTCTCAACAGATATGTATAACAACAATATCCACAGATAAGCATATAAGCTATATCCACATTCTACAACAGATATGTATAACCACAATATCCTCAGATAAGCATATAAGCTATATCCACACTTCACAAAGATAAGCATATGAGCTCTATCTTCACTTCTCTAGACAAGCATATGTATAGCGATCCCGGGTTTACCCTTGTTGTACAATGATCCGGACATGTGTCCGTGAATGTTGGTAGTTGTTTATTTCCTAGTTTGCATCCTCTTTACTTTGTATTTTGAGTTATGGGATGTGTTGGGCAGGTTTGTTACAGGTTGGTTGCGTTTGGGAGCCTAGTGTTGCTGCCCAGATTTTTGGTCCTTCGCTCGAGCGAGGAGTTTGTCGCTCGAGCGAGAGTAGTGTTGCCCCGGTTCTGGACCTGAGAGTTGTAGTTTCTGGCTCGAGCGAGCTTTTCGTGGCTCGAGCGGTCTGGGTTTTTCTTCGCTCGATCGAGAACTTCTTGGCTCGAGCGAGAGTTTTCTGTGTCTGGTCGCTCGAGCGACCAATCCTTCGCTCGAGCGAGGGTGTTTTATATCAGCGGACAGCAGCGTCTAAAACATCACTTTTTCAGTCCTTTTCTTTGATTAAACCCTAAATCCGACACCCTCTCTCTCTAAACTTGCACTCTCTCTAAGATTTGATCTCCCTAGGGTGTGAATCTAGCCTAGGGCCTTTGTTAAAAAGATAGAGGGCGTTGAGAGCTTCGATTTAATCTGAAAAAGTTTGGATTTGGAGCAAGTTGATCTTGGAGTCTTCATCTCCTTTTGGGCTAAAACTTCAAGGTAGGGATAACCTACTCCTCTCTATGGGTTTTGTCTTTAAATTTTGGTATTTTGAGATGTTGGGCTTGGTTTGGTAATTTTGTGAAAGTTTGGGGCTTTTGTGCAATTATACAAAAGTTGGGGTTTTATTCATAATAAACCTAGATGCATGTTTAGCATGAAAAAAATGGAATGATTGCTGAATCATTGAAGAAAATGGGACCTAAGGGTTGAAATGGTAATTATGGAAAATGGTCTAATTGCATTGTTTAATTAATTGGGATAATTAATTGATGAGAAATGAGGAAATGAAATGTTGATTGAATATCCATTTGTGCATTTATTTTCTGTTTTAGAAATAACTGCTTTGGGCTATCGGTGGAGGATAGTCGTGATTGTTGTAGACAATGTATGTTGATTAGGCAAACTGAAACTAATCAATGGAATGTGTTATGGAACTTGACAGTTGCTAGAATACATTAATTGTTTGTATTGTGTGATTGTATATAGAACCAATGTGTTTATATACGTTATGTGTAGAGGAGGAGATAGGGGATGTACTCCGCGGTTTAGGGGAAGATAGGGGATGGACCACTAAACCGGATAGGTATTTGGAGGAGATAGGGGATGTACTCCGTAGACAGAGCTCATATGCTTGTCTAGAGAAGTGAAGATAGAGCTCATATGCTTATCTTTGTGAAGTGTGGATACAACTTGTATGCTTATCTGTGGATATTGTTGATATACATATCTGTTGAGAATGTGGATATAGCTTTTATGCTTATCTGAATGTGAGATATAGTTTTTATACATATCTGTGGAAATGATGATAGAGCTAGCATGCTTATCTGTTGAAAAAGGGAAAATGAAAAGTAATTGGGACTTGTAAGTCGTTGACATAAATATGTAATTTATGTGATTGAATCAGTGTTGACCAACTATCAATTGCTAATGTTTTAGTCATTGTCCATGGTTGGTTTAGTGTATTTCTACTGGGCTGTGGCTCACCCTATATGGGAATATCATTTTCAGGTGCAGGAAGCATGCCACCTCCAAGGACATAGCTGGGAGGCTAGTGGCGGGCATAGTTTTGTCGTTTTACTGTTGATGTATTACATGTAATTTCAAGCCAAGGGCTTAATGTGTAAACGAGTTAGAACTCTTTGTTGTAACCAAGTGTTAACTTGGAAAGCTGTAAGCCCGTAGGGCATTTTGTTATGAGGTTAACATGTAATACTTATGTCTTGGAATTCTAATGAATGAAAGGAATGCAGTTAGTTTAAATGTAAATGCATGTCTTATCTGATGGGTTTATTGTTATTATTTTGAGGGCGTTACAACTTGGTATCAGAGCGTACCGGGTTCGAATACTTTGGGTACGTGGGAAGTGATTAGGATCACAATGGGTTTGTCTCGCTTGATAGGGACTTAGATGTAGTATCATATGCTATGTGCTCAATTGATAACATGCTTATGTGACTATGTGGGTATGGGATTTAATTTCTGGGATGTTGATTGGATCCTTGAGTTTCTGGGAGTCTTGCTGGAAAAGCACTTGATCAATGCTGTTTCTAACCGGAACTCTAGTAACGCCTTGGGACTATCATTATCCGGAAATGAAATTCGTAAGTGCTTATGTGTTTATGTGCTTATGTGGAGTGAATTACACTTGTCCATGCATTAGGACGTGAGTGTTTAGTTTCGACACACCTATGAATGTGCTAACGTTCTGTGCTACCTTTATTAGGATGTCAGGACGAGGAAGAGGTGCTAGGCGTGGTAGACCTGCGAGGCAGGAAGTACCGTTACAGGGTGAGATTCCGGCAGTGCAGGAGGGAGTTGGGCAGGCCAATGTGGCCGAGCCAGTGGGTCAGCAGGCTATGGGTGCCTTAGCCAGAGAGATAGTAGGAGCTTTGGGTATTCTTAGAGCTGGGAATCAGGCAGCTGAGGCAGGGCCTTCTTTCTTGAAGAGGGAGTTCTTCCGGTGTAATCCGGATGAGTTTATCGGGGATCCTAAAGAGCCGCTTAAGGCAGATGAATGGCTCGAACAGACAACGAAGACGTTTGAGATGCTTGGCATCGAGGACGGAGCACTGAAAGTGACCTTGGCATCCTTCCAACTGAAGGGAGATGCGGGTCAATGGTGGAAGTACGAGAAAGCTCGTGTTGGTGGTACTTGGGAGGCGTTTATAAATGCTTTTCAGGAGAGGTTTTTGTCTGCAGTAGCAAGGGAGAAGCTGAGAGATCAGTTTAGCCGGCTTAATCAGCAGGGCTTGTCAGTGGCCGAGTTTGAGGCTACTTTTACCAGTCTGTCTAGGTTTGCACCTGAACTGGTGGCGTCTGAGGAACGCCGTTGCTATGAGTTTGAGCGGAAGTTGAGGCGGGGCCTCAAGTTGAGAGTTGGTGGGTCTTATATTCGAGAGTATAGACACCTAGTGGATGCTGCAGCTCATATGGAGCTTATGATGCAGGAGGAGGATGAGGGTCAGAGAGGCTCCAAGAGGAGCCAGGATAGTCAGAGTGATGGCAGGAGGCAGAGGGGTTCTAACCCTCAGCAGTCTCAGGGTGCAGTCTCTAGATCGACCTTTCCAGTGCCTAGTGTAGGCTCGGGGAGAGGCAGTCAGGGAGAATTCACTTGTTACAAGTGTGGCCAGCTGGGTCACAAGGTTTCTGTTTGCCCGCAGAAGGGTGGGGGTCAGAAAGCTGCTTCTTCTTCAGCTAGACCGCCGAGTCAGAGTTTGGGCAGGGGGCAGCTCTTGATTTGTTATCAGTGTGGACAACCTGGGCACATGAAGAGGTTTTGCCCACAGTTGAGTGCCACTTCGGGAGCGTCTGGTTCTAGGCAGACGCAGGGTTTTCAGCCAGCTCAGTCTGTGCAGGCCTCGAGGGCCAATCCGGGAGCTTCGTCATCCCAGTCTGTGCAGCAGTCTTTTGCTCCGAGAGGTGAGCAGGTAGACCAGGGGCCTACGGGGCGCGTGTATGCTGTTACCGCGCAGGATTTAGTACCAGCTCCATCAGTAGTGAGAGGTACTTTTTTGTTTTGCAACTCGGTTGCTAATGTGTTGATAGACACGGGTGCATCTCATTCTTTTGTATCTGCTGCATTTGCATCTGTTTTGGAATTGGAGTTAGCACAGTTAGCATCTCCTATTTGTGTGGTATCGCCTTTGGGCGGTGAGTTGATTCTGAAACAGGGTGTTAGAGGATGTGATATTGAGGTCGCCGACTATAGGCTTCCTTTTCCGTTTGTTGTCATGCCCATGAAGGGTTTTGATGTTATTTTGGGTATGGACTGGTTATCATCATACCGGGCTGTTATTGATTGCTACCGCCAGAGGGTCACGTTATGTACCTTGAGCGGGGAGTGGTTCCATTTCTTGGGAGACCGGGTTGGTAGTGTTTTGCCACCGGGGTTTGATTCGCGAGGGCGAAGTGAGCTTAGTGGTCTACTTGCTAGCTTTGAGAGTAGTGAGTGTGATGAGACACAGATTGTGTTACCGAGGGTGGTTTGTGAGTATTCGGATGTTTTTCCCGAAGATCTTGTTAGTTTGCCACCTCACCGAGAGATAGAGTTCTCTATTGATTTAGTGCCTGGTACGACGCCGATTTCTATGGCACCTTACCGTTTTGCTCCAGCAGAGTTGGTTGAGTTGAAAGTTCAGCTCCAGGAATTGCTCGATAAGGGCTTTGTTCGCCCTAGTGTTTCACCGTGGGGAGCGCCGGCCCTCTTTGTTAAAAAGAAAGATGGTGCCTTGAGATTGTGTATTGACTACCGGAAGTTGAATCGGGCTACGGTTAAGAATAAGTATCCTATGCCCCGTATAGATGATTTGTTTGACCAATTGAAGGGTTCCCGTTGTTTCTCTAAGATAGACTTGAGATCGGGTTACCATCAGTTGAGGGTCAGGGAGGAAGATATTCCGAAGACGGCATTCCGTACGCGGTATGGCCATTACGAGTTTCTGGTGATGCCATTCGGGCTTACCAATGCACCGGCAGTCTTTATGGACTTGATGAACCGGATTTTCCGGGAGTTCTTAGACCGCTTTGTGGTTATTTTTGTGGACGATATCCTTATCTATTCGTCATCTAAGGAGGAGCACGAGGAACACTTGAGAGTGGTGCTTGAGTTACTTAGAGCCCATAGGCTGTATGCCAAGTTTGGGAAGTGTGAGTTCTGGCTGGGGGAAGTCAAGTTCTTAGGCCACGTGGTATCCGGGGAAGGGGTGTCTGTTGATACATCCAAGGTTGAGGCAGTGCAAGATTGGGCACAGCCTAAGAGTGTGTTTGAGATCCGCAGTTTTCTGGGATTAGCTGGGTATTACCGTCGGTTTGTGAAGGATTTCTCCAGGTTAGCGTCACCGTTGACTAGACTGACTCGGAAGGGAGTCAAGTTTGTGTGGAGTGAGACTTGTGAAAAGTCGTTCCAAGAGCTGAAAGTTAGATTGACCACCGCTCCGGTGTTGATTATTCCGGAGAGAGGGTTGGGTTATGCGGTTTATTGTGATGCCTCACGAGAGGGTTTGGGTTGTGTGTTGATGCAAGAGGGGAAAGTGGTAGCTTATGGCTCACGTCAGTTGAAAATACACGAGAAGAATTACCCCACACATGACCTAGAGTTAGCAGCTGTGATCTTTGCCTTGAAAATCTGGAGGCACTACCTTTATGGTGAGAGGTTCGAGGTATTCTCGGATCATAAGAGTTTGAAGTATCTGTTTACACAGAGAGACTTGAATTTGAGGCAGAGAAGGTGGATGGAGTTCATCGAGGATTATGATTTTGAGTTGCATTATCATCCGGGAAAGGCCAATGTTGTGGCCGATGCCCTTAGTAGGAAGACCATTAGTGATGTAGCTTGTATAGCCATCCGGGAATGGGAAATGTTGGGAGCACTTGGCGAGTTTGATTTGCTACTAGGCGAATCCGTTGAGGCTGCGGCCTTGTTTTCTGTTGTTGCGCAGCCTACACTTATGATTAGAGTGTTAGAGGCACAGAGAGGTGACCTTGAGGTAGAATCCCTCCGAGAGAAGATCTCCAGTGGGAAAGTTGAGAAGGGTTTGACGGTGTATCCCGACCTGAGTGTGAGATACCGAGACCGTTTGTTTGTACCGGAGGCTTGCCGTGAGGAAGTACTCCGAGAGTTTCACCATTCGCGCCTTGCGGTGCATCCGGGAGGTACTAAGATGTATCAGGATTTGGGTCGCCAATTTTGGTGGCGGGGTATGAAAAGAGATGTGGCTGTTTTCGTATCGAAATGCCTTACTTGCCAGCAAGTGAAGGCCGAGCATCAGAGGCCAGCGGGTTTGTTGCAACCCTTGCCTATTGCCGAGTGGAAGTGGGAGCATGTCACTATGGACTTCGTTGTAGGTCTTCCGAGGACTCAACGGGGTAGTGATGCTATTTGGGTGGTTGTAGACCGGTTGACTAAGTCGGCGCACTTTATTCCTATGCGCGTGAGAGATTCGGTAGATCATCTTGCCGACTTGTATATTCGGGACGTAGTGAGATTGCACGGGGTCCCAGTGACGATCGTCTCAGATAGAGATCCTCGTTTTACGGCTAGGTTGTGGCAGAGTTTGCAGAGTGCCTTGGGCACTAAGTTGACCTTTAGTACGGCCTATCATCCTCAGACTGACGGGCAGTCTGAGCGTACTATTCAGATCCTCGAGGATATGCTTCGGGGTTGTGTCCTGGACTTCAGTGGGACGTGGGAGAGGCACTTGCCATTGGTAGAGTTTGCCTACAACAACAATTTTCAGTCTAGCATCGGTATGGCACCGTTTGAGGCCTTGTATGGCCAACCGTGTAGGTCTCCAGTTTGTTGGGCCGAGGTGGGTGATGCACCTTTGTTGGGTCCGGAGTTGGTTAGGGAGACGACGGAGAAAGTTGAGCTTATCCGTAGGAGGCTTGTTACAGCCCAGAGTCGACAAAAGAGTTATGCCGACCGTAGGAGGAGGCCTTTGGCGTTTGAGGTAGGTGATCATGTCTTTCTGAAGATATCACCTAGGCGAGGCCTGATGAGGTTTGGGAAGAGTGGGAAGTTGTCCCCTCGGTTTATTGGTCCTTTTGAGATCCTTGAGAGGATAGGTGAGGTTGCTTATCGGTTAGCCTTACCGCCGCAGTTGTCCGGAGTGCATGATGTGTTTCATGTGAGTATGCTTCGGAAGTATGAGCCAGATCCATCACATGTGTTGGATTGGACTGATTTAGAGGTAGATGAGGATGCCTCGTATGAGGAGAGACCGGTTCGGGTCTTGGATAGGCGGGATCAGGTCCTGCGTGGCAAGACCATTCCTTTGGTGAAAGTCTTGTGGAAACATCACGGAGTGGAGGAAGCCACTTGGGAACGTGAGTTGGAAGTCCGAGAGAAATATCCGGACTTGTTTGTTGATATGTAATCTTGTATTTAAATTTTACATTTTGTTGAACTTAAGAGCTTTTATATATGTCTTAAGTTGTGAAACATTGAAAATGTTTTGGTTATTGGAAGTATGTTTTGGAACTTGCCTCATATGGAAGTTGAATGTAACATTATAGGTGTTAAGTATATTGTTGACATTGGAAAGTTAGTGCATAATGTTAATGCATGTTAATAATACATATGTTTGTGTTATGTCTCTTGTTAAAGGGATGGGATGACCAGTAATGGGTCGAATTGTTGAATGTTAAATTGTAACATTGTTTAAAATGGAGGAAAACCTGTTTTTGAAAACTTGTGCTTAATTTCGGGGGCGAAATTCTTTAAGGGGGGGAGGTTATAGCGATCCCGGGTTTACCCTTGTTGTACAATGATCCGGACATGTGTCCGTGAATGTTGGTAGTTGTTTATTTCCTAGTTTGCATCCTCTTTACTTTGTATTTTGAGTTATGGGATGTGTTGGGCAGGTTTGTTACAGGCTGGTTGCGTTTGGGAGCCTAGTGTTGCTGCCCAGATTTTTGGTCCTTCGCTCGAGCGAGGAGTTTGTCGCTCGAGCGAGAGTAGTGTTGCCCCGGTTCTGGACCTGAGAGTTGTAGTTTCTGGCTCGAGCGAGCTTTTCGTGGCTCGAGCGGTCTGGGTTTTTCTTCGCTCGATCGAGAACTTCTTGGCTCGAGCGAGAGTTTTCTGTGTCTGGTCGCTCGAGCGACCAATCCTTCGCTCGAGCGAGGGTGTTTTATATCAGCGGACAGCAGCGTCTAAAACATCACTTTTTCAGTCCTTTTCTTTGATTAAACCCTAAATCCGACACCCTCTCTCTCTAAACTTGCACTCTCTCTAAGATTTGATCTCCCTAGGGTGTGAATCTAGCCTAGGGCCTTTGTTAAAAAGATAGAGGGCGTTGAGAGCTTCGATTTAATCTGAAAAAGTTTGGATTTGGAGCAAGTTGATCTTGGAGTCTTCATCTCCTTTTGGGCTAAAACTTCAAGGTAGGGATAACCTACTCCTCTCTATGGGTTTTGTCTTTAAATTTTGGTATTTTGAGATGTTGGGCTTGGTTTGGTAATTTTGTGAAAGTTTGGGGCTTTTGTGCAATTATACAAAAGTTGGGGTTTTATTCATAATAAACCTAGATGCATGTTTAGCATGAAAAAAATGGAATGATTGCTGAATCATTGAAGAAAATGGGACCTAAGGGTTGAAATGGTAATTATGGAAAATGGTCTAATTGCATTGTTTAATTAATTGGGATAATTAATTGATGAGAAATGAGGAAATGAAATGTTGATTGAATATCCATTTGTGCATTTATTTTCTGTTTTAGAAATAACTGCTTTGGGCTATCGGTGGAGGATAGTCGTGATTGTTGTAGACAATGTATGTTGATTAGGCAAACTGAAACTAATCAATGGAATGTGTTATGGAACTTGACAGTTGCTAGAATACATTAATTGTTTGTATTGTGTGATTGTATATAGAACCAATGTGTTTATATACGTTATGTGTAGAGGAGGAGATAGGGGATGTACTCCGCGGTTTAGGGGAAGATAGGGGATGGACCACTAAACCGGATAGGTATTTGGAGGAGATAGGGGATGTACTCCGTAGACAGAGCTCATATGCTTGTCTAGAGAAGTGAAGATAGAGCTCATATGCTTATCTTTGTGAAGTGTGGATACAACTTGTATGCTTATCTGTGGATATTGTTGATATACATATCTGTTGAGAATGTGGATATAGCTTTTATGCTTATCTGAATGTGAGATATAGTTTTTATACATATCTGTGGAAATGATGATAGAGCTAGCATGCTTATCTGTTGAAAAAGGGAAAATGAAAAGTAATTGGGACTTGTAAGTCGTTGACATAAATATGTAATTTATGTGATTGAATCAGTGTTGACCAACTATCAATTGCTAATGTTTTAGTCATTGTCCATGGTTGGTTTAGTGTATTTCTACTGGGCTGTGGCTCACCCTATATGGGAATATCATTTTCAGGTGCAGGAAGCATGCCACCTCCAAGGACATAGCTGGGAGGCTAGTGGCGGGCATAGTTTTGTCGTTTTACTGTTGATGTATTACATGTAATTTCAAGCCAAGGGCTTAATGTGTAAACGAGTTAGAACTCTTTGTTGTAACCAAGTGTTAACTTGGAAAGCTGTAAGCCCGTAGGGCATTTTGTTATGAGGTTAACATGTAATACTTATGTCTTGGAATTCTAATGAATGAAAGGAATGCAGTTAGTTTAAATGTAAATGCATGTCTTATCTGATGGGTTTATTGTTATTATTTTGAGGGCGTTACAATATGAGCTGTATCTACGGAGTTCATCCCCTATCTTCTCCCAACACTATCCGGTTTAGAGGTACATCCCCTATCTTCCCCTAAACCGCGGAGTACATCCCCCATCTCCTCCTCTACACATATCGTATACAAACACATTGGTTCTATATACATTCACACAATACATATAGTTAATGTATTCTAACAACCGTCAAATTCCATGACACACTTCATTGATTAGTTTCAGTTTGCCTAATCATCATGCAATGTCTACAACAATCACGACTATCCTCCACCGATAGCCCAAAGCAGTTATTTCTAAACAGAAAATAAATGCACAAATGGATATTCAATCAACATTTCATTTCCTCATTTCTCACAATTAATTATCCCAATTAATTAAACAATGTAATTAGGTCAATTCCCATAATTAACATTTCAACCCTTAGGTCCCATTTTCATCAATGATTTGACATTTATGCCATTCCTCTATTCCAAACATGCATCTAGGTTTATTATGAATAAAACCCCAACTTTTGTAAAATTGCACAAAAGTCCCAAACTTTCACAAAATTACCAAACCAACCCCAACATCTCAAAATACCAAAATTTAAAGACAAAATCCATAGAGAGGAGTAGGATATCCCTACCTCGAAGTTTGAGCCAAAAAGGAGATGAAGACTCGAAGATCAACGTACTCCAAATCTCAACTTTTTCAGATTAAATCAAAGCCCTCAACGCCCTCTATCTTTTTAACAAAGGCCCTAGGCTAGATTCACACTCTAGGGAGATCAATTCTTAGAGAGAATATAAGTGTAGAGAGAGAGGGTCTCGGATCTAGGGTTTGATAAAAAGAAAAGGTGAAAAAGTGATGTTCAAAATCGCTACTGTCCGCTGATATAAAACACGCTCGCTCGAGCGAAGCCTTGGTCGCTCGAGCGACCAGACACAGAAAACTCTCGCTCGAGCCAAGAAGCCCTCGCTCGAGCCAAAAACTCAAAAGTGCGCTCGAGCGAAAGAATGCTCGCTCGAGCCAACAACTCAACCCTACAGGTCTGCAACCAGAAGCACGCTCGAGCGACCAACTCCTCGCTCGAGCGAAGAACAAACCAGACCGCTCGAGCCAAGAAAAGCTCGCTCGAGCCAAGAAACACAACTCTCAGGTCCAGAACCAGATGCAAGCCCTCGCTCGAGCGAAGCCACTCTGGCTCGACCCACCAGACACGAACTCAACTCTCGCTCGAGCTACCAACACCTCGCTCGAGCGAAGGTCTAAAAATCTGGGCAGCAACACTAGGCTCCCAAACACAACCAACCTGAAACAAACCTGCCCAACACATCCTATAGCTCAATATACAAAGTAAAGAGGATGCAAACAAGATAATAAACAACTACCAACATCCACGGACACATGTCCGGATCACTGTACAACAAGGGTAAACCCGGGATCGCTATATTTTTTAATCAGCAAAAATAAATTTTATTGAATTAGAACCAAGGATAAATCTATACATCTTACATCAATAAAGATTGACAAAAGCAGTGCTAATAGCATCATAGTGGATCTTACTCACCCCAACTAGGTTGGCATAGAGTCATGGCCATAAATGCCTACATGAATTTACTAAATTAAACAATATAATTGTCACGCCCCAATTTTAATTACTCGGAAATATTACCAAAACCTTAAAATTAGGTCCAATTTTTTTTTTTTTTTAAACATCCATTACCCTTGAGTAATAGAAATAAATGATATATGTTTTCTCTCTCTCAATGAACATTACAATGATAACAATACATGCCAATCTCCTACTGTGAAGCTACAAATGAATAAAATACAAATACATGATCCATCACATCTACAATGAAATTACATATAAAAGACACGGACTTCTTAACTCTTCAATCAAGGAATCCAAACTTTCTTCCTGTAAAAAGGTAAAACAACAAGGGGTGAGCATTAATGTCCAGTAAGAATCTCATAATTCTAAATCAATAACTAACATACAGATAGAATGATCATGCATGTAAAGTGATACGATATAGTAGGATGACATTTTATAATTTCAAAACACCATAGATCCTTGTGAAACAAATATGTTTAAGAAACAACCTCATTTAAAAAGATTATTAACCAATTCTCAAAATATTCCCTATTTCATTTCCATTTTCCCCTTATACTATTTCCAATAACTATAACTCAATAATGTCAAGATCCAATTCCCTTTATGTTAAAAAAGGAGACAATCCTCAGACACTCAACTCCAACTTACCCAACAATTACCTCACATTAACGGTTGCATTACCAAATAAAATACAAGCATAACACAAGAATAACAATCTCTCTTTAATTCAATTTCTCTATTATTTACAAAACAAAATTCATAATCTCCATTATAATCACAAGCAATCCATTGAGTGTATCAACACCAATCCCTAATTCAATTACCATTTCATTTTCTATTCTTTCAATTAATTTCATATCAAACACCGGATCCAATAACAAGTTATCTCCATGAGAAACACGCTTTACCGGTCACAAGCCGGGAGGAATGCGGAACTTCACGCTTTACCGGTCACAAGTCGGAAGGAAGGCGGAACCTCAACATACCACACACTTTACCGGGCGCTACTCCAGAAGGAAGGCGGAACCTATCTCAAGCGCCACGCTTTGCCGGCTCAAAATACGGCGGGAAACGGACCCCAAGATAACATCACAATCCATCATTACAATTAGTGGACAATGCTAACACATTTTCCATTATTTCCGTAACACATTCATTCAATATGCATCCACAATATATTAAAATTTCATTCACATAACAAGTACAAATATGTTCCATGACCTTCATCATTATCCATTAAATCATTCATTGTTTTGTCACACACAAATATAACAACACATCCATAGGGGCAAAGATTCATCTTTAAAGTGTTCACAATTCTTGGATTCAAACTATTTCTTTACTTTTCCAGATTATTATCAAGTCTTCAAATTTAATTTTTAAAACACATTGGTTATCAATTACTACCTACGGTTATCAATTATCTCTAACATTTAATTTCTTTGATACAATTCCTTCATACAACATCGTCATTTCACAATGTCCCATTTATCATTATTCACACTCATCTTAAACTCAACATAGACTTAATTTCATAAATTTAATGTTGATTGACGTATCCTCATTTTCCAAAATAAAGCTTCATAACTAGAGTTAAGTATAAAGTTGGACTTTTAGTTTTGAGGTATAAAATCACTTTCTAATTACACAATAAAATTCTTAAATTTTCACTTCATCATCTTATCACAAATTTCGTATCATCTTTCAACTCCCCCCGAGGGTACCAACACAACACCACCCAACACAACTCATCTCAAACTCAACATAACCCAACACAACACAACACAACTCAAACTCAACACACCCAACACAATTCAACATAATTCAAACATAATTCATCATAGTCCAACACAATTCGGTTCAACATAATCAACACAATTCAACATAATCAACGCTATTTAACATAATTCAATATGAACTCTTAAACCTTTATTTCATCATTTCACCCAAAGGCTCATGTCATCCATATCATTAATAAATCATTTCCCCAATCTTCATTTCACATTATAGCATAATTTACAATATCCATAACAAATGTTCAATCGCTAATTTTTAACATAATTTTCAAACACATCCAAAATCCAATTAAACTTGTATATATACAATTCAACTTTTTAATTTCATGATTCTACTTTCAATTTGGGCAAAATCATTAATTATCATCATAAATCAACCTAGGGTTTTCAAGAAAAATCAAAGACTTTCAAGAAAAATTAAAACTTCTCTCACCATTACTTTTAATTCTAATTTTTCCCTTGATTGCACACCTAAGGTTCATAATCTGCCATATTAACCCAACAATTGAACCCCCAACATTTCAAACCCTAAAGCCCCAAATTCCATGATATAACACTATATGCTCAAAAATTGAGAGTTTGTATTTATATAATCAAAATACCACAAATCTATCTATTAATGCAAGTATTGAAGAAGAACTAGGACCCCTACCTCAAGAATCAAGCAAAAAGCAAAGGTTTGATGAGATTCCTTTACAAATCCGAATTCCAATCGGTAGAAAATGTTGAGCTTCAAGCCTTCTTCACTTTTTGGCAAGGGATCTTGGCCAAATCTTAGAGGAATGGAAGGTATTTGGGGTAAAAAACCTAAAGTTTTCGGACCTAGGGTGAGAGGAATGAAGAAGGAAAAGGAAAATGCAAAGAATGAGCTAAAAAAATCGCATTTTAAGTTGCTGAATTTGCGCAATCCGCTTGAGCGCCGCTTTTCCCGATCGAGCGGACCTGCTTCCAGCACAGATTCCAAAACTTCAAACGAGCATAACTCTCTCATCCAGACTTCGTTCTAGGTCGTTCTTGTGTCCAAATCGAAGCCCTGGAAATAAGCTTTCCAATGGTTCTAGCCTCACATCCAAATTCAAAGTGTGGAAAAAGAAAAGGAAAAAAGACTGATGGCTGTTCGTAGGAAAAGTTATCCGAATTAAATTATTGGTTCACTCTTACTTTACCATCATGCTACCACTTCGATCAATACCCCAAAATAAAATAAGGAGGTTTCAAATACACTAATAAAAATATCAAGGGCAATCTCACTTTCCATGCTCGAGCGTTGCTTTCCACGCTCGAGCGCGTGGACCAACAAAGCTGTCCGCTCGTGCGACCACCCCTACGCTCGAGCGGAAATTCACAACTCTCAGAATTTCGGACCATCTGCAAAAATACTGAGAACGTCTCAAGTCCGTTCGGGCGTCAACTCCCCCGCTCGAGCGGAGGGAAAAATTCCGGATCGCTACAATAGTTACCATATGATTTCTTCAAAGTGAAAGTTGGGACATGAAACAAAGTGAAAAGTACTGTTGGTAATGCACTAGTGGAACCTTCAATGAGCAAAATCTAAAGAGTTCACTAAGTAAATTATTAGGCAAGGTAAAGCAAATGGTTGCCATAATTCAGTCGCTTTATTACCAGTATCCAGTGGTTCCCACAATTAACAAATCATGGATGCTTGACTTTGTATTTGAGCATTAGCATAATCATAGCTTGCAGTTCATGCACTTGTCTGATGAACACTTTGATAAACATGCAACTTATCGCAAGCATACTAAAGTTGACTACTATGAAGCCAATAACATGGAATGTTGTACCATTGAGATAATCAACATTGACAATGCCATTCGGTGGGAGTGTTCTGACCTTAAACTTGGAGCACTTATGCATGGTGTGAAGAACCATCCCTGTTTGCAACCGTAGCCAGAGTAGATCAACTGTGAAAAATGGAAGAATCACTTTAAAACTTGCATGTTTATGCCCAGTATGTGTTATACATTAAGCATATCAACAAAATTTAATTACTAAAAAAATTCAACAATCAATATCTATGTTGTAATTCGCACATCTAAACAACATAGAGCAGTTGAATTTCAATCAATCTAGAAAAAATGCAGAGAATCCAAATTTGCAAATATCATAAACAGTACAAAGCAAAGCAATTGCATCAGTACAAATATACATGAATCAAAAGAAAATTTGCAATAGTTTTTGGTTATTGAAATCCTAACCAAGAATAACAGTGTGAACTAACCCAAGGACATAAGTATAATTGGTACCCTTTGTGCTTCATTGATTAAAGTCATTTCCATTAATCCTCTGAGATGTTCCCTAACAATCTATAAATCAGGGCATTTTGGAGCATCCAATTCCACCTTGGTAATAATGTCTTTGTCGTGTGATTGCCTCATGGATATATAACGGTCTAGCTTTCTCACAGAAAAATAGTTTACCAAGGTGGAATTGAATTTGGGGCTCTGGCCCCCTCTGGAACCACCATTGAGCATGGGGCTCAACACGGTACAAACAGATGATGGGAAGTTCAAAGCTCTCCCCTATGGCTCACCTAACCCTCCTAGTCACAAGAAGCTTAAAAAGTGAAACATATGGCTAGGTCAAAAGCACAGGCCGAGTAAAGAGCTTTGATTCATAAACCGCATGAGATGATATTGGTCAAGTTGTGATGTATATTGCTACTAACTGGCCCCGTTTGTTTTCAGGGGTAGAATGGAAGGGATTCATAATGAGGGGATTAAATAAAATTGTGTTTGTTTTGATGATAGTTGTTAGTGTGGGAATTGTTAAATTATTTTTAGATAAAATAATAAAACAAATAAAAAATATAAAAAATTAAACATTAATATTTAAAAAAAAATTTCCAATATATAAAAAATAAAAAAATAAAAAAATTTCTAATCCCTTCACTATTTTTCTAATACCATCTCTACCTCCTCCATCTCAATCCCCATTCCAACCTCCATCTATATCACCTCCTCCATCCTAATCCCCTTCCCAACTCTACAAACAGACACAACACTAAATAACCCCACCTCCATCTTAATCCCCTCCCATCTATTTAACCCCAAAACAAACGGGGCCTTAGAGTTTTCATGTGGATCTATGAATATCAAAAGGTTTGATGCATGCAATTAATGCTCCAACATTTCAACAAAGCAACTGAAAGAAGATAACAAAAAGCTGTAAAAGGAATACTGCATTGAGAAAATGTGTTGGAAAGTTGACAAGCCACATTTAAGGTTTTTGTCTGTTGTATGTAAGGACCATTAACACTATGTTTGGATTGAGTGATTTTGGGAGAAAAGAAAAGAAATGGAGTGATATGTATTTCTCTTATTTGTTTAGATAACCTAAGTAGAGAGAAATGGGAAGAAATGGAAAGAAATAGAGAGAAACTCATTTCTCTTATGAGCCTCATTTTCAATCTTCCCAAAAGTGGAGAGATTGGGAGAGAAAAGAAACCATTATTTTCATAATACCTATTTTGTCCCTATAAAAATAAAAGAAATAAAATGATTGAAAATATAAAAAGGTTATTTTGGTAATATAACATAAAATAATTTATTTTCTTTTCTCTTAATGAAACCTAACCAAACAAGAATGAGAGAAATCACAATCATTTCTTTTCTTTTATTTCTTCCTTATCCAAACAAAAATGAGAGAAATCACAATCATTTCTTTTCTTTTCTTTTCTATTATTACTTAAGTAATCATTTCTTTTCTTTTCTCTCCTAGGTTCCCAAACATAGTGTAAGTAAAAGGGAAGTCTTTGAATTGGGAAGCCAAATATCAAGAGCAATGAAAAAGCATTGCAGGTCATCATTGTCTGGTATACAGTTTTTACGGGCTGGCAACTCTAAGAAAGAGGAAAAGGTGTGGATTTGTATCTCTTCAACCTTCTCATGTGTATATATGGATATATGAGAAGTGTGAGTGTGAGAGGGAAGATAATCAAAGGTGCTACAAGGATAGCCCGAAGTGCTGTAAAAGGGGCTGCGTGATAAAGAGGTGAGGGGTGAGTTACAAAAATATCAATGAGCATGAAACCTATGAGGACTCAGGGATTCAATTACCCTCGAGCAGGGGTCTTGGGATTGATGTCGGGTTTTGTTTATTTTTATCTCACCATTGTACTCTATTATTTATAGTGGATTATCCTCTCTCACCCGTGGACGTAGGCCTAAATTGCATGGAGCAAGCACAAGAAGTTTTAGAGTTTGTCTTCTATTTGTTACACCCCCCACCAAATATTTTCCTTCTCTTTCTCTGCCTGTCAGCTCCCTAAATATTACAATCCTCGACATAATTGGATTCTTTTTTCTTAATATTGCCTTCCAACCATCTTTTGCTGATGCATAATCTCTATCTTTTTCACTTTATTCAATCAATATGGTTTCTATGAAGGAAATGGAGATTAAAATTAAGGAACTCTTGGTATGTTCAAGCTTCACAGATTCAGGTGCATTAGCACCTCGTAACCAAAAACAGGAGAAACAGAAATACAGTCAGACCTTATTTGCAAAAGGACCTTGTGCAAGGTAAGGCTTTTCATTGCGTAAATGATGAAAGCCATAAGCAATTCGTGCATCCATTCCTGCATCCATATATATAAGGTAAGCAACTGAAAAAAACATCAAGGATAACAAATTCATCAAAAGCAACTGAATAAGAGGTTGCATCAAAATTTCAAACAAATCTTACAATGGCATACTTTCTATTATTCATCAACTTAAGTTGTCCAACTCTTTTTATCGGGGTGTTTCATATTTATTTTTATTTTTATTTTTATTTTTTTCGCGGGGGGATAACAAAAGCTCCTTCTAGCTGAATGGTGGAAGAAGGTTAAGCTAGCAAACCCTTGCCAGTTGGGTAACGTTTTCTGGGTAAATGTAAGGATCTTCTGTTACTACTTAATTTGGGATCATTTCACACCAAAAAAAAAATAACAATAATAATTTCATCAGATGAGCAATTTAATTTCATAGACAGCTTTTCTACGAAAATGTTAGGTATGAGTTCAAGAAGATGATAAGTAAAAAAACATAAAATCCAAACTCCTTGCAATACATATTGATTTGGCAAGGACAACTCTGACTTTGCTTAACCCCATAAAAATTGAGTCAAAGCTACATTTTGGAAGGAAAGTTCAAACTTTCATGACAAATTAAAATGAAAAGCTCAAAGGCTGCGAGTTTGATGTAACAAATCTATAATGGGTCAAAAAATAAAAAAAATAAAAACAGCTGAAATATGAATCATTTATTGTTTCTTAAGGCCAAAATGTCATACCTATGCTGAAATAATTATAAAACATGCCTTCATAGCAAGACACTTTCTCAGGCAATTCCCCTTCTATTTTCAATTCCTGTTGAATCCATCAAGATTCAAAACCAATAAAAGAAAAAAAATAAAAATAAAAAGTAGATAAATTTGCTGAATCACATAATATTTAGATTAAGAATGATTTCAACTAAAGACGAAAAGGCATTTAAATATCCAATCCAATATTTCTGTCCCCCACATGTATTCTTTATTTCAACTTTTTCCAGACTGCCTATTGATGCTGTCATCATACTAGCAGATGGGGTACGCAAACACTATGCCGCATGCACAGGAAATGAAATTGAACACACAACATATTGGAAGGAAACACTATTGAGGGAATCATGATTTTCTGGTTATTCTATTGGGTGAATTATAATGGATAATCAAAGTTCAATGTATTAGGCAAAAAATTCCCTGCCGCGAGTAAATTACCATAATAACTTCAAAGACCTAAACTGTTCATGGAATAATTTAAAAACAAAAACTGAATCAAAAGAAAAAGCTTAGGGGAAACAATGATGCAAAGAAAAGAGCAAGAGGATCAGACTCTTCCTCCTTGTACTGCTGCTGCATCAAAAAGAATGATAGAGACTGGAAGAAAATAAAAAAGAAAGCCCTACACAAAGAAATGAATCATACTAGAAAGTTTGGGATCAAGATGAAACAGAGAACCTAGAAGTTCAACATGGATTTCCTGTTTCTTCTTCCAACCAAAAGATGAGGCATTTTCCCTTATCAAACAAACCTTTAAGTTTTGAAAAGTGTACTTTATATGATTTCCATTTTCAAAAAGCACACTTTTAGAGTGCACAACATCTTTCCTTTCAAATGGATTATAACAATACTAAGAAGTCAATTCAACAAAAAGTAAGATGACTGAACCTTATTTTGCCATTTGATTTCCATGCATTCTTTTCTATAATTATTAAGTGTAATGATAACAATTATTGCCATTATTATCAGGATAAATAAGCAAGTTAATGTGCATATATCTCCATATATCTTCCAAATTTATTTGTTGTTCAAAAAGACTTGACAATGTGGCAAAGTTTTAATTGTTAAAGCTACACTGCTGGTAGCGTAAGAATCACGGACACTTACACGTAATATGATACGAACACGCCAACATGTAAATTTTTAAAAAGTGTAGGACATGACACTCAAGGGACATGTGCAAAATATATAATTTTATATATTTATTATATGGCATATGCAAGGATAAATAATTATTATATGTTATATATTTGGAGAGACAAATAGAGAAACCAAACAAAAAGAAAAGCAAACAACCAAATAAAGAAGAAAAAACCAAACAAGGGCAGAATACCAAATGCCAACGGAGAGACTTCAACTCAAGACCTCTGTCAACCCGAGTTCTGATACCATGTTAATTCACCAATTATCCCAATAGCTTAAGTGTTGGGAAATAAGCCCAACAATGTATATCAAACTATCAAATAGGAAAGTGTTCGACGAGTGTCACACGGTGTCAGACACAACACGTTACCTTCTTAGAGGTATCGGTGATTCTTAACTACTAGCTTAAAGAATCTAGCATCTACAAACATTTTGTAATTGTGAAGGAAGAATTACCAAGTGATGCAAACTAATTTAGGCTATAAACAAGGACTATGTATAGACAAAGTTTTTAAAGGTGAATGCGTACCTTGAGTCATTTTACCCCTCATGAGGCGAGGCGTAAGTCTTAGGACGTTGAGGCATAAGCATTTCAAATTTCAAATTTTAATCTTTAGTGAATAAATTAAATATTTTTAAATAGTAAAAAAATGAAAACAAAATTAAATATAAAGGTGTAAATGCTTTTCGCTTTAATCTGTTGAACATTTTACTGCATAGAAAGAAGTTTTCCTTCACTGAAAGTGAAATTGATATTCTTAACTTCAGTGATTGACCTTCTCACTTGACCATTAACTGTGTTTTTTCTTGATTGATCATTTACTTAATTTTTCCAATAGAATATAGTTGCAAAAAGGGATTCTTTTTATTTTTTTATGTTTAAACAATCTAATAGACTAAGTTTAACAAAAGCTCAAGACAAACTCTGCATGTGCATATTCCTCACATGCTTATGCGCAAAAAAGCATACAAAGCGCACCTAAGGCCCATTTCTCAAACTACGATGCACAAGCCTTTGTGGAGTAATGCCTAAAAATCAAAATGTTGATGCGTTTTACCTTAGCCTCAAGGCAAGGCGAGCCTTAGGAAAGCCTTTTAAAACTCTGTGTATAGAAGGCAGGAAATAAGGGTAGTCGGTTAGTCTATTCCCAAGATCCTAGGAAGGATGGTTTCACTATGGTTGTTTGTCCAGCAAGTGTGAAGGAGGACATTATGAATGTCTATATCATTTTAGTGGCATTGTAAACCGAAACATGAATGCTACATTATTGCTTAATCCAAGTAATGGAACGATTCATCTCCATTATGGACTTCAGAGTCACAGACCCACAAGCCTCTTTACCAGCTATCAGGTTATACCCAGGGTGGAGTCTGAGGGTTGAGTTTCATTATATGTTACTTAACTGTTCCTATGAAGGGGGCTTTGTACCTTCTCAAATTTGTATTAAAAGAGGAGACACATCTGTTTGGCCTATTTACTTTCTTAGTATTGATGATTTACTTTCTTAAGACAATATTCTCTGAAAATCTCATCTAGAGCATTAAAGATTATTTTTAGGAAGACAAATCAGAGAAAAGTAATTTGCTAGCCTAGGATGATATTAACATATCGGTGTAACTAATGTAAAGCAGAAGTAGGAACAAAAGAATAATGCACACATAATAGGCATTCATGGCCGTCACAGCAACATGAAAAGATGAGCTGCAGTCCAACTAAACTAAGATGTACTAAGAGAGAACTTCATGCAGCACAAGGATAGTTAAAAAATAAAAAATAGAAAGGTTGTCTTGCAAAAGCAGACGACTGAGAAACAAGACGTGTTGAAAATAGCTAAAATCACTACCTGATCAAGGGAAATGTCTTCCACAGGTTTCAGAGCATGGGGTGGATCCACAACTTTCCCAACAGGCATTGATATCAAAACATTCCAGTTGCAAAAAAATGAAGTTATACTTCATAGAACTACCAAGTATATGAAGATGTGATGACCAGAAACTGATGAGAATGTAAAGTATATAGAGTCCAAGGTCTACAAAAGTAATAGACATGCAAGTATGCAGATAAAAACTCATACATATATATCAAGATGTTTCTTTCATGGAGCCAAAAACAATACTTAACATGAGAATGATTGTGTTCTAGAAAGCATAAGCTAAATATATTTGTTGACCATCAAAATTGTATAAAACATCACTTCTATCCCAAAAACCTTGAACCTGAATGTATGGACCTTTATGAGCAGCTATGTAGAATCCAACATCAAAAGGTAAAACAATAAGAGGTATCCTAGGAAAAAAAATTCACAAATTCGGGTCATTTCAGCCACTTCTTGGTCATCTCAAGCAACTTGAAATTGCACGAGAGGGTAGGATAAGATCATGACAGAGAAAGAGAGAGATGTCACTTTGTCTACGCAATACCCTTGGTTCAAATTTGATATCTGCACCACACTTTACTAAAGTACAGCCTTCAATCAAGGTACTCTCATATCACAGAGACAACCTAAGCATTCTTCTTGCTGAAAAGATTGAATTTTTTTTTTTAAAAAAAAAGGCAAAGAAAAATAGAGATTATTGGATATTATTTTTTATTTATTGCATTTTGTTAGTAGATAAACTAATTAACTAGTTAATAGTTAGTTATTCAAAAAGTAACTAGTTCATTACAAAATCGATTGATTTACATTTCAATAAATGACATTTGGAAGGATTATAATTATAGCGATCCCGGGTTTACCCTTGTTGTACAGTGATCCGGACATGTGTCCGTGGATGTTGGTAGTTGTTTATTATCTTGTTTGCATCCTTTTGCTTCTTATTGAGTTATAGGATGTGTTGGGCAGGTTTGTTGCAGGTTGGTTGTGTTTGGGAGCCTAGTGTTGCTGCCCAGAATTTTGGACCTTCGCTCGAGCGAGGAGCTGGTCGCTCGAGCGAGAGTGGGGTTCGTGTTTGGTGGGTCGAGCCAGAGTGGCTCGCTCGAGCGAACGGTTGCACCTGGTTCTGGACTTGAGAGCTGTCTTTCTTGGCTCGAGCGAGCTTCCTTCGCTCGAGCGGTCTGGATTTTTCTTCGCTCGATCGAGAACTTATTGGCTCGAGCGAGAGTTTTCTGTGTCTGGTCGCTCAAGCGACCAAGTCTTCGCTCGAGCGAGCGTGTTTTATATCAGCGTGCAGCAGTGTCTAAAACATCACTTTTTCACTTTCTTTTTGATCCAAAACCCTTAATCCGACACACTCTCTCTCTAAACTTGCACTCTCTCTATGATTTGATCTCCCTAGGGTGTGAATCAAGCCTAGGGCCTTTGTTAAAAAGATAGAGGGTGTTGAGAGCTTCGATTTAATCTGAAAAAGTTTGGATTTGGAGCACGTTGATCTTCGAGTCTTCATCTCCTTTTTGGCTAAAACTTCAAGGTAGGGATATCCTACTCCTCTCTATGGGTTTTGTCTTTAAATTTTGGTATTTTGAGATGTTGGGCTTGGTTTGGTAATTTTGTGAAAGTTTGGGGCTTTTGTGTAATTTTACAAAAGTTGGGGTTTTATTCATAATAAACCTAGATGCATGTTTGGCATAGAAAAATGGAATTAATGTTGAATCATTGATGAAAATGGGACCTAAGGGTTGAAATGGTAATTATGGAAAATGGCCTAATTACATTGTTTAATTAATTGGGATAATTAATTGAGAAGAATGAAGAAATGAAATGTTGATTGAATATCCATTGTGCATTTATTTCCTGTTTAGAAATAACTGCTTTGGGCTATCGGTGGAGGATAGTCGTGATTGTTGTAGACAATGCATGATGATTAGGCAAACTGAAACTAATCAATGAAATGTGTCGTGGAACTTGACGGTTGATAGAATACATTAATTGTATGTATTAGGTGATTGTATATAGAACCAATGTGTTTATATACGTTATGTGTAGAGGAGGAGATAGGGGATGTACTCCGCGGTTTAGGGGAAGATAGGGGATGTACCTCTAAACCGGTTAGTGTTGGGAGAAGATAGGGGATGAACTCCGTAGATACAGCTCATATGCTTGTCTAGAAGTGAAGATAGAGCTTATATGCTTATCTTTGTGATGTGTGGATATAGCTCATATGCTTATCGGTGGATATTGTGGTTATACATATCTGTTGTAGAATGTGGATATAGCTTATTTGCTTATCTGAGAATGTGGATATTGTTGTTATACATATCTGTTGAGCATGTGGTTAGTGCTTATATGCCTATCCGTAGAAAAGGGGAAAATGAAAGGAAACTTGGACTCATAAGTCGTATGACATAAATATGTGATTTATGTGATTGTATCAGTGTTAGCCATCTATCAATTGCCAATGTTTTAGTCATTGTCCATGGTTGGTTTAGTGTATTTCTACTGGGCTGTGGCTCACCCTATATGGGAATATCATTTTCAGGTGCAGGAAGCATGCCACCTCCAAGGACATAGCTTGGGAGGCTAGAGACGGACATGTCTTGTCATTTTACTTTTGATGTATTACATGTAACTTCAAGCCAAGGGCTTAATGTGTAAACGAGTTAGTACTCTTTTGTTGTAACCAAGTGTTAACTTGGAAAGCTGTAAGCCCGTAGGGCATTTTGTTATGATGTTAACATGTAATACTTATGTAATGGAACTCTAAGGAATAAAGGAATGTGGTTAGTTTATATGTAAATGCATGTCTTATTTGATGGGTTTAATGTTATTATTTTGAGGGCGTTATAACTTGGTATCAGAGCGTACCGGGTTCGAATACTTTGGGTACGTGGGAAGTGATTAGGATCACAATGGGTTTGTCTCGCTTGATAGAGACTTAGATGTAGTATCATATGCTATGTGCTTAAATGCTAACATGCTTATGTGACTATGTGGGTATGGGATTTAATTTCTAGGATGTCGATTGGATCCTTGAGTTTCTGGGAGTCTTGTTGGAAAAGCACTTGATCAATGCTGTTTCTAACCGGAACTCTAGTAACGCCTCGGGACTATCATTATCCGGAAATGAAATTCGTAAGTGCTTATGTGTTTATGTGCTTATGTGGAGTGAATTACAGTTGTCCATGTATTAGCACGTAAGTGTTTAGTTTCGGCACATTTATGAATGTGCTAACGTTCTATGTTGTCTTTATTAGGATGTCAGGACGAGGAAGAGGAGCTAGGCGTGGTAGACCTGCGAGGCAGGAAGTACCGTTACCGGGTGAGATTCCGGCAGTGCAGGAGGGAGTAGGGCAGGCCAATGTGGCCGAGCCAGTAGGTCAGCAGGCTATGGGTGCCTTGGCCAGAGAGATAGCAGGAGCTTTGGGTATTCTTAGAGCTGGGACTCAGGCAGCTGAGACAGGGCCTTCCTTCTTGAAGAGGGAGTTCTTCCGGTCTAATCCGGGTGAGTTTGTCGGGGATCCGAAGGAGCGACTGAAGGCTGATGAGTGGCTAGAACAGATGAGTAAGACGTTCGAGATGCTTGGCATTGAGGACGGAGCACTGAAAGTGACCTTGGCATCCTTCCAACTGAAGGGAGATGCGGGTCAATGGTGGAAGTACGAGAAGGCTCGTGTTGGTGGTACTTGGGAGGCGTTTATAAATGCTTTTCTGGAGAGGTTTTTGTCTGCAGCAGCTAGGGAGAAGCTGAGGGATCAGTTTAGCCGGCTGAAACAGCAGGGCTTATCAGTGGTCGAGTTTGAGGCTACTTTTACCAGTCTGTCCAGGTTTGCACCGGAACTGGTGGCGTCTGAGGAACGCCGTTGTTATGAGTTTGAGCGGAAGTTGAGGCGGGGCCTCAAGTTGAGAGTTGGTGGGTCTTACATCCGAGAGTATAGACACCTAGTTGATGCTGCTGCTCATATGGAGATTATGATGCAGGAGGAGGAGGAAGAACAGAGGGGCTCCAAGAGGAGCCAGGATAGTCAGAGTGATGGCAGGAGACAGAAGGGTTATAACCCTCAGCAGTCTCAGGGTGCAGTCTCTAGATCGACCTTTCTAGTACCGAGTGTAGGCTCGGGGAGAGGCAGTCAGGGGGAATTCACTTGTTACAAGTGTGGCCAGCTGGGTCACAAGGTTTCAGTTTGCCCGCAGAAGGGTGGGGGTCAGAAAGCTGCTTCTTCTTCAGCTAGACCGCAGAGTCAGAGTTTGGACAGGGGGCAGCCCTTGACTTGTTATCAGTGTGGACAGCCTGGGCACCTGAAGAGGTTTTGCCCACAGTTGAGTGCCACATCGGGAGCGTCTGGTTCTAGGCAGACGCAGGGTTTTCAGCCAGCTCAGTTTGTGCAGGCCTCGAGGGCCAATCCAGGAGCTTCGTCATCCCAGTCTGTGCAGCAGTCTTTTGCTCCGAGAGGTGAGCAGGTAGACCAGGGGCCTACGGGGCGCGTGTATGCTGTTACCGCGCAGGATTTAGTACCGACTCCATCAGTAGTGAGAGGTACTTTTCTGTTTTGCAACTCGGTTCCTAGTGTGTTGATAGACACGGGTGCATCTCATTCTTTTGTATCTGCTGCATTTGCATCTGTTTTGGAATTGGAGTTAGCACAGTTAGCATCTCCTATTTGTGTGGTATCGCCTTTGGGTGGTGAGTTGATTCTGAAACAGGGTGTTAGAGGATGTGATATAGAGGTCGTCGACTATAGACTTCCTTTTCCATTTGTTGTCATGCCCATGAAGGGTTTTGATGTTATTTTGGGTATGGACTGGCTATCGTCATACCGGGCTGTTATTGATTGTTACCGCCAGAGGGTCACGTTATGTACCTTGAGCGGGGAGTGGTTCCATTTCTTGGGAGACCGGGTTGGTAGTGTTTTGCCACCGGGGTTTGATTCGCGAGGGCGAAGTGAGCTTAGTAGTCTACTTGCTAGCTTTGAGAGTGGTGAGAGTGGTGAGACCCAGCATGTATTGCCGAGGGTGGTTTGTGAGTATTCGGATGTCTTTCCCGAAGACCTTGTTAGTTTACCACCTCACAGAGAGATAGAGTTCTCTATCGATTTAGTGCCTGGTACGGCGCCGATTTCTATGGCACCTTACCATTTTGCTCCAGCAGAGTTGGTTGAGTTGAAAGTTCAGCTCCAGGAATTGCTCGATAAGGGCTTTGTTCGCCCTAGTGTTTCACCGTGGGGAGCGCCGGCCCTCTTTGTTAAAAAGAAAGATGGTGCCTTGAGATTGTGTATAGACTACCGGAAGTTGAATCGGGCTACGGTTAAGAATAAGTACCCTATGCCCCGTATAGATGATTTGTTTGACCAGTTGAAGGGTTCCCGTTGTTTCTCTAAGATAGACTTGAGATCGGGTTACCATCAGTTGAGGGTCAGGGAGGAAGATATTCCTAAGACGGCATTCTGTACGCGGTATGGCCATTATGAGTTTCTGGTGATGCCATTCGGGCTTACCAATGCACCGGCAGTCTTTATGGACTTGATGAACCGGATTTTTCGGGAGTTCTTAGACCGATCTGTGGTTGTTTTCGTGGACGATATCCTTATCTATTCGTCTTCTGAGGAGGAGCACGAGGCACACTTGAGAGTGGTGCTTGAGTTGCTTAGAGCCCATAGGCTGTATGCCAAGTTTGGGAAGTGTGAGTTCTGGCTGAGGGAAGTCAAATTCTTAGGCCACGTGGTATCCGGGGAAGGGGTGTCTGTTGATACATCCAAGGTTGAGGCAGTGCAAGATTGGGCACAGCCTAAGAGTGTGTTTGAGATCCGCAGTTTTCTGGGATTAGCTGGGTATTACCGTCGGTTTGTGAAAGATTTCTCCAGGTTAGCGTCACCGTTGACTAGACTGACTCGGAAGGGAGTCAAGTTTGTGTGGAGTGAGACTTGTGAAAAGTCGTTCCATGAGATGAAAGTTAGATTGACAACCGCTCCGGTGTTGACTATTCCGGAGAGAGGGTTGGATTATGCAGTTTATTGTGATGCCTCACGAGAGGGTTTGGGTTGTGTGTTGATGCAAGAGGGGAAAGTGGTAGCTTATGGCTCACGTCAGTTGAAAATACACGAGAAGAATTACCCCACACACGACCTAGAGTTGGCAGCAGTGATCTTTGCCTTGAAAATCTGGAGGCACTACCTTTATGGTGAGAGGTTCGAGGTATTCTCGGATCATAAGAGTTTGAAGTATCTGTTTACACAGAGAGACTTGAATTTGAGGCAGAGGAGGTGGATGGAGTTCATCGAGGATTATGATTTTGAGTTGCATTATCATCCGGGAAAGGCCAATGTTGTGGCCGATGCCCTTAGTAGGAAATCCATTAGTGATGTAGCTTGTATAGCCATCCGGGAATGGGAGATGTTGGGAGCACTTGGCGAGTTTGATTTGCTACTGGGCGAATCTGTTGAGGCTGCGACCTTGTTTTCTGTTGTTGCGCAGCCTACTCTTGTGATTAGAGTGTTAGAGGCACAGAGAGGTGACCTTGAGGTAGAATCCCTCCGAGAGAAGATCTCCAGTGGGAAAGTTGAGAAGGGTTTGACGGTGTATCCCGACCTGAGTGTGAGATACCGAGACCGTTTGTTTGTACCGGAGTCTTGCCGAGAGGAAGTACTCCAGGAGTTTCACCATTCGCGCCTTGCGGTGCATCCGGGAGGTACTAAGATGTATCAGGATTTGGGTCGCCAGTTTTGGTGGCGGGGTTTGAAAAAAGATGTGGCTGTTTTCGTATCGAAATGCCTTACTTGCCAGCAAGTGAAGGCCGAGCATCAGAGGCCAGCGGGTTTGTTGCAACCCTTGCCTATTGCCGAGTGGAAGTGGGAGCATGTCACTATGGACTTCGTTGTAGGTCTTCCGAGGACTCAGCGGGGTAGTGATGCTATTTGGGTGGTTGTAGACCGGTTGACTAAGTCGGCGCACTTTATTCCTATGCGCGTGATAGATTCGGTAGATCATCTTGCCGATTTGTATATTCGGGACGTAGTGAGATTGCACGGGGTCCCAGTGACGATCGTCTCAGATAGAGATCCTCGTTTTACTGCTAGGTTGTGGCAGAGTTTGCAGAGTGCCTCGGGCACTAAGTTGACCTTTAGTACGGCTTATCATCCTCAGACTGACGGGCAGTCCGAGCGTACTATTCAGACCCTTGACGATATGCTTCGGGGTTGTGTCCTGGATTTCAGTGGGACGTGGGAGAGGCACTTGCCATTGGTAGAGTTTGCCTACAACAACAGTTTTCAGTCTAGCATCGGTATGGCACCGTTTGAGGCCTTGTATGGCCGACCGTGTAGGTCTCCAGTGTGTTGGGCCGAGGTGGGTGACGCACCTTTGTTGGGTCCGGAGTTGGTTAGGGAGACGACGGAGAAAGTTGAGCTTATCCGTAGGAGGCTTGTTACAGCCTAGAGTCGTCAAAAGAGTTATGCCGACCGTAGGAGGAGGCCTTTGGCGTTTGAGGTAGGTGACCATGTCTTTCTGAAGATATCACCTAGGCGAGGTTTGATGAGATTTGGGAAGAGTGGGAAGTTATCCCCTCGGTTTATTGGTCCTTTTGAGATCCTTGAGAGGATAGGTGAGGTTGCTTATCGGTTAGCCTTACCGCCGCAGTTGTCCGGAGTGCATGACGTGTTTCATGTGAGTATGCTTCGGAAGTATGAGCCAGATCCATCACATGTGCTGGATTGGACCGATTTAGAGGTAGATGAGGATGCCTCGTATGAGGAGAGACCGGTTCGGGTCTTGGATAGGCGGGATCAGGTCCTGCGTGGCAAGACCATTCCTTTGGTGAAAGTCTTGTGGAAACATCACGGAGTGGAGGAAGCCACTTGGGAACGTGAGTTGGGAGTCCGTGAGAAATATCCGGACTTGTTTGTTGATGTGTGATCTTGTATTTAAATTTTACATTTTGTTGAACTTAAGAGCTTTTATATATGTCTTAAGTTGTGAAACATTGAAAATGTTTTGATTATTGGAAGTATGTTTTGGAACTTGCCTCATATGGAAGTTGAATGTAACACTATATATGTTGAATATATTGTTGAAATTGGAAAGATAGTGCATAATGTTGATGCATGTTGAAAGTACATATTTTGTTTACATATTGTGAAATGTCTCTGGTTAAAGGGATGGGATGACCGGTAATGGGTCGAATTGTTGAATGTTAGTATAACATTGTTTAAATGGAGAAAAACTTGTTTTTGCAAACTTGTGTTTAATTTCGGGGGCGAAATTCTTTAAGGAGGGGAGGTTATAGCGATCCCGGGTTTACCCTTGTTGTACAGTGATCCGGACATGTGTCCGTGGATGTTGGTAGTTGTTTATTATCTTGTTTGCATCATTTTGCTTCTTATTGAGTTATAGGATGTGTTGGGCAGATTTGTTGCAGGTTGGTTGTGTTTGGGAGCCTAGTGTTGCTGCCCAGAATTTTGGACCTTCGCTCGAGCGAGGAGTTGGTCGCTCGAGCGAGAGTGGGGTTCGTGTTTGGTGGGTCGAGCCAGAGTGGCTCGCTCGAGCGAGCGGTTGTACCTGGTTCTGGACCTGAGAGCTGTCTTTCTTGGCTTGAGCGAGCTTCCTTCGCTCGAGCGGTCTGGATTTTTCTTCGCTCGATCGAGAACTCTTTGGCTCGAGCGAGAGTTTTCTGTGTCTGGTCGCTCGAGCGACCAAGTCTTCGCTCGAGCGAGCGTGTTTTATATCAGCGTGCAGCAGCGTCTAAAACATCACTTTTTCACTTTCTTTTTGATCCAAAACCCTTAATCCGACACTCTCTCTCTCTAAACTTGCACTCTCTCTATGATTTGATCTCCCTAGGGTGTGAATCTAGCCTAGGGCCTTTGTTAAAAAGATAGAGGGTGTTGAGAGCTTCGATTTAATCTGAAAAAGTTTGGATTTGGAGCACGTTGATCTTCGAGTCTTTATCTCCTTTTTGGCTAAAACTTCAAGGTAGGGATATCCTACTCCTCTCTATGGGTTTTGTCTTTAAATTTTGGTATTTTGAGATGTTGGGCTTGGTTTGGTAATTTTGTGAAAGTTTGGGGCTTTTGTGTAATTTTACAAAAGTTGGGGTTTTATTCATAATAAACCTAGATGCATGTTTGGCATAGAAAAATGGAATTAATGTTGAATCATTGATGAAAATGGGACCTAAGGGTTGAAATGGTAATTATGGAAAATGGCCTAATTACATTGTTTAATTAATTGGGATAATTAATTGAGAAGAATGAAGAAATGAAATGTTGATTGAATATCCATTGTGCATTTATTTCCTGTTTAGAAATAATTGCTTTGGGCTATCGGTGGAGGATAGTCGTGATTGTTGTAGACAATGCATGATGATTAGGCAAACTGAAACTAATCAATGAAATGTGTCGTGGAACTTGACGGTTGATAGAATACATTAATTGTATGTATTGGGTGATTGTATATAGAACCAATGTGTTTATATACGTTATGTGTAGAGGAGGAGATAGGGGATGTTCTCCGCGGTTTAGGGGAAGATAGGGAATGTACCTCTAAACCGGTTAGTGTTGGGAGAAGATAGGGGATGAACTCCGTAGATACAGCTCATATGCTTGTCTAGAAGTGAAGATAGAGCTTATATGCTTATCTTTGTGATGTGTGGATATAGCTCATATGCTTATCGGTGGATATTGTGGTTATACATATCTGTTGTAGAATGTGGATATAGCTTATTTGCTTATCTGAGAATGTGGATATTGTTGTTATACATATCTGTTGAGCATGTGGTTAGTACTTATATGCCTATCCGTAGAAAAGGGGAAAATGAAAGGAAACTTGGACTCATAAGTCGTATGACATAAATATGTGATTTATGTGATTGTATCAGTGTTAGCCATCTATCAATTGCCAATGTTTTAGTCATTGTCCATGGTTGGTTTAGTGTATTTCTACTGGGCTGTGGCTCACCCTATATGGGAATATCATTTTCAGGTGCAGGAAGCATGCCACCTCCAAGGACATAGCTTGGGAGGCTAGAGACGGACATGTCTTGTCGTTTTACTTTTGATGTATTACATGTAACTTCAAGCCAAGGGCTTAATGTGTAAACGAGTTAGTACTCTTTTGTTGTAACCAAGTGTTAACTTGGAAAGCTGTAAGCCCGTAGGGCATTTTGTTATGATGTTAACATGTAATACTTATGTAATGGAACTCTAAGGAATAAAGGAATGTGGTTAGTTTATATGTAAATGCATGTCTTATTTGATGGGTTTAATGTTATTATTTTGAGGGCGTTATAATAATATCCATCACTTTACAGAATATTAATTAAGTTAGTTTTCTATATATAAATAGAAAATTACTATAAAAAATTACATTCCTAAAATTTCGTTTACCAAGCTACGTATACTTTAAATACCAGTTTCATTTGAAATTTTCAATAAGGTGTATTCTTTCCTCGATTTTGACCAATTAATAGGGGGAAAAATCACATATCATTTTCCTTTGCTTTTTCTTTTTTAAGTCTTAGGTTTCAATTTCTGACCAATTCTAAGGAAATTCAGTTTATTAATAATTAGTAGAATCCCTAGCATCTTACCAAGTTACCAAGTAGGTATTCTTTTTAGCAAACTTGGTTTTATAGAGTTTTTGTTAATTTTGATTAACACAAGGTTATCCACTGATGTGTGAGCAGCAAATAACCATGTAAGGTTGTCTTCATTTTCCACCTCTATGTGTGATTATCACTGTGTTTAATCTTGATAGAATGGTATCGGTTGGTTCCTTCTGTCATTCAAGCTCTACCCAAAATGTGGTGTACCAATTGGTTAATCCCCTTTTGTCATCTAATACAAGCTACAGAAGTCCCTTTTTTTATGTAACGCCCTTAAAATAATAACATTAAACCAACAATTAAGACATGCCTTGATATACAAAAGTTCCACATTCTTTCATTCATGAGAGTTCCATTACATAAGTATTACATGTTAACAACAAAAGCGAAATGCCCTACGGGCTTACAGCTTTCTAAGTTAACACTTGGTTACAACAAAAAGAGTACTAACTCATACACCTTAAGCCCTTGGCTTGAATTTACATGTAATACATCAAAAGAACAAAATAACAAAAGTCCGCCTGCCTCTAGCCTCCCAAGCTACGTCCTTGGAGGTCGCATGCTACCTGTACCTGAAATTGATATTCCCATATAGGGTGAGCCACAGCCCAGTAGAAATATACTAAACCAACCATGAACAATGACTAAAAGATTAGCAATTGATAGACGGCCAACACTGATATAATCACATAAATCACATATTTATGTCATACGACTTATGAGTCCAAATTACTTTTCATTTTCCCTTTTTCAACGGATAGGCATATAAGCACTACCCACATTCTCAACAGATATGTATAACAACAATATCCACAGATAAGCATAAAAGCTATATCCACATTCTACAACAGATATGTATAACCACAATATCCACAGATAAGCATATAAGCTATATTCACACTTCACAAAGATAAGCATATGAGCTCTATCTTCACTTCTCTAGACAAGCATATGAGCTGTATCTACGGAGTTCATCCCCTATTTTCTCCCAACACTATCCGGTTTAGAGGTACATCCCCTATCTTCCCCTAAACCGCGGAGTACATCCCCCATCTCCTCCTCTACACATAACGTATACAAACACATTGGTTCTATATACATTCACACAATACATATAGTTAATGTATTCTATCAACCGTCAAATTCCATGACACGTTCCATTGATTAGTTTCAGTTTGCCTAATCATCATGCATTGTCTACAACAATCACGACTATCCTCCACCGATAGCCCAAAGCAGTTATTTCTAAACAGAAAATAATTGCACAATGGATATTCAATCAACATTTCATTTTCCTCATTCCTCACAATTAATTATCCCAATTAATTAAACAATGTAATTAGGTCAATTCCCATAATTAACATTTCAACCCTTAGGTCCCATTTTCATCAATGACTTAACATTTATTCCATTTCTCTATGCCAAACATGCATTCAGGTTTATTATGAATAAAACCCCAACTTTTATAAAATTACACAAAAGCCCCCAAACTTTCACAAAATTACCAAACCAACCCCAACATCTCAAAATGCCAAAATTTAAAGACAAAATCCACAGAGAGGAGTAGGATATCCCTACCTCGAAGTTTGAGCCAAAAAGGAGATGAAGACTCGAAGACCAACGTGCTCCAAATCCCAACTTTTTTAGATTAAAACAAAGCCCTCAACGCCCTCTATCTTTTTAACAAAGGCCCTAGGCTAGATTCACACTCTAGGGAGATCAATTCTTAGAGAGAATATAAGTGTAGAGGGAGAGGGTCTCGGATCTAGGGTTTGATAAAAAAAAAGAAGTGAAAAAGTGATGTTTAAAACGCTACTGTCCGCTGATATAAAACACGCTCGCTCGAGCGAAGCCTTGGTCGCTCGAGCGACCAGACACAGAAAACTCTCGCTCGAGCCAAGAATCCCTCGCTCGAGCCAAAAAACTCAAAAGTGCGCTCGAGCGAAAGAATGCTCGCTCGAGCCAACAACTCAACCCTACAGGTCTGCAACCAGAAGCACGCTCGAGCGACCAACTCCTCGCTCGAGCGAAGAACAAACCAGACCGCTCGAGCCAAGAAAAGCTCGCTCGAGCCAAGAAATACAACTCTCAGGTCCAGAACCAGGTGCAAGCGCTCGCTCGAGCGAAGCCACTCTGGCTCGACCCACCAGACACGAACTCAACTCTCGCTCGAGCGACCAACTCCTGGCTCGAGCGAAGGTGCAAAAATCTGGGCAGCAACACTAGGCTCCCAAACACAACCAACCTGAAACAAACTTGCCCAGCACATCCTATAACTCAATATACAAAGTAAGGAGGATGCAAACAAGATAATAAACAACTACCAACATCCACGGACACATGTCCGGATCACTGTACAACAAGGGTAAACCTGGGATCGCTATAACCTCCCCCCCTTAAAGAATTTCGTCCCCGAAATTAAACACAAGTTTTCAAAACAAGTTTTCCTCCATTTTAAACAATGTTATACTATAACATTCAACAATTCGACCCATTACCGGTCATCCCCTCCATTTAACAAGAGGCATCTCACAATATGCAAACAACATATGTACCTTCAACATGCATTAACATTACGCATTATCTTTCCAATTTCAACAATACATTCAACACATATAGTGTCACATTCAACTTCCATATGAGGCAAGTTCCAAAACATACTTCCAATAAACCAAAACATTTTCAATGTTTCACAACTTAAGACAAATATAAAAGCTCTTAAGTTTAACAACAGTTCAAAATGTAAATACAAGATTACAAATCAACAAACAAGTCCGGATATTTCTCGCGGACTTCCAACTCACGTTCCCAAGTGGCCTCCTCCACTCCGTGATGTTTCCACAAGACTTTCACCAAAGGAATGGTCTTGCCACGCAGGACCTGATCCCGCCTATCCAAGACCCGAACCGGTCTCTCCTCATACGAGGCATCCTCATCTACCTCTAAATCGGTCCAATCCAACACATGTGATGGATCTGGCTCATACTTCCGAAGCATACTCACATGAAACACATCATGCACTCCGGACAACTGCGGCGGTAAGGCTAACCGATAAGCAACCTCGCCAATCCTCTCAAGGATCTCAAAAGGACCAATAAACCGAGGGGATAACTTCCCACTCTTCCCAAGTCTCATCAAGCCTCGCCTAGGTGATATCTTCAGAAAGACATGATTACCTACCTCAAACACCAAAGGTCTCCTCCTGCGGTCAGCATAAGATTTCTGCCGACTCTAGGCTGTAACAAGCCTCCTACGGATAAGCTCAACTTTCTCCGTCGTCTCCCTAACCAACTCCGGACCCAACAAAGGTGCATCACCCACCTTGGCCCAACAAACTGGAGACCTACACGGTCGGCCATACAAGGCCTCAAACGGTGCCATACCGATGCTAGACTGAAAACTGTTGTTGTAGGCAAACGCTACCAATGGCAAGTGCCTCTCCCACGTCCCACTGAAGTCCAGGACACAACCCCGAAGCATATCCTCAAGGATCTGAATAGTACGCTCGGACTGCCCGTCAGTCTGAGGATGATAGGCCGTACTAAAGGTCAACTTAGTGCCCAAGGCACTCTGCAAACTCTGCCACAACCTAGCAGTAAAACGAGGGTCTCTATCTGAGACGATCGTCACTGGGACCCCGTGCAATCTCACTACGTCCCGAATATACAAGTCGGCAAGATGATCTACCGAATCTCTCACGCGCATAGGAATAAAGTGCGCCGACTTAGTCAATCGGTCTACAACCATCCAAATAGCATCACTACCCCGCTGAGTCCTCGGAAGACCTACAACGAAGTCCATAGTGACGTGCTCCCACTTCCACTCGACAATAGGCAAGGGTTGCAACAAACCCGTTGGCCTCTGATGCTCGGCCTTCACTTGCTGGCAAGTAAGGCACTTCGATACGAAAACAGCCACATCTCTCTTCATACCCCGCCACCAAAACTGGCGACCCAAATCCTGATACATCTTAGTACCTCCCGGATGCACCGCAAGGCGCGAATGATGAAACTCTCGGAGTACTTCCTCTCGGCAAGACTCCGGTACAAACAAACGGTCTCGGTATCTCACACCCTGGTCGGGATACACCGTCAAACCCTTCTCAACTTTCCCACTGGAGATCTTCTCTCGGAGGGACTCTACCTCAAGGTCACCTCCCTGTGCCTCTAACACTCTAGTCACAAGTGTAGGCTGCGCAACAACAGAAAACAAGGTCGCAGCCTCAACAGATTCGCCCAGTAGCAAATCAAACTCGCCAAGTGCTCCCAACATCTCCCATTCCCGGATGGCTATACAAGCTACATCACTAATGGATTTTCTACTAAGGGCATCGGCCACAACGTTGGCCTTTCCCGGATGATAGTGCAACTCAAAATCATAATCCTCGATGAACTCCATCCATCTCCTCTGCCTCAAATTCAAGTCTCTCTGTGTAAACAGATACTTCAAACTCTTGTGGTCCGAGAACACCTCGAACTTCTCACCATAAAGGTAGTGCCTCCTGATTTTCAAGGCAAAGATCACTGCCGCTAACTCTAGGTCGTGTGTGGGGTAATTCTTCTCGTGTATTTTCAACTGATGTGAGCCATAAGCTACCACTTTCCCTTCCTGCATCAACACACAACCCAAACCCTCTCGTGAGGCATCACAATAAACCGCATAACCCAACCCTCTCTCCGGAATAATCAACACCGGAGCGGTGGTCAATCTAACTTTCAGCTCTTGGAACAGCTTTTCACAAGTCTCACTCCACACAAATTTGACTCCCTTCCGAGTCAGTCTAGTCAACGGTGACGCTAACCTGGAGAAATCTTTCACAAACCGACGGTAATACCCAGCCAATCCCAGAAAACTGCGGATCTCAAACACACTCTTAGGCTGTGCCCAATCTTGCACTGCCTCAACCTTGGATGTATCAACAGACACCCCTTCCCCGGATACCACGTGGCCTAAGAATTTGACTTCCCTCAGCCAGAACTCACACTTCCCAAACTTGGCATACAGCCTATGGGCTCTAAGCAACTCAAGCACCACTCTCAAGTGTTCCTCGTGCTCCTCTTCTGAAGGCGAATAGATAAGGATGTCGTCCACGAAGACGACCACAAATCGGTCTAAGAACTCTCGGAAAATCCGGTTCATCAAGTCCATAAAGACTGCCGGTGCATTGGTAAGCCCAAATGGCATCACCAGAAACTCATAATGGCCATACCGCGTACGGAATGCCGTTTTCGGAATATCCTCTTCCTTGACACTCAACTGGTGGTAACCCGATCTCAAGTCTATCTTAGAGAAACAACGGGAACCCTTCAACTGGTCAAACAAATCATCTATATAGCGACCCCGGTCTTTTCTCTTTAGATTATTGTATCCGGACTTAGGTTCCGTGGATTCTGTCATTACTTATTGGTTGTTGTTGTCCTTTAATCTCTTAGTATTTGAATTATAGGTTGTGTTGGACGGGTCTGTTACAGGTTGGTTGATAGTTGATGCCAATAGGTGATGCCCAGATTTTGGCCTTCACGCTCGAGCGGAGGTTTTAACGCTCGAGCGGGCCCTTCGTTGTTGCTTCTCCGCTCGAGCGGGAGTTTTGACGCTCGAGCGGGATTTTCCATCTCCCAGTATTTTGCTCTGCAGTTCTTCCGCTCGAGCGGTAGTTTTTACGCTCGAGCGTGATCCCTTGTTTTTGTTCCTCCGCTCGAGCGGGGAGTTTGACGCTCGAGCGGGTGCAGCGCCTGCAAAACTTCTGAAAGGGTTCAATCGACGCTCGAGCGGCTTTCTTCACGCTCGAGCATGATTCTGTGTCTTACGCTCGAGCGGGGCTTTCTACGCTCGAGCGTAGAGTCGACTACATCAGTCCGTGATTTCACTTTTCTGATCACTTTTTGACCTACCTTTTCATCTCTTAACTTTTAAAAACCGCCCCTTGAGAGTCTCTCTCTCTACTCTTACCTTCTCTCCAAGATTTGATCTATTTCCGGTGGTCTTCTACCCTAGTTCCTTTGGAAGAAAGGTAGAGCTTCACGAGATCTTTCTTTTAATCTGAAAAAGAGAGGATTTGGAGCACTTTGGATTTTGGGTCATCATCTCCATCTTCTCTATTTTAGTTGTGATCTTCAAGGTAGGGATTTCCTACTCTATTCTATAAGCTTTGTTCTAAGTTTGGTATTTTGATAGGTTGGGGACACTTTGATAATTTTGGGAACAAAACCTAGTTAAATTGCTAAATTGATTGGAGTAATTAATTTAAGGAAAATTGGGGAATTTGGTTAAATCCATGGAATTAATGAATTTATTGATTAAATGGTGTAGTAGGTTAGTTTAATCACTCACCTATCGAAAATGTTGGAATTACGTTAGTTGATACATTTATTTCCTGTTTAGAAATAACTGTTTTGGGCTATCGGTGGAGGATAGTCGTGATTGTTGTAGACATTGCATGTGGATTAGGAAAAACTGAAACTAATCACATTGGTTAAGTCATTGATTTAGACTGTTGAATTAATACAGAAAATACATGTATTGATTGTGTGTTGTATATGACGAGTGTTTAATACATTGTATATGCATTTTTGTGTGGGAGGAGATAGGGGATGTACTCCACGGTTTAGGGGAAGATAGGGGATGGACCTCTAAACCGGATTTTTGTTGGGAGGAGATAGGGGATGGACTCCATTAGCACCATTTTTATGTGTGCTTATTATATTGAAGTGTTTTTACATGATTGTTGATACAGCACTAAAATGTGTATCAAATGGGAAGTATGAAGTGTTTTGATATGAGCATGAGTCTCATTTGTTTTGTTGATATTGGAAGTAATGTGATTATGATATATAATTCACTGTTGTAAGTTTGGCCAGGTTCTGAGCCATGTTGATAATAATGGAAAGTGAAATGTGCCTTAGACATTAGTGTCATGAGACTGTTTAATGGTAAAAATTGGTTATCTTAGTTAACCATCTATTGAATGCTATAGCTTTATTCAATGCTTATATTTGGTTTAGTATTTTTCTACTGGGCTGTGGCTCACCCTTTATGGGAACATCATTTTCAGGTTCTGGTGATAAGCTACCTCCCCGGACTTAGCCTGGAAGGATTTGATGTTTGGGATTTTGAAGACTTGTCTTTAGTTATATGTTTTATTTTGTTATTTTTGAGATTTCATGTAAACATTCAAGCCTAGGGCTTAACTTGTAAATGAGTTAGTACTCATCCTTTTTGTGTCCAAGTGTTAGCTTGGAAAGATGTAAGCCCTTAGGGCATTTATTTTGATGTTACATGTGATGTCTTTCAATAAGAATACTCTGATGAATAACTCAAATGATTCAGTTTCTTTTATAAATGCATGTTAATGTTATGGTTATTATGGGTTTATTTTGAGGGCGTGACAACTTGGTATCAGAGCGTACCGGGTTCGAATACTTTGGGTACGTGGGAAGTGATTAGTATCACAATGGGTTCGTCTCGCTTGATAGAGACTTAGATGTACTGTTATGTGCTTATATGATAGCATGTTTATGTGATTATGTGGGTATGGAACGTAGTTTCTAGGATGTTAATTGGACCCTTGAGTTTCTAGTAGTCTTGTTGGAAAGGCACTTGATCAATGCTGTTTCCAACCGGAACTATAGTAACGCTTCGGGACTATTATTATCCAGGAATGAAATTCGTAGGTGCTTATGTGATTATGTGCTTACGTGGAATGAATTATTTTTGTCCAATACATTAGGACGCGAGTGTTTAGTTTCGGCACATTTATTAATGTGCTAACGTCTTTGTTTGTTTCCTTTATTAGGATGTCAGGGCGAGGACGAGGACGCGGTAGGCGTGGTAGGCCGGGTAGGCAGGAGGTACCGGTGCCAGAGGAGATTCCGGCAGTTCATGAGGGAATTGGCCAGGCCAATGTGGCCGAGCCAGTAGGCCAGCAGGCTATGGGCGCTTTAGCCCGAGAGATAGCAGGGGCATTCAGGGAGTCAGTAGGCATTCTTAGGGCTGAGAATCAAGCCCAGGTTGTTGTTGCGGATGCAGGACCTTCCTTTCTGAAGAGGGAGTTCTTCCGGTCTAATCCGGATGAATTTGTGGGTGATCCTAAAGAGCCGCTTAAGGCAGACGAATGGCTCGAACAGACAACGAAGACGTTTGAGATGCTTGGCATCGAAGACGAGGGGTTGAAGGTGACCTTGGCATCATTCCAGTTGAAGGGAGATGCGGGTCAGTGGTGGAAGTTCACTAAGGGGCGTATAGGAGGTACATGGGAGGCTTTTGTGAATGCTTTCCAGGAGAAGTTCTTATCTCCAGCAGTTAGGGAGAAGCTGAGAGACCAGTTCTGCCAGCTTAAGCAGTCGAGTTCTTCAGTGGCCGAGTTTGAGGCTGCATTTACTAGCTTATCCAGGTTTGCACCTGAATTGGTGGCGTCTGAGGAACGCCGCTGTATTGAGTTTGAGAAGAAGTTGAGGCGTGGCCTCAAGCTGAGAGTTGGGGGAACTATGATTCGGGATTATGGGCGTATGGTTGATGCTGCAGCCCATATGGAAATCATGATGCAGGAGGAGGAGGAAGGACAGAAGGGCTCCAAGAGGAGTCAGGATGGTCAAAGTGATGGTAGGAGACAGAAGGGTTTTAATCCCCAACAGTCTCAGAGTAGCTTTTCTAGATCGACTTTTCCTGTGCCGAGTGCTAGTTCGGGGAAAGGCAGTCAAGGAGGCATTACCTGCTTCAAGTGTGGCCAGCTGGGCCACAAATCTCCAGTTTGTCCTCAGAGGGGAGGAGTGCAGAGAGCAGCATCATCTTCGGCTCGATCTCAGAGCCAGAGTCAGGGGAGAGGCCAGCCACTCTCGTGTTATCAGTGTGGTCAGCCAGGGCATATGAAGAGGTATTGCCCCCAGTTGGGTGGCACACCTGGTGCATCTGGTTTGAGGCAGATTCAGGGTCAACAGCCAGCTCAGTCGGGTCAGGCCTCGAGGGCTAATCAGGGGGCTTCATCGTCTCAGTCGGTGCAGCAATCTTATGCTCCTAGGGGTGAGCAGGTTGATCAAAGGTCATCTGGGCGCGTGTATGCTGTTACCGCGCAGGATCTTGTACCGGCTCCATCTGGTGTGAGAGGTACTTTCTTGTTTTGCAACTCGGTTGCTAATGTTTTGATTGATACGGGTGCATCTCATTCCTTTGTGTCTGCTGCATTTGCATCTGTTTTGGAGTTGGAGTTAGCACAGTTGGCATCTCCTATTTGTGTAGTGTCGCCTCTTGGGGGTGAATTGATTTTGAAACACGGTGTTAGGGGTTGTGATATAGAGGTTAATTACCATAGAATCCCATTTTCTTTTGTAGTTATGCCTATGAGAGGTTTCGATGTTATTTTGGGTATGGACTGGTTATCGTCATACCGGGCAGTTATTGATTGCTACCGCCAGAGGGTCACTTGTTGTACCGTGAGCGGAGAGTATTTTCATTTTCTGGGGGACCGGGTTGGTGATGTGTTGCCACCGGGGTATGTTCGACGAGGAAGGAGTGAGCTTAGTGGGCTACTTGCTAACCTTTTGATTAGTGAGGATGATGAGACCCAGGTTGTGTTGCTAAGGGTGGTTTGTGAGTACTCGGATGTCTTTCCCGAGGATCTTGTTGGTTTGGCACCGCATCGAGAGATTGAATTCTCTATTGACCTAATGCCCGGCACGGCGCCGATTTCTATGTCACCTTATCGTTTTGCCCCAGCCGAGTTAGTTGAGTTGAAGATCCAACTCCAGGAGTTACTAGACAAGGGTTTTATACGCCCTAGTGTTTCGCCGTGGGGAGCACCGGCCCTCTTTGTTAAAAAGAAAGGTGGTGCTTTGAGACTTTGCATAGATTATCGGAAATTGAATCGGGCTACGGTTAAGAATAAGTACCCTATGCCTCGTATCGATGACCTGTTTGACCAGTTGAAGGGTTCCCGTTGTTTCTCGAAGATAGACTTGAGATCGGGTTACCACCAGTTGAGGGTCAGGGAAGAGGATATTCCGAAGACGGCATTCCGTACGCGGTATGGCCATTATGAGTTTTTGGTAATGCCATTCGGGCTCACCAATGCACCGGCAGTCTTTATGGACTTGATGAACCGGATCTTCCGGGAATTCTTGGATCAGTTTGTAGTCGTTTTTGTGGACGACATCCTTATCTATTCACCTTCAGAGGAAGAGCACGAGGAACACTTGAGGGTGGTGCTTGATTTACTTAGAGCCCATAGGCTGTATGCCAAGTTTGGGAAGTGTGAGTTCTGGCTGAGAGAAGTCAAATTCTTAGGCCATGTGGTATCCGGTGAAGGAGTGTCTGTTGATACATCCAAGGTAGAGGCAGTGCAAGATTGGGCACAGCCTAAGAGTGTGTTTGAGATCCGCAGTTTCCTGGGGTTAGCTGGGTATTACCGTCGGTTTGTGAAAGACTTCTCCAGGTTAGCATCACCGTTGACTAGACTGACTCGGAAGGGAGTTAAATTTGTATGGAGTGAGACTTGTGAAAAGTCGTTTCAGGAGTTGAAAGTTAGACTAACTACCGCTCCAGTATTGATTATTCCAGAGAGAGGGTTGGGTTATGCAGTCTATTGTGACGCCTCACGAGAGGGTCTGGGTTGTGTATTAATGCAAGAAGGGAAAGTAGTTGCCTATGGTTCACGTCAGTTGAAAATTCACGAGCAGAATTACCCTACGCATGATCTAGAGTTAGCAGCTGTGATATTTGCCTTGAAGGTTTGGAGGCATTATCTTTATGGTGAGAGATTTGAGGTATTCTCGGATCATAAGAGTCTGAAATATTTGTTTACACAGAAAGACTTGAACTTGAGGCAGAGGAGGTGGATGGAGTTCATAGAGGATTATGACTTTGAATTGCATTATCATCCGGGAAAGGCCAATGTGGTGGCCGACGCCCTTAGCAGGAAACCTGTTGGTGACATAGCTAGTATAGCCATCCGAGAGTGGGAGATGTTAGGTGCACTTGGAGAGTTTGATTTGCTTCTGGGCGAATCCGTTGAGGCTGCGGCCTTGTTTTCTGTTGTTGCACAACCTACACTTGTGACTCGAGTGTTAGAGGCTCAGAGGGGCGACCTTGAGATAGAATCCCTCCGTGAGAAGATTTCTGGTGGGAAGGTTGAGAAAGGTTTGACGGTGTATCCCGACCTGAGTGTGAGATACCGAGATCGTCTATTTGTGCCGGAGTCTCATCGAGAGGAGGTACTCCGAGAGTTTCATCATTCACGCCTTGCGGTGCATCCGGGAGGTACTAAGATGTATCGGGATTTGGGTCGCCAGTTTTGGTGGCGGGGTATGAAGAGAGATGTGGCTGTTTTCGTATCGAAGTGCCTTACTTGCCAGCAAGTGAAGGCCGAGCATCAGAGGCCAGCGGGTTTGTTGCAACCCTTGCCTATTGCCGAGTGGAAGTGGGAGCATGTCACTATGGACTTCGTTGTGGGTCTTCCGAGGACTCAACGGGGTAGTGATGCTATTTGGGTAGTTGTGGACCGGTTGACTAAGTCGGCGCATTTTATTCCTATGCGTGTTAAAGATTCAGTTGATCATCTGGCCGATTTATATATTCGGGATGTAGTGAGATTGCACGGGGTTCCAGTGACGATCGTTTCAGATAGAGATCCTCGTTTTACTGCCAGATTGTGGCAGAGCTTGCAGAGTGCCTTAGGCACTAAGTTGACCTTTAGCATAGCTTATCATCCTCAGACTGACGGGCAGTCCGAGCGTACTATTCAGATCCTTGAGGATATGCTTCGGGGTTGTGTTCTTGACTTTGGTGGGTCGTGGGAGAGGCACTTGCCTTTGGTGGAGTTTGCCTACAACAACAGCTTCCAGTCTAGTATCGGTATGGCACCGTTTGAGGCCTTATACGGCCAACCGTGTAGGTCTCCTGTTTGTTGGGCCGAGGTGGGTGATGCACCTCTGTTGGGTCCGGAGTTAGTGAGGGAAACGACGGAGAAGGTTGAGCTTATCCGTAAGAGGCTTGTTACAGCCCAGAGTCGTCAGAAATCTTACGCCGACCGTAGGAGAAAACCTTTGGTGTTTGAGGTGAGTGATCACGTCTTTTTGAAGATATCACCAAGACGGGGATTGATGAGGTTTGGGAAGAGCGGGAAGTTGTCCCCTCGATTCATTGGTCCTTTTGAGATCCTTGAGAGGATTGGTGAGACTGCTTATCGTTTAGCTTTGCCGCCGCAGTTATCCGGAGTACATGACGTGTTTCATGTGAGTATGCTTCGGAAGTATGAGCCGGATCCATCACATGTATTGGATTGGACCGATTTAGTAGTTGATGAGGATGTCTCGTATGAAGAGAGACCGGTTAGGGTCTTGGATAAGCGGGATCAAGTCTTGCGAGGCAAGACCATTCCTTTGGTGAAAGTTTTGTGGAAACATCACGGGGTGGAGGAAGCCACATGGGAACGTGAGTTGGAAGTCCGCGAGAAATATCCGGACATGTTTAATGATTTGTAATCTTGTAGTTAGATTATGTAATATTGTCAAACCTTAAAGCTTTTTATATATGTCTTAAGCTGTAAAACATTTAGAATGTTTTGGTTAATGGAAATATTTTGGAACTTACCTCGAAATGGAAGTTTAATGGAACATTGTATATATTGAATATATTGAAAATTGTTGAAATTGAAAGAAAATTGCATAGTGTTAATGCAGGTTGAAATATATGTTTGTTTTGCATATTGTGGCATGCCTCTTAGTTGAGAGATGGAATGGCCGGTGTTGGGTCAAATTGTTTATTATTGAGTTAACATATTGTTGGAATTTGAGAAAACTTGTTTTTAAAACCTTGTGCTTAATTTCGGGGACGGAATTCTTTTAAGGGGGGGAGGTTATAGCGACCCCGGTCTTTTCTCTTTAGATTATTGTATCCGGACTTAGGTTCCGTGGATTCTGTCATTACTTATTGGTTGTTGTTGTCCTTTAATCTCTTAGTATTTGAATTATAGGTTGTGTTGGACGGGTCTGTTACAGGTTGGTTGATAGTTGATGCCAATAGGTGATGCCCAGATTTTGGCCTTCACGCTCGAGCGGAGGTTTTAACGCTCGAGCGGGCCCTTCGTTGTTGCTTCTCCGCTCGAGCGGGATTTTCCATCTCCCAGTATTTTGCTCTGCAGTTCTTCCGCTCGAGCGGTAGTTTTTACGCTCGAGCGTGATCCCTTGTTTTTGTTCCTCCGCTCGAGCGGGGAGTTTGACGCTCGAGCGGGTGCAGCGCCTGCAAAACTTCTGAAAGGGTGCAATCGACGCTCGAGCGGCTTTCTTCACGCTCGAGCATGATTCTGTGTCTTACGCTCGAGCGGGGCTTTCTACGCTCGAGCGTAGAGTCGACTACATCAGTCCGTGATTTCACTTTTCTGATCACTTTTTGACCTACCTTTTCATCTCTTAACTTTTAAAAACCGCCCCTTGAGAGTCTCTCTCTCTACTCTTACCTTCTCTCCAAGATTTGATCTATTTCCGGTGGTCTTCTACCCTAGTTCCTTTGGAAGAAAGGTAGAGCTTCACGAGATCTTTCTTTTAATCTGAAAAAGAGAGGATTTGGAGCACTTTGGATTTTGGGTCATCATCTCCATCTTCTCTATTTTAGTTGTGATCTTCAAGGTAGGGATTTCCTACTCTATTCTATAAGCTTTGTTCTAAGTTTGGTATTTTGATAGGTTGGGGACACTTTGATAATTTTGGGAACAAAACCTAGTTAAATTGCTAAATTGATTGGAGTAATTAATTTAAGGAAAATTGGGGAATTTGGTTAAATCCATGGAATTAATGAATTTATTGATTAAATGGTGTAGTAGGTTAGTTTAATCACTCACCTATCGAAAATGTTGGAATTACGTTAGTTGATACATTTATTTCCTGTTTAGAAATAACTGTTTTGGGCTATCGGTGGAGGATAGTCGTGATTGTTGTAGACATTGCATGTGGATTAGGAAAAACTGAAACTAATCACATTGGTTAAGTCATTGATTTAGACTGTTGAATTAATACAGAAAATACATGTATTGATTGTGTGTTGTATATGACGAGTGTTTAATACATTGTATATGCATTTTTGTGTGGGAGGAGATAGGGGATGTACTCCACGGTTTAGGGGAAGATAGGGGATGGACCTCTAAACCGGATTTTTGTTGGGAGGAGATAGGGGATGGACTCCATTAGCACCATTTTTATGTGTGCTTATTATATTGAAGTGTTTTTACATGATTGTTGATACAGCACTAAAATGTGTATCAAATGGGAAGTATGAAGTGTTTTGATATGAGCATGAGTCTCATTTGTTTTGTTGATATTGGAAGTAATGTGATTATGATATATAATTCACTGTTGTAAGTTTGGCCAGGTTCTGAGCCATGTTGATAATAATGGAAAGTGAAATGTGCCTTAGACATTAGTGTCATGAGACTGTTTAATGGTAAAAATTGGTTATCTTAGTTAACCATCTATTGAATGCTATAGCTTTATTCAATGCTTATATTTGGTTTAGTATTTTTCTACTGGGCTGTGGCTCACCCTTTATGGGAACATCATTTTCAGGTTCTGGTGATAAGCTACCTCCCCGGACTTAGCCTGGAAGGATTTGATGTTTGGGATTTTGAAGACTTGTCTTTAGTTATATGTTTTATTTTGTTATTTTTGAGATTTCATGTAAACATTCAAGCCTAGGGCTTAACTTGTAAATGAGTTAGTACTCATCCTTTTTGTGTCCAAGTGTTAGCTTGGAAAGATGTAAGCCCTTAGGGCATTTATTTTGATGTTACATGTGATGTCTTTCAATAAGAATACTCTGATGAATAACTCAAATGATTCAGTTTCTTTTATAAATGCATGTTAATGTTATGGTTATTATGGGTTTATTTTGAGGGCGTGACAATCTATACGGGGCATAGGATACTTATTCTTAACCATAGCCCGATTTAACTTCCGGTAGTCAATACACAATCTCAAGGCACCATCTTTCTTTTTAACAAAGAGGGCCGGTGCTCCCCACGGCGAAACACTAGGGCGAACAAAGCCCTTATCGAGCAATTCCTGGAGCTGAACTTTCAACTCAACCAACTCTGCTGGAGCAAAACGATAAGGTGCCATAGAAATCGGCGCCGTGCCGGGCACTAAATCAATAGAGAACTCTATCTCTCGGTGAGGTGGCAAACTAACAAGATCTTCGGGAAAGACATCTGAATACTCACAAACCACCCTCGGTAACACAATCTGAGTCTCAACACACTCACTACTCTCAAAGCTAGCAAGTAGACCACTAAGCTCACTTCGCCCTCGCGAATCATACCCCGGTGGCAAAACACTACCAACCCGGTCTCCCAAGAAATGGAACCACTCCCCGCTCAAGGTACATAACATGACCCTCTGGCGGTAGCAATCGATAACAGCCCGGTATGACGATAGCCAGTCCATACCCAAAATAACATCAAAACCCCTCATGGGCATGACAACAAACGGAAAAGGAAGCCTATAGTCGGCGACCTCTATATCACAACCTCTAACTCCCTGTTTCAGGATCAACTCACCACCCAAAGGCGAGACCACACAAATAGGAGATGCTAACTGTGCCAACTCCAATTCCAAAACAGATGCAAATGCAGCAGATACAAAAGAATGAGATGCACCCGTGTCTATCAACACACTAGCAACCGAGTTGCAAAACAGAAAAGTACCTTTCACTACCGATGGAGCTGGTACTAAATCCTGCGCGGTAACAGCATACACACGCCCCGTAGGCCCCTGGTCTACCTGCTCACCTCTCGGAGCAAAAGACTGCTGCACAGACTGGGATGACGAAGCTCCCGGATTGGCCCTCGAGGCCTGCACAGACTGAGCTGGCTGAAAACCCTGCGTCTGCCTGGAACCAGACGCTCCCGAAGTGGCACTCAACTGTGGGCAAAACCTCTTCAGGTGCCCAGGCTGTCCACACTGATAACAAGACAAGGGCTGCCCCCTGCCCAAACTCTGACTCTGCGGTCTAGCTAAAGAAGAAGCAGCTCTCTGACCCCCACCCTTCTGCGGGCAAACAGAAACCTTGTGACCCAGCTGGCCACACTTGTAACAGGTGAAATCCCCCTGACCACCTCTCCCGGAGCCTGCACTCAGCACTGGGAAGGTCGATCTAGCAACACCACCCTGCGACTGCTAAGGGTTAGAACCCCTCTGCCTCCTGCCATCACCCTGGCCATCCTGGCTCCTCTTGGAACCTCTCTGCTCCTCATCTTCCTCCTGCATCATAAGCTCCATATGAGCTGCAGCGTCCACTAGGTGTCTATACTCCCGGATGTAAGACCCACCAACCCTTAACTTGAGGCCCCGCCTCAACTTCCGCTCAAACTCATAGCAACGGCGTTCCTCAGACGCCACCAGTTCAGGTGCAAACCTGGACAGACTGGTAAAAGTAGCCTCAAACTCGGCCACTGGCAAGCCCTGCTGATTAAGCCAGCTAAACTGATCCCTCAGCTTCTCCCTAGCTGCTGCAGACAAAAACCTCTCCTGAAAAGCATTTATAAACGCCTCCCAAGTACCACCAACACGAGCCTTCTCGTACTTCCACCATTGACCCACATCTCCCTTCAGTTGGAAAGATGCCAAGGTCACTTTCAGTGCTCCGTCCTCGATGTCAAGCATCTCGAACGTCTTACTCATTTGCTCTAGCCACTCATCTGCCTTCAGTGGCTCCTTCGGATCCCCGACAAACTCATCCGGATTAGACCGGAAAAACTCCCTTTTCAAGAAAGAAGGCCCTGCCTCAGCTGCCTGATTCCCAGCTCTAAGAATACCCAAAGCTCCTGCTATCTCTCTGGCCAAAGCACCCATGGCCTGCTGACCCACTGGCTCGGCCACATTGGCCTGACCAACACCCTCCTGCACTGCCGGAATCTCACCCTGTAACGGTATTTCCTGCCTCGCAGGTCTACCACGCCTAGCACCTCTTCCTCGTCCTGACATCCTAATAAAGGTAACACAGAACATTAGCACATTCACAAATGTGCTGAAACTAAACACTCACGTCCTAATGCATGGACAACAGTAATTCACTCCACGTAAGCACATAAACACATAAGCACTTACGAATTTCATTTCCGGATAATGATAGTCCCGAGGCATTACTAGAGTTCCAGTTAGAAACAACATTGATCAAGTGCTTTTCCAACAAGACTCCCAGAAATCCAGGGATCCAATCAACATCCTAGAAATTAAATCCCATACCCACATAGTCACATAAGCATGTTATCAAGTAAGCACATAGCATATGATACTACATCTAAGTCTCTATCAAGCGAGACAAACCCATTGTGATCCTAATCACTTCCCACGTACCCAAAGTATTCGAACCCGGTACGCTCTGATACCAAGTTGTAACGCCCTCAAAATAATAACATTAAACCCAACAATTAAGACATGCCTTGATATACAAAAGTTCCACATTCTTTCATTCATGAGAGTTCCATTACATAAGTATTACATGTTAACAACAAAAGCGAAATGCCCTACGGGCTTACAGCTTTCTAAGTTAACACTTGGTTACAACAAAAAGAGTACTAACTCATACACCTTAAGCCCTTGGCTTGAATTTACATGTAATACATCAAAAGAACAAAATAACAAAAGTCCGCCTGCCTCTAGCCTCCCAAGCTACGTCCTTGGAGGTCGCATGCTACCTGTACCTGAAATTGATATTCCCATATAGGGTGAGCCACAGCCCAGTAGAAATATACTAAACCAACCATGAACAATGACTAAAAGATTAGCAATTGATAGATGGCCAACACTGATATAATCACATAAATCACATATTTATGTTATACGACTTATGAGTCCAAATTACTTTTCATTTTCCCTTTTTCAACGGATAGGCATATAAGCACTACCCACATTCTCAACAGATATGTATAACAACAATATCCACAGATAAGCATAAAAGCTATATCCACATTCTACAACAGATATGTATAACCACAATATCCACAGATAAGCATATAAGCTATATTCACACTTCACAAAGATAAGCATATGAGCTCTATCTTCACTTCTCTAGACAAGCATATGAGCTGTATCTACGGAGTTCATCCCCTATTTTCTCCCAACACTATCCGGTTTAGAGGTACATCCCCTATCTTCCCCTAAACCGCGGAGTACATCCCCCATCTCCTCCTCTACACATAACGTATACAAACACATTGGTTCTATATACATTCACACAATACATATAGTTAATGTATTCTATCAACCGTCAAATTCCATGACACGTTCCATTGATTAGTTTCAGTTTGCCTAATCATCATGCATTGTCTACAACAATCACGACTATCCTCCACCGATAGCCCAAAGCAGTTATTTCTAAACAGAAAATAATTGCACAATGGATATTCAATCAACATTTCATTTTCCTCATTCCTCACAATTAATTATCCCAATTAATTAAACAATGTAATTAGGTCAATTCCCATAATTAACATTTCAACCCTTAGGTCCCATTTTCATCAATGACTTAACATTTATTCCATTTCTCTATGCCAAACATGCATTCAGGTTTATTATGAATAAAACCCCAACTTTTATAAAATTACACAAAAGCCCCCAAACTTTCACAAAATTACCAAACCATCCCCAACATCTCAAAATGCCAAAATTTAAAGACAAAATCCATAGAGAGGAGTAGGATATCCCTACCTCGAAGTTTGAGCCAAAAAGGAGATGAAGACTCGAAGACCAACGTGCTCCAAATCCCAACTTTTTTAGATTAAAACAAAGCCCTCAACGCCCTCTATCTTTTTAACAAAGGCCCTAGGCTAGATTCACACTCTAGGGAGATCAATTCTTAGAGAGAATATAAGTGTAGAGGGAGAGGGTCTCGGATCTAGGGTTTGATAAAAAAAAAGAAGTGAAAAAGTGATGTTTAAAACGCTACTGTCCGCTGATATAAAACACGCTCGCTCGAGCGAAGCCTTGGTCGCTCGAGCGACCAGACACAGAAAACTCCCGCTCGAGCCAAGAATCCCTCGCTCGAGCCAAAAAACTCAAGAGTGCGCTCGAGCGAAAGAATGCTCGCTCGAGCCAACAACTCAACCCTACAGGTCTGCAACCAGAAGCACGCTCGAGCGACCAACTCCTCGCTCGAGCGAAGAACAAACCAGACCGCTCGAGCCAAGAAAAGCTTGCTCGAGCCAAGAAATACAACTCTCAGGTCCAGAACCAGGTGCAAGCGCTCGCTCGAGCGAAGCCACTCTGGCTCGACCCACCAGACACGAACTCAACTCTCGCTCGAGCGACCAACTCCTGGCTCGAGCGAAGGTGCAAAAATCTGGGCAGCAACACTAGGCTCCCAAACACAACCAACCTGAAACAAACCTGCCCAGCACATCCTATAACTCAATATACAAAGTAAGGAGGATGCAAACAAGATAATAAACAACTACCAACATCCACGGACACATGTCCGGATCACTGTACAACAAGGGTAAACCCGGGATCGCTATATTTTATTTTTCCTTTCTACAGAAGTCCATAATCCATTTAATAATGATTTTGGTTAACTAGTTGAGCATCAACTTAGAGGAGTCCATCAGTATATGAACTTAATAACTAGATTGAGAACTTACATATTAAATTAAATGGGTCAATACAATGAATACAAACTCTACAAACTAACAAAACATTAGGCACTGCTTGGGGTGTTGGTTTTTGGACCCAATCACATCACTTTCTCTACTTTTCTATACGTCTTTTCATAAAAGCCAAAAAGCCAGTGGAAGTCTGGGACATCCGAGGTGGCATGGGGGCAACCCTAAAATTAGTGATCTTTTTTCTTTTTTCTTTTTTTTGATAAATAAGAAAACTTCATTAGAAAAGCATCAAGGCTATGCAACTAATACAAAACACCCGCAAAAGGGCCACCAAGACTAACTAAGCAAATCTTCTACAAAATCTACAAAAACCAAAACATCGGGATCAACCGAACCCGTAACCCAACTATGCAATACCAACAAAAGCCAATTCTCTAACCAATAAACTGAATGGCACACGTCTTGGAAGAAACGCCTATTGCGCTCCAACCAAATCAACCAAAGCAAACAATGGGCAGCCAGAGACGCCTAAAATTAGTGATCTTACTTATCAAATATTAAAACAAAATAAAAATAATAATCAATTAGATATTCATTATCTGCACATGAACATGGTAGAAAACCAATGGCTTTGGAGAATCAACCTTTGAAGCAATATTTGATTTCCTTGGAACTGACATTACCAGCATCATCAATATAGAAATATCTACGAATGAGAACCAGAAAACAGAACAATTTCAAACAAGAATTTAAGTAATCAGAATCAAAGCAAAGAATGCCCACCTATCTAAATAGCATATTGAACCTGTACTAGCCCTGTCGAGAGTTCGTTTGACTGCTGATTTCCAGTTAAACGGAAATGAGCCACCCTGGCAAGAAAATAAGGCACCACTCAACAAGACAGGACAGAAGAAGAAAACCTGAGAAGTGGCTACAAACAAAAGCTTACCCAACCAAAACTCCTAGACAAGTCATTTCCTGTACCAAGTGGAATAATTGCTGTTGGCGGAACTGGTTCCCGCCCTTGTTTATGAAGCTCTCCCAGACTCCCCAAGACCCAACCAACCATGCCATTACCTCCTGTAACCTGCCAAACCAACCTAGTAATCCACAATTTCTCATGCAAAAATTCAGGACAAAAGTTCATGCAAAAAGTTAGCATATATGTCTTCACATTGACTATTACCATTTACATAGAGGAAATACAATTAAAATAATGCAGCTTAATTATTAGTAAGTTATTACATAAGAAAGAAACTGAACAACTCATTTGGCCATACGCATACCACAACCCTTAGCTTTTCACGAGTCTCTTTGGCACATGAGTCCCCAATATCAGCCAACATCTCTAGGCAACCCAATCCATATTGAAGAAATTCATGAGGCTTCACAAATCAAAGGTCAAAAACCTAGCATAATGAAGAACCAAAAAAATTCACAGTTACAGTTGTCATCAAAATTATACCATGGTGTTTTATTGAAACAACTGAGACTTCTGTTGAGTTGAGTTGATGTTTCAAGAGGAAAAATAAAAGAAACATATACATGAAAACTACCTTATATTGGTGTCAGTATGCCTTCAACGCCTGAACTACATAACCATCCATAAGAGCAAATATGTAGACAAGAAGACTCCATCTAAGCCCAATTGCAATAGCTTTATTTGGACCATCAAATAGCGCTAGTTGTCGGTGACAATAGTCGAGTGTTTTTATGTTGTTTTATTGAGATTTTTGTTGTCATATTACTGTTTTAATATAAATATGTGCTAAGGTGGAAGGGTTTTGTTATGTTCCCAAATCCTATTCATTGTATTCTCTTTTTTCTTCTTTTCTTTCTATTTTAACCCTAACCCTAATCCCTCACACTTTGGACTTCGACTTGGTATCACAGCGATTTAATCATGCCCTATTAACCGTTATTGGACTCCGAAAACCATCGCAAGGTAACAATGGCGTGCTAACATCATCATTTGCACAATAACGCCAATGTGCCATCAGTATCCGTACGGATGTCGTGGTCAGGCGAACAAGCAATTTGATTTGTCTTGCCCTCCAGGTAATTACAAGGTTGTTAAAATCGGAGTCCTACATTGGATCGTTGTAGAAGTTTACAAAATTGTATTGTAGAATTGGATCGAGGATTGTAAAATTCTACCGAAACAAACAAATTGCATAGTAAAATTAATTTAAACAAATATTTCTTAAAAAGTATACACAAAATTAGCCTAATTATACTAAAAAGAAGTGAAGATATTTTAAAAATATAATACTCCATATAAAATGTAAATGTAATGTTATACAATAGAAAACTCGATGGTAAAAGTTTTGCATTTGGTCAAAAAATAAGGTTTGTTGTTAGTGTCCCATGTGGTGCAGGTTCAAGTCACGAAAATAGCCTCTTCAAAAATTGGGGTAAAGTTGCATACATCTTGCCCCCTATAGGAACTTATACTGCTTGCTTGATGTACTCTTAGAAAGAAACTATGTCAAATCTCAAGCTAAAAGTGGTGTTATTGAAATTGTTTCTTTGTTTTACAGAGAGGCTTTGTTGGGGTTCATATGAATGATAGTCTTCTAGAAATTTTTGGCCTAAAACAAGGATGACATGCTTCCTTTGTTTTGTCTGACCTTATTTCTGCTAAACACATTGCCCAGGTACTGCATGTTGAAATTTTCTTTCATTCAAGCAAGTTGCATATATACTAAACATGGCAGAAAATATATTAAGTTCTAATAGAAAAAGATAAGAGTAAGGAAGCAATCTCTGAAAACTTATTCTTCATTTTCTTCTTCCGGATCCTCAATATTGAACTGGCTGTATTTATAAACTATGAATAAACTAGCAGACATACTATATAGTCCAAATTCCCATATAACAAAAAAATTTCATTATTTTTGGTGGTTTGTGGATGTTATATTCATATACATAGAAAATGAAAATATGTTAAAAAAACATATTTCTTTGTTGTATCAATAGTGTATTCGTATCCTGATTTTTGGAAAAAACATATGCTTCTTAGGAGGAATATATACAACATTGAAAATTAAAGGAAATAATATTAAGAAACTGAAATTTCTATACTTTGGGCATTTATAGACTTTGTAGCAACTCTAAGAGCACCTCTAACACCTAATAGGCACATTTTGTGTAACAAAAATATATAAAAGTGAATTATGTATTTTGCCTAGTTTGTATTTCAACAACACTTTTTTACTCCTGAGATTATGTTGTCTAGCCTCCAAGGTTGTCCACATGTAGCCAGCATAGGAGGATGAGGTAGAGACTCCATTTTTGTGTTGAGGCTAGACAAAATGTCTAAAATGCTCTAAATAACTCTCCCGTTGGAGATGCTTTAACAAGCAATTTCTACTAAATTCAAGTGCTTGATGCCTAACTTTTTCTATTTGTGGAATGTTGAAATAAAATGGGTAATTAATTAAAAAATATTTACCCCCTCGTCAAGTTGACACCATATTCTTATAGAGGTTGCAAAGCATGTACCAAGACTTTTGGTTATACTTAAAAAGCCTGTCATGTTTCACATTTGTCCTCATTTGGGCATAGAGTAGTTTGTTTCTCTATTGAAATTAGATATTTCCTTTCATCTGATCACGTCACCTTCTAGAGTTTAATGTGTCACCCACAATCCTGAAAGTTAGTATGCCACAATTTAACTACTGAACCAGTGGCCCTTTATAATTGCCCCCAAAGAGTAACGAGGATATTCCCATGTAGTTGTGAACATTATTGTTAACAAAACTTTGTTATTACTACTCCACAACTATGATAGTCAAACTTTAATGAAGTCTATCAACATCTTGTAGGCTTCAGCGATATGATTTGAGCTTAGAGGTGGAGAGTGGGAAAAAGCTTATTTGCAAATGGATGGGGAGCCATGGAAACAACCAATGAATAAGGATTACTCTACATTTGTGGAAATTAAGAGAGTGCCATTTCAATTAGTTATGGTCAATGGGGGAGTATTTTCAACACCTTTATCCAATCAAGTTCCCTAGCCTGGATCATTGGAAATTACTCTTTACAATTCAGAGTCCATGTACATCATATTCTTATTCGAACAAACGGCTTGTAATTTATATTTATGTGATTATAGTTATTAGCACCGGGTAATTGTTGTATCAAGTTGTAGCCTTAGTCAATCCATTGTGAACAACTAGCCTAAGAATTATTATTGAGAAATTTAGTTATCAGAGTTGCTAGATTATATTTTTCGAAAATGTTTAGTCAAAAGTCTCTCGTTAGCTTCTTAATACGAAAGTTAACATATCCTTTTGCCCCAGGTGATGGCTAGGAGGATGGGTGGCTATGGGACCATTTCTGGCCCCCGACATTGGTACGAGAGGCTCCCCCCAGGGGTCCACACTATCGTTGATTATGCCGGCTTCTGGCCTTTCTACCCAGGGTTCATACAGATGAGGGCTGAACCACTACTATACGGGGCTTTGGTGGAGAGGTGGTGGGATACCACCAATTACTTCCATTTCTTATCGATTGGGGAGCTAACTCTGACCCCGTATGACTTTTCAGTGCTCACAGGCTTGTGGGTAGGGGTTGGCGACCCAATCTCATTCGATCCTGACAGCGCACAGTGGAGAACTGCACAACTTCATCTTCTTAGTTCACATCATAGCATAATGTTCAGAAAATATTTTATATTAAACATAGTTTTACTGAGTTATTACTCACAGATAGTTGCACAGATAGCTTGATAGCAACCAATGGATCAACAGCTCACGACGTGTGACCTATACAAACATAACAGATACACATACTGAAACACCTATTCAAAGAGGGGCAACTGTAGACACCCCATTTTTGACCGCCCACATAACTTGGGTGCTTTATCACTACAAGAAATTTCACTTTTGGCGACTAAATTTTTAGTCGCCAAAAGTACGATTTTAGTCGTAGAAAATTTTGCCCGACTAAATATTTTGGTTGCTGGATTGGTCGCGGGAAGGTTGTTAGGGAAGGTATTGGCGACTAAAAAATATTTAGTCGCCAAAAGTCCTATAAATGGCGATTGATATTTTTAGTCGCCAAAAATAATATTTTAGTCGTCGAAAATCTTATTTTCCGCTACTAAAACTTTGGTCGTCAAAACTTGAAGTATTTACGGCGACCAAAGTTTTAGTCACCAAAGGGGTTTTTTTTTCGTCTTAATTTTTTTTTTTTAGCTACTAAATTCTTAGTCACCTAAAGTTCGCTTTTATTTTAGCTACTAAATATTTAGTAGCTAAAAATAGGCTACTAAATATTTAGTAGCCAAATTTTTTTTTTCCATTTTATTTTTATTTTTAGCTATTAACTATTTAGTCGCTAAAAATATTTACTTCATTTTTGGCTACTAATTGTTTAGTCGCCAAAAATATGATTTGATTTTATTTTTAGCTATTAACTATTTAGTCGCTAAAAATATTTACTTCATTTTTGGTTACTAATTGTTTAGTCGCCAAAAATTTGATTTGATTTGATTTTTTAATTAATTTGTCCACAACATGTATGTATTCCATGCAATTTGTATCATATATATAAATAAAACAATACATATATTATCAATCATTCCGTAATTTGCATCCATTTCAACTTCTAACCATCCCAAAAAGAATAACTTTTAATGTCAAATTTCATACAAATTAAGTATATTCCAACCTAAAATAATAATATTATTTTATACAAAATAGAGAATCATACCAAAACATGTCCTCCGTACACAAATATATTCACTACCATGCCAAATATATTCCGTAAGGAAGGCATCTTTATTGTTGTAAAGTGAGTTGATAATGATGTTCATGATGTTCATAAGCCGAGACACCTCAGCCTGAAATTCAAAATTCTCTGCATTACTGTGGAGTGATCTCTTCGACAAGTTTTCCTAAACCACGTAATTACAAAACACGATAGAAGAAGAAAAAAAAAAAAGAAAGAAGAAAAATGGAGAGATGGAGACATAGAGAGGGGAAGGTAAAGAATTAGAAAACTCTAGTTCTCAAAGGAAAAATGTCCATACCTTCCAACAACATATTTGGCATTTGAAATATAAGCGAGGGTCACTTTCAATGATCAGAAACACTAAGAAATAAAGGTTGTTCACATACCATACCAAAATGCATAAAAGGGAAATACCAAAAACCTCTTAAATTATGACATATCATCAATTGATACATTAGTATACTAATTGGTATATATAACATTATTTCAGGGAGAAAAAAAGATAACATATGGAGCTACTACCCAATTGTTTTTGAAACAATTATGAAGTATATATGTTATAAGATTTTCTATCTATGTGATAAAATAAAAAAATAATTTATTTTATTTTTTGTGTATTAATCTGTGTTGGTCCATTAATTACATATGGCTGATGGCATTGGAATATTGGACATGCAAATTAGTTGGCACAAAGCTTATTCTTAGAAGATGGAAAGCCTACACTTTTCTTGGTTGATGGCTTGGGAAATGAAAAGACATGGAGTGTTTTTTATTTATTTATTTTTTTTCATACACGGCACAGTGGTTTGTTGATATTGAAGAAATCAAAAATTGATCTTATTAATTCAACTATCATGATGCCTACATTTATGGGATGGGTTGAACCGTTGGAAAAGTAAAATAAAAAAAAATTAAAAAAGAAAAAAGAAAAAAAAGTGCATGTGTATCTATATAGTTGGGATGTTTTTGTTAAATGAGAAAGAGTGGGATACATAGTTCAATGTGTTTAGTTAATTCATCCATAGCTAAGGCAAACAGGTAAGGACTTAATGGTGACCCTTGGTACAATCTTACAGTGACTGGAAATTAACTAGTTTCTCATGCAGTGAATCTAATTGTAGCCATAGTCCCATCATACATGTCCTTTACTATACTTTTTTCTCAATCCATTTTTCTCTAATGCCCTATTTATTATATTTTTAACCACTATATTGTAATATTTTTGTACATTTATAAAATCTGTATAAAGATTCCTATTCTTCTCTTTGTACTTTTCTAATAATTTTTTTAGTACTCCATGGTTGATCTACTGGACATAAATCCAAATTGATTTGTGACAATGTAATTGTAACTCTTAAGCGATACTCAATCACTCTCACTCACAATTTCATTGTATGACCCATCAATAAATAAATGCTAGAGAAACGAATGTATACAACATCATTCTGATTGGAATAACTAAAGGAACAATATACCTGGTAAAATCGGAGGGAGACGCTTATGAAGACCAATACAAGCATGATGCATCCATTGGGAGCTCAGAAGCAAAATTGAACTGAAAAAACCATTATTTCTCTTGTTTCCAACAAAATGTTCCTGTCAAATTTTTAATAGTAATTGTAAGAGAAAATATATTACAGGTGAAAACATACATACTCGTATATGTTTTATTCTGAGTACAAACTTATAATGCATACTAAATATAGAAAAATGTGTTTTAGTTACAATATCATTGTAGCAACACAAATTAGAATGAGCAAGAACAAACCTTTTTTCCCTAGCTGGTATCTAGTTTTTGCTGGCCTACCTATTTTTTTTTTTGATCGGCAAAAAGAATACTTTATTGATGGAAAAACAAAGATTACATCAATAAAGAGGAGCTTGGAGCTTAAAACAAGCTCCAACCTCCAAGTTGGTGAGAAACCAACGAGCCAACAAAACAGAGGAAAAAGAAACAAGGAAAACCAAATAGGGAAACCAGAGCAGACAACACAGCCCTCATTTGAAGCACCAATCAGATCAGGTCCTGCAGTTAGTTAGGCACCAAGACAGAACAGATAGCCATGAAGTACAACGGCCCAAATTACCCACAAAAGTTTTAAACCAACACTGCAGCAGGTTAGATCAGATACAGCAGCATTCCTTCAAACTGATTAAATACAGCAGCAGCAGCAGATTGTTAGCCCAACACATCTGCAGTTCACTACTACGGCCCTACAAAAACAGATCATCCTCTGCATCAGTTGCACCAAAACAAAATCACCCAGAAACAGCAGTACACAGGTTATATCCTCAGTGCATTAGGCAGAATTTCACATTTTGCAAATTATACACCAGATCATCAACATAATAGCAAAAGAAAGGACTAAAGGCCCTGAACCACATTGCAACCCGTGTTTTGATAAGATCACACAACTTTCCAAAATCCAACTGTGACTCGTTAAAGATGATTTCATTACGTAGCTTCCATAACGACCAAAGCACTGCCAGTGGAATTATCTTCCAAATTACCTTCAATCTGTTTTTGCATCTAAACCAAGCCCACCATTGAATAAGACCCACCACTGACCCTGGCTGTACCCATGATACGCCCCACCATCCAATAATATTAGACCAAACTCTCCAACTAAATGAACAACACAGCAGCACATGGGATACAGTTTCCCTTTCATTTCTGCAGAATACACAATTAACATCAGAGTTGGGACTTAGGATTCCAATTCTTTGCAGATATGTAGAAGTCTTGATCCTCAATTTCCATGCTAGCCAAGCAAAAAATTGCGCTTTCGAAGGTGCTGTATTCTTCCAAATGAGCTCCACCACTTGTGCAGGCATGGTAGTTGTTAACTCACTCCACTTGTAGGCAGACGAAACAGTAAATATTCCAGATCTGTCCGCAGCCCAAGACAACCCATCTACCACCCCATACCTGAGCTCTGGAGCAGTTTGTAATAACTCCTTCATTTTCCTCAATTCTTCAACTTCCCATTGAAACAGTGCTCTTCTGAAAGACAAGTCCCACTCCCCACTACCAGTACTCGTACTCTTAATCACTGCCACTGATACACCTTGCTGCATAGACACAGAGTATAATCTAGGGAATAGGTTCTTTAAACAGTCACCACCAACCCATTGATCCAGCCAAAAACTTATGAGCCTCCCATCCCCAATGGTGATCTTTGAGTTGGCCTTAAGTACCTCCAACAGCTGTGGACACTTAAGAGCCACCTTCAAAATGTCCCTCCATACCATAGAATATCTGGAATTTACATCTTGAGCTGGCCACCTAGATCCACCATTATGTGGGTACTTGCTGATAATCACTTGTTTCCAAATAGATTCAGATTCACTCCCAAACCTCCACCACCATTTGAGAAGAAGACATTCATTCATGGTTCTCACATTTCTAATACCTAGACCCCCGTTACTCTTGCTTTGAGTAATTTCTTCCCATTTTACCATATGAATTTTCCTTCTAAGTTCATCACCCCCCACAAAAATCTGGACTGAATTTTATCAATTTCTTTGGCTACCCCTTCAGGCATTCTAAACAAGGATAAATAAAACACTGGTAGTGAAGATAGCACAGACTTGATCATTGTCAACCGACCAGCGAAGGAAACAAGCCTACGCTTCCATGAAGCAAGCTTTGATTTGAATTGATCGATGACAGGTTGCCAAGACCTTCTCCTCCTTGGATTAGCCCCCAATGGCATCCCTAAATACTTCAAAGGTAGTTTGTGATGCAGACAATTCAGTATGGCAGCAAAATCTTTGGTAAGGTCTTCATTAATACCAACACCACTCACTACACTTTTGTGATAGTTTATCTTCAACCTAGACAAGATTTCAAAACATCTCAGTATTCTTTTGATATTAAGCACCTCCTCCCTCCTTGCCTCACAAAACAAGATTGTGTCATCAGCAAATTGTAGGTGGGTAATAGTAAGATCATTAGAACCAACTGATGCACCCTTGATTAGTCCAGCCTGGACAGCTCTATGCAACAGAATATTAAGACCCTCAGCTACAATGTTAAATAGAAAGGGGGATAAAGGATCACCTTGTCTGAGACCCCTTTGAGGACTAAACTCAGCTGTAGGTGATCCATTCACCAGAATAGAGATTTTGGCAGTTGAGACACATTCCTTCATCCATCTGATCCATTTTGCACCAAAACCAAAATTTGATAACATGGAGAATAGAAACCCCCAATTTATTGAATCATATGCTTTCTCGAAGTCAAGCTTTAATACAACACCTTTCTTTTGCTTCTTCTTCCAATCATCAACAATCTCATTAGCAATCAGAATACCATCAAGGATGCTTCTACCCCCTATAAAAGCTGATTGAGACTCACTAATGATCCTTGGTAAAACAGTTTTGAGTCTACTAGATAACACTTTGGAGAGCACTTTGTACAATGATCCAATAAGACTGATTGGCCTAAAATCACTGAGAGAATAAGGATTTTCATTCTTAGGAATCAAGGCAACAAAGGAGCTATTAATACCAAAGACCAGCTTAGAGTTAGTATGAAACTCACTCATGAACTTCATCACATCCCCTTTAATTATATGCCAACATTTCTGGAACATCAAAAGGTTAAATCCATCCGGGCCAGGGGCCTTATTCCCATCACAACTCTTAATAGCTGCCATAACTTCATATTCTGTGAACTCAGCTTCCAAAGCAACACACTCCTCTTCTTCCCCAATAGACTTAAAAGGACCATTTAAACTTGGCCTATCAAACCATGATTCTGAAAACTGCCTCTGAAAGTGATTGAGCACTTCGTTCTAATTTCCTTAGGATCTTCAGTGAAGACCCCATTAACCTCAATTGAGCAAAGTGCATTTCGATTTCTTCTCGTGGAGGCCATGATATGGAAAAATTTAGTATTTCTATCACCTTTTAGTGACCAGTTAGCTCTAGACTTTTGCAACCATACCCATTCAACCATTTTACTCAAATTCCATGCTTCGCCTTTTAACTCCCTAAATTTAGATCTCTCTGCCTCAGTGAGTACTCTTTGCTCAGCTAACAAATCCAAGGCATGTATCTCCTCGTCCAGTTGCTTTAGCTTTGAATCCACCTTACCAAACACCTCCAGGTTCCATCTTTTCAATGCTGCTTTAAGTAATCTCAATTTCTGTAGGCATTTGAATCTAGCCTAACCACTGACATGAGAGTCAGCCCAAACTTTCTGCACAAAGTTCTTAAACTTCGGATGAAGACACCAGGCATTTAGAGACCTAAAAGGCTTTGGACCCCAATCATCTTCCATCATTAAAATAGGACAATGATCCGAGAGCCTTCTTGGTAAACCCCACAGTTTAAAATTAAATTTTTGCAACCAATCTGGGCTGAGTAAAAATCTGTCCAGCCTGCTCCATTTGACACCATTCTGAGAATTACACCAAGTAAACTTTCTCCCCAACATTGGTAAGTCACACACTTCCAGGTTTTCGATTAGCTCGTTAAAATCCTTCATACCACCACATCTTTGGGAACAACCGACCCTCTCAGAATAAAACCGAATCTCATTAAAATCACCCCCCAAGCACCAAGGGTTAATAAAATTTCTCTTTAAATTCTTCAAAGTTTCCCATAGTCCCTTCCTCTTAGCACCATCGGTCGGGCCATAGACATTGACAATAACACAAGCTAGACTAGAAAATAGAGTGCCAGACAAAATGATAAAATACCTGTTACAGCAACAGTCCAGCATTTGAAAAGCTTGTGGATTCCAGACACACAGTAGTCCACCAGCTGCACCCTTTGAGTCCACCGCCATATACTCCATCTGATCCCCAGGCCAACAAGATCTGACAAATTCCTCAGTTATAGCAGGTCTCTTAGTTTCCTGAAATAGTGCCACATCCACCTTCCTTTCGAAGAGAAGTTTTTTGATTTTTCTCCTTTTCATGGGCTTGCCTAGCCCTCTAACATTCCAAGATAAGACCTTCATTAACACAAATTTGCACACCAAAAGCTCCACGGCAGATACATATTATTCTGCCTTACTGCCCCTTTTACCCAACACCTCCTTATCCTTAACTTCCAGTTCCATCAATTTGCTAATTACTTCCTCATCCTTACCTTTACATTTCAGCCCAAGCAGCTTCCCTATCTTCAGAGATGCTTCTGCCTCATTAAGAAGCAACTAGCTAGAGACTGATTTGCTTGCCATGGACAATGAAATAGCTGCAGCTGCCGACCGAAAAATAGCTCCCTTCCTGAAATTCAACACTGATCCAACCCCTATTTGTATGTTTCCTTTTTTCTTCCTCTGGTATTTCACCATCCCTTTACCTTTCTCTTTTATGGTAGTCTTCCTTGTTTGATCTGCCACTGCCAGAGAACAAGTTGCTATACCGTAGGTCTCCTTTACCACACTGTCAAGAGCTTCTTTACCTTTGCTATTTTGGACTTCATCCTCCTTTATTAGCTGATCCTTTGGATCACTTACCTCTGAATATCTATGGCCCAGGTTGTTACCACACTGTAGGACATCGGCCTTATGTAATAACACCTCTAAGTTAAGCCCAGGGGCATTTTTTTCTGGCCCACTAAGACTCTTCATAAAGCCTGGAGTAACAACATCATCTGCTACAAGCTGGTTACCTTCAATTTGAATCTGAATGGGAGTTGGCCCTGATTTGACTGACAGACATCCGCAAGCTTCCCCTCCATCTCCAGGTTGCTTCGGCAGACAGTCCAGCTGCCCTATCGACATGATGGACTCCTCAACCCTAGATGTACTTAGCTCCCTCTGTTGTCCATCAGTAGCCGTATGATCATCATTTCCTACCCTTAGCCCCTTTGCCCCCACAACATCTGTGTTATCCAGCTCACCACCACCGTGGCCCTCCACATCAGCTACATCTTCACCCTTCTTGCTTCCTACAACGGATCTCTGCTCTTGATCTTGCTCCTCACCATTTGAATTTGAATTTGCCATTTGGGGCTGTTCACTACAGCATTTACATTGCTTGTATATCACCTCTGAGATTACCACCTGTTCTTCACACACCTTGACTGGAAAATCGATTCCCTTGCATCGCAGAGTAATGGTTGTGTTTATGGACTCCATACACTTAGTAGCAATCCTCACCTTACCACTGTGAAAAGACATCATTCTGGATGTATCCTCATCAATGCCTATGACTTCTCCCCATACCCTTCCAATGCTACTAAACGTATTGCTACTCCAGAGATTCAGAGGAACACCATAACAAGTGAGCCATACAGATCTTTCTTGATCAAGGATCATCCCCTGCTGCCATACCTTGACGGATTCGCACCATGACTGACTCAACCCCTCCATCGATTTGAGCTTCTCTTTCAAGGAGCCCGCTGATTCAAACGTTAGCACAATATCTCTTCCCCCTCCATCTCTAACGTAAACATTTCCCATTCCTCTGTTCTTCAATTCCTCTTTGAACTCCCCCGCACATATGTGAGATTTCAATCGAACAATCGCACTTTCATACAACCAACCATTACCCTCCTCGTAAGTTTGGATACTAATGTTTGAATTTGAAGCCAGCCCTGAACCAGTCAATATTTGTGCAAACGACTTTCCCCTTTGTATCGTATTTGTAACTCTGCTGGTTGTGGCAAAATCCCGTCTTTGTAGCGTATCCGTACCTTTGCTGGTTGTGGCAAAATCCCTTCTACCAACTGATGTAATTACTGGTTTCTGGTTGTCCTCCTTTCCTTGAACAAAATCTGCTATCTTCACTTTCAAAGCTCTGTTATCGCACCAGATACCATGAGCTTTTTGGACCGCTATGTTCGTTGCCACTGGACAGTCGTACCGGACAAACCCAAATCTTGATCTAGTCACCTTTCTCCTTTTGTTAGGGATGAACACATCCTTCACTACCCCAAAATTGGTGAATATGTTATACAACCCTTTTGGGTCCATAGATTCTGGGAGATTATCCACAAAGATCGTGTGAATCTCATTATCGAGATCCGAATTCCTACCACCCTTACCACTATACTTGCGCAGAACCGGCTTCCACCCTCTGTCTTCCACCATCCTTGAAGATATCTATTCAAGCTTGGGAACCGGCTTTTTGATGGTTTGGCAGTTTGATACGAATGAAAGTTAATTGGTGCCAAGGACTCTATTACTTACTTCTAACCACAAACAATACTACATGCATCATTTAGTTTCAACTCTCCATAAATATGATAGATAGGAAATCAATTAAGCCCTATCTTTGCATCTCAGGATGACGAAGAAGAAAACATGTTAAATTTGCAACAAAGTTTTCAAAGAGAAATTTATTGTATCTAGAAAATAGTGTCAATATTTGAAACATACAAGTTAAGTAATATTTCAAATACAGTGCTCTAGGACCTTAACTTAATTAAAGTTCTCATACTGTCGAGCTAGACTGATTTGTGGTGGCTTTGACAACATTTTCCACATTTCCTTTGAATAAACCGTATACTAAAATATAAAATCAAAACTTGATTAAAGTGAATGTAATAGGATTTTGGCATGTCATTGTAGAGTACTTTCTATCCAAGGTTACAACTGCTTTACTATTCTTCCAACAATTAAAGATGTTTCTGTTAGTAGACATTACTAATGATTATAAACTAAACAAAGGTAGGTTAGTTGGTTATTAGAGTGTTCATATGCGAAGGATCACATCACAACTAGTCTTCATGCAAAGTGGTGGATCCAGAAATCATAATTGGGGAGGAGCCTTAAATTGACAAGTGGTTTGTTTGGCCTTAAACTGACCTTCATTAATTCATTGGTTTCCTAATGAATTTCATTGTAAAAATAGGTTGTTCCATGCCTCCAAATTTCACAACCTACAATATAAAAATATAAAATTATAAAATTAAGGTCACAATATATCTGCTAACATTGTGGGGTGTGAGAAAATATCAAGGAGTTGTATTTGTTTCACCATTGTAATTGTTCTATTATTAGTGGATTGCTTCTCACTCACCGTGGATGTAGACATTTGAGCCGAATCACGTAAAATCTTGTGTTTTCTCTTTTTCTTGTGACCATTCTATTTTTATTTTATTTGCTTCCATAGTTTGGGTGGGATTTATTCCAAACAATATCTAAATAAATATAATTTTTATATATAAAACTCATTTAGAATGAAATTAAATGGGAATAAATATTTGTTTATTCATTCCCATGAACCAAATAGTGTTGGACAATCTTCACTATATTTAAAAGATTTAATTCTATTGTGTACAAAACAACAATTAGAATTTAAAGAAATAAAGAAAAGGAGAGAATTTATTTGATTACAAAAATCAAACTCGAAATAACAAATAAATAAATAAAACCACAGATTTTATTTTGTTACAAAAACAAAAATAAAATCTGATTAAATAAACAAATAAAAACAGAATAAAATTAAACAACTTACATGGTTAATTTATTTGAATAACTTTTCTGATCAAGTCCAGTGTTTAACACTGTGTCCTTAAGACAGATTCGTCCTCTCCACGGTGCTTTCAGAATTTGGACGTCTATCTACTAGGATAAAATGATCTTATCAACGAATAAAAGCAGCACTACAATTTAATCGTTCGTCGAACACACAAAGTGTTTACACTCTTTCTTTAAGAAATAAAATGCAGGAAAATGCAGAGATTTAAAGCAGAGGATGGAGTACGAAAATTGGTGATTAATCCAAATGGGAGGCTAGTCTATTTATAGATGTAAAGGTGGCTCTTGGTTTTGAATTGAACAGGTATGAAACCTGTTAGTTTCAAATTTAAACAGATTTGAATCTGTTGGGTTAATAATTCAAACAGATAAAAAACGGGAAGGGCTCTGTTTGGATGAACAGTAAATCCAAACCAGTTTAATTCTGTTTGAAAATGGGAAGGGCCCTGTTTGGATTGAACAGTAAATCCAAACCTTTGAATTCTGGATTTTATTTTACCAAAAAATAAAATTAAATTCAAATGTTTTTGACCCAAAAAGATTAATATTGGGCCGAACAAGCCCAACCATACACCACGCACCCGCGCCCAAGCCCAGCCCGACCGGACGGACGGCGGCGGCGGCGGCGCGCGCGTGTGGTGATTTTTGGGTCCAATGGGTCTAGCCCATTTTGCCCATAACCTCTCCCTCTAAAACACTTGGGTACCCCTTGGGGCACACCCCAAGTATCTAACCCAAGCCTTATAAACCCTTTCAAAACTTCCCACCAAATCAATGTGGGACAAGCTAATTTACAACCTTAAGGAATTTTCACCAAAACTCCATTTCCATGGAGCACACTTTGGCTTCAATTTCCTATTCACTCGGTAATGGTTTTGAGCAACCAAATATACCACGTGAATCACAACGCGGCATAGAACGCGTTACCACTTTGACCCTAGTAAATCGACGCTCGGGGCCCACCTAAAAAATAGACCAAACTTGAGAAAAAATTCTTGTTTTACCCAGAATTTTTCTATAATTTCCAACAATCCCCCACGTGAATGGAATTTGATGACAACGGAAATGCAACAATATGCAGACTCTTACGAAAGAGTATAAGTCGAAAATATCTTGCATCAGGATAGGTAGTTTTCGGCCTTGAACCTTCCCTAGTGATAACCTATCGGACTTACTGGCTAACCAATGGACGCGATGCCTTGAATTGTTCAGCCGTTTGTGTAAGCCAAGACAATAGATTTCACACAAAATATCTTCTGACGCATCGTGGTTCTCATTGTTGTGTTCATTTTGGCCTTGAACGCGCCTGGTTTTCATAAGTGTTTCTAGAGAATTTAGCCTCTTCATTCTCATAGAACCGGCCCCAGTTCAACACTCATATAGGTGATTCTTATTGTGAGTATCTCCTTATACTCATCTTGATTTTATGCCTTAATCAAGATATAAGTAATCATTAAAAGCAAAGCTTATCCTTATACCCCTGCAGACAACATATGTTGCAGATATCACTCTCACCGTAGGGATGTGTAGGGAATTTTTAATCCCTTGGTGATTTCTGGTGAGCCATACATAACTTAGTTGTCCCTTTGAACTTAGTTCTTGGGATCTCCAGTCATATAAGTAGGGTTACCATTATGACGACTCTTATGTAATAGGCTTTAATCCCATCCCCTTTGATGAACTATACACTAGCTCTTTTGTCAAACCTTTTGTTAACGGATCCGCAATATTCTCTTTAGATTTTATATAATCTATTGAGATTATTCCGTTTGACAACAATTGCCTTACGGTATTATGTCGACGACGAATATGTCGTGACTTACCGTTATACATGTGATTCTGTGCCCTGCCTATTGCAGATTGACTATCACAATGAATACAAATAGCTGGCATAGGTTTCGGCCACATTGGAATGTCTTCTAAGAAGTGACGAAGCCATTCTGCTTCTTCACCTGCTTTGTCTAAAGCAATGAACTCAGATTCCATTGTGGATCGTGCGATACAAGTTTGTTTCGTGGATATCCAAGAAACAGCAGCGCCTCCTAGAGTAAAGACATATCCACTTGTGGATTTTGAATCTTTAGTATCCGATATCCAATTGGCATCACAATAACCTTCGAGTATTGCTGGATATCGAGTAAAGTTCAAACCATGATCACGAATAAATCTTAGATATCTAAGAACCCGAATGATCGCTTTCCAATGGTCTTCTCCAGGGTTACTAGTGTACCTACTCAATTTACTAATAGCATAAGCTATATTAGGACGAGTACAATTCATTAGGTACATAAGGCTTCCAATGATTTGGGAGTATTTTAACTGAGACACTGTATCACCTTTATTTTTCGATAAATAAAGACTGATGTCTACAGGTGTTCTAGCTAAATTCAAATCATCCTTGATAAATTTATCAAGAATTTTTTCAATATAATGAGATTGAGATAATGCATATCCGTCAGATTTTTTAGTAATTTTCATTCCTAATATAACATCTGCAACCCCCATATCTTTCATATCAAATCTTTTGTTAAGCATTTGCTTAGTTGATTTGATCATGTTTTGACTGCTTCCAATGATAAGCATGTCATCCACATAAAGACAAACTATGATATATCCTTGGTCAGTGTTTTTAACATAGACGCATTTGTCACATTCGTTTATCTTAAACCCATTAGTAAGCATTGCATGATCAAATTTTTCATACCATTGCTTAGGTGCTTGTTTTAATCCATAAAGGGATTTTACAAGTCGACAAACTTTCTTTTCTTGCCCTGATACAACAAACCCTTCGGGTTGTTCCATATAGATCTCTTCATTTAGATCACCGTTTAAGAAAGCTGTCTTAACATCCATTTGATGTATTTCTAAATTAAACAACGCTACTATAGCAATAAGCATGCGAATGGATGTTATTCTTGTCACAGGGGAATATGTGTCAAAATAATCCAGACCTTCCTTTTGTCTGTAACCTTTAACTACAAGTCTTGCTTTATACTTGTCAATTGAACCATCTGCTTTCATTTTTCTCTTGAATATCCATTTATATCCAAGAGGTTTAGAACCTGGTGGAAGATCCACCAATTCCCAAGTATGATTTTGCATAATGGATTCAATTTCATTATTAACAGCCTCTTTCCACAAAGGTGCTTCAGGACCTGTCATTGCTGCCTTAAAGCTTTGAGGTTCATTTTCTAACAAGTATGTCAGAAAATCTGGACCAAAGGATTTTGATGTTCTCGCTCTCTTACTTCGTCTTGGTTCATCATTAGTTAAATCCTGTTGGTCGAGACTAGTACTAGTCTCTTGTGTTTGATTGTCATTAGTCTCTTGACTTTGTGTACAATCATAAGTTCTTTTCTGTGAACTTAATTCCTGTCCTTTCTTGTAAGGAAAGAGATGTTCAAAAAACACAGCATTCCTTGACTCTATAATAGTATTCACATTTATATCAGGTATTTCTGATTTATAAGTCAGAAATCGATATGCACTACTATTCTGAGCATAACCAATAAACGCACAATCTACTATTTTTGGTCCAATCTTAGTCTTTTTAGGAACAGGTACTTCAACTTTTGCCAAACACCCCCACACTTTTAAGTATTTGTAGGAAGGTGGTCGACCTTTCCACAATTCATAAGGAATGCTTTTGGTTTTCTTGTGGGGTATTCTATTAAGAACATAATTAGCAGACAATATTGCTTCCCCCCACAAGTTCTGTGGTAAGCCTAAACTTAGTAACATGGCATTCATCATTTCTTTTGGGGTTCTATTCTTCCTTTCAGCAATTCCATTTTGCTGTGGAGAATAAGGGGCTGTAGTTTGGTGAATAATGCCATGTTGTGCACGAAATTCATTTAATGGTGCATCATATTCACCACCCCTATCACTTCTAACCATTTTAATGGTTTTACCAAGTTGATTTTCAACTTCTGTTTTGTAGAGTTTAAACATTTCTAAGGCTTGATCTTTACTTCTAAGTAAATAAACATAACAATATCTTGTGCAATCATCGATAAAAGTTATGAAATACTTTTTGCCTCCTCTAGTTTGAATAAATTTTAGATCACATACATCAGTATGAATTAATTCTAGAGGTTCGATTTTCCTTTCAACCGATTTAAATGGAGCCTTAGTTAGTTTCGCTTCTACACAAATTTCACATTTATGATTAGGATTAATTTCAAACTTTGGTGTATAATCTAAACTAATTAATCTACGCAAAGCATCAAAATTCACATGTCCTAATCTACCATGCCATAAATTTGACTTAAGAATATAAACAAAAGATGTGTTATTCTTATTTATAGCAACTTTCGGTACAACTGTCATTACATTCAACTTAAAGAGACCATCACTCATGTATCTCTTACCAACATACATACCACTCTTTGTTAATACAAATTTATCAGACTCAAATACAAGCCTAAAACCATTTTTACTTAACAAAGACCCATAAACTAAATTCTTTCAGATGTCAGGTACATGCAGTACGTTGTTGAGGGTCAGTTCTTTCCCTGATGTCATCTTCAAGATCACTTTCCCTTGTCCAGCCACAGTAGAAGTAGAAGAATTTCCCATGAAAAGGTGTTCACCATTTGCAGCCTCATTGTAGGTAGTGAACATCTTCTTGTCCGCACATATGTGTCGAGTAGCTCCAGTGTCAATCCACCACTCTTTGGGATTTCCAACCAAGTTAGCCTCAGACACCACAACAGAAAGGTTGATGTCATTCACTCCATCAGAGATGTAATCCAATTCTGTTACATTGGCCTGATTGGTGGTCTTTTTACTTGTACTTCCATGATCCTTCTTAGGGCGGCAGCAGTCAGAAGCTCGATGTCTAGTTTTGCCACAGTTATAGCATTTTCCTTTGAACTTCTTGATACTATCGTCTTGTTTAGGATCATCTCCAGTAAACTTTCTCTTTTTGTTATGTAGTTTATGAACTTGTTCAACCACATTAGCCTTGGACTCAATGGGATTTTTCCCATTCCTCTTTTCAGCCTTTCGGTTATCTTCCTCAATTCTTAATCTTACAATCAATTCATCCATAGTCATCTCTTTGCGTTTATGTTTTAAATAATTTTTGAAATTTTTCCAAGCCGGTGGTAACTTTTCCACTAAAGCAGCGACTTGGAATGACTCGTTAAGAGACATACCTTCTGAATGAATATCATGCAAAATTATTTGAAAACTTTGAACTTGAGATATTACCGTTTGGGAGTCTACCATAACAAAATCCAGAAATTTACCGACGACAAATTTCTTCGTGCCGGCATCTTCTGTCTTGTATTTCTTCTCCAAAGAATCCCACAATTCTTTTGCTGTTTTCAGAGGACTGTATACATTATACAGCATATTGTCAAGGCCATTTAGGATGCAGTTTTTACACAGGAAATCTGAATGTTTCCAAGCATCTACAGCGGCAACAACTTGCCGATCACTTTCACCCTCTTTAAGTGCTGGAGCCTCTTCATGGAGAAACCGGGCTAAATTAAGAGTCGTAAGATAGAACAGCATCTTCTGCTGCCATCTCTTAAACTCGGTACCGTTAAATTTTTTCGGTTTCTCTCCATGATTGATTGGTACATGAACATGGTTCTGGATAGGGACCGATGTAGGTGTAACAATAGGAGTACCACTGCCAGATGCAGTTTCAGTTGTAGTAGCCATAATCTCTGATTACAAAAATCAGAAAAAATTAAAACACAAATTAATTTTCTAGTTACTAAAACTAGAAAATAAATTATAACAACAAAATAATTTTATTTTCCTTGTTACTAAAACTAGAAAAATAAAATATCACAATAATTTTTTGTAATACCAAATAATATTCTGTAATTGTTAATGACACCAGTATATTACTACTAGTTGTCAAAGAAAAGAGACAGTATATTACTACTATCTGTCAAATAGCATAAATCACTATTTGTTTTTCCAACCAGAATATTACTTTGAAAACACAGAAAATTAAATACAATGAAGATACCAAAAAGGAATGTGTCTTAAGATTGTTGGACAATCTTCATTGTATTTAAAAGATTTAATTCTATTGTGTACAAAAAAACAACTAGAATTTAAAGAAATAAAGAAAATGAGAGAATTTATTTGATTACAAAAATCAAACTCGAAATAATAAATAAATAAATAAAACCACAGATTTTATTTTGTTACAAAAACAAAAATAAAATCTGATTAAATAAACAAATAAAAAAAAATAAAATTAAACAACTTACTTGGTTAATTTATTTGAATAACTTTTCTGATCAAGTCCAGTGTTTAACACTGTGTCCTTAAGACAGATTCGTCCTTTCCACGGTGCTTTCAGAATTTGGACGTCTATCTCTCAAGATAAAATGATCTTATCAACGAATAAAAGCAGCACTACAATTTAATCGTTCGTCGAACACACAAAGTGTTTACACTCTTTCTTTAAGAAATAAAATGCAGCAAAATGCAGAGATTTAAAGCAGAGGATGGAGTACGAAAATTGGTGATTAATCCAAATGGGAGGCTAGTCTATTTATAAATGTAAAGGTGGCTCTTGGTTTTGAATTGAACAGGTATGAAACCTATTAGTTTCAAATTTAAACAGATTTGAATCTATTGGGTTAATAATTCAAACAGATAAAAAAGGGGAAGGGCTCTATTTGGATGAACAGTAAATCCAAACCAGTTTAATTCTGTTTGAAAACGGGAAGGGCCCTGTTTGGATTGAACAGTAAATCCAAACCAGTTTAATTTGAATTCTGGATTTTATTTTACCAAAAAATAAAATTAAATTCAAATGTTTTTGACCTAAAAAGATTAATATTGGGCCGAACAAGCCCAACCCAACCACATACCACACACCCGCGCCCAAGCCCAGCCCGCCCGACCGACCGGACGGACGGCGGCGCTCGCGCGCGTGTGGTGATTTTTGGGTCCAATGGGTCTAGCCCATTTTGCCCATAACCTCTCCCTCTAAAACACTTGGGTACCCCTTGGGGCACACCCCAAGTATCTAACCCAAGCCTTATAAACCCTTTCAAAACTTCCCACAAAATCAATGTGGGACAAGCCAATTTACAACCTTAAGGAATTTCCACCAAAACTCCATTTCCATGGAGCACACTTTGGCTTCAATTTCCCATTCACTCGGTAATGGTTTTGAGCAACCAAATATACCACGTGAATCACAACGCGGCATAGAACGCGTTACCACTTTGACCTGAGTAAATCGACGCTCGGGGCCCACATAAAAAATAGACCAAACTTGAGAAAAAATTCTGGTTTTACCCAGAATTTTTCTACCATTTCCAACAAATAGAACATTAGGGAGTTGATTAAAGTTAGAGTGGCTTTATGGATCAATTACAGCAGAGTTAAGGTGCCTTATGACTTGGTATCAAATTTGTCAAAAATCAGATCTGTGGAAAGTTTGGGTAGGTAGTTTCAGGGAGAACTTCAACTTGAGCTTCGCATATGAACAAACATGTAATAGGCAATCTGAATAAAGTTTCCAATGCATAGAAAATAGAGTTGCCAATGCATTAGTGAACCGATTGTTCGCTCTCAGAATATGTGTAAATGTCTGCTTTTCAAAGCTCAGAACCAGAACATCCAAGGCTTGATAATAAACCTTCATTTTCTCTTCTTTGACCCTCTAGTCTTCGTTGGCTTGAGAAACAACCAAGTTCGAGTCTCCAATGACGTCTAACCTTATTGCCCCTAGTTCTAGGGTGACTTCAAACTAGCAATACACGCCTCATATTCTGTTTCATTATTGGACACTTTGAACCAGAGTTTGAAAGCTAGGGGTATGTGGGAATCATCGGGTGCTACGAGCAACACACCTATCCCATAACCATATTGATTAGCCGCTTTGTCAAAGTACATCATCCACGTCTCTTCTTCTATCTGCAAAATGTCTTGATCTGGGAACAAGTACTCCATTGCTTCATCTTATTCCATTGGGTGGTCGACCAGAAATTCCGCTATCACCCTTTCTTTGACCAACTTGCGTATAACATATTTGAGGTCGAACTCGGAGAGGAGAAACAGCCAACGGGCTAACCTTCCCATAAGCGCTGGTTTCTCAAAGAGATATTTGATGGGATTTAATCTCAAAACTAGGATTACAAAGTGAGCTAACAAGTAGTGCATCAACTTTCGGGTAGCCCATACCAAGGTTAAGCAAGCCTTCTCCGAGGGAGTGCAGCAAATTTCATAGTCCAGCATCTCCTTGCTCAAATAATAGATAGCCTTCTTCACCTTAGCTTTTGATTCTTGAGCTAGCAAGCACACCGTGGTCGAATTTGTGACTGACAGGTACAAGATTAGGGGTTTCCCCAGTTTTGGTGGTGATAACACAGGTGGATTCTACAAGTACTATTTGACCCGTTCAAAGGCAAACTAACAGCGATCATCCCATTGAAACTTCTTCCCTTTCTTCAACAGACCAAATAGTGATTCACAAGTCAAAGTTAATTTTGAAATAAACCGTCTTATGAATTGCACTTTGCCCAGAAAGTTGCGCACCTACTTTTCAGTCCTTAGTGGTGACATTTCTAGGATGACCTTGATTTTGGAAGGATCTACTTCAATTTCCCTCTGTGTAATCAGAAATCCCAGCATTTTCCCTGTCGTTACCCCAAAGGTGCACTTTTGCGGGTTCAACCTCAGTCTGTACTCCCTGATCCGTTGAAAGAATTTTTCCAGTGCAGTATAGTGGCATTCTTGCTATTTAGATTTGAAAATCATGTCGTCTACATACACCTCAATTTCTTTGTGGATCATGTCGTGCAAGATCGTGGTCGCAACTCTCTAATAGGTAGCCCCAACATTTTTTAACCCAAAAGGCATGACTCGGTAGCAGTAGGTACCCTACGGCGTAGTGAATGTAGTTTTCTCTCTATCCTCAGGTGCCATCAGAATCTGGTTATACCCAGAAAACCCGTCCATGAATGATAGCAACGTGTGGCTAGCGGTGAAGTCTACCAACTCATCAATGTGTGGCAATGGGAAGTCATCCTTCGGACTAGCCTTATTCAAATCCCTGATGTCGAAACAAACTCTGATTCTGCCGTCCTTCTTCGGAACCGGAACAATATTGGCCAACCACGTCGGATACTCAGATACAATCAAGAATCTTGCCTCAATCTGTTTGGTGACCTCTTATTTGATCTTTAACGCCCAATCTGGATAGACTTTGCGCAGTTTCTCCTTGATTGGTCGGGCCTCATGGTCAAGAGGGATCCAGTGCTGTACAATCTAAGGACTGATTCCAGGCATGTCTTCATAGGACCACGCGAAAACATCTTTGAAATCTTTTAATAAAGCGATTAAACGCTCACGTTCCTACGAAGACAATGTGGACCCAATTTGGACCAAGTGGGGATCCTCCTCAATACCCACATTAATGGCAATAATTTCATCTGTACAGGGCTTAACACGCCTCTCCTCCTTATGATCAACCAAAATTTTTTAAAGCCCAAGGAATTTCTTCCTTTTTGTTTAAGTCAAAATTTTGAAAATCAAGATCAATGTAACAAAACAAAGGCACAGAGAAGTGAAATCTACTGCATTCCTATTCAAAAAGTCAGGATCTTCAGTTATAGTTGACTCAAAAGAAAAGCTGAAGGAAGACCTAGACCTTAGAATACGGGTTACCAATGTGAGAACCCGAATATACAAATCAAGTAAATAATTAAATAATAATAATATTACAATCTCAAAATATTCTGGTGGTGAATCTTAAAGTGCAAATTAAATATTTGGAAGGTCTTTTAATTAATTTTTAAACCTAAAATAAATTTATTATGAAAGTCTTTAATTTAGAAGCAAGATTTATTATTTAAAAAAAAAAAAATTTAAGTGCCAAATTAGTAAGCATATTTTGATCTAATAATATTTGTATTTTAATGGAGATAGAAATTAAAATAATATAAAGAGATAATAAATTAGAGCCTTTTGGTTAGATATATATAAAGAGAGCAACCCTAGTTTTCCTAACAAAAACCCTAACCCTTATTATAATTTTTTCCACAACACATTCAACACATAGCAGCCGTGAGATAAAGAAAGGAGAGAGGGAAAGAGAAGCTGCGTTGGGTTGTCTCTGGGAATCATCTGAATCTAAAGCAAATTCTTCAAGGTAGATTAATGTTTTAATTGTTTTGTCTCTTCTTTTATATTTTTTTCCCTCTTCTTTCTTCATTGTGATATGCCGTTTGGCACTGTTTTGGGTATAGTGTATGGCTTATGTGCAGAGGTTATTTTGAGGCTAGCATGTATGGCTTTGGTAAGGTGAAGGGCTGAAGGTGTGTTTGGGTGGTATGGGGTTGGATTGTGAGAGTGCAATGTAGAGGGTGTAAATTGTAGTCCAAAAATTCTGTACAGAGTCACAAACTTTAAAAATCAAGAAACCATATCAAACGAATTAATTTTGAACTGAAATTTTTACAGTAGATTAATTACATATTGAATTGTGTATCTGAATTTTCTCATAATTTTTGGGACTCAAAATCCATATAAAATGATGCGTTCAAATCTGTCCAGAAAACTGGTTTTAAACAGTAAATTCGGGAGTGTTGTTCTCTTTGGGTGTAAATCCGAAAATTATCAAATTAGTGTCATTAGAACCAGTTACGAGTCTAGTTTCGTACATTTTTGGCCTTGCGTTGATTGCTTGTGTATACTAAGAGAACCGTTAATTTCTTTAAAGTGCAGCAGAAAACAACCTGTTTAGATATAATAAATTGTAGATAATTAATTTGATAAGAAAATCAACTGAAACCAATTGGATTTGAAACTTAGGATATATTAGTTGATATCTGGAGGGTTTTAGAATTTTTTGAATAACGTGGAGTGGGTTTTTAATTTTCAAAATTAGCGAATAGATTGGAAAAAAACTCTGTTTTATCTTAAAGTCACTTTTAGTTAAGTTTCGATCGGAACCTATGTCTTGGGTGATTTTAGACCTTGAAGAACATGAACTTAGGTAATATTTAAGAGTAACGATGAGTTGGGTTGAGCCGTGTTAGTGAGCTTTAGTTTTGGGGTTACTTAGTTCTTATTCTTTAGTATTTTAAATTAGTAGTGACGTGTAGTTTTCATATTGGTTCAGGGCACTAGTTGGACTTTCATATTCTATTCGAGAATTATATTATTTCATTTCCAGGTGAGTAGTTGCATGCTACATATTTCTATAAATGTTTACCTACCCTGAATTGTTGAAAAATTAAATTGTTGTTTTAAGACTAAACTGTTTTGATAAATTATTATATTATCAATGGAATCAAATTATTTCTGAAACATGTGTGAACTTGGCATACTGTAAACTATTTGTTTTGGTCTCATGTTTATAATGATGAACTGCCATGTTTTGCGAAACTGATGTGTATTGATTATTGGGACCATATGTGTATTTAGTCCAGGGAAATTATTCCACTGTGTGTGGTGACTCTGGCCACTAGGGAACAGATCCGGGTTGGGCCGTGATGTCTCTAGTGCTCAAAGATTGTAAGGAAAAGACCTTAAAAAATAACTAGGTGACCTTCAATCGGATCGTCTTTGAGAAAAGGCCCAGGTGCCACCTTGAGGATGACTCTTAGTTCGGTATTAGATCCAATGGGGCTTATAGCCTTGAGAACTGTGTGGCATATTATTTGTTTTTATTGGTACCCAGAAAATTATTGGTATTCATGTTATAATTTGTTTTAAGTGGAAAATGTCATTTATCATGTTCTTACGAGACATGAGTATTTTAAGTGTTGAACTGTGGAACCTTCTTTTTGAAACAGATTGTATTTACCAAACTGTATGCCAATCTAGTTTTTGTGATATATATCTTATTTTGGAATTGAGCCATGTTTTCAAAACTGTATTTACTATCTATGTTGCTACTCAATGAGCTATCAGCTGATTTAGTTGTTTACCATTTCCAGGTGTTAGAAGGACTTAGAGTAGACTCATAGCATAGCGGGGACTCGATTGCATGGACCTCTAGGGCATTCATTTAATTTAGAGTGTTATGTCAAGTTTGTGCATATTTATATTTATTTTTATTGAAGTTCATTTAGGATTATTTTTGATATGTGGGTTGTTTATATCCCATAAGTTTGGATGGTTTTGATTACGGTTGATTTTGCCGTTTATAATTGTGGCATGTCTGGATTGAGTTTTGGTTATTTATTATTGGACTATTGTTTAGTTGTTCAATGTGATTATGGATTCGTGTTTTAGGCTTACATGTGCCTTGGGCTAAGGCCCTATGGGCCACGGTCGGTCATACCCGAGTTTGGGGTGTGACAACCAACCCCGAAAATACCAGACTCAGACTTCTCTGACGAACTCGAATCTGATCTTGACTCCATAGACTCAGTCGAATAAGATTCGAACTCATTATCCGATCCAGAACTGGCGATGGTGCCCTACTCTGATTGCCACACCAGGCGTGGAGCCTTAGATACATTCACGATGAGATCAGAGAAATCTGCTGCTGGTTTATGATCATAGAGATAGTAACACTATCTCTCAAGTTAACAGGCTCAGCCCAGCATTGGAACTTGCTAGTAGGTCAGCCAACGCCAGTCCTAACAGTTTCTCTTCATCAATGTCCAAGCTTGCATTACTGCCTTGCTATGTACTGAGGTCAATTTGCTCATCCTCGTCTTCCGATAACTGATGCCCAAAGAATATCTCGAATCCTGGGTACCGTATCTTGGTTTCTTGGTCAACCCTATGGTTCTGAAAATCCGCAAAATGGGAAATTCGCAAAATGGGAAATCTTTCCCTTGGTGGACAAAGTATTCGTTCAGGGTTCCCCTTATTGGCTTGTGGACTAGTTCATATGGCCTTCCAGTCCTTTTCGCTTTTAGTCTCCCTTTTAACTTATCTCCCTTTGTTTTCCAGTCTTCGGCATTAGGCTTGTACCCCAACCCAAAAACATGGGGGTTGTGACTCATCTTTCTAGCAACGGTATCTCATTGCCTGCCGCTCCTGCCCAGTCCCGATCCAGGGATATGCCCTTGTTTATTCATCATGTAAATAGACTGTGCACTCACATAGTTCCCATCATCTTCCGCCATGATAGATTGGACTAGCCGGGCCTCTGCTAAGGAGAAGTTAGAGAGGAACACATCCTTTTCTCTATGGAATATCTCTAGCAAGGGCGTGGTGGTTCCCTGGGGAGGATGGATCGCAGAATTGCCGTAAATAGTAACAATCCTACCCTTCAATGGAAATTTCACTAGCTACTGAACTCTTGATGATACCGTCCTCATCTGGTGTAGCCAAGGCCTTCCCAAAAGCAGATTAAAAGTTGTCGGTACATCCATAACATGGAATTTAACCTCATGCTCGGATGGTCCGATTAGTATCTGGTTTTTGAAAGTCCCCATGACATCTCAGCTAGTGTTATCATAGGCTCAAATAGCTTGAGTTGTGGGCATGAAGTCAGCTGGCTTCAAACCTATGGCGTAAGCGGTCCTTACTGGACATACATTAATTGCCAAGCTGGTATCCACCAGTACCACCGGGATCCACTTCTTTTGGCTCTCCAGAGTCACATACAGGGGTCTGTTGTGATTAACACCCTCAGGTGGCAATTCCTTGTCCATATAAGATTACACCGGACAAACATCTCCTGACGTAACCAATGACACCAATTGGTCAATGGTGGTATTAATAGGCAGCTTAGTTCTATTCATTGCCTCTGGCAGCGCCTATCTATGATCTCGAGAAGCCATCAATAGCCCCCAGATTGATATGTTTTCCTGAATCTTCTTAAGTTGTTTCGAGACCAGGTCTTCTTCAACGTCTTTCTCTTTTGATTTCTCAGCCTATTTGCTGGAGGATTTTAGATGATCTAAAGTCAGGGGTTTGACATACCGACCACTGCGGATCATATGATTACTCTCGTCTGTATACCATGTATCATCAGGGGTATCAACTTTCCACCCTTCGTCGGTATACGCATGGCTTAAATCACTGTCTTCCCACCACTCCCCTGCAATCATGGATGGGCCGTCATGAGGTTCTACCCGGAGCATATTTACATCGCTCTGTCCATCAGCATACCACTCCTCATTTGTAGCTGATTCAACCTCTACCTTCTGATACTGTCTAAGTTTTTTTGGCATCTTTCCCTTATCACCGGACTTCCACACGGGCTTCCCCAGGGTTTGGACATTGTTCACTGCTGTTTCGGTCCCTTTTTTTCTCTTCCCCTTTTCTTGTTCAAGGGCTATCTTCCTTTAGATTTCCTCTATCCTTTTCTATTGGAATTGCTCTAACGCTTGTTCCTTTTCGATCAAAGGTACGGCCTCAGCCTTGTTGCTATCACCAATTTCCTCTCTTTTCGCAGTCTCTTTTGCTTGCCCTTCCATATCTGATTCCTCTTCACTTAACCACCTGTTAACTGGTTTCAGGTTGACTTGGGTCCCACCACCCAATCTGTACGCTGCCCACATCCTCCTCTTCAAAGAAATAGAGGTTGTCCAGATCTGCTTCTAGTTCTGCCAGGTTCTCTTCTAATTCGGCTAAGTCATTAAGGCCTTGTTCAGGCCAATCATTCTGATTTTGACCTAGTTCATCTTCTCCAATAGCGTTGATACTGAGAGAGTCTGGCAGCACAACTATAGGCTTTAGCTGATCAACAGCCACAATATATATGCTGGGGTCATAAACCTCTGCAAGTGAGGCCCCCTTCTCTATGACATGGGTTTCAGACAATCCCATTTCTAGTGCATTTTTTTTCTCCGCCTCCGTCACTACAGGCCCTGGTTGGGTTCGAGGTGTTATGTCCATCATACACATATCTGTGCTTTTCGGAATAACCACCTCAGGTTTGGGTAGGTAGGATTGGGTAATATATACACTAGGTTAAAGGAGGATAGTAGTGTATGGATTAGGTTAATGTTTCTGGGTGAAGGTACTTGGTTATGAGCGGGAAGTGGGTTGGTGGTCACGTTTGGTTTGGCAGGTAGGGCAATGATTTTATTGTCAATAAGATCTTGGATCTCATGACGTAAGTGATAGCAACGATCGGTAGGGTGACGGTGCTGTTGATAGAAAATGCAATACTAGGTGGGTCGTGTCTAGGTGGTAGTAGGTCAAGGAGAGGTCAAGGGTCGAGGGGTTTGAGGTGCCCCTTTTCCATTAGTAGTTTAAGGGCACAGGCCGGGCTCATGTGGAGAGAGGTAAAGGTTCTTTGGTTCCGGTTTGGGCCGGGAGGCTGTGAAGTTATAGTGGTGAAGGGATCGGCCATTTTGGCCGCTGTGATGACGGTGTTGATCTCTACAGGCCAAGGAATAGTGCTATTGCTAGCATTGGTACTCCTGGAGAATGGCCTTTTTGCAGGTTCACTAGTTCTATGGATGATGTCTTTCTTGAATGCATTTTCAATTTGAATCCCCAACTCATGTAAAGAAGCAAACATGGAGAGTGGTGCCACTATCATTCTTTGTAGCATATCTGGCTCGAGATTCTGAACCACTAACCGGACTTGCGCTCTTTCAGATGGTGTATTCGTCATTCTAGCTTCTTTTGCCCTCAATCTGGTAACAAAGTCAATGAAGGGTTCTTTAGGGTTCTGGGTAGTAGCTTCTAGCTCACTAATGGTTACTTCTATTTGGGTGTTGTATGAGTATTGATTCACAGACCCCTCAAACAGCTCTTCCCAATTCCTTTTTGTAGAATCCTCCAGCTTGGCGTACCAAATAGCCGCCACGCTCGACAAAGTTCTGCCAAGCAAGGACATTTTCTGGGCTCAAGACAGGCCCATGGGCCTCAGAACATCGAAAACAAGCGAACGTGAACAATCGGCCTCCACTCCCATCAAATTTATCAATATGAGGCATTTTGAATTTTTTCGGCAATCTGATCGAGGCTTTGGTACACCTGTCTTCAATATCCAGAGTGGAATTGAAGCCTTGGGAGTTTTTAAGTGCTTTCTCTAGCCTGGAAATTTTGATCATGGCCGGATCAATATCATTGATGTCAAAAGGAAGGAGTCCCCCTTGGGGCTGTGCTAGAGGCCTGTAAGCTGGAGCTTGTGCAAACATCTCCTGAGGATTCGGGGCTTGAGGGTTTTGGACTGGTGGAGGTGGATCCAGATTTGGCTGGGCAGCTGAAACTGGGTGCACGGTAGATGCTAATGCCCTTGATGGGCACTGCATGTTAGCGATAGTTTTGTCCTAAGCAGCTATCCTTTGGTTCAAGGTATCCAGAGTTCTTTCGAAAGTTGCCATCATGGCAACAACCTCTTCTGCATTCTGTGCCATTGCGAATCCGCGTGAGTTAGGTACTGGTGAACTGAATGGGTGGGAATGGAAAGTGTTTGTTGAGTGCTCTGTGCTGGTGGTGATAACTGCCTGTTCCTTCTCCATCGAACAACCGGTGGGAGCGAGACTAACACTAGCTGTCTACCAACAAGGTCTTGAGTTTTGCAAAGTCTGCCATAGTGAGTCCACACAACTTGGGGGATATTGGGTCTCTCTGAAGCTATGATTGTAAACTACCTAGCAAGAGAAATAAAGAAAACAATAATCAAAATCGGACAGTACTTCAATCCAATTCGCAATAGATATAATCACAGTTGTATTTCTCACTGAGTTCTGCCCCCAAAAACTGATATCAACTCTTTTACCACTGATATAATGCATTTTTGTACAGTTTCACTGTAAAGCACATACCAGAAAAAAAGAACCAAAACATCCCTATGAGGGGGAAGGTTACCCTGTCTAATTTTTTATATGATCTAGGCTGCATTATTTCAAACAAAGAGTTTCATAACATCTTGTATATGGGTGGCATCCTATCCTAATTTGGAACAGTCACTATGTTTTTACTATATGCAGCTAGGTCAAATGGTCAAAACAGGTACCTTAGCAAGACTACCTAATATACCTCTCACACCTAACACCGAGAAGTAAAAGGTGGATCAAGCCGTACAACGGTAATCCGGATCCAAGGGTTGTGTTTCCAACATGGCAAAGCCCACGACCGGTCAGCCTTTTGGCAAGCTATTGGGCAAGCCTCTAGCAAACCGTCCAGGAATAGCAGATGAAAAACACAGTGACTTAAAGTAACAATGCAAATGCAATACAAAGAACATATATATGTAGATAAACTATCACATCATGAAGTTCAAGTTAAGTTCTCTAAGTCCCCAGCAGAGTCACCAGAAACTGTAGCTTGCTTTTCGTGCTCCTCAGAGGGGTTTAGTCTCCTCGGATACGATAGCCCTACAGTTCAGACTCCCATGGTTCTAAATCTGATTCACAAGTTCAATGTGAAATTGATAAACACAAATGAGTCCAAATTCGGCAAATCTTTTGAAAAATCAATTTTTAATTAAAAATGCCAAAAATGGACTGCGTTGCTAGATTTCAAAGTTGCCACCTAAATATTTTTGAAAAATTTAGAAAACCTGTGACTCGTTCCAAAGGCCACTTATCCGTCATCGCCAAAGTGTCCCGGCTCGGGAACTTAGGTATGGGAGGGGAAGGTCATGAATTGAGCGCCCCACTCACCCTATCAAGGATCGGCCTGTACAAATCATGATGTGATTTTTTATTTACATTATATGCTCTTGTTCTGATTATTGTGCTAACTTTGCTATGTGATGCACACAAGTATAGACTAATTCACAAAATTTGGAATGCTTTGATATTATATTTGTTTTTGAAATTGTTTGAATATGTGCCACTTGAAAAAGTGATCTCATACCTATATTGATCAAAATCATCCAACTTAAGTGAAGAAACCTTTATCCACATGCATTCAAACAGTTATATCAATAAGCACTTAGCCTCATGGTAAATATGTTTAACATGGCAACACTAACATTCATGCAATATGCTAAAGAAAGAAATGCTCACCTAGTACTCCAAGGCAAGCCAAATAAAGCTAAAATAATTAGAAGAAATGTATGCTTCTAAATAATGCAATATGACTAAATGTGACGCACACATTATGAAAATAACAAGCTCGGCTACTAGCATGGCATGTGAGTCAATTGAAGGCATGCAAGAGAGCACGCATTCGAATAAAGAATTTGAAATTGACATTGGTTAGTATGATGAGTCGAACCCTTATGCATGCAAAACGAATGGATGCAAGTCATGGAAAATGCTAAGGAAAGTATGATGATACCATTGTAAGCGGGTAAATAAAAGGGAGAAAGAAATGGGGGTTGGAAGACAGACACTTATTACATATTTCGCTCTAATGCAAGAGGGTCCAAATGTCCAAGTGTCTGAATTAAGTACTTATTACAAATTTGAATAAATAAACTAAATAACTATCTAACTTATTATAACAATAATATGACCATCAATGATATGAACAACAATATTACAATAATGATATGAACAACAATATTACAACAATGATATGAACAGAATGCCCAAGGATTGCATGCATGCCGATTTTCAGAAACTGCTTTGTCTGCCCACTGTGAAACTGCCCTGTTTCACCCTCAGCCACTGCTCTCTATTTCTACCAAAAATGCCTTGTTTACCACACATTGGAGCCCGACCGACCCACAGTGAGACCCGACCATGCCTTATTTTGTTGCAAAAAAATGCTTTTGTGCTCTGAGGTGAAAACAGTGCAGACAGAGTAGTTTAAGACATGTTTGTCCCTTCTACTCTTCTGTATCATGGAGAAACTCAAGAGAAGAATAAATTCGGTTCCGAAACCATCAATGGTCGCAAGTTGATTGTGTGATGGTTTTGGACACGATTGAACATAAAAATTAATGAATGCAATGAAAGACACACCACCCATCCCTCCTATCATGAAGTAGTTCAAGAATGGAGGTAGACACGTCTCGAGAATCATCAAACATCACGAGTTAGTATGGGATGACTCTTGAAGCGATGGGTTCGATATAACATCCGACCGAATCTAACCAATTTTATTAGCCCTTTTTACGTCGGTTTCAATCGATTTTATTAGCCTTTTTGAATTTACCCTTCCATTACTTAATCATTTTGTCCAAAAAATGATAATTAAGTCTGCTAAATAGAGGAAGGTGTCAAACAAGAAGTTGTTCTTGACATGGGAGAGATGATGCCTTGGTAATGAACCTTCGAAGAGATTAAACCATTAAGCATGGAAGGATCTCTTTCGCATGCCTTAAACAACACTTGTTTGAAATGATTCTCAAATAAAGAAAGCCATGAAAGGAGGGAGGGTGTAGAGATGATTATATGAAGTTGATTATTACAAAAGTGAGACTCTTTACATGAAAACTAAGTAATGAAAGCTATTAACTCAAATGACTCGATGTCTAAGGCCTAAACCAGTGAAGCCATGAGGACTTACAACACAACAAGTATGATATTCAAAGCATAAGCTATATAAATGAAATAAAACAACCCTAAAATGTAAAAAATAATAGCTAAAACCATGTTCAAGAGAACACAAAAGGTAGGCAAAAAACAAAGAGATACAAAATTAGTAAGCAAGACTAACGAGGGATGGCTAACCCTCCACTTTTGGGAGTTCTAAACCATATTTTTCAGCCCTTTAAAATTCTAAAAATCAGTATGTAAACGAAAGAAAAGAGTGGTAAAACAAAAGGATGAGCTATGGGATAAGGTAAAAGAAAAGATGTTAAGCCTGTCTACCTTTGGTAGCTCTTTAACCCCAAGTTTCAGCACTTGGAATTGATCCAAAACAGCATGAAAACACAAGAAAAAGATAGAAAAAGATTGAAATGAAAGCAGGGAAAAAGGTGGCAAGCTTATACCTCTTGAAGAGTGAAAGCTTTTGTTGTAAACCAAACTTAATCCTAAGACACTCTCAAGTTTGAATTATGGTTTTAAAGTCTCAACCAAGGCTCCAAGCTTAAGCTCTAATGGTGTATATGGTGTATAAATATAATTCAAAGATGAGAGGGTAGCACAAAGATGACTTGCAAAGGAAGAAGGAGCTCTCAAAGGTGTTTTAAGCTCTTTGAAGTTTTTCTAACCCTTAACACAGAGGCATTAACTTGTGTTTATAGAATTTGAGACAAATAGGTCACAAATATCTTCAAAAATAGACAGTTGGCGGATTCCTGCCCAGAACAGTATTTCTTGCCCAAAAGCACCGCTAGGCTCTAATGGACACGGTTGGGCCCAAATACGGCACGGCCGGCCCCCAATGAGGTTCCCCTATTTCTCAGTTTTTGGTGCAATGCAGGTTGGCACAATGTTCAATAATGGATTTCTGAGGTAAAAACAGTGTAGGTATAGAAGGTTGGGATTGTTTAAAGCTCAAATTCGGATTCCTTTGTTGAGAATTTAAACCACTTACACAATGTATGGGGTGTCTATAGTAGAATCCACATCCGAGAGGTGTCCTACGACCCTGCATAGTCGTCCCATGTCCCGGCCGGCATCATTAGCCACGGCTACCATGTGACCTGCGAATAGAGAATTCACCAGTGTCAGCTGTCACTAGTTGTCTTAGCTATCAGAGTATGGGCCGAAGCAATAGAATTGAAAATAGAATTGGAAAAAAAGTGAGTATAGTACCTCTTGTGCTGTCACCACGTCAAAGTATTAGCAGTAGTAAGCAAAGATGGTATCATCACGGTGCTTGGGGTGACACCTGTCCTCATACTGCAAGGAGTAAGGCATAGATGCCTCTACCTCATCCCTCGAAACCGAGGCAAGGGAAGGGAAATATGCGTATACCTATAGCTGCAAGAAAAGATCTGTCATGCCCCAAACTCGCCCCCAAAAGTTTGGGCATGACCTATTCAGAAACGGACACTTAGCCTGATATACATAACATATAGGGCCTGAACGGAAGCATTTAATATCATACAATAACATAAAATAACATCCATTGAGCCACCACTACTATGCTAGGATCACAAACATTGCATAAGGCGAATAAACATACAGTGACATACACTTGAGAACTAATTATATACATATACATACACAGACTCAACCCCATGATTGGGCGTATAACAAAACATTGATGAAGAAAGTGTGATATACACTTTAACTTTAGGCCAACAATTAGAGTGCAACGTCAAAAGTTTAACAAAACTTCACAAAATGCACAGGTTTTAGCTAAGTGCCAGGACACACTAAGGTTGACAAAAGGGAGGCGCGCGTTGAGGGTTAAGGTTGACCTCCAGATGGATTACCTACAGAAGTAGAGAAAATACAGAGTGAGCCAGGCTCAGTGAATAATAGTACTTAAACTTAACATTAAATAAACTGATTTATAATGCATATAGATGCGTAGGCATATGTTTAATCCCATTCAGTAAACATTTTCAAAATGGCCTCAGGCCCAGATTTTATTCAGAGCGGCTTCACGCCCAGAGATGTACAGAACGGCCTTAGGCCGGGCAGATTTTACAGATTGGCCATAGGCCTAACAGATTCCACAGATTGGCCATGGGCCTAACAGATTTCACAGATTGGCCATAGGCCCAGATATCATCAGAGCAGATTAGTTTCAGAGTCATATAGAGTTTCAGAGTCATACGGAGGTACACACATGTACACACATTTTTCCAATCATTCATATCAGTTAACACATGTAATTTGCGATGAACAGAGTGTTAATAGGAACTATTAGCTATAAGTAAAGCGTACTACTACTCACAGTGCGTTGATGGCGCTACAGCTCCTTCCGATATGTGACCTATGCACACATATAACTCACAAATTAGTCCAAGTCCTTCTCAATTTCACATTTCATTCGATAACTTCCAGTAAATTAAGAAGCATTTTAAAGATTTCAAATACTAATTTTAACCATCCAGAGGGTCAAACAGGTCAAATGGAGCAGAGAGAATTTTTCAGCATGGGCCGCACGTGCAGTTGTGAGCCCCGTACATGCGGCAGTGGGTCCCGCACGTGCGGTTGGGAAGCCCCGCACGTGCCTTTTTAGCAGTAGCAAAAACCCAAAAATTCTTCATTTCCTGCACGTGCGGCCATGACTCCCGCACGTGCGGTGATTTGCCCAGTTTCAGTCCGAAATTCACATGAACACCCAACCTTGGTGAGTACTTACAAGGCTCAATACAAACCCCTTCATGGTTAGAATAAGTTCCAAAACCATGTATATAGGGATCACAACATATATCAATTTAAATATGATTTAGGTCATTAATCTTAAACTCATAAACATACACAATCCTAAAGTATTTCCATCTTCCACACACACCTGCATAAACACACACACACACATGCAACCATTTATTCATATAGATGAGTTCAAACTTAAAGATTGAAGACATAGGATATAACTTCTTACTAGATAGCTCAAGTGGAACCAAAATAAATAAATGATAAGATTATCATGCTAACTATCCAACACACACATACAAGATTTCCATTACAACTCTAAATCACACAACAACAAGGAATTCCTACTCTAAAGCAAGGAAAGGGGTGGACCTAAGTGGGTTGAACTCACATTGAGCTTAATACTCTTGAATTCTTTTCAATTCCAACTTCTTGTGTGAAGAAGCTCCCCTTTTGATCCTATCTCTCAAACCCTCTCATTCTCTAATTCTCTCACCCAGGAGATATTTTTGTAATGGCTTTCCCCCAAGTCAAATGTTTAAGGGGACAATTATATGTAAAGTAAATAAAACAAAAATTAACCAGTTTAATCATCCCCAATCAAATTTTTACAAAAATGCTTATTATGACTTAAAAATTATGCTGATCTCAAATGTAAATTCAATTTCAGATTATCAAGCCTCTAAGGCTCCCAATTCCTGATCCAAACATTTTAATTGTGACATATTTTTTTTTCTTATTAAACAGATATAGATCTCCAATCACAAGATCCATTTGCTCAAACTTAATTTCACATAAAATTTCACACTAAACATTTAAATGCACAGAATAAGTGACTGAAAGTACACCAGATACATATACGAGGGTCGGGTTATTACACTCTCCCCCCCTTAAATAAGTTTGGTCCCTCAAACTTGTTTTACCTCAAGATCGGAATAGATGCGGATATTGGTGTTGCATTTCCTCCTCTTTTTCCGAAGTTGCTTCGGTTCCGTAATGTTCTTGCCATTCAACTTTTACCATTGGAATTTCCCGATTTCGTAATTGTTTCACTTGCCGATCTAGAATTCGAATTGGTTTTTCTTCATAAGTTAACTTGTCATCCAACACAATTTGGTGGTAATCTATGACATGAGACGGATCTGGAAGATATCCTCGAAGCATAGAAACATGGAACACGTTATGTACTTGGCTCATATTTGGCGGAAGGGCAACTCGGTAAGCTACCGGACCCACTCTTTCCAAGATTTGAAAGGGACCAACATACCGGGGTGTTAACTTACCCCTTTTCCCGAACCTTGGATGTCCCTTTATCGGAGTAACTTTCACAAACACATGACGATCCACTTCAAATTCCAAATCCCTTCGTCGGTTATCCGCATAACTCTTCTGTCTACTTTGGGCAGTTTTCAATCTTTCCCGAATAGTTTTAACCTTTTCAGTTGTCAACTGAACAATTTCGGGCCCTAGCAATGATCTATCCCCAATTTCGGCCCAACACATGGGGGAACGACACGGTCTTCCATACAGAGCCTCATAGGGTGCCATCCCAAGACTCGAATGGTAACTATTATTGTATGCGAACTCTACCAATGGTAGATGGGTTTCCTGACTTTCCTAAAAATCCAGAACACACATTCGGAGCATATCTGCTAATGTCTGTATCGTTCTCTCGGATTGTCCATCTGTTTGAGGATGGAAGGCTGTGCTAAACTTTAATTTCGTCCCCATTGCTTCCTGCAGACTTTGCCAGAATCTTGAAACAAATTTTGGATCCCTATCCGACACAATTGAGACCGGAACACCATGGAGTCTCACAATTTCATTCACATAGATCACAGCGAGTTTATCCGCATTGTACTGGGTCTTTACAGGTACGAAGTGAGCGGACTTAGTTAATCGGTCTACAATAACCCACACAGAATTCATACCCCGAGGAGTCTGTGGTAATCCTACGACGAAATCCATGGTAAGATGTTCCCACTTCCATTCTGGGATTGGAAGGGGTTGCAATAACCCTGCCGGTCGTTGATGTTCTTCTTTTACATACTGACATTGCAAACATTTAGAGACAAACTCTGCGATCTCCTTTTTCATATGTGGCCACCAAAAATTTTGCTTTAAATCTCGGTACATTTTAGTACTCCCCGGATGCATTGAAAATCTCGAGGCATGTGCTTCTTCCATTAATTTCGGTTTAAGTTCCAACACATTGGGGACATATATTCGGTTTTGAAATTTGAGTACCGAATCCACCAAACTGAATCTTAGTTTCAATTTTATCCCTAACTCATCATATATCTTCTTTAAAGTGTCATCTTCCATTTGACGTAGTTTGATCTCTTCAAGTAATGTCGGTTGGGCCATTACTGCTGCTACTATGGCTTTCTGACCATGCACTACACAGTCTACTTTCATCTTATCCAAGTCAATCATTAACTCCTCTTGCTCCGTAAACACATTTGCCAAGTTCCCCATACTCTTTCGACTAAGCGCGTCTGCCACTGTATTGGCTTTACCAGGGTGGTAATGGATCTGCAAGTCATAATCTTTAATAAGCTCTAACCACCGCCGTTGTTGCATATTCAACTCTTTCTAGGTGAAAAGGTACATGAGGCTCTTATGGTCGGCATAGACTTCGCAAGTAGTGCCATACAGATAGTGTCGCCATATCTTCAAAGAAAAAACCATAGTTGCTAACTCAAGATCATGCGTGAGATAATTCTTTTCATGGGGTTTAAGCTGTCGGGAAGCATAAGCAATAACTCTTCCATTTTGCATAAGCACACAACCAAGTCCTTTATAAGAGGCATCACTATAGATCACAAATCCTTCAGTACCAGATGGTAAGGCCAGAACTGGAGCTGTAGTTAACTTTGTTTTCAATTCCTGGAAAGCAGATTCCTATTTTTCTGACCATTCAAACACAACTCCCTTTTGAGTCAATTGTGTAAGTGGCACAGCGATTTTGGAAAAATCTTGAACAAACCTTTTGTAATATCCAGTTAACCCCATACAACTACACACCTCAGTCACATTGGTAGGAGTTGGCCAATTCACGATCGCCTCAATTTTGTGTGGATCAACAGAGGCTCCTTCCTTTGTTATAACATGCCCCAAAAATGCCACCTCTTGTAGCTAGAATTCACATTTCTTCAGCTTTGCATACAGTTTCTTCTCTCGAAGTGTTTGAAGGATTGAATGAAGATGATTCTCATGAGCCTCTGCACTCTTTGAGTATATAAGGATATCATCAATAAATACCACTACAAACTCATCCAAATAAGGCTTGAAAACACGATTCATCAAATCCATAAACGCTGCTTGTCATGACCCAAACCCGCCCCTGTGGGTCGAGGACATAACCGGCCAGTAATCATGAGATTTACCTACGGCCTCCAACCAAACCAAAAGTATGTTAACAGAGTTAATGGGGGCCAAACGGAAGCAGTTTAAAACTTTGTCCATAGAGCTGTGTTTACATGGCACATCATAACAAACCATACATATGCATATTAATAACTCACAACAAAATACGTACTACACAAGGTTCTGTACGTACAGGATCATATAAGTCTAAGTCAACCCAAGAAAACTATGTACAACATATTCAAAGACTTCCCCCACATGACAAAATAAAACCGAATGACAAAAAGGCGAAGACGGGTCTCGTGCGTGAGACGCAAGAGCTGACTCTTCAAAACCTTTGTTGTTCCTCACAGACTTCACTGGGGCTGGGTTTGATCTTCTCTTGGCTCACCTACAACACATGAATGAGTGTGAGCGAAAGCCCAGTGAATAATATCAAATAAAGGAGTTATACAAATAGTATGTAGAACAATATGCTTCAAACGGCCTTGGGCCCAATTCATATTTTCATTTATGTCAAACTGGCCTTTGGCCCATTCATTTATTCGTGTCAAACTGGCATTTGGCCCATTTATTCATGTCAAAACAGCCTCTGGCCCATTCATTCATGTCAAAACGGCCTCTGGCCCATTCATTCATTCCTGTCAAAACGGCCTCTGGCCCATTCAGTTGGCATAGCAACATTATCCACCAATCGAATCAACGAACTTATAAACTTACATAGAACTAATTAATTTGGACAACAACATATTTTCAGATATCTTTGTTAAGATATTACTCACAGTGATCGGTTGGTTGGTTTGCCCTGGAGCTCGACCCTACACATTCCATGAACACAGAAGGATCACAAACAATTCAATCCGTTCTAAATTCACATTTTCCTCTTTAGGCTTCATTCTTATCTCTTTAACTCAATTACAATGCTCAATGCATGCCTAAGAGTACTTAGAAGTGAAAGAGGACGGAAAACGAAACTCAGAATGCCTTTTCAAAATTTCAGAAAATAGGGTCCCCGCTCGAGCGGACCCATGAGGTCTGCAAAAGTGCTGGATGCATCAAAATTACGCTCGAGCGTGAAGTCTGGCGCTCGAGCTAAAGGTCTGTCTACATAGCTCCCCGCTCGAGCGTGAACTTCCCCGCTCGAGCGGACTGCAAAAATACTGGGAGCACGAAATTTACGCTCGAGCGGCAGTTTTCCCGCTCAAGCGAACATCAAATTTTTTGGGTTTTCCAGCTAAGTTCTTGAGCTCAAATCCAGCATTCAAACCAATCCAACTTACATTTTATGGCTCAAACTTCAAATATATTTATGCTATCATGATAGAAACACACATTTACATCAATATGGAGCTCAATTTCATAAATCAAACACATGCATGTCCCAATTGACATCAAACTCATTTCCAACATGCAAATTCATGCATTCAAAGCTCCTGTTCTTATAATTTGTACATGCATGTGATGTATTACCCTTATTCTCAACCTAGATGATGCAAATGGTGATTACAAACATGAGTTTTAACCAAAACTCTACATGAATCATATATTTCAAGCTCAAACATGCAAATTCAAAGCAATGACACACATACATGCATATATTGACCTTCAATCCAACATGATCAACTCAATTCCATTTCAATTCTTACTCTTGATTACCCAACTCGCTTGAATACATACTTTACAACATTAAACTCATGAATTACTCACCAAGGAGCTTTAATCTTCACAAACTAAGGTTAATTCTTGAGCTAGCCTTCAATTTACTCAAGCTTCTTGAGCAAATCTCCAATTGTTTCTCTCTCTCTCTCTCTAGCCGGTCCTCTCTCTATTTTAGAGCTCAAGATCAGCCAAAATGCAATAAAGGAGGAGAATTGAGGGTGTAGCGCCCTTTTACAACAAATCCCACTAATTCTAATTTAATAATAATAAATAATTGGGCACTAATTCAACAATTTAATCAATTTAATCTGGTCCTAATCAATTTTTCAATTAAACTTCACCGTAGGCTCTAAAAATAATGCCAATCACAATGGCGCGACCAAGTTCGGTTTCGGTGGCTGATAGGGCCTTCAATTTAATTCCCAAAGCAGACAATCAAATAGATATTCCTACGGTGAACAGATAGAATTCAAAACCACATATTTTCACATAATGGCACACAAAACATATCAAACACATAATCATATTCATGTTAAGGACCAATTAGCATGCTACAGAACAAGGATATTACACTGTTGGTGCATTAGTAACTCAAAAAGGCATAACCAGAAATTCGTAATGACCATACCGGGTTCGAAAAGCTGTCTTCTCAACATCATCAGCTTTAACCTTTAGTTGGTGGTATCCAGATCGTAAGTCAATTTTCGAAAAGACCTGTGCCCCTTGTAACTGGTCAAACAAATCATCGATCCGCAGCAATGGGTACTTATTCTTGATCGTCACCTTATTGAGTTCCCTGTAATCGATACACAACCGAAGTGTTCCGTCTTTCTTTTTCACAAACAAAACTGGTGCACCCCAAGGAGACACACTCGGGCGAATGAACCCCTTCTCAAGTAAATCTTGCAACTGAATCTTTAATTCCTTCATCTCAACTGGTGACATTCTATATGAAGTCTTAGAAATGGGTTGAGTTCCCGGTGCCACTTCATGGTAAACTTGATTTCACGGTCTACTAACTCTCTCGGTAATTCTTCCGGAAAGACATCTGGAAATTCTCCGATAACTGGAATCACGTCAGTATCTCCATTCTTCACTTGCCCCTCCAAAACACTGCATAAATACCCCTGACACCCTTTCTGAATTAATTTACAAGCCTTTGCTGCCGAAATCAAATAAGGTGGAGAAGTCACTCCCTGTCCCTGAAAAGTAGACTCTGATTGACCCGGAGGGTGGAAACTGATTTGCTTAGTCCAACAGTCAATAGTTGCACCATATTCACTCAACTAGTCCATACCCAGAATAATATCAAAATAAGTCATGTCAAGAGGTAACAGATTCGCATACACCCAGATATCCCCAAGTTGGAGTTCACAAGCAAAATATACAGAAGTACAGATCATAGAATCCCCCAAAGGTAAGGACACACATAGCATATAAGATAATACTTCTTTAGATTTATCTAAATTGGGAGCAAATAGTTTTGACACAAAGGAGTGGGTAGAGCCAGAATCAAACAATACATGAGCAGAATGACCGTGAACGATAAAATACTGGACACCACTGTTGCAGCATTTTGTACATCTCCTGGAACCAATGCACACACCCTGCCTTGTCTCGCAGTGTCTTTATTGTTAGCAGGTTTGACAGCTGACTTGGTGCTGGGAGTTGGTGTAGACCCCGCTGAACTTGTAGCAGTCCTATTGCCATTTTGTTGAGTCCTCTGAGGGCAATCCCTTACTTGATGGCCCATTTTACCACACCTAAAACAGGCTCCAGACTTCCGATAGCAAGTCCCACGATGCTTCTTTCCACATTCTGAACACAGGTGTTGAATCTTGAGTAGGGGTGGTAGTGCTGGAGATCCCTGAATTATGCTTCTTGTTTGGTGGAGTAGCTGACCCCTTTAACCATTGATTGTTCTGCCTCTTTCCTTTCCATTCGGAAATCCGGTTATGAGTAGCAAGGTTTCCCTCCGCTATAACAGCTCTTTCCAACACATCAACATAGGTGGGCAACTTCAGCATGTTGACTCGATCCAAAATAGCACTCCGTAATCCCCCTTCAAATTTTCGTGCCTTCTTATAATCCGTATCCACCATATGAGGTGCAAACCGGGCTAGTTCTGCAAATTGGGCTTCATACTCTGCAACGGTTTTGTTCCCTTGTCTGAGAGTTTCAAATTCAGTCACCTTCTTATCTCGCATACTTTGGGGAAAATACTTGTCATGAAACAGCTCCAAGAATCTATTCCATGTTAACCCCTGGTGTGTAGTTCTCGTAAGCATCCACCACCTCCGTGCCTCGTTTTCAAGAGTGAAGGTAGCAAGTTGCACTTTCTGAGCTTCGGTACAAGGAAATACTTCAAATAGTTTTTCTATGCCCAACACCCATGCTTCAGCTTTCATCGGTTCTATTCCTTCCTTGAATGATGGTGGCTTCATCTTTTTAAATTCCTTTGTAAGGTAATGGTTCGGTCCTCGGCATGGGAATCTTGTACCACAGGTGGAGGTACTGGTGGCGGTGGGGGTTATGGTTGTGGCTGTTGCTGTTGTTGCCGTAAAGTCTCCGCCATTTCCATGATCATTCTCTCCATCATGTCCAACCGTACAGAAGTAGCATTTTCTGGGTTTTCTGTTCTTGTTCTCACCATATTCTACATGACAATCAATTACAATATGCACAAGAGATATACTATAGGCATAATTCAAAATTGTTAGCGTTAACAGAGTACAGTTAACGTTGCCATCGATCTTTCATATATTTTCAGAATATGATGCATGATGCCTAAGTCTTTTCTAGACATCCTAAGGCTCAATGGATCGGGGTGTGAGATAGCAACTCGTGCTCTGATACCACTTGTCATGCCCCAAACTCGCCCCTAAAAGTTTGGGCATGACCTATTCAGAAACGGACACTTAGCCTGATATACATAACATATAGGGCTTGAACGGAAGCATTTAATATCATACAATAACATAAAATAACATCCATTGAGCCACAACTGCTATTCCAGGATCACAAACATTGCATAAGGCAAATAAACATACAGTGACATACACTTGAGAACTAATTATATACATATACATACACGGACTCAACCCCATGATTGGGCGTATAACAAAACATTGATGAAGAAAGTGTGATATACACTTTAACCTTAGGCCAACAATTAGAATGGAACGCCAAAAGTTTAACAAAACTTCACAAAATGCACACGGTTTAGCTAAGTGCTCGGACACACTGAGGTTGACAAAAGGGAGTAACGCGTTGAGGGTTAAGGCTAAGCTCCAGATGGATTACCTACAGAAGCACACAAACTACAGAGTGAGCCAAGCTCAGTGAATAATAGTACTTAAACTTAACATTAAATAAACTCGATTTATAATGCATATAGATGTTTAGGCATATGTTTAATCCCATTCAATAAACATTTTCAGAACGGCCTCATCCCCAGATTTTATTCAGAGCGGCTTCATGCCCAGAGATGTACAGAACGGCCTTAGGCCGGGCAGATTTTACAAATTGGCCATAGGCCTAATAGATTCCATAGATTGGCCATGGGCCTAATAGATTTCACAGATTGGCCATAGGCCTAACAGATTTCACAGATTGGCTATAGGCCTAACAGATTTCATAGATTGGCAATAGGCCCAGATATCATTAGAGCAGATTAGTTTCAGAGTCATATAGAGTTTCAGAGTTATACGGATGTACACACATGTACACACATTTTTCTAATCGTTCATATCGGTTAACACAGGTAATTTGCGATGAACAGAGTGCCAATAGGAACTATTAGCTATAAGTAAAGCGTACTACTACTCACAGTGCGTTGATGGCGCTATAGCTCCTTCTGGTATGTGACCTACGCACACATATACCTCACAAATTAGTCCAAGTCCTTCTTAACTTCACATTTCATTCGATAACTTCCAGTAAATTAAGAAGCAATTTAAAGATTTCAAATACTAATTTTAACCATCCCAGAGGGTCAAACAGGTCAAATGGAGCAGAGAGAATTTTTCAGCATGGGTCGCACGTGCGGCTGTGAGCCCCGCACGTGCGGCAGTTGGTCCCGCACGTGTGGCTGAGAAGCCCCGCACGTGCCTTTTTAGCAGTAGCAAAAACCCAAAAATTCTTCATTTCCCACATGTGCGGCGATTTGCCCAGTTTCAGTCCGAAATTCACATGAATACCCAACCTTGGTGAGTACTTACAAGGCTCAATACAAACCCCTTCATGGTTAGAATAAGTTCCAAAAACCATGTATATAGGGATCACAACATATATCAATTTAAATATGATTTAGGTCATTAATCTTAAACTCATAAACATACACAATTCCAAAGTATTTCCATCTTCCACACACACCTACATAAACACACACACATACACATGCAACCATCTATTCATATAGATGAGTTCAAACTTAAAGATTGAAGACATAGGATATAACTTCCTACTAGATAGCTCAAGTGGAACCAAAATAAATAAATGATAAGATTATCATGCTAACTATCCAACACACACATACAAGATTTCCATTACAACTCTAAATCACACAACAACAAGGAATTCCTACTCTAAAGCAAGGAAATGGGTGGACCTAAGTGGGTTGAACTCACCTTGAGCTTAATACTCTTGAATTCTTTTCAATTCCAACTTCTTGTGTGAAGAAGCTCCTTTCTTGATCCTATCTCTCAAACCCTCTCTTTATCTAATTCTCTCACCCAAGAGATATTTTTGTAATGGCTTTCCCCCAAGTTAAATGTTTAAGGGGACAATTATATGTAAAGCAAATAAAACAAAAATCAACCAGTTTAATCATCCCAAATCAAATTTTTACAAAAATGCTTATTATGACTTAAAAATTATGCTGATCTCAAATGTAAAGTCAATTTCAGATTATCAAGCCTCTAAGGCTCCCAATTCTTGATCCAAACATTTTAATTGTGACTGATTTTTTTTCTTATTAAACAGATATAGATCTCTAATCACAAGATCCATTTGCTCAAACTTAATTTCACATAAAATTTCACACTAAACATTTAAATTCACAGAATAAGGGACTGAAAGTACACCAGATACATATACGAGGGTCGGGTTATTACAAGATTAGTTTGTGTGAGTCAAAAAGTAGAAACAGAGATAAAGACAGAAAGTGCAAAGCAGAAAGCACAAAGTAGAAACGAAGATAAGATAGAAAGCGCAAAGTAGAAAGCATAAGGAACAAACAAAAAGTGTCGTGTGTACCTCCCAGGCTCTCAGGTAGCCTTCAACCATGTTCCCTTTCTTACGGGAACCGGAGCTCATATAGCCATATAGGGTGGCGAGGCCAGCACCACCCCAATTGTAGAACCGGACTCAGGGCAATACCACTAAGGCGCTCAGCACGTACAGGCCTATGATATTCCACATGTTCGCAAACAGGTGGTACCAAGGAGATATTTCAAGAAGCCTCCAGTGTACTACTCAATCTCCTCCTGCATCTTTGGTTGGCTCCCATGGACGTGATTCGTAAAACCAGCTATATCTGACCATAACCGACCTATCCAGGGAAGGGCGTGTACTGAGCAAGTGAATCCAAGCAGCCTCCCATTAGCCCATATCAAGGTCAAAAAGAATTGGATCACCCCCTACTCTCAAGCTAGTGATCATTGAGAAGTCGCAAGGAGTCATCGTCATCTCCCCGGTGGAAGGAAAAGTGGAAGGAGTTGGTGGTGTCCCACCACCTCTTCACCAAGGCACTAAGAAAGGCCCGGCTGGCCAATAATCGTGCTAGCCTGGAACAAAATAGGCCAAAGCCTACATTATCGACTAGCTTGCAGACTCGAGCAGGGAGGTCCTGGTACTAGTCTCTGGCCGTTACCGCCCCGTAGCCTTTCCAGAAGAGAGCGCCACCCTGTGATGAAAAGAGAAAAATATATCAGATGCATAATAGAAAGAAAGGCTGTACTAAAATGGCAATGTCCATGAAAGAAAAGGTTCTTATCTTCGTGGCATCATAAGAAAGGTGAGAGGCACACTCCCTCAATAGAAAGTTCTCAGGTGCACCCGGGGCAATATCCTCAAACCTCAACATGCCACCAGGGGCCATCGCGTGTGCCCGAGGGTGGAAAGTGGCAGGGTCGAATGGCCTCACTCTCAGGGGTAGTAACTCGGGCTCAGGCCCTAGAGGGTAGATCTCTTCCACCTCAATGTCGGTGGCGATGTCCTTCGCTGTCCCGTTAGCCTCATCAACTATAGACTCCTCAACCTCGACAGCAGGTGGAAGCATGGGTACCTTAGGAGGGGCACCGTCATGGAGAAAAATGATAGAAAATGGAAGAAAATGAGGAAAAAAAAAGGAGGAAAAATCCAAAAAGTCAAACCCTAGGAGAGAGAAAAAGAGAGAAAAAATTGAAACCCAGGAAAAGGTGTGAAACCCAAGAAAAACACAAGAGCAATGAGTCCAAAACAATGAAAACCCACAAAACTCAACCAAATCAAATTTCAATTAGTTCAAAATGAAGAGGGCCAAGTTGGTTTTACGAAAAACGTTTGCGTGGGGCGTTGGGTAACATGATTAAAGTGCAAATCTAGAGAGAGAGAATCCCTAGAGAGAGAGGTAGATTGTTTTCGGAATGTTTGGTGTATGGAAATGAGGTTTAGGTGTTTTGAACAAACCAAGAGGTAAAAACCCCCTTTTGCCCCCGAATCTAGATCTGGTGGCCGGCCGGCTAGTTGTGTGGCCGGCCATCCAGATCTTGTGGCTGCCCAACTCTACAGTATGACACACTTAAACATATATCTTAAAATCTCTATTGTAATACTTATTTACAATCTAAATTAACAAATCAGAAAACCTAAAATTAAACTTCATATTTATCACTTTTTATCAGATAACATGTACTAACACACATGATTTTAAAACCAACAATGGAGATGCTATACAATTTGGAGAAAAGTAATTTAAAACCTACAATGGAGATGCTATACAATTTGAAGAATAGAGGACAGGAAGATGTCATGGTCAAGAATATATGTGAAAGTGAAAGTCAATGGGAGATCCTTTGTGAATGTGATTATGATTTGCATGGCTCAAAAGACTTAAAAAGTGTTGATACTTATACAAGCGATCAAGAGAGTTATTATTGGTGTATATTTGGTCCTCAGTTTTCTTGGGACACAGCATAATGGGAATTTTCTTGTTTGTTCTAGTTTAATTGGGACCGAATGGGAGTCTGTTTCTATCAGCAGTTGAACTTGTAGAGGCAAAGCCTAGAATTGTTAACCTCAAGGGTTTGGTCTGGTGGAGGAGATCGGGGACTTGGAGGTTTGCTCATGCCAAAGTCTTAGGTTTGACTCTTCTTGCAAGAAAAAAACTCTTTGTAGAGCATAAACTCTATATTGGAAGCATGGTTCTAAATTGCGGTATTGGATAACGTAACAGTATCGATCGCAGAGTATCGATATTGGTAGTATCAGTCGGTACGTATTGGAAATCGGGTGTTGTGGCTTTGAAATTTTAAAAATCATTTCACAGGTTTTTCAACCTTTTCTTTCCCATACCGATTTGAACTGGTGAGTATCGTCCCATTGCGGCTTGTGTAATGATTACAGACCGAAACGAACCGGGACTTTGGCCGATTCTCTTACGATGTCATGTTTTGCATGTTCACAAGGAAAAGTGATTATTAGACCATCTCATCAAAAGTAGTAATTGAATCTCCAACCTTTTTGCGAAAGATTCAAGGAGATATATGTGGACCTATAAATCCTGCAACCAGACCATTTTGTTATTTTATGGTTTTGATAGATGCATCAACTAGATGGTCTCATGTTAGTCTACTATTTACTTGTAATGTAGCATTTTCCAAGATCTTTGCTCAAATAATTAGATTACAAGCACGATTTTCAAATTATCCAATCAAAACAATTTGTCTTGATAATGCTGTTGAGTTTAGCTTACAAGGATTTGATAATTATTGCATGTCTTCTTTTTTTTTTTTAGTGCAATTAAGTTAATTAATTTGTTAAAATTAGACTCCATCTATAATTTTTTTTTAATAAAAATCATTAATAATGTCAAAAAAAATTATTTATATAATGTAAGAGGGATGCCACTACGATGGTCTTTACAATTTGTGAGTGAGAAAAAATAAATAAATAAAATTTTGTGTTGTTATTTAATATGATCTAACAATCTAAATTATTTTAATATCATCCACTAACTAATAATTTATATGTATATTCAAGATTTATATAAATACATATATATAATTTGCGGTTCGGGTTGCTCGGGTTGTTTGATGTCTCTATCCAATCCTGTCCAAATTTAATTTAGGCTTTTGAATTTTTGCCCAAACCCATACCAAATTCAAAAATATTTGTCCAAGCTCTAACAAATTTTGGATTGGGCTCGGGTAGCTCAGGTTGAGCCCACCCAAATTGCACCCCTAAGTTGTATGCTTTATATAATATGATAGATAACATAACAGATGTTTGCAATAAAAATGGCAATAGGTTTTATATTACCATTTGTAACAGAAAAACAAAAATGGAAGAAAAGGGGAGAAAACACCACTTTGAGGGGGAAGATCTTCTGTTGGTTCAATTTGAGGAGAATCAGAGCTCCATAATTCATAAGAAGTTTAATTCAAGAAACATCCAATTTTCAATCTGTGACTATGTCTTTGAATACAAGAAATTAGATTACAAACTTGAAAACCCACTAATTACTATAACACATACAACCTAACTATCTAAGCAAATGGTCTCTTGATTCTTGAGCAATGCTCTGTACCATTCATTTCGAGACATCTGCCCTATTGTCTCCTAAAACACAACATAAAAGTGATTGGTCCTACTGTTTAACCAATAAAACCGATCCATTTAAGGGTTCTGAAATAATCACTTGTGCAAGACTTTACTTTCAATGGGGAACATATCCCACTAAACAATACTTGAAGTTAACACAATTATAATCTCATAAATTTCTCAAGTGATCGGAAACCCAATACTACCCTTAATAAGTTTCCCGTTGTGTTAAGTGTTTTAAGTCAAGGTTAGAACAAGCAATTGAAATAACAATTTCTACACAAGTATAAACATTTCATGGCATCCATTTAAGGCACTACAACCACGAATATAAGTAGAGGACTCACTAATGCTCTATACCATTCTTCGTCATCTTCCTCGGAGAGGACTTAGGGGCACTGTCTCCGTCAGCATCGCTATCAGAATTAGACTCTGAGCTGGCCTTGTCGTTATCTTTGCTCCCTAATCTTGAACTAGCATCATCGTCCTCGTTCTCAAACTCAGAGCGTCAGCTCACTGCCTCCTCAGAGTCACTGGTCTCGGTATCATCACCACTCAAAAATGGCTCCGAGGAGTTGCTCCGATCCCGAGCACCCCTGTCTCTGCCTTGACCTCGGCACTCATCTCGACCACGTGCTCGGGCCCTTCTACCTCTTCTCCATGCCGCTGAGGAAGGTGCTGCCGGTGCTAATGTCGTCGCTGCTGCTGGTGCCCTCGGTACAGATGGAATCTGAAAAACAAGTGTCAACATATCAGATACAATGTATGTATTGTCATTTCAAAGTGTAGTATGTGGAATGAATGCAGTATCCAGATTGGGTATCGTATGTAGAATGAGCGTCATGCAGAAACTAGATCTAGCCTGAGTACAGTGTGCCAGTGTAGTTTGAGGTGGTGTCAGAAGGCATCTCAATGTATCAGTGGGAATATGATAGTATGGTATACAACAAGGTAAGCAGTGAAATGCATGTCGAAATAGGGGAAAATACTTGAATACCATGGATACTGTGGAAATACTCTTCTAATCTTGGGGGACGCTCATGATCCGCTGCTAATCACCTAAAAAGGAATAAACACTCCGGCCGGGGGTGCTGGAATTAGCACTCTGACGGACAAGTCAGTCTTTACACTCAAGATTACTTGTATTCTAAGTTAAGCGTAATGGTTCTCACATACCTTTCTCGAACTGAAGATCCTGTATTCATAGTATTCTCTTTGGGCCTTAGGGCCTGGCCCAACCCTGATCCTTTACATGTACTTCTACTCGGCCTTTGTTTTACTGGTAGGAATGCCAGCTATTTTATTCGGCTCTTCAATTGAATAGGGCCAATGCCGAATAGAGGTTATGTTCTGGACCAAACTGGTCCAATCATCTGTTGATCCAAGTTTATTCGGCTCCCACAATTGCCCCACAAATACCCCACTAGCATCAGTTAGTCGGCGTGTTTGGCTTTTAGTCTGGGAAGTCAAAAATTCGACGGTTAATCCTCTTCCCGATGCGTGTCAGAATGCGTTCATGCTTTTTGGTCATTGTAACGCTTTCCCGCCCCTTTGTACACTGCCTTCATTTAATGCGATTTGAAATTGTCTCTTCGAATGTATGTTCTGAATACTCAAAGACATCTGGCTCGCCTTCTAGTGTAACTCCTACATTTCGCGGCTTCTGCATCCCCTTGTCTCTCGCTCTTTCCTTCGTCTCCTGTAAGTTTTCTTCTCCTTCATTTTTGATCCCCCTTCTTTGTTTGCTTTTAGTTTTCCATAATCCTTGGGTTGGCCAAAATGGAAAAACATCTAAAGGATCTCCTTTCTGCGGATCGAATCTCCGGCTTTCGACGCCATTTCTCCATCCCTGACGACGTCTATCTGTCACTTTTGGCAGACAGCACCACTGATATGGAGAGGGAAGATGAGAGTACAATCGTCTTTCCTCTCCTATCAATTGCTGAGGGCAGTGTCTGCTTTCCTTTTCACCCACTTTTAAGGGCCATTCTTCAGTACTGGGGTCTCATCCCTTCCCAGCCCAATGTGAACTTCTTTCGTATCATAATGGGAATTGTAGAGATAAATCGGCGTCTTAGAATTAATTTAGGTATTCCTGCCATTCATCACTGTTATGTCCTAGCCAAATCTACCGGCTGGCTAGGACGCTACTTTCTTAGAGCCAAGGATACTGATCATCACTTAGTGACCATGCTTGCCAGCTCTGGCAAGCGTGTCGACGACGTGATGGTCGTTGTCCATGGTAATTGGGAATTTGGCGAAGGTGAAGATCACCTAGACCCTGTGCCACGACGAAAAGGCAAACCAGGTGGCCGATTAGATCACTTTGTTTCTGTTATTTACATATATATGTATTCGTCACTATGTTTATCTAATAGTTTTGTGTATGCAGGCAGCAATTTTAAGAGAGTGTTGGTTTTAGACGACGACGTTGTTCTCGCAGAAATTAAAACCACACTACAGTTCGTCAGTCGTCCAAACCTTTAAAAACAAGGAAAGGCAGCCCACATTCTCCTACGGTACGAGCCGACTTACACAACATTCTCGGCGGCAGACAACATTCCGATCGCGCGAGGCGACAATCATCTTACAGCCCGCATCTTCCTTAGCTTCAAAAACTTGAGACAAATCGGTTTAGAATTATCTGATTCTGAACACGTGGAAGAACAAGTGGCCGAACCAATCACCGAGGACCCGGACCGGCTGGCCGCGAAAGTTGATGAAGCGATTAATTCGACCTTTGAGGAAGCCAGATTGAACTCTTCTGACCCTCTGTCTACATCAGGCCGAGGAGACGCCTTCGAAGATATTTTTACAAACATGGGAGACCTTCCCGGTGATTACTCTGAGGATATGGCTGGGGAAAATCTTACGCAGATGGCACGAAAGAGAAACGCCGAACGCATGGCCGCCTGACAAAAGGCCGAAGCCATCCGTTCTGGACTTGTCCCGACTGAATCTGTTCAACCTACTATTGTAGAAGAAACGGCTCACGTTGCCGTGGCCGAGACGGAAAAAGAATGTCGAGCGCCCGATTACAGAAGGGCGGCCGATTTCTGAGGATCGGGGCGAAAAACGAAGCACTGAGGGCAAGGACGGCTTCGAAGAGGGCCTCATTGATAAATGGCCACACTTAGAGGAGTCGGCTGTGGTTGCTCCTTTCGTTATTGAGCCAAAGATAAAAAACATGCCGATCTTCTCTAAAGCATCGGCTTTGAAAGATCCAGCTGTGGCATTGAGCTTGGCTGCCTCGGTCTCCTTGTCAGCTGACAAGGCGACCTTTCATGCCGAGCCGAATTTGGTAACCGTAGCATTAGCTGCCCAGTTGGCCCTTCTGGTATGTGACTAACTCCTTAGTTGGTTTGGTTTGCATTCGATGTATCTTGGAATGTAACGATCCTTTGTTTTGCAGATGGTTGGAAGGATCACTGAATTAGGCCGCCGCCAGCATGACGCCGTTAAAAGGATTGGCTGTTTGCAATCAGAAGTTGATTGTCAAAGGAGCAGGGTAGAGTTTGAGGCAATGAGAGCCACAATGGAAAGTGCGTGGGCCAAGGCTGAGAAGGAAAGGGCCAGGACTGCTGATCAACTCAGGTCTGACGCGGAAGAGAGGGCAAACGCGAGCGAGGAATCACTCAAGTTAGCCAAGGAGGCGCTTGCCAAGCTGGAGGCCGAGTTGGAAGAGTTGAAGCAGGCCAAGGAAAAAGTCGACTCTGAGGCTTCCACGGCGTTCGAATCTGGGAAGAGTGCCGCCCTTAATGATTACGTAGAAGAAGTCCCCAAATTCGAGAATCGGGGATTCAAACATGGCTGGCTCAAAGCCCTTGCTGCCGCTGGAGTTACATTGGCCATGCCAATTCCATACGAGCAAGTGGACATTGAGCCGCTTGAGTCTGATCCTGAGACTTGATTTGGGAGACATTCTAGTTTTGTTAGGTTTTTCTCAATTTCAATGTATGGTTTTGTTTAGTAGATTTTCATGTATAAATTAGTTACTATTTGCGCTTAATTTATTAATGAAAATTTCCTTTTTGTTTCACACTTCGTTGTTCGCAATTTTTGATATTAACGAAGAGTTTTGCTTTCCACTACTTTGGATAAAATGATTACTGTATGTTGTGCTTGCTAACTATCGATCTGAAAGGAAGCAGGATCAAAGATGAGTAAATTAAATATGCCACTGCATAGCTACCGATTAAATAATAGTGTAACTTGATTAAATTAAATATCGCACTACATATCTGCCGATTAGATAACAGTGTAAATCCATTAACAAATTAATTTAGTCTTAATTTATTCGAACAAGTAAATCCATTCGGCCCCATCGTAGGCCCTTAGGTATTTGGCCAGCAGATTAACAAATCTGCTCTTGCCTTAGCCAATGTATGAACTCCGAAAACCATGTAGGACTAGTTCATTAAGTGGCTGCGGCACAAATCGATCGGCATTGCGCCTAGGAGTTTGGCCGATCAGATTAACAAATCTGCCCTTGCCCCAGCCAATGTATGAACCCCGAAAGCCGAGTAGGACTAGTTCATTGCGTGGCTGGGGTACAAATCGATCGGCATTGCGCTTAGGAATTTACTTCCTTCCGAAACACCGAGATACGTCCCTATGTTTCTCCTTCCTTCTGAAACACCGGGATACGTCCCTATGTTTCTACTTCCTTTCGAAACATTGGGATACGTCCCTATGTTTCTCCCCCTTTGGTTAAGAGCATTTGGAATACGTTCCAATGCTCACACCATTCCGAAACATTGGGATACGTCCCTATGTTTCTCCCCCTTTGGTTAAGAGCATTTGGAATACGTTCCAATGCTTATACCATCCTGAAACACCGGGATATGTCCCTATGTTTCTCCCCCGTTTGATTAGAGCATTTGGAATACGTTCCAATGCTTATACCTTTCCGAAACACCGGGATACGTCCCTATGTTTCTCCCTCTTTGGTTAAGAGCATTCGGAATACTTTCCAATGCTTATACCTTTCCGAAACACCAGGATATGTCCCCATGTTTCTCCCTCTTTGGATAAGAGCATTTGGAATACGTTCCAATGCTTATGCTACTCTGAACACTGGGATATGTCCCTGTTCTTCTCCTTCTTTGGTTAAAGAGCATTTGGAATACATTCCAATGTTTGTACCATCCCCTTTCCTCTCTCGCGTGTGCTACACTGAGAGGTTCTCCCTTTCCTTACACATTTTCAGCGTGTTTGGAATTTGTCTCAGGTTGCATTGTTTTGCATCCATCCCGCATTGTCATGCATCCCCTCACTTGCATTGTCACGCACTTTCAATTGCATTGTCATGCATATTGCTAACAATATTGTACCTGTTAAGTTTCTTTCCTTTGCAGGCACGATATTGTATGTACGGTTCATTTGAAGCTGGCGTGACCAGATGAGCCGGACAGGTATTGTATTATCCGTGTGAGACGTAGTGAGAATTACATAATTCTCTTACATCCTTTCTGCATTGAAATGTAGTTTGGTTTTCGGCTTGCTTAAAACTGTTGCATGTTATGCTTCGTTACAGCTTTCTTTGCATGATCATAAGTTATACTTGGCTTTGTGCATTATCTTGCATTTTGCCCCTGCCTTCGGGCGAATATCTTTATCTATAGCTTGTATGCTTTGTCTAAGTCTTTGGCCTTGTCAAAAATCGGTCGTCTCTGGGCTTTGACATTCACTTCCATCATTGTTATGACTTTCGAGTTCTGTCAAAGAGGGGCAACTGTAGACACCCCTTTTTTGACCATCCTCAAGACTTGGACGTCATCGTTTGAACACTCGATGATTATCTATGTTTGTGTTCGTCTTGAGTTCTCAGAGGTTTCGGCCGCGCGCCTTGCCTCAAGACCTCTTGACCTGTTTATTTTGTGCTTGGTTGTGGACCAAACACTTGTGTTTTTTTGCTTCTAAGGGCAGGGAATGGCTTGTTGGCCATCCCCACACCTCACCGGCCATGGCTTGAGGCCACCGGCTCTGTTTTCTTGCTACCGGCCAAAGGTGTTGGCCGATCGGCAATGTTTTTGGTCGGCCGGCCATTGTTTTGATCAATCGGCCACTTTTTCTGACTGAGACCTTTTCTTGAGGAAGTTTGAACCTTTTGAACCCTTGTTTTAGCTTCTTAAGGAAGTTTGAACCTTTTGAACCCTTGCTTTTAGCTTCTTGAGGAAGCTTGAATCTTTTGAACCTTTGTTTTAGCTTCTCCAAGAAGCTTGACCCTTTTGTTTTGGCTTCTTAGAGAAGCTTGAACCCTTTGCTTAGCTTCTTGAGGAAGCTTGACCCCTTTGCTCTAGTTTCCTCAAGAAGCTTGGCCCTTTTGCTACAAGTTTCTAAGAGAAGCTTGGCCCCTTTGCTCCAAGCTTCTCCAAGAAGCTTGGACCTTTGTTCCTCTATAAAAGAAGAGCTCCTCTTCTATTGCAAGGGTTCCAAAAAAATTTTGTTAAGGCAAACAATATACATCTCTCTATATCTCTCTATTTTGAGCTCCAAATTGCTTGGTTCTTGGCCCCTTTGCACACTAACTCTTAGCCTAACACCTCCATCATCAACCTAAGCATCTTGGAGGCCATTTTCAGAGGCTAAGGGACTGGTTTTTGGTCCAAGAACCTGCTAGTTTCGTAGCTGTGCATCAAGGGTGAGAAACACCCTCTTTATTCCCCATTTTTGCATAGACTTTTAGCCTATCTTTCATGCTGTTTTGAGCTTAACTTATAACTGATAAAAGTTCTTTTTTTGCATGATTTTGAAGTTTGTTTAAGATCACTTTTGTGTTTGGGCTTGTTTACCCCCTCTTAGGCTTTGTTTAGCCTCATTTTTGTGCCTTTTTTGTGAGCTTTGGGACCACCTTGTATTGGCCCTATGGTGTTTTGAGGTTCTAAGAAGGAGAGGGGTGATCCTCTCCTTTGTTGTCTTGTTTACTAGCACATTTGGCCTTCCAAAGGGGCCTTTATTTGCACACATCTTGAGCTTGTTTCAGGCCTTTTTTAGTGAGTTCTAGGGCCTGCATAACCCCTTTCCAGAGTTAGTTTTTCCATGTTAGATGTCCTTCTTGCATGTGTAGAGCAACCCCTTGCATGGCCTTCCAAAGGATCACCTCATTCTAGCATGTATTGGACACATTTCAGTGGGTATTTGGTCATATTTTGGCATGCCATGAATCTGTTTTTGGTTGGTTTAGTGGCCCCTTGAATGCTTCATATACATGTAGTGTAATCCATGCTTACTAGCCTATGTTGCATGTTGTTTTGGCCCTCCATTCTAGCATGTTTTGGCCATACTCCAAACATGTTTTGTTCATATTTTGGGTTGCCTTAGCTTTGTTTTTAGGCCTCTTGGTCGATTGGTGCTTGCCATGCATGCTTGTAGTGTACTAGCCATGTTTAGCTTTGAGTCTTGAAGCCTATTGCGTGCTTATATCGAGGTGTTTGCATGTTTTAGTATCATTGTGTATGATATTTTAGAGCTTATACTTGTGCCACACTCCCCTATTTTCCATGCTTTAAATGTGTTTGAGAGTTGTTGTAGACACCCCATTTCTGACCGTCCTCAAGACTTGGACGTCACCGTTTGAACACTGGGTGATTATCCATGTTTGTGTTCGTTTGGAGTTCCCGGAGGTCTCGGCTCGCGCGCCTTGCCTCAGGATCCCCGAACTCGACCGTTTAGTGTCTGGTTTTGCACCAAACACTTGCATCCTGCCTTGGAAGGGCAAGGTGGGGCTTGTAGACCATCCCCACCCACCACCGGCATTGGCTAGATGCCACCGGCTGGTTTTTGCTGCCACCGGCAATATAGTTTGCCGGCCGGCACTCTTTGTTGCCGGTCCACGCTATTTTGTGCCGGTCGGCACTCTTTTTGGCCAAGATGGCATTTTTTGCCGGCCGATTGCTGTTCATCTGCTTTTGCAGATATTTTTGGACAGCTGTTTAGCTTTTGCTCCCCTCCATACACGTGTATGGAGGGATCTCCCTCTTGCAAAGCTTGTCTTGTAAGCTTTACAAGAGGCATATAGAGAGGAACTCTCTCTAAGGCAAGGAAGAGGTTTTTAGACATTTTTGAGGAGAGAAGACAGAGGAGAGCTCTGGTTTTTCCTATGGTTAGGGTTAGATACACTCACCTATCTCTCTTTTCCTCCCATTTTGTTCACTAGGTGTTTTGTGCCTTACTATTGCACACAAACACCTAGTGTTTCACCTTCCTCTTGGAGCTGAGGTTCTAAAGAGTGTGTTTTGAGATTTTGGTCTTGGATTCAAGCTCAAGGAGGCCATTGGAGCATCTTTGTTGAAGAAGGCATCAAGGGTGAGAAACTAGTCCATTTTTCCCCCATTTTTGCATCAATTTTCTACTAGTCTTAGAGCTGTTTTTGTGATTATTGTTAACATAAAAAAGTTCTGTTTTTAAGCCCTCTTTGTTGTTTATTAAGAGTGTTTTGTTGTTTGAGGGTTGTTGACCACCCTTAGGCCTCAAAAGGCCTCATTTTGAGCCATTTTGTGCTAGCTCCGGGATTTTGGTGTTGAGGTCTCTTCACCACTGAAATCTTGAGGGATTTCAGTGGTGAAGATGATGCTTTGAAGTCCCAAGAAGGAGATGGCCACCCCCTCTCCTTGTTGTCCTTGAAAAGGACACATTTTGGCCTCTTAAGGAAGCCTATGCTTGAGTGTGTGTTGAGCATATTTGGTTTGTTTTTCATGCTTATATATGCATGATATAACATGATTTCAAGTTGGTTTTGGAACTCCATGCATGTTTAGCATAGTTGCCATGTAATGCCCTATTTGTGCCTTAACATGTTCTAGGTTGTTAGCCTTTGTTGGAGCATGTTTTAGGCTTGCATTTGTGAAGTTTATGTGCTTATTTTGCCATGTTTTAGCTCTGTCCATAGTCTTTTGGGTTGATCTTTGCATGCATTATAGAGCTCCTTTGTATTTGGGCTTGTTGGCCTTGTGTATGTGCATGTGTAGCATGCCATCTTTGCATTGTTTTGGTGATTTGGAATCATCCTACATGCTATTTCAGTCCCATTTCCATGCTTGTTTGATTGCCTTGCATGCCTCTTTAACGCTTTGGAAGCATGTGTTGCAATGCTCCATGTTTTGGCCATGGTGTATGCCTTTGTATTTGGGCCACTTAGATGCCATCTAAGTAATCCTTTAGCTTTGTTTTAACATGCTAAACCCCTGTTTTTGGTCCTTCTATGCATGCCATGTTTGGTCATGTTAAGTGTAGTTCAATGCCTTATTGATTTGCTTTGAACACTTGGACTATTCGTTGCATGTTTTGGCTTGATTTTGTTGCTTGGTTTGGCACCATCCTAACATGATTTCAATACTCATGTTGCATGCTAACTTGTCCATGTTTCCTTCTTTCAAGTGTGCTTGAATGTTGTTTGATTCATGCTTAAGTGTTGGTCCTTATGTGCATGTGTGTGTGCATGCCATTTAGCTCTCACTCTTTAGCACTTTTGGCCACTGTTTTAGGCCTATTTTAGAGTTGCCTAATTCATGTATAAGTCCATCTTGCCATCCATTTGCATTGCCATATGTATGCTTGCATGATTGCATAAGTGCCTTGCCATGTCATGTTGCATTCCTAGCTTGTATGCCTAGGTTGCATTGCATTTTGCATGCATGCCTTGTTCCTTGAATTGGTGATAGGAATAGGGCCTAATTTGTTTGATTGGTTTGCATGCATTTGAAATCAAAGTTGCATACTTGGTTCCTTGGGCCATCATGCATGGAAATGCGTGATTGGTGGTCCGAGAACCGAGGCACATGTCCCTTTGAGTCATTACAATGATAAGAGACATGGTTGGTGCATACATGCCTTGAATTGTGCTGCCATGCCTTGTTTTGCCCTCTGTTGCTGTGAGTTGCAGGTTCTGCAGGAATACTCTGCCGACCGGCAGTGTAATGTGCCGACTGGCACCATTTTCTCTGCCGACAGACCCTATTTTGTGCCGATGGACATACTACATTGCCGGTGGAAGTTTCATTCAGCCGGTGGTGATCCCCTATGTCCAAGGATGCAGTCCTGAGGTTTTGACAACCTCCAGAGGAGGAAAGGGAGGAAAACAGAGGCAGCTTGCGCATGGCGGCACGCTTCTCGAGACGTTTTACTGTTTTCCTAAATTAGTTAATTTGTTAATTAATTAATTTGTAATATTTAATTAGCTTGCGTAGTTAATTAATTTGTAATATTTATTCGGTCCCTCCGAGCGAGGGCAAATCTGTAATAAGTGTGTGTGGGTGGTGTGTATGTCTTCCAACCTCACTTCTTTCTTCCCTTTTATTTACCTGCTTATGATGGTAGATTAGGGCACGTTTAATTTAGCACACCTTATGCTATGCATGTGTGCATCCATGCATTTGTATTGCATGCATTAGGCTCGGTACATCACGCTAACTGCATCAGTACTTCAATTCAAAAATTGAATATGTGTTAATTGTGCATTTTCACATGACATGTCTAGGATTAGCCAAGCCTATCTTAGCGACATTTTGTATGCGATGCATTAGGCACTTAACATGGACTTGGATCATGCATGTTTGCTAACAAGTTCTTTGTTTTGGCACGGAGTACTATGTAAGTATTTCCGCTTTAGCATATCGCATGAGTGTGAATGTTACCATGACAGCATGCTTAACATGTGGCTAGATGCTTATGTGTTAAACTGTTTTGAATGCCTGTGGGTGAAGGCCGGATTGTTTGAGTTGGAAAAACTCGTTGAAATCCGTATTTTAGCCTACTTGCGAGTAGCAAATTCCAAAGCATTTTCAAACCAAACGGATATGCAATGTTTATTTCCAAATTAGGCAATCTAGTCTATACTTGTTTGCTGCGCGCATAACATAGTAATTCTAGGCTAATAACCGGGTTAAGAACATATAACGTTTTCAAAATTGGATATCACGGTTAGTAGAGGCCGGTCTTCGGACCGGGCGAAAGGGGGTGCTCATAGCTGACCTTCCCCGATCGTACCTAAGCTCCCGAGCCGAGACAACTCCGGTGATGACGGACACGTGGCCTTCGGCACCGAGTCAGGGTTTCCTAAATTCTCCCATTTTAAAATATTTAGGTGGCGACTCTGTATCTGGCAAAGCAGTCCATGTTTGGCACTACTTTTTCAAAAATCTGTTTCTCAAAACGATTTGCCAGATTTGGACTCTTTGGTTTAGATTAAGAACCGTGACACAAATCGAGTCCGAACTGTAGCACGAGGCCCACGCGGGCCCTGTTACAGTTTCTGGTGACTCTGCTGGGGATTTTTTAGAGAGTTTGACTCGAACTCGTGATATCCAGTTTTTGATCTCATTTATGTGTTTCTTTGCATTACATGTGCATTGGTGCGCCTAGGAACACAGTGTTTGCCATCTGCCATTCCTGAACAGTTTGCCGGAGGCTTGTCTTGTCAAGGCATGTCCATAAGGCTGACCGGCTATGGGCTCTGACAGTGTGGGAACACAAACCCCGGTTTACCGGGGCACCCTTTTTGACCATTCGACCTAGTGCATATTCGGAATCCATAGTGACCATTCCAAACTAGGACAGGTTGCTTACCCGATGCTAAGTTGTTTGAAACCGCTGTGTGCGTAGTGAAACCCTAGTTCCTGACAAAATAGGACAGGGAAACCCTACCCTAACATAGGGGTGTTTTGGCTCTCTTTACTTGCTATGTGCTTTTAGAGTGTATCTCTACAGGAATGCATATACCAGTTTGCGAGTTTGAGTATCGGGCCCGAAGGCGCCAGAATCAGTGTTGTTGAGAATCAGTTATCAGGAATCAGTTATCCGCGGGTATCAGATTCAGTATTTTGGGAACAGAAATCTGGGAACAGTGATCAGCAGTAGGGTACAGTTGTTTGGCTACACCCGTGTTTGATCAGTTTGGGCTGAAATGCTGTCTGTTTTTCTTTCAGTTCAGAGAGTTGCAGAGTTGATACAGAACAGCCAGTGTCTCCCCTTTGCTGAGGCAAGATTTACGGCGACACAAAGTTCAGAAGAAATTGTGGTTATGACAGCCGCACCGGAGCAGGGAACCACTCCGCAGAGTGAGGCCAGCGTCAGTATGTCATACCCGCCCAGGTCGCCCGTTGTGCACCCGGTTTGGGCTCCCCAGTTATACCAGGCTCGTGAGCCCACCACCTTCGAATTGATGGGGATGATAGGCGATCTCCAAAGGTCTGTGGCAGACCTCGCCTATGGAATGTCGGCTTCACCGCCAGCGGCGCCGTACGCCGGGAATTTTGTACCACAGGAGCCCCCGCTACTGGGGCGGATTGTGATAGAGCTCAGCCAGCCAGAGGTGGCTTCCGGCTATAGCCACGACATGTCAGCACCAACCCCGACCCTTGATCAGGCTGAGGCCAAAGGAAAGGACAAGGCAAAGGTAGACGCCGACCCTATTGAGCAACTGCTGTGGGCAGTCGAGGCTTTGAAGGCCAGAGGGATGAACAAGCAACAAACATCTGCAATAGTGACCAAAGCTGTAGATGATGCTTTCCCCGCTCCAACCAAGGGCAGTTCAAGCCAGACAGAAAACCGGGATGGGCCCCGTCATGCCCAGACAGTTCCAGTAGTTCCCAACCCTGCACCGGGGAAGGTTCAAAAAGCCAAGGCAGCGCCAGCTGATCCTTTCGCCAGCGCATATGGCAAGAATCCTCAAATTGCAAAGTACCTGCCCCGAGGGCGCAGGGTCTTTCACGACCTCCACATGCCTTTGTTTAGGGCATTGCTGATATTGGCAAAGAATGGGCATCTTAAGCCTTTGGAGTCCCGGCCACTCCCGAAGAATCTCCCCGCCACTCATGATGCTACCTTGTACTGCGCGTACCATCAACAGTCCGGTCACAGTACCGATGGATGTTCCCGCCTTCGTCATGAAGTGCAGGATTTGATTGATAACAAGGTTATCCTACCACCCACCTCAGGCAAGCCCGTCACCACTCAGTTGCTGGATTTCGAGGGCTCAGATACTGCGAGTATGTAAAGTGAACCGCCTGCGGGCAACATTTGGTACACTTTTGATGAAGCGTCTGGCACGCATTTTTGAGCATCGGTGAAACCGAGTTTTGTAAATCCTGACTTGGATATCGAGTCAGTCTTTTGTTTTGAGTCTGTCTCCTTGTCTTGAGTCAGTCTTTTTTGCTTAAGGGTCTGTCTTGTTGTATCGAGTCAGTCCCCGTTGTATATAATACCAGGTGATTCTAGGGTTGTTGTCCCGAACACCGTTTTGTTTTGTAATTATCTGTTTTTGTTTTGAGTCTGTTTCTGCCGAGGGGCCAGTTGCATCAACAAAGCCGATTGAAACAGCTGTTGCTGTCTCAACCTTCATGCTTGCTTTCAGCATAAGTGGCGGAGAATTTGAATGGGCTGACAGTACATCTCGCCTGCTCTCCTGTGTGCCAAACTCATTGCATTAACCTAAGTTTTTCACAAACAAACTTTTTGAACACTGCGGTGATGAAAACGAAGAGGAAGGAATTCCTCGGGTTTTGCAAAATTTTTGATCATTTTGAGAGAAAGAGAGGCGTGCTAAGCCTTTTTATGAATGAAATCATGCTTGTCGGCGTGAGTACTGAGAAGGATCCTGGCCTGATCCAGATTGGTTCCACACTATCTTCGGCGCGAGCGATTTGTCGCTTTCTTAAAAACTTTCAAAAGCAAATGTTTTACGCGGCCCTGCGAAGACCTGTGTAGAATCACTCTTGAGATTACGCAGTCCAGGATCGCTCTCAGCCTCAAGATTCAACCTATTTGTTTTCCGAGTTTGAACCCGTTTAGAATGTTCAGAAAGTTCAACGGACAAACGCCATGGAGGCCCGTGTGGCCAGTTTCGAAACAGCCCTCGAGCAAGAGGCACCAAAAGCCGAATCAGAAGGAGAAGATCTCGTCGGAAGAAGCTCGTAGAGCAACCGTGATGGATTCTTCTGCAAATCAGTGCAACAGCCGGTCTCCTAGACACAGAGAGGCTTCAATTTCAAGAAACCATTTGGCATGGATTTGTTACACTTTTACCGTTTGAGAGGCTCGCTGGGTCGAAAACCCGGAAGGGCGGTCCAGGTAAAAGTTAGAGCAAAAGAAAAAGAAAAAAAAAAGAAAAAAAAAGAAAAAAGAAAAAAAAGAAGAAGAAAGAAGAAAAAGAAATGAAAAAGAAGGAATAGAAAATGAAAAGAAGCTCGCAAGGTCGAAAACCCGCATTGGGCGCCTTGGCAAAAATAAGAGCCTAAAAAAAGTGAAGGTTAAAATACCCGAGTGGACCTTAACCGGAACTACGTAAGGCTTGATTCCCATGTTTGGGATACGTAGGCAACTTCATCATGAAGTCCAGCCCCCAACGCTTTCATAAGCGTCTCAGTCCATGCAATGGTTTCGATTTCATTTTGAAGTCTAGTGGCCAACACCCTTCAAGGTGATTGTGTCCATATATGTGTTGTGACCGTCTTCGTCATCGCTGTGTCTGAGAGTTCGACCATCGCCAATGAAGACTGTTTACAGATTGCTGCGGCACCATCCCAAACAAGGGGCAACTTTCCGTTGCCACAAGCCGTCGTGAGACGCCATTCAAACTAGGGGCAACTTTCCATTGCCTCCCACCCTCCTTCAAACCAGGGGCAATTTTCCATTGCCTCCGATCCGAGGTTGCGCATCTCAAAGAGTAAGTTTCATGCTCGTTGAGCATTGACTGTTTGAAAAATAGTTTTTGAAAATTTTTACTGAGGTTGACTATTTTCTCGAAAACTATTTCATTTTCCAAAACCGGACCATTGTCTTGGACCCAAAAAGGAAAATTTTCAGTGCTTGCGGCCTGACTTGCATGCCTTTCAAATCAAAAATCGAACAAGTACGTTAATCCGACTCTCATTTTGATCAAAACCGTTTTAGTAGAAAGCAAAAACGAAAAAATGGTTAAAATGATGAACTAGGGGCACAGTTGAGTCAGGCGCTGTCTTTCCCCCGTCATCGACGTACTTGCCAGAAGAGCACGCTGCCTGCCGGAAGAAATAGCCGTGAGCTAACGATGTTGAGCATGAACCCACACCTTTCTATTTATCCATCAGTCACCCCGGGGAGGGATGAAAAATGAGAGATTGAAGAATAGAGAGGTGTAAGTTGAGAGAAAAGTGAGGAAAAGGGTTTTGAGAGAAAATCCGAGCTTGAGAGCCGAGTGATGCGAGAATCACAAATCAGAAAGGGTGGGAAACAATACCCAGATTGAACTGGCTCCTCGTGGTCCGAGGTCTCCCATCTTCGTTTACGCGTCTGTGTCGTGTCTCTTTCATTTGACGGTCTCGTCTTTTGTTTTGAGTCTCTCCCGAGCGTGTCTCGTCGTGTTTAGGTCGTGTACCTCTTTGTTTGAGTCCTCCCCGCTGTGTTCAGTTGTAGGCTCGATATCCCGGTTTGAAAAACCCTCATTCGATTTCAAAAAAATCGCTTATGCTCAGAATGCTGTGCCATTCTCTACATTTGAACGTGTCTCGACTCCAACCGGTTCCATCTTTGAGGTCCGTCCTGTCAGATTGGGCTGTTTGTTTGAGAATTGCCGTGTGCAGAATGAATCGAATGCCGTGTTATGGGCTGTATGCAGATTAATCCCCAACGGAGTAGGCGCTGTGTGTCCAGAATCAGGCAGTGGGTTGCTTAGGTTATTTTGCTGTTGGCTGTCTAGTTATCTGATTATTACAGTGCAAGTGTTCAATTTTCAGACAGCCAATCAATTCCGTTTACATTGAGGTGTAACATGATGAGATGCGATGCAATGCATGAAAGGTGTCAATGTAAACACTTTTTCAGATAAAAAGTCCGTTTCATTTCATTATCTTTTCAAATGTACAAGTTTTGGAAACAAAAATCTGCCTGCGGCAGTACAAGGTAATCTATCTACCAACCAAAAAGAAAAGTACAAGAAAGAAAGAAAAGATAGCAAAAATCTGCATCTGTGTCGATCACTCTAAGGGCCGTCAGTCCATCCTGGTCCTCTTCCTGGACGAAGGTCCAGGGGCATCATCAGCGTCGTCGTCAGAGCCCGAGCTAGAATCGCCTCCGGTCTCCTCCTCCGATGACCCTGCCTCCGCCTCTGACTCCTCGTCGTCGTCATCGTCCGGGACTGGAGCTCGCGAGCTACTCCCGACGTGAGTACGCCCTCCCCTGGTACGGGGAAATATCCTGCCCTCCTCATCTCTCCCCCGAGCAGGGACAGCAGGTCTAGCTGGAGCACCTCCCGCCATGGGAATCTGAAAAGGAGGCTGAAAAGTACACGAAAGGGAAATGCATCAGTATGCCGTGAGCAGTTTATCAGTGCAGAATGCAGTGTGTGAGTACAGTGTATGAATGCCGTGAGCAGTTTGTCAGTACAGAGTTTAGTGCAGAATGCAGTGTATGCAGTGTTCAGATACTGTGAGATCAGTGTATCGGGTGTTGTGCCGTGCATCAGATTATGTAAAGCAGTGAATGAATGGTTTGAGGCCAGTGTCAGAAGGACATACCGGTATGCTGTAGACGGCTAGAAGGTCAAATGTCCGCTAGAGCATCCCCATCATCGAGGCATTCATCGCCAACGACTGACCGGTGTACTCAGAAGAAGCCTGCAAAGGTATCAGATGCATTAGTATTCTGTGGAATATCAAGTAAACTGAAATGAAATGACTGCAAGAAATGCAGTAGAACATACCGGCGGTAAGTCGGGGACATCAATGAACTCATGGCCAGCCGGTGGCCTCATCTTTCGGCCGGTGGGGTTCCCACAGCCTTGTTTAGGCCATTTGAGAAGTTTGTGGTCTTCATAGCTCAAGAAAGTGCAAGAAAGTGCATCTCCGACGCTCAACCGACCTCCGTTTTTGACCGCAGGCCGTGTCTCCAGTGCGTGGCACTCGAATTCATGCAAGGTGTATCCTTTTTGTATCCTTTTGAATTCAAAAGTTGCCCCATGTGTGTTGCACAAGTTCATCACACTACTTCGGTGCATTACATCGCACTGTTGTGCGCCGCACATTTGCATTGTTATGCACGTGTTACATGTGTTGCAACACGCACCCCTTTGCATTGTCGTGCACATTTCTCATGCATCATTGCATTTCCATTCCATGCATTGTCATGCATTCCGGAATACGTGCGTTGTTGCGCATTTAAGCCCATTTACACTCCGTGTGACATGCACGTCACACTTGGTATCGCACTGTTTTGTGCATTGTATTGTTCGCGCTGTTTTGCGCATCGCACTGTTTTGTGCATTGTATTGTTCGCGCTGTTTTGCGCATTGCACTGTTTTGTGCATTGTATTGTTCGCGCTGTTCTGCGCATTGCACTGTTTTGTGCATTTCAAAATTGTTCGCGCTGTTTTGCGCATCGCACTGTTTTGTGCATTGTATTGTTCGCGCTGTTTTGCGCATCGCACTGTTTTGTGCATTGTATTGTTCGCGCTGTTCTGCGCATTGCACTGTTTTGTGCATTTCAAAATTGTTCGCACTTTTTTGCGCATCTCATTGCATTTTGCATGCATTCCATCGCACTGTCCTATGCACTCGCGCATAGCGCTGTCTTGCGCATCATACCATCGTGCAACTCACGGTCTGGCGAGACCTTAAACACGCACGGTCTGGCGAGACCTTAAACACGCACGGTCTAGGAGACCTTAAATCCTTTGGAGGTGCGAAACCTTCAGCGCATTGTCACGCGTCTTGTAAATACCCCCGCGGTCTGGCGAGACCTTAAACACGCACGGTCTGGCGAGACCTTAAACACGCACGGTCTGGGAGACCTTAAATCCTTTAGAGGTGCGAAACCTTCAGCGCATTGTCACGCGTCTTGTAAATACCCCCGTGGTCTGGCGAGACCTTAAACACGCATGGTCTGGCGAGACCTTAAACACGCATGGTCTGGCGAGACCTTAAACACGTACGGTCTAGGAGACCTTAAATCCTTGGAAGGTGCAAGACCTTTATTGCATTGGTGTGTACACTATTGCTTTGTACATATCTTAAGCCGCGTGTTGTCGCGCATCTCATGCAACATGCATTTCATACATCATTTGCATTTCAAAAAAAAACAAACAAAAACATGCATTGTCATGCATACATTTTGCATTACGGTCTGGCGAGACCTTAAACACGCATGGTCTAGCGAGACCTTAAACACGTCCGGTCTAGGAGACCTTAAATCCTCTGAAGGTGCAATTCCTTCGGTGTTTGTCGTGCCCGAACGACTTTTCGGTGGTCTGGTAAAGCCACCAGTCTGTGCTTGCGATGAGTTCCTAGAAGACCAACTGGGACGGTGGAAACTAGAGTTCGAACGGCTTATGCCTAGAACCCAAAGGTTCGGGAGTTCCGAGACTAAAGTCTGGTTTAAATACCCAGAGGTTTACCCTCGGCTTGAAATCTGTATGGAAGCCCCATAGGTTGAGACGGCATGTCTACGCCTCAGTTCTGGATACTGAACCAACCTAGTATATCGCCCTGTTGGTAAGATAGGGAAAGTTGCAATCATAGTCATTGCATCATAGTGCATTGTCATGCATTTGCATTGTAGATTGCATGCATTCATTGCATCACCTTCCATCCATGGCTTGCGCCTTTCCGGGTTGAGCTTGGTCTGGTATGTGTCCTTACTTTTCATGTTAAAACACAGTTCTGTATGTGTATCGCGCCGATTCCACGTTGATATGTTGGTTGAGGGTTGCGGCACCTTTTCTGTGTTACACATGGCTCGTATGTATGCATGCCTTTCCTAGGCAAGATTTGTTTGGCTTGCGTGCCATATCCATTGTATCCATATCCATTCCATTGCATATTTGTAGATATTGCATTGTAGATTGCATGCATTCATTGCATCACCTTCCGCCTATGGTTTGCGCCTTTCCAGGTTGAGCTTGGTCCGGTATGTGCCCTTACTTTTCATGTTAAAACACAGTTCTGTATGTGTATCGCGCCGATTCCACGCTGATATGTTGGTTGAGGGTTGCGGCACCTTTTCTGTGTTACACATGGCTTGTATGTATGCATGCCTTTCCTAGGCAAGATTTGGTTTGGCCTCCGTGCCATATCCATCCATTACATTGTAGTGTAATTTTTGCATCCGGCATTAGGATCGTAGTCCTTCCTCCAGCGGGTTGTTTCCCCACTTATGTCAATTCCACCCAATGCTTGTTCTTGCGTCTGTCTACAATACTCATAGTTCAGTTGACCGTTCTATGGTAGACAGACTTGTTACCTCCATCAATCTATTTGACATAGGTGTGGTTTCGAACCGTTCGTGATTGGATCACGATTCAAATGCTTTGCATGTAGCTTGCATTGTTTCAATTACATTGCATCTTCATTTGCATTGTTTATACATTGTTTTGTATATATTGCATATCGTTTTGCATCCATTTTGCATTGTCATGCATGTTGCTAACAATATTGTACCTGTTAAGTTTGTTTTCTTTGCAGGCACGATATTGTATGTACGGTTCATTTGAAGCTGGTGCAACCAGACGAGCCGGACAGGTATTGTATCTCCCGAGTGAGACGTATTGAGAATTCCATAATTCTCTTACATCCTTTCTGCATTGTAGTGTAGTTTGGTATGCTAGCTTAAAACTGTCGCATGTTTGCTTCGTTACAGCTTTCTTTGCATGATCATAAGTTATGCTCGGCTTCGTGCATTGTCTTGCATTTTGCCCCTGCCGCCGGGCGCATACCTTATTTGTCTTGCATGTTTGTCTGAGTCTTCGGCCTTGTCAAAAATGGGTCGTCTTTGTGCTTTGACATTCACTCCCATCATTGTTATGACTTTCGAGTTCTGTCAAAGAGGGGCAACTGTAGACACCCCATTTTTGACCGTCCTCAAGACTTGGACGTCACCGTTTGAACACTCGGTGATTATCCATGTTTGTGTTCGTTTGGAGTTCCCGGAGGTCTCGGCTCGCGCGCCTTGCCTCAGGATCCCCGAACTCGACCGTTTAGTGTCTGGTTTTGCACCAAACACTTGCATCCTGCCTTGGAAGGGCAAGGTGGGGCTTGTAGACCATCCCCACCCACCACTGGCATTGGCTAGATGCCACCGGCTGGTTTTTGCTGCCACCGGCAATATAGTTTGCCGGCCGGCACTCTTTGTTGCCGGTCCGCACTATTTTGTGCCGGTCAGCACTCTTTTTGGCCAAGATGGCATTTTTTGCCGGCCGATTGCTGTTCATCTGCTTTTGCAGATATTTTTGGACAGCTGTTTAGCTTTTGCTCCCCTCCATACACGTGTATGGAGGGATCTCCCTCTTGCAAAGCTTGTCTTGTAAGCTTTACAAGAGGCATATAGAGAGGAACTCTCTCTAAGGCAAGGAAGAGGTTTTTAGACATTTTTGAGGAGAGAAGACAGAGGAGAGCTCTGGTTTTTCCTAGGGTTAGGGTTAGATACACTCACCTATCTCTCTTTTCCTCCCATTTTGTTCACTAGGTGTTTTGTGCCTTACTATTGCACACAAACACCTAGTGTTTCACCTTCCTCTTGGAGCTGAGGTTCTAAAGAGTGTGTTTTGAGATTTTGGTCTTGGATTCAAGCTCAAGGAGGCCATTGGAGCATCTTTGTTGAAGAAGGCATCAAGGGTGAGAAACTAGTCCATTTTCCCCCCATTTTTGCATCAATTTTCTACTAGTCTTAGAGCTGTTTTTGTGATTATTGTTAACATAAAAAATTTATGTTTTTAAGCCCTCTTTGTTGTTTATTAAGAGTGTTTTGTTGTTTGAGGGTTGTTGACCACCCTTAGGCCTCAAAAGGCCTCATTTTGAGCCATTTTGTGCTAGCTCCGGGATTTTGGTGTTGAGGTCTCTTCACCACTGAAATCTTGAGGGATTTCAGTGGTGAAGATGATGCTTTGAAGTCCCAAGAAGGAGAGGGCCACCCCCTCTCCTTGTTGTCCTTGAAAAGGACACATTTTGGCCTCTTAAGGAAGCCTATGCTTGAGTGTGTGTTGAGCATATTTTGTTTGTTTTTCATGCTTATATATCCATGATATAACATGATTTCAAGTTGGTTTTGGAACTCCATGCATGTTTAGCATAGTTGCCATGTAATGCCCTATTTGTGCCTTAACATGTTCTAGGTTGTTAGCCTTTGTTGGAGCATGTTTTAGGCTTGCATTTGTGAAGTTTATGTGCTTATTTTGCCATGTTTTAGCTCTGTCCATAGTCTTTTGGGTTGATCTTTGCATGCATTATAGAGCTCCTTTGTATTTGGGCTTGTTGGCCTTGTGTATGTGCATGTGTAGCATGCCATCTTTGCATTGTTTTGGTGATTTGGAATCATCCTACATGCTATTTCAGTCCCATTTCCATGCTTGTTTGATTGCCTTGCATGCCTCTTTAACGCTTTGGAAGCATGTGTTGCAATGCTCCATGTTTTGGCCATGGTGTATGCCTTTGTATTTGGGCCACTTAGATGCCATCTAAGTAATCCTTTAGCTTTGTTTTAACATGCTAAACCCCTGTTTTTGGTCCTTCTATGCATGCCATGTTTGGTCATGTTAAGTGTAGTTCAATGCCTTATTGATTTGCTTTGAACACTTGGACTATTCGTTGCATGTTTTGGCTTGATTTTGTTGCTTGGTTTGGCACCATCCTAACATGATTTCAATACTCATGTTGCATGCTAACTTGTCCATGTTTCCTTCTTTCAAGTGTGCTTGAATGTTGTTTGATTCATGCTTAAGTGTTGGTCCTTATGTGCATGTGTGTGTGCATGCCATTTAGCTCTCACTCTTTAGCACTTTTGGCCACTGTTTTAGGCCTATTTTAGAGTTGCCTAATTCATGTATAAGTCCATCTTGCCATCCATTTGCATTGCCATATGTATGCTTGCATGATTGCATAAGTGCCTTGCCATGTCATGTTGCATTCCTAGCTTGTATGCCTAGGTTGCATTGCATTTTGCATGCATGCCTTGTTCCTTGAATTGGTGATAGGAATAGGGCCTAATTTGTTTGATTGGTTTGCATGCATTTGAAATCAAAGTTGCATACTTGGTTCCTTGGGCCATCATGCATGGAAATGCGTGATTGGTGGTCCGAGAACCGAGGCACATGTCCCTTTGAGTCATTACAATGATAAGAGACATGGTTGGTGCATACATGCCTTGAATTGTGCTGCCATGCCTTGTTTTGCCCTCTGTTGCTGTGAGTTGCAGGTTCTGCAGGAATACTCTGCCGACCGGCAGTGTAATGTGCCGACCGGCACCATTTTCTCTGCCGACAGACCCTATTTTGTGCCGATGGACATACTACATTGCCGGTGGAAGTTTCATTCAGCCGGTGGTGATCCCCTCTGTCCAAGGATGCAGTCCTGAGGTTTTGACAACCTCCAGAGGAGGAAAGGGAGGAAAACAGAGGCAGCTTGCGCATGGCGGCGCGCTTCTCGAGACGTTTTACTGTTTTCCTAAATTAGTTAATTTGTTAATTAATTAATTTGTAATATTTAATTAGCTTGCGTAGTTAATTAATTTGTAATATTTATTCGGTCCCTCCGAGCGAGGGCAAATCTGTAATAAGTGTGTGTGGGTGGTGTGTATGTCTTCCAACCTCACTTCTTTCTTCCCTTTTATTTACCTGCTTATGATGGTAGATTAGGGCACGTTTAATTTAGCACACCTTATGCTATGCATGTGTGCATCCATGCATTTGTATTGCATGCATTAGGCTCGGTACATCACGCTAACTGCATCAGTACTTCAATTCAAAAATTGAATATGTGTTAATTGTGCATTTTCACATGACATGTCTAGGATTAGCCGAGCCTATCTTAGCGACATTTTGTATGCGATGCATTAGGCACTTAACATGGACTTGGATCATGCATGTTTGCTAACAAGTTCTTTGTTTTGGCACGGAGTACTATGTAAGTATTTCCGCTTTAGCATATCGCATGAGTGTGAATGTTACCATGACAGCATGCTTAACATGTGGCTAGATGCTTATGTGTTAAACTGTTTTGAATGCCTGTGGGTGAAGGCCGGATTGTTTGAGTTGGAAAAACTCGTTGAAATCCGTATTTTAGCCTACTTGCGAGTAGCAAATTCCAAAGCATTTTCAAACCAAACGGATATGCAATGTTTATTTCCAAATTAGGCAATCTAGTCTATACTTGTTTGCTGCGCGCATAACATAGTAATTCTAGGCTAATAACCGGGTTAAGAACACATAACGTTTTCAAAATTGGATATCACGGTTAGTAGAGGCCGGTCTTCGGACCGGGCGAAAGGGGGTGCTCATAGCTGACCTTCCCCGATCGTACCTAAGCTCCCGAGCCGAGACAACTCCGGTGATGACGGACACGTGGCCTTCGGCACCGAGTCAGGGTTTCCTAAATTCTCCCATTTTAAAATATTTAGGTGGCGACTCTGTATCTGGCAAAGCAGTCCATGTTTGGCACTACTTTTTCAAAAATCTGTTTCTCAAAACGATTTGCCAGATTTGGACTCTTTGGTTCAGATTAAGAACCGTGACACAAATCGAGTCCGAACTGTAGCACGAGGCCCACGCGGGCGCTGTTACAGTTGTGCTTGTATGCCTCATTTATGAGCCTTTGCATGAGCTTCATTTAAATGCATTTCGAGCCACCATCTCATATCATTTTGCCACTGTTTTAGGGCTGCATAAGGTCTATTTGGGGTTGGTTTCATCATTTGAACATAGCTTTGCATGACTATAGTGTAATGCACTTCACTAGTCTTTGGTGTTTGAGCCTTCTAGCATGCATAGCATGAGTGTTTGGATGCTTTGGAGTCATTTTGGAATCATTTAGTATGCCATTTCAGAGCTGGAATGTATGCCATTGTATGCCATGTTTCATCCTTGCATTGCTCTTGGAAAGTTGCATTTTGAGCCTTAGGCTTGGAGCCCTTGCATTGTGCATGTTTGCATGAATCTTGGGCCTTGTTCTCATCTCATATGGCCACTGATTTAGACATGGCTGAGGCTTGTCCATATTAGTTTAAGTCCATCTTTTGCATGTTGCTAAAATGTTGTTACATTGCTTCATGTTTGCATGCTTTGGTTGCATCATGTCTTGCATGCTCATTGTTTGAATATTGTCACATGCTTGCATGTTTGCATGTTTGTCCACATGTTCATGTTGCATACTTAGCTCGCATGCTTAGGGTGCATAGCATATCATGCATCTCTTGCCTCTTGATCAAACCATGATAGAGGTTGGAGGCATCTTGTTTGTTTTGTGTGCATTTCATTTGACATTGAAATTGCACACTTTGGCTTCTCGGGCCATCATGCATTGAAATGCGTGATTGGTGGCCCGAGGGTCGAGAACCATACTCCCTTGAATTCATGACATGATAGGGAGGGTGGTTGTGCACACATTTGCTTTGAAAATGCATTGCCATGCTCTGTCTGTCCTCTACTGCTGTCAAACAGGGTCCTGTAGGAATAGATGGCCGGCCGGCCATCTTTAGTGCCGGCCGGCTACCAAAATCCAGCCGATGGCTCCACTTTTGGTCGATGACCATGTTTCCATGGCCGGTGGCTTTTTATCTTGGCCACTGGCATCCCATTCTGATCAAGGGGTGGTTTAGAAGCAACCTTGGGATTTGTGCAAGTCTCAGAGGCGCATAACAGTGTAAACAGAGGCAACAGTGGCATGGCATTGGGTTTCCGAGCGAAGCCAATCCGAGCATGCATTCATCCCTCTTCCCGAGGCTGTTTTACTGCTTTAGTAGCTTAATTGATTTGTTAATTAGTTAAGGGTTTTGTAATATTTAATTAGCTAGGGTAGTTAATTATTTATTCAGTTTTTATTATTATTCGGACCCTCCGAGCGAAGGCGATTGTGTAATAAGTGTGCGTGCGTGTGTGCATGTCTTCCAACCCCATGTCTTTCTCCCTTTTATTTACTAGCTTACGATGGTTAGATTAGGGCATGTTTCAATTAGCATACTTATGCTCGCATGTTTGCATCCATTCATTTGTCTTGCATGCATTGGGCTCGGCGCATCATACTAACTACATCGTATTTCAATTCCAATTTGAATACATGTATCAAGTTGCATTTCACATGACATCTTAGAATAGCCGAGCTTATTTCTAGTTGCATTTTGCATGTGTTGTATTAGCCATCTTAACATGAACTAGGATCATGCATTTGATTACTAACTAGTTTCTGTTTTGGCTCGGAGTACTCAGTAAGTGTTTACGTTTTAGCATCTTGCATGTGTGTGAGTGACTGCCATGATAGCATGATTGCCATGAGGCTATGTGCTTATGTGATATAACTGCCTGAATGCCTGTGGATGAAGGTTGGATTGCTTGAATTGGGTTAATTCATTGAAATCTGTCTTTTAGCCTACTTGCGAGTAGCGAACCTCAAACTATTTTCCAAGCAAACGGATATGTAATGCTTTGTTCCAAATTAGGCGATCTAGTCTATACTTGTGTGTTGTGCGCATCACATAGTAAATTCTAGCTAATTAACCGGAATAAGAACGCATATGTTTTCAAAACAAGATATCATGTTTAGTAGAGACCGATCTTTGATCGGGCAAGCGGGGGTGCTCATAGCTGACCTTTCCCAATCGTACCCAAGTTCCCAAGCCGAGGCAACTTTGGTGATGACAGACACTTGGCCTTAGGCAAACGAGTCAGGGTTTCCTAAATTCCCCCAAAAATAAAATATTTAGGTGGCGACTCTGTATCTGGCAAAGCAGTCTATGTTTGGCACTTCTTTTTAAAAATCTGTTTTCCAAAAAACGATTTGTCAGATTTGGACTCTTTGGTGATTTATCAATCTCACATTGCACATTGTGAGATCAGATTAAGAACCGTGACAATTTGAGTCTGAACTGTAGTGAACCCCAATGAACAAAATGGGATTCCCTCCCGGGACGTTCGTGGACGCCTACACAAAACTGTGGCATTCTACTGAGGACTTCAAGCACTTGACAAGCATATACAACTTCATCATCGGGCACGCAAGCGATGGTGTCCAAGTTGTAAGGGCGGTCAAAAATGGGGTGTCTATAGGTTTCTAGTGAATGTAATATAAATAATCATGGGGTTTGAAAATGAGGTTATATTGTGTCACAGTTGTTGATTTTGACATTTGGGTTGGTATTTGGGAAAGAGGGAAATTCACCTAAAATGAATGAAGTGTTTATTTTGTATAAATAAATGAAATTGGTATTATAAATATGAAATTGGATGAATGTTGGTGTTAATGGTGGAGTTAGATATGTATTATCTCACACCTTTGAAAATTTGAATAAATTATCTGTCTTAAGATTGTATATCGGTTTAGAAATATCTGTATTGGGTTATCAGTGAAGGATAGCTATGATTGTTGTAGAAATTGCATGAGAATTAGGTAAATTGAAACTAATCTGTCGTTGGTTGTCATCGAATATGACTATATTTTAAATACATTGTATATGTATGATTGTTTGGGAGGAGAAAGTGGATGTACTCCATTGTTTGGGAGGAGATAAGAGATGTACTCCATTGTTTGGGAGGAGATAGGCGATGGACTCTATTGAAATTAAGTTGGCCTGTCTGTCCTGGGTAAAAATCTCGAAACCACACATATACATGGGTACCGATCCCGCGGACGAAATTTTCGTAAAATGACAGGTTGAAGTGCTTGTGTTGTATTCTATTGATTTGGAAAACCACTGAGTTGTAGTCTCAGTTGGGTTGTTGAAAGATAATGAAATTGGCTCATGAATTGAGATGAGATGAATCAACTTGAAATAAATTGAAGAAAAATGGATTGAAATATGAACCTTGGTATTTTATGATCATAAAATGTGAATGTTTTGTCATAGGCATTGTATATGCACATTGTACTTATATCTTCATTAAATCTCATATATTGTGTTAGATTGTTCCTACTGGGCTTTGGCATTCTCAGGTGTTGGTGATATGCCTCCGCCAAGGCAGTAGCTTGGAGGGAATTTTGGGAGCAAGAGCTTTTTTCTTTTTGTTGTGTTCTTTTTTAGCTGAGGGCTTTAATTGTATTGAGCTAGGCTCACTTTTGCTGTAACCAAGAAATGACTTGGAAAGATGTAAGCCTATAGGGCATATGACAATTTGTTTAGTTTCAATTCTCTTATTATTGCAACACATGCTATAGATTCAGGATGAACAGTTTGTGAATGTATATCGCATGTGTTGTCTTTTGTATATGAACTTTGATGAACGAAAGTACATTATTTATATTATTCTTCTACTTATGGGTTGTATTTACCATATTATTTTGGGGGTATGATAAAACCAGTGGTAAAAAGTTCAAAAAAAAGTTGATAAAAGGTGGGAAACACAAGGGTAAAAACCTATGAAACAAGGTTCAAAGAAGGGTGATCCACCCCTCTACCTTTAATGGCTTGAAACCACAAGTTTTAGCCCAAAAATACAGGTGAGAAACAACTCAAAAACAGCAAGAAAAGATGAGAAAAAGATAGTACAAAAGAATTAGGATGTATACCTCTTAAAGAGGAATGACCCCTTGAATTCTGAAACCACTAATTTCACACTCTCAAGGGCTAAAATGCAAGCTTAAGCACCTCAACAAAGATCCCCCAAGGTTTGGTTGGGAGTGTCTAGGCAAAGGTTATGTAATTTGCAAGAGAGAGAGAAATATTTCTCAAAACATTTGTTCTCCAAAATTTTTCTAACCTCTAAAACATAATAGAGGGTCATCTATATATAGAAATATGTGACTGACCCTCGAAAATATCCCCGCAAACACTGCTGGAATGGTGCATGCATCTGTGGAGATAGCTAGCACAGTTGGCAAAAATATTTAAAATTTTACACAAGTGGCCGGCAGGCCACTAATAGTGGGTGGCCGGCCACTAATAGTGGGCGGCAACTCAAAAAAGTGGGCGGCAGGCCAAACAAGTGGGTTTGTAGGTCCCTAGATATTCAGGTCTGAAAAATTACTGTTTTGGTCCAAAACAGGGCACAAGGTTTGTAGGTTCAAAACTAAGGTTTTCTGGTGAGGAAATCAAGCATTTGACAAGTGTATACATTTATCATTGAGTGATCAATCGGTGGTGCCCAAGTCTTAAGGGCAGTAAAAAATGGGGTGTTTACAGTTGCCCCTCTTTGACAAAGCTCGAAGTCATGAAATGACGTGAGTAAATGTCAAAACCCAGAGACGACCCATTTTGACAAAGTCATAAGACTTGGGCAAACAATCAAGACATAATTAAAATTGGTTAAGCTTGCAAGCTGCCTATGTATCCTTTTGGGAGGAATCAAACCAGTGTAGTTCTGGGGTAAGATGCAAATGATATGCACGAAAAATAGTATGAATGCTAGACTCATACGCTTCGTGATGTCGGCTATTTTGAAAAGTCATGACCATGGAAAATGATGCAATAAGCAAAAACAAGATAATGCACTGAGAAAGATAATGCACTGAACAAAAACAAGAAGTCCAAACATGTTTTCACGCGGAAAAAGAACTAAAAAAAACTTTAACCACGCCAAAAGCGTGAGAAGAGGGGAGAGACTGCTCAATGTCGCGCATACTGAGGTAAAAACTGCCCAAGGTTGCGTTTCACGCATCATGAGATACTCTAATCACACTGAAATTGTGAGAAAAGGAGAAAGCCGCTCAGGGTCTCGTTTCATGCGTCCTGAGATAAAAACTGCCCAGGGTCATGTTTCATGCGTCCTAAGATACTCTAATCATGCCGAAATCGTGAGAAGAGGAGAAAAATCTCTCAAGGTTGCGTTTCATGCATCTTGAGGTAAAAATCGCCAAGGGTCGCGTTTCATGCGTCCTGAGATACTCTAATCACGCTGAAATCGTGAGAAGAGGAGAAAAACCGCTCAGGGTCATATTTCATGCGTCTTGAGATAAAAATCACTCATGGTCGCATTTCACGCATCCCGAGATAAAAATCATTCAGGGTCGCGTTTCACGTGTCCTGAGATAAAAGAGATGAATGCAAAGAATATGAGACTGTGCGATAGATGCACAAAGTGAACAAGTGAGAAGTGAATGGGTGCGATAGATGTACAAAGTGAGCAGGTGCGATAGATACACAAAGTATACAGGACTAAAAACCAACACAATAACAATGCATGTTCTATGCAAGATTATAGACAATCAATATATGATATTAATTGAAAGCATGGTCTATGCAAGAAAAGAAAGCAAGTTCCATGCATTCTATGCAAGATTTTTAAAAACAAAAGTATGTTCCATGCATGGAAAGTAACAGATATGTAAATTAACAAAACGAACGAAATCGATGTTCGGTACCAACCTCCAACTTACCCCTCTGAGGCTTTGCAAAATGCTCAAAAAGGATACGCCTTGTTCATATTGGCAAGTGGAGCACGTTTGCGTGCCCGAACACAACGGGTATTAGGAACGGCGCAATAGCTCCTCGAACATCAGTCTGGACCCAAAAGAGAACTTCTCATACACTGTTAGGGCAAAAGAGGAACAAAACCAGCACTAGGCTACAATAGAGGGCTGTCGGCCACAAATGAAGCCTGCCGGCCACTAATGATCCTGCTGGCCACTAATGTGATTTCGGGGGCAAATTTGCTATTTCGACGTGGGTCTTCTTAAATTCACCACAACACCTTATTTCCTCACAACCCCAAGTCCAAAATCACTCTCTCTCTCTAGGTGTTTCCTCTCTCTAGATTTGTGCGTTGTAGGCGTTTTCCAACGCCCCACGCAAACTTTATTCATAACCCCTCTTTGATCCTCTACACTTTGAACCGATCAGATTTTGTTTTCGTCAATTTTCTTGAGTTTTCAACACTTTGGGCTTGTTTCCCTCATATTTCTCTCAGGTTTTGTGAACTTTCCCGGGTTTTGACTTTTTTTCCCATTTTCTCTCTCCTAGGGTTGACTTTTCCAAGTTTTCCCTTTTTTTCACATTTTCTTCACTTTTTCACCAGTCTTCACCCACTTTTCAGATGACATACGACATTCCTTATGATGACGCTCCTCCCGAGATTCCACTTGCACTTTCACCCCTGCCGAGATTGAGAAGCTGGCGTGGTAGCTGAGGATGTTGATGCTGATTTCGAGGCAGAGTTCGCTCCAAGGCTCGAGCCTGAGCCACTACCCTTTGATCCGGTCACTTATCACCCTTATACGAACATGATGGTGCCTAGGGGTTTGATGCGCTTTGATGGTTTTGCTTATGGCTCACCGGAGGATATCTTGCTGAGAGAGCTGGACTCCCACCTTTCCTACGGCGCTACTGAGGTACAAACTTTATTTTCATGATTTCTTGCCATTCATTCGACTATATTTCCTGCACTGCCTTTCATCCGACTACTCTTTCACCCTCTCTTTGCCACGGGGGTGTAGACACCCCATTTTCGACCGACCTTAAGACTCAGACGTCACCGATTGAGCGCTTGGTGATGTTGCATATTGTGCTCATTCAGAAGTTTCAGAGTCGCGGCCGTGAGCCCCGCCTCCGGACTTCCGAACACTCTTCTGTGCCTTGCCTCGGTTTGCGAACCAGACTCGATTTTCTCTGTTTCTTTTCCTGAGGGGAGGAAGAGGTCCTGTAGACCATCTCTCAGTGGCCGTGGGCTACATTTTGTGGCCGTAGGCCATTTTGCCCATTTCGGAGCCCGGTTTCCGGTTTTTCGGGACCGTTGGCCATGTGCCTCGGTTCGGGACCGCCTAACCATCTCTGTTTGCTCTAATTTTTGGCATACTTCTTATTTACTCCCTTTTGAGGGACACTGAGGTCTGAGAGACCCACTTCGTGGCCGAGTGCCACTTTCGGTGTTTAACAGGCAGTTTTCGGGGCCCGGACTGCGCGTTTTGGCCCCCGAACATTCGTTTTGCATCGATTTTCGTTCATTTTTGGCAGGTACCTCTGTTTTATCACCAGGAAGGCCATAGAAGGGTGGGAGGCCAGCAATTACTTCAACAACCAGTTTTTGCTCCTCCGGCGCCCTCCGACGCCCGTTTTTCTCACTTCCGAGCTAATGTTGAACAACCTGGGGCCTTTTTCTTGAACTTTGAACCACATATCTGTGTTGTACACACTTGGGAGGACCCTAAAAGTTGGTGGCCGGCCAGTAATTCCATCTGACCCTTTTGACCCCCCCTTAAAAGTGGCCCATTCTCTCTCCTGTTTTGCAGTTGCCAATTTTGAACCATAGGGTTGTGATGAGGGGACCTGGAAGGACAGCAATTTGTGGTGGCCGGCCACTAATTCAACTTGACCTTTTTGACCCCTAGCCGGCCGGCTAGGGGGGGTGGCCGGCCGGCCACCTGGAGCTCCAAAAAGTGGCCGGCCATGATCCTCACACTGTTCACTTTATAGCTGTATAGCTGTTTCCCCCAGAAAATATCTATATCTGGGGGATATTTTTTGGGGGAAAACTTGCCTCCTTTTCCCCCACCTTTTCCCCACCTTTACTCCCCCTTTTTTGTCCATATAACCAACAGGCAACATTGGTCTTAGAGGTTAGAAAAGTTGCTTCAAGCTCATACATACATATCTTCCTCCATCTCTCTCTTTTTTCCTTGAAAACTCCAAAGTTCTACCTCATTTCTTCATCACCACCAAGCACCACCACCACTACTCCATTTCCAGCAGCTTGAGGGGCTTTCCAGCAGCTAAGAGGCACTACTTCTCAAGCCAAGAAGCAACCAAAGTTTGGTCTTCAAGGGTGAGTACCATTTCCCTCTTTTTGAGCTCATTTTTGCAACATTTCTTAGCCATATATGCTTACTGTTTTGAGCTCCGGCCCTAACTAAAAGTGGCCTTCTTTTGAGCTCTTTTTCACTTTTTCTTAAGGGCTCAACCCTGTTTGAGCCCCCCATCTTGCACTTGCTTCAATAGCCTTCTTGAATGCCATTTTCTTGCATGATATTTTTAGTCTATATGTGATCTGTTTTGGAGCATGATGTAAACTGTAAATAGGCTTGTTTTGAGCCCCTATTCAACATTGAAGAAGGGCTCATCACTGTTCGGGACCTCCATGTACCACTTGTTGTTATATCTCTCTTTTGGACCCCATTTTTGCATGCTTTGGCAGCCTATTGTGCTTCTATTTTTGGACGTTTTACAGAACTGAAAATAGTCTTATTTTGGTCCATTCTTAATTTTTCATTAAGGGTCCTTCACTGTTTGAGGCACCCTTCCTATACTTTGTGTTGTATCTCTCTTTTAATCCCCATTTTTGCATGATTTGTTAGCCTATTGTGTTTCTGTTTTTGGTCATTTTATGGAGCTATAAAAAGTCTTATTTTGGCCCATTCTTCATGTTTCATTAAGGGCCTGTCATGGTTTGAGGCATCTTTTATACACTTCATGTTATATCTCTCTTTTGGACCTCATTTTGCATAGCATTTTTGACATATTTGCATACTGTTTTGGGTCCGGCTATCAACTGTAAAGTGTATTATTTTTGGTCCCTCTTCAGTGTTGTAGAAGGGTCTTTTTCTGTTTGGGCTTTGCATCCACCACTTGCTTCTTTGGCCATCTTTTGGCCCATTTCTTGCATAAGAGCTTAGCCATACCTGTGTTTGTTTTTGGGGTTTTTACAGTTCTGAAAAATGTCATATTTTGGGCCCCTCTTCAACTTTGTCGAAGGGCCCTAATCTGTTTGAGGACAGCAGCTGTGAGTTGCTTCTTAATCTCATGTTTAGGGCCATTTCTTGCATGCTAGTTTTGCCCTGTTTTTGTTTGCTGTTTGGCCATGCTTTGAACTGTAAAAGTTCTTATTTTGGGGCTTCCTTGCTTCTGTCTTTTCATTCCATGCGCCAATTATGCATGCTTTGTATAGCTGTAGGCCACTTCGGGTGCCAAAATTCATGTTTCGGGACTATTCCATGCATCGGGTGTACTTTCGCCTCATTTCGGGGCTCTTTTCCACCACATTTCAGTGCTGAAATTCCATTAGCATGTTTGCATATCATTTTCCATGCCACTGCATTGTGTATGCCATTGCCTCGGTTTGCGTGCCCGTGTGCACGCATTTCGAGGCACTTCATTTTCATCCATCGGCCTCTTATGTGAGTGTGGCTGAGGCTCTCTCATGTTAGTATAAGTCCATGTTGCATTCTATATGCCATTTTAGCCATATTGCATTGTGTATGCCATTGCCTCGGTTTGCGTGCCCGTGTGCACGCATTTCGAGGCACTTCATTTTTCATCCATCGGCCTCTTATGTGAGTGTGGCTGAGGCTCTCTCATGTTAGCATAAGTCCATGTTGCATTCTATATGCCATTTTAGCCATATTGCATTGTGTATGCCATTGCCTCGGTTTGCGTACCCGTGTGCACGCATTTTGAGGCACTTCATTTTCATCCATCGGCCTCTTATGTAAGTGTGGCTGAGGCTCTCTCATGTTAGGATAAGTCCATGTTGCATTCTATATGCCATTTTAGCCATATTGCATTGCGTATGCCATTGTCTCGGTTTGCGTGCCCGTATGCACGCATTTCGAGGCATCTCATTTTCATAACATTGTGCATACTAGGTTGTATCTTAGATCGCATTCATGCATTTTCTCAGTTTGCGTGCCTGTGTGCACGCATTTTGAGGCATCTCATTTTCATAACATTGTGCATACTAGGTTGTATCTTAGATCGCATTCATGCATTTTCTCGGTTTGCGTGCCCGTGTGCACGCATTTCGAGGCATCTCATTTTCATAACATTGTGCATGCTAGGCTGTATCTTAGTTGCATTCATACATGTCATGCATATTGCATTGCGTTCGGAATAGGAGTTAGCCCGGGCGCGGGAAACGAGGTGCGTTTCGTACTCCGAGTGACGGAACGCGTCTCAATTCCCCAGTCACCGACACTCTGGATTATGCATGATGGAGTTAAGTTTTAGTTGTGTTTTCATGTGCGTTCATCCTATATTGAATTGTGCATTTCGACTCCTCGGCCATCATGCCTCGATATGCGTAATTGGTGGCACGAGGATTGAGGCATGCATATATCTGTGAAAATACATTACTATGCCCCTTTCCTGCTCTCTGTTACAGCAAAATGAAGAATTAGCAACTTTTCGGAGCTCGGCACGCTTTTCAAGAATAACTGCTAAACAGAGGCTAATTGGGGCATCCCGGTGGATTTCCGCGCAAGGCAGCGTAAATAAACGTCATTCATCAGAAGCAAGGCAGTCCCTGGCTCGTACGCCAGTTTTATTTATTTCCTTAGTTAATTTGTTAATTAATTAGGATTTTGTATATTATTTGGACTGTAATACTTGGACTGTAATATTCTTTTATTCGGGACTGTATTATTTATTCGCACCCTCTGCGCGAGGGCACAACTGTAATAAGTGTGCGTAAGTGTGATGTATGTCTTCCAACCCCACGTCTTTCTTCCCTTTTATTTACCTGCTTATGATGGTTAGATTAGGGCATATTTTAATTAGCATACAGTATGATAGCATGATTGCATTCATTCATCTGTTTTGCATGCACCGGGCTCGGCGCACCATACTAACTGCATTGTATTTCCAATTTCAAATTGAATACATGTTAGCTGTAGCATTTCATATGCCATGTCTAGAATAGCCGAGCCTGCTATAGTTGCATTTTTGCATGTGTTGCATTAAGCATTTCTGTATACTTAGGATCATGCATGATTTCTAATATAGTTTCTATTTTGGCTTGGAGTACTCGGTAAGCTTTATGCTTTAGCATGCTTACCATGAGGGTAATTGCTAATGTGATATAACTGCCTGAATGCCTGTGGGTGAAGGTTGGGTTACTTGGATTGGAATAAATCATCAACTGTTCGTTTTAAAGCCCACTAGGTAGTGGCAAAACCATCTTTTCTAAGCCCACCCGAGGGTGGCAAAATCTGCATTTTAAGCCTACTTGCGAGTAGCAAACCATCTTTCAAAAACAAACATGAAATGTTTCGTTCCAATTCAGGCGATCCAGTCTATACTTGTATGCTGTGCGCATCACATAGTAACCTAGGCTAATAACCAGAATAAGAACATACAATGTTTTCAAAAATAGATTTCATGGTTAGTAGAGGCCGATCTTTGATCGGGCGAGCGGGGGTGCTCACGAAGTGACCTTCCCCAATCGTACCCAAGTTCCCGAGCCGAGGCAACTTTGGTGATGACGGACACGTGGCCTTAGGCAACGAGTCAGGGTTTCCTAAATTTCCCAAAACAAAATATTTAGGTGGCGACTCTGTATCTGGCAAAGCAGTCCATGTTTGGCACTTCTTTTCTAAAAAAATCTGTTTTCTCAAAACGATTTGCCGGATTTGGACTCTTTGGTTCAGATTAAGAACCGTGATACAAATTGAGTCCGAACTGTAGCGAGGTCCCTCGCGGACTTGTTATAGTTTCTGGCGACTCCGCTGGGGATTTAGAGAACTTGACTCGAACTCATGATATCTGTTTTTTACTACACTTGTGTGCTTCTTTGCATTGCATTTGCATTGGTGCGCCTAGGACACCGTGTTTGCCATCTGCTATTCCTGAACGGTTTGCCGGAGGCTTGTCTTGTCAAGGCATGACCATAAGGCTGACCGGTTGTGGGCTCTGCCAGTATGGGAACACAAACCCCGGTTTTACTGGGGCACCCTCTTTAACCATTCGACCTAGTGCATATTCGGATCCATAGTGACCATTCCAAACTAGGACAGGTTGCTTACCCGTTTATAGGTTGTTTGAAACCACTGCGTGCGTAGTGAAACCCTAGCTCCTGACAAAATAGGACAGTGAAACCCTACCCCAACATAGGGGTGTTTTTGGCTCTCACTTATCTGTTATGTGCTTTAGAGTGCGTCTCTACAGGAATGCATGTATCAGTATATGAGTTTGGGCATCAGGCCTGCGGGCATCAGTTCAGTATTGTGGGTATCAGGCCCGTGGGCATCAGCCAGTATTTGAGAATCAGTTATCTGCGGGTATCAGATTCAGTTTTAGGGGACAGTGATACAAGGATAATAATCAGTGTTTGAGGACAGTGTGTATTCAGCTTATTGACTGTGTGTTGTTATGCCCGGCTGTGTGTCATGCATTTACTTTACGCTGTTATGCTGTCCGTTTATCTGTTTATTTATTTCCTTATTGCTTTATTTATCTTTTGTCTAGGGCAGTTCTAGCACAATTGCTTCAAACCCGGCAGATACCCCCCAAGCACTTTGGACACGAGGTCGCCGACTCAATCGATCTGAGGATCTAATTGACGGACAGCTATTGTTCCATTCTCTACCCCCTGTTATCAGAAGAAAGCCGAGAAAGCGGAGTGTATCGGAACAGAGATCACCAGAACAGTGGTTTCCCCCATTAGTGGACAGTCGGATTGAGATCCCCATTGTTGCTGTAGAGATAGATCTGCCAGTAGTTCAGATAAATCAAAACAGTATGGCAGCACCAACAGCAATTGAGGAGATGGTACGCCAAATGCAAGAAACCATGCGGGCCATGCAGCAGGATGCCGTTCGCCGAGATGAACTCGCCAAGCAACAGGCCGAGATTATGACCCAGCAGGCTGAGCTGATTACCAGACTGCAACAACAGAATACAGCGTCTGCTTCACATCAAGTCCCTCATCCACCAGGGGCTCCATTACCTGAGCAGACACCTGTTGTTCAGAACGCTCCTCCAAACACCCAGAATACTGTGCCGACTATACAGAACCTACAAGAGCACACAAACCTCCCAACGGGGCCAGCTCCGCCCCCGCTTCCGCCACAACTGTCCAAGGCCAATACACCCAATCATCCGGACTCTTCCTTTGAGTTTGAGATTGACCATACAGCTCTGAAATTGAGCAAACTTGAGAAACTCTTCAAGAAATCGCAAGGGGTGAAAGCTATTCCGGACATCGGGGATGGATATACCGATGTAGCTGTGACATTGCCCGATAGGTTCAAAATGCCGCAAATTGACCGCTTTGACGGGTCCGGCGACCCTATGGTCTATCTTCGACTGTTTTCAGACATTCTGAGGCCAATGGGCCTAACTAGACCTCAGAAGCTCTCACTATTTGGCCGGACTCTGTCGGGTGTGGCCGCCACCAGGTATGCAAAGCTAGAAGATGAGGTAAAGAGGAACTGGGATGAGATGGCCGAGGCCTTCGTTGCGCAGTATTCCTATAACACGCAAATCGAGGTCACAACTCGTGATCTTGAGACGACAAGGCAGGAGCCCAAGGAAACCTTTTCTGATTTTGTAACCCGGTGGAGGGCAAAGGCGTCGATGATGACTTTGAGGCCCACCGATAAAGATCAAATCCGGATGATTGTGCGCAATCTCCAACCAAAGCTGATGCAGAGAATGATTGTAATCCCCTTTCCTACCGTCTCAGATTTGCACGAAATGGGGGTGCAAATTGAGGATGCCATGAAACAAGGTCTGATAGACCAAGACCGGGAGCAACCCCGGAGAACATTCAACCGGAACAACAATACGGGCCCGAGTGGCGCTGCGACTGCAAGAAGTACAGAGGTGAGCATGGTCACCACCATTCCCCCTCCCCTTCCAAGGCCCATGGCGGCCACACCTTTCTCCGGCGCGTCCAGAAGCAACACACAAGCCACCAGATTCCAACCTCGAGGCCAAAGAACCTTCACACCCTTATGCATGCCCCTGACCAAAGCTCTAGGGGTATTGATCAGAAAAAAGCATTTGAAACCCCTGGAGCCGAAGCCACTACCGAATCCACTCCCTCCCTCTCATGACCCATCAAAATACTGCGCATATCACCAACAACACGGTCACGACACCGACCGTTGTTACAGATTGCCTCACGAGATCCAAGATCTTATTGACAAACAGGTGATTGCGCCTCCCGACAAACCCAATGTCACAACCAACCCTCTCCCACCACATAACCAAGCTCCCCCTCCCAACAGAATCAATTTTATCCAAACTGGGGTCGCATCTTACGATCCTAGTATCTATATCACCCCATCCCACCTACCCAAGCCGGAGGTGTTCCTCCCCGATTGCACTGACTTCTTGTGCATGGTGGACATCTCCACGACCCAACAAGAGCCGATGGTGGTGACCGTCGAAGATGGGGCAGGGCAGATTTCGGGAGAGAATGGGATTGTTGAATCTGGGACTGAGCAGAGTTTTGCTGGGGGAGCCTATAATCCGAGCGAGTACATCCTATCAACAAGCCAGATTGGGTTGGGCATAGAATTCCCAGAGATGGGAGAACTGTGTGTAATCTAGGGAGATGGATTCAAGCAAGGGGCAGATAATCTGACAGCTATAGAGGAGGACTTCGCCAACCTACAATTTTTCGATGACCAGGAACCGGGGGATTCGGCAATCAACTGGTTCGACTATGAGGAATCGGCGGAGGCCACTGGATGGCTCGAGGATCAACCAGATGAAGTGGGGGAATCCCAACCAGAACAAAGCCCGGCAGGGGCAGGAGTGTCAACGGTGGCCGGAATGGCCGGAAGTCAAGTTGTATCGCCGGAGAGCGCCGGTGCTAAGAATTCCGCTCAAGACTTGGGCATTATGGATACAGGAATTGTTGAACAACCAGCGGTACTGACGCAGCTGGAACAAGAAAAGTTTGAGGATGCCGACAGAATTAGGAAAGCTAAGGGCCCTGAGGGGACTGAGAGTGCTGTGTGCACGAAGGTAGAGAATGCTATGAGCATATAGACGGAGAGCACTGCGAGTGCGAGTGGACCGGAGCTAGACAAGTGTCTGTTGGCTGCCAGCGGAATGTGGTGGGAAGACGACGACTTATGTCTTGCCCACACCGACGAAGAATGGGGAAGTGGCCAACCGGATGATACTTGGTATCTTGATAAGGTGGATCACATGACGAGAAGTGGGCAGTATTTCAAGCCCCCACACCTAGACCAACCCGAGGCATCCGGGAAAGACAAAGAAGCCGAAAGGCAAAAGGAGAAACAGATTGAGGAGGAAGCTGTGCTGAGACAGTTAAAAAAGATACAAGCAGACATCTCCATCTGGGGACTTCTTATGGCTTCGCGGGTACACAGACAAGCTGTTTTAATTGCTATGGACAAATCCAAACTTTCCATCGATACTACATCAGAGCAGCTGGTTGGGTTGGTCTTCCCGGGAGGAGGTTCCCCGGCATTGACCTTTTCAGACAAGGAACTACCGCCTGAGGGCATAAATCATAACAAACCCCTCTACATTTCTGTGGAATGTAGAGACAAATGGATACCGGTGGTACTTGTTGATACCGGGTCCGCTATTAATGTCTGCCCAGCCAGAACAGCATATGCAATCGGGTTGAAACCCGCGGACTTTGTGCCAACTACGCAGGTAATCAGAGCCTATGACAACACTAGCAGAGAAGTGATGGGGACTGTCAAGATCCAGACTCAGGTTGGTCCAGGACAACACAACATCGAATTTCATGTCTTGGACGTTCCCGCAACCTTTAACTTACTCTTGGGGCGACCGTGGTTGCACCAGGTCAAGGCAGTCTCTTCCACTTTGCATCAGATGCTGAAGTACCCTCACGGGAAGGGGGTAGCAATTGTTTTTGGGAATTCGTCAATCCATCCGCCGCCGGAAGTGTCCATGCCTGTTTTGGAAATTGAGCACGGCACCGAGGATGTGTTTTTATCCGGGTTCACTTTGGCTGAGGCTCGAGTGGTACAAAATATTATGGCTGTGAATGAGGGAATGTACGTCAGTGCTCAATCCGTCTACCTCATGAACAAGCTACAACACATCCCCGGAATGGGATTGGGAAGGAGCGGCCGGAAGGGCGTCTCAGCATTGGCCGAAGTGCCACACAACCCTCACACCTTCGGACTGGGTTATCTGCCCACCAAAGAGGACTGGGTGAGGAAAGGAAAGGAAATGGCCGGAAGAGCCAGAGCTAAGCAAGATGGGAAGCCTTTCGAATTAATGCATAGGCCCATCTGGGGTACCCTAAACGGACGCTTCGTCCGGGAGGGAGAAGATTTTCCATTTTGCGGCTTCCCAGAACCATGGCTGAACGCGGAGAGGAAGCGCGTGCCTGGTTTCGAAATCTTCTTCGACTTGCAATTACCCGGGGATGACGTTGCCGAAGTGCAGACAGACCCATCAGCTGAGGTTGAACAGAGCAAGGCAGTGCAATCTGAGGATGTTGAACATGAGATGGGGGTAGCGCTGGCAAGTCTACTCTCAGATCCTTCGATCGACCAAATGTGCTTGGGGGATAACTCATCGGTTTCCATGATTGGGGATGAAACGGCTGCGGGCCTTCCAACGACTATCTTGGATGCATCTATCGCACCCTCTCTCACATGGCAATACGAAGAGGGATTCTTATCCAGCAGTACCGGGTCAGGTAGTGAGCCGGAATCTGATTCCACCGAGTCCTGTGAGTCGGAATCAGGTTCCAGCTCGACTGAGTCTGAGTCTGGTAATCCTAGGGGTGATAACCCGGATACCACAGTTATGTCCAGGTCGTCTTTCTCTTTTTCATTTGAGTCTAATGTAACCGAGATTTCGAACGATTTGCATGAGCTTAATGAGAATCAGGTGACTGTGGTTTCTGAGTACTTCTCTGTGCCCTTAATTTATTGCATAAATTCAGAATTTCAAAATTTTGATAAAAACGACGAGGACGAAGTTCCTCCGGTTTTGCAACGTTTGATTGAGCAGGAGCAGGAGAGGTTTGTTAAACCCTTAACTGATGAAATCATTATCATGAACATCGGTACTGAGGAGGACTCGCGGCTGGTCCAGATCGGGTCCACGCTGTCTTCGGAGGAATGCGAGCGCTTAGTCGCTTTACTAAAAGATTTCAAAGATGTTTTCGCGTGGTCCTACGAAGACATACCTGGGATCGATCCTGAGATTGTACAGCACCGGATCCCCCTTGACCCTGAAGCTCGACCTGTCAAGCAAAAACTCAGAAGGATCCGCCCCGACTGGGCTCTCAAGATTAAGGAAGAGGTCACCAAGCAGATCGACGCAGGTTTCCTGCAGGTATCCGAATACCTGACTTGGTTGGCCAACATCGTTCCAGTGCCGAAGAAGGATGGCAGGATCCGAGTATGCGTGGATTTCAGGGATTTGAACAGAGCTAGTCCGAAGGACGACTTTCCCTTACCGCATATTGATGAGTTGGTGGATTTTACGGCAGGGCATGCCTTGCTTTCATTCATGGATGGCTTCTCAGGGTACAATCAGATAGTGATGGCACCAGAAGACAGAGAAAAGACTGCATTCACCACCCCGTGGGGGACATACTGCTATAGGGTAATGCCATTTGGGTTGAAGAATGTCGGAGCTACTTATCAGCGGGCCGCGACCACAATACTACACGACATGATCCACAAAGAGGTTGAGGTGTACGTAGACGACATGATTGTCAAGTCCAAGGAAATAGAGGGCTACTACACCGCCTTACAAAAGTTTTTTCAAAGGATCAGAGAATTTCGGTTGCGGCTAAATCCTCAGAAATGTACTTTCGGTGTCACAGCAGGGAAAATGCTAGGGTTTCTGATTACACAAAGGGGCATCGAGGTCGACCCTTCAAAGATTAAGGCCATCTTAGAAATGCCACCACCAAGGACTGAAAAGGAGGTGCGAGGCTTTCTGGGTAAAGTGCAATTCATAAGACGGTTTATCTCAAAATTAACCCTGACTTGTGAACCACTTTTTGGTCTTCTGAAGAAAGGCAAGAAGTTCCAATGGGACGGCCGATGTCAAGCAGCTTTCAAACAGATCAAAGAATATTTGCAGAACCCGCCCGTGTTGTCACCGCTAGAACCGGGGAAGCCGTTGATATTGTACCTCTCAGTGACTGAGACCACAATGGGTTGCATGCTCGCACAAGAATCGGAGGATAAGGTGGAGAGGGCCATCTACTATCTGAGTAAGAAGATGTTAGATTATGAGACCCGCTACACTCCACTTGAGAAGGCTTGCTTAGCTCTGGTATGGGCTACCAGGAAGCTGCGGCACTACCTGTTAGCTCACTCCGTAATGTTGGTTTCACGACTAGATCCCATCAAATACCTTTTCGAGAAATCAGCACTTACGGGTAGGCTAGCTCGTTGGCTGCTGTTGCTCTCCGAATTTGATCTAAAATATGTGACGCGCAAGTCAATTAAAGGAAGAGCAGTGGCAGAGTTCTTGGCCGACCATCCAGTGGAAGGAGGTGAAGCAGTCGAGTACTCATTCCCAGATGAAGCCATTTTGCATATCGACGACGAATATTGGACGATGTACTTTGACGGAGCGTCAAATCAATACGGGTATGGGATAGGGGTGTTGCTGATAGCACCCGACAATTCCCGTATCCCTCTAGCCTTCAAACTCCGATTCAAAGTCTCGAACAACGAAGCTGAATATGAGGCGTGCATTGCCGGTCTAGAAGCAGCCCTGGAACTAGGGGCAAGACAGTTGGATGTCATTGGGGATTCAAACCTGGTTGTATCTCAAGCAAACGGAGACTGGAAAGTCAAGGAAAAAAAGATGATGATGTACCACCAAACCTTGGATTTGCTAATCCCTCGGTTTGAGAAGCTAAACTTCGCTCATCTTCCAAGAGAGAACAACAGGTTCGCAGATTCTTTGGCAACTCTATCTTCTATGATAGACATCCCGTTTGGAATCCGGATGCGTCCAGTCGTCATTGACCAGAAATTTGCGCCAGCCTATGAGTCGATCGCCGCTATAGATGAGGTTCAGGACGAAAACCCCTGGTATTATGATATTTGGAATTTCTTAGAAAAGGAAGTATACCCGCCAGCGGTAAATGCCAAAGATAAAAGGGCAATCAGAAGAATGGCCGTTCAGTTCATCATCTGTGGGGGTAAGCTGTATAAGAGAGGCCATCTGGGAATGCACAAGCTGTGTGTAGAAGCTGAAGAATCGAAGCGCCTGATGGAGGCCATCCACGAAAGAGAATGTGGTGCACACATGAATGGGGTAATGCTGGCACGGAAGATCCTCAGACAGGGTTATTACTGGTCCACCATGGAGGAGGATTGTATTAGTTTTGTTCGGTGATGCCACAAGTGTCAAATCCATGCAAACCGCATGAACATCCCGCCGTCGAAGCTGTACAACATGACTTCGCCATGGCCATTTTCAGTCTGGGGAATTGATGTGATCGGGGCTGTCACCCCGAAGGGGTCAAATGGGCATGAGTTCATCCTGATTGCGATAGATTATTTCACGAAGTGGGTCGAGGCCCAATCATATGCGGTGTTGAAGGCGTCACACGTCGCAAAGTTTATCAGAAACAACATCATCTGTCGCTACGAGGTCCCAAACGAGGTCATCTCAGACAATGGTTCCCACTTCAAGAAAGAAGTGATTGACTTGTTGGAGAAATACAACGTGGCTTTTCATAAGTCATCTACATACCGGCCGGAGACCAACGGAGCGGTCGAGGCCGCCAACAAGAATATCAAGCACATACTACAGAAGATGGTGGAAACCTACCGGGATTGGCCAGATAAGCTGTCATTTGCTCTGTGGGGCTACAGGACTTCAATCAGAGCTTCTACAGGGGTGACTCCGTATTCATTGGTTTATGGGATGGAGGCCGTCCTACCTATTGAGATTGAGGTTCCATCGTTACGAGTATTGGCTGAGTGTCAAATAGCCGAAGCAGATTGACAGCAGAGCAGATTTGAGGAACTCATGCTTTTTGATGAAAGAAGACTGAAAGCAATGTACCATGTTCAAAGCTATCAGCGCATAATTGCCCGGGCTTTCAACAAGAAAGTTAAGTCCAGGAATCTAAAGGTAGGAGATCTGGTGCTCAAGGATAACCGAGCTCCCATCTACGACCCAAGGGGCAAGTTCAGACCTAATTGGACGGGTCCCTACATTATCAAAGCTATCTGGTCAGGTGGAGCTATGGTTCTGATGGATTTAGATGGCTTGGAGTTCTCGCAACCGATCAATATGGACAAGTTGAAGAAATATTACCCTTGAGAGGCTCGTTAGGCCGAAAACTCGAAAGGGCGACCTAGGCAAAAGTCAGACCACAAAAAATTTGAAAATATAAAAACTGAGCTTGCAAGGTTGAAAACCCACAAAGGGCAGCCTTGACAAAAGTTAGAGCGTAAAAGGAGAGTGAAAATACCCGAGCGAACCTAAGCCTGAACTACGTAAGGCTTGATTCCCATCTTTGGGATACGTAGGCAGCTTCATCTTGAAGTTCAGCCATAAACTTTTTCCCGATCAACTTTGTCCATTTTGACCATCTCAGTCATCTTTATCCATCAGCATTTATAGTGATCTCCGGTACAGTGCTATTCAGACTAGGGGCAACTTTCCATTGCCACAACGGTGCAGCATCATTCAGACTAGGGGCAACTTTCAGTTGCCATGTAGTGCCGCTGTACTCTTCAATCTAGGGGCAACTTTTCAGTTGCAGGGATCTGGGGTTGTGCATCTCAGTGACAGATCTTAGGCGTGTCCGGTTTTGATCCATATCGAAAATGATTTTGAAAAGTTTTAGTAAAAGTTGATTTTTGTTCAAATTAATCTTTTTACAACTTAGACCATTTTTGGACCAAAGTGGAAAATTTTCAGTACCACAACTTCAATTTCATTGATTTCAAAACAGAGTTCTCCTACTCTTGCATACAATCGAAATTGTTTTTTCATTACATTCATGAAGAAAACTTGAAAGTACTAATAAAGCAATAAATTTGGGGCACAGTCGAGTCAAGCATCCCTGTGCCCCCTCCCAGAGCTGGTCGAAGCCTCTGACGCCAAGCTAGGTCCCACCTGTGCCTCCTCGTTGAGCCAATCCAAGCACTCGTCAGACAAAGTGCAATTGAAAGTGGGAGCAGGAGCCAAGAGTTGTCTAGTCCTCCATGCTGTGGCATATCGGGCAAGCTGTGCACCTCGGACCGGGAAAGCAGCCGGGTACTCAATCCCCTCTGATGGGAAAATCTGATCATGACCAAACTGGCGCAGGAACCGGAACGGGAAGTAGAATACACAGTGGGTGAGACCAACCAACTGGATCCCGATCAGCCGGGACATGCTATAGCTCATTGCCGGGAGATTGAGCCAGGAACAACGCCAAGCAATGCTATCTACTGACAAATTGCACATCCAGTCAAACCACCACCTTTCATCAAGGGCATTGACTAGGTGCTGCCGAAAGAAATAGCCTTTAGCTGAGTAGGCCGGGCAAGAGTCCACGACCTGTAATTTGTCCATTAACCATACCTGGGGAGGGATGAAAAATGAGAGAATAAAGAATAGAGAGGTGCACGATGAGAGAAAAGTAAGACAAGGGTTTTATGAGAAAAATCGAGCCTGAGGGCCGAGTGATGTGAGCAAATACACATGTAAGATTGGGTGGGAAACATTACCTGCAGCAGTAGTGGACTCCCAGCAAACCTAGTCGTCTCCCGGCGATGAAAAGCATCCAAGCCCATCAGAGTCTCGGCCAGGGTCATGGCAATGCAACTCTTCCCTTCCCTCAAGCCTTGGGCAACTTCAATCAGACGGATGCTAGATCCGCTAAAGCCCAAGGAAAGCAGGAAATGAGACAACAAGCACAAACAAAGGGCGTGTTGCCGGAAACCTTGCCAATAATGGTTGCTGCGGTCACCGGCATCGGAAAAGCGATGGATTAGACCGAGGATGTCCAGTTCCCCATTACAGATCAGAGATCGAGCATCATGAGCGGTGAGTCCGCACATCGACCCCAAAGCCTGAGCATGGCCGAAGCGGAACTGGGGCAAGATCTCTTCTTGGCTTTCGGATTCCATCAAGACTTGAAAATCTTCAAAAGTCGGACATACCTCTTGCCCGCCAAAGCTGAAGACATGCGTCACCGGGTTCCAGAACCTTGCCGCGGCATGGCGGAAGGGAAGGTGCAACGGGGTGCGACTCAGCGTGAATAGTGCATTCAAGCCGAAACCCCAGAAGTTTAGCTTTTCGGAGCCATCTAAAGAAGCGATCCAAGCTGTAAGGTTTTCAACAAGAAACACTTCCATTTCTGATGCAAAACTGATGTGATTGAATGAATCATGGAGCTGGGGCTTTTAAAGAGAGAGAAACACTATTCAGGAGGACACGTGTCAAAAATTGGGTGGCTGTAGGAATAAGTGGCCGGCCGGCCACCTTTTCTGGCTGGCCGGCCATTTGCTTTTTCAAAAATGGCCGGTGGCTCCCTCTCTCCAAGAAAACTGGCCGGCCGGCTCCCAAAGGTGGCCGGCCATGCTCCAGTGCATCTCCTTGGCCCTGTTTTGCCCTTCGAGGGAGAGTTTCGAGCATTTCCATGCAACGGGAGAGTTAAAGGCCTTCATTTTCCTCTGTTTCGGATGCGTTCCGGTGCCCAGATCGTCCGGAGTACACTTTGTTGGTGTTGAGTTTTGTTTATCAAGTTGTTGTTTTGATCATCGAGTTGTCGTTTTGCTTATCGAGTTGTTTGTCGAGCTGTCGTGTTTCGTGTTTTTGAGTCATTGCTCTCTGTTTAAGCAATCTTTGTTAAGTCTTGTTATTTGCGTTGTCAACGCTATTGTATTTTGCTTATCGAGTTGTAAACTTACTAAGGTTTTGTTATATCTTAGAAAGTTAGGTTGTTGCATCGGTTCACTACCTGACTTGGTGATTACGCAGTGCACATTCCATTCAATCTCATTCTTGTGCAAAATAAAATGATGCGATATGATGCTAAGTGGTTAAAATACAATACTTTCGTCAAAAGCTGTTTCATCCCATTATGCCTCGCTGGTTACAACATTATACAGACTAAGGCACAAGTTTTACAGAAAATAAACTGCCTAATAATGTACAAATGTCCTATAACTACTAGCAAAAAGATAAATAAAACAGGAAACAGGCTACATTTGTGCTCTCAGGAGCGGGAATAAGAGGCCCTCCTCGTCCTCTTGTGCGGGACAACCTCTCCATCACCATCATCATCCGGGCTGGAGCTGTCGTCCTCTAGATCCCCCTCAGCCTCGTCTCCACTCCCGGAACCAAGACCGGAGCCCCCCCTCCTCAGCAGATGTCTCTGACTGACGGTCTGTGGCCTCTTCCTCCTCCTCCTCATCAAGCTCTGCCTCTATGAGATGTGCCCTGCGTCTGCGGGAGGACCCTCCTCGAGCTCCTCGAAAAGGCCTGGATGGCCCCGCTCCCTGAAAAGGCCTGGATGGCCCGGCTCCGTGAAAGGGCCCAGATGGCCCAGCTCCCCAAGAAGGCCCAGGTGGCCTGGCCGGCGGCTGAGCGTACATCGGGGGCATCTAAAAATAAAGAGTTCAATTCAAATACATCAGTCCAAATGTGTACATCAGATGCAGATACAAGCAGAAACTACATGAAATGAGTGCATGTAAATACAGTGTACAAGTGGGGTGTATGTCAGATGTGCTCTACACAAGTAGCCTATCAATGCAGTAGAAATCAGCATGTCATCAGAAGTATGATAAATGCCAAAAAACTGAAGGGTACCTAGATGCCCGCGCTAGACAACTGTGCCTCCCTACGCAGGACCATGCCCTCAAGTGAGGACACCAATCAGATCACCTCCTCCATGTACTCTCGGGGTGGCTGCAAATACGAGCTCATAATCATCAGTGAATAAAGGAATGTCTAAATGTTTGAATGTTAGATGAAAAACAATGGGGCATACCAGTGGTGAGTCAGGATCAATGGCGTAGCGATCACCGGGCATCGGAGGCTCTAGCGGGATCGGAGTCGGAGAGATAGCCCCATACTGCCACCCCATCAGCTCAGTCGGCATATCCGGCCATCCAGGATGAGGATAAGTCGGAGGAATCGGGGGAACCGGTCTACCCCTACCTCTAGATGTACCAGCCCTGCTGGTGGAAGGGGCGTCTGTAGCCCGAGCCCGGGCCTGGCTCGAGGATGGTGTACCAGCAGGCCTCGTCATCGGGGTGCGAACTCCCGTCAATGGAGGCATCAAGTATGTATGACGGTAAGTGGCGTAGTCCCCCTCCTCGAGATGTAGCAAAGCATCACTACCCAGCATGGCACCAACTACCTCCTGGGAAGAGAACCTATCAGCGGTCCGCATACCGGCTAGGGGTGCTGCAGGAGGATCCTGAGAATCATATCCCCATACCTGACGCAGAAAGCGTTCCCCCAGAAACCATGCTCTGCCGACCGGTCCTTCGAGTAGGACCCTGTACTGGGAGGTGCCCGATCCTCCGGTATACTGAAATCGAAGACCATTACCCAAGGGCGCCCAGGGCTGCCATGTAATCTGCGGATAACAAATGCATAAGTCAATCAGAAATCGGGAATATGTGGAGCAAATTAAAGATGAAAATGGAAGGGACCGAGAGTTTTGAAATACCTCCGATGGTCGCACAGTGTCAAAATACTGTCGCAGATAAATGAGAGTCTCTCGGGGTCTCGGCCGGTGCGGGTCCTCGAATACCAGTGAATACGGAGTCATGAGGGGCCCTCCCACCTCCAACTCTGGTGCTAATACCGGGAAATATGCGTAGATCCATAGCTGAAAAAAGCAGTGCAGAATGTAAGTACAAAGTGCTGAGGGCAAAATACAGACTGTAAAGTGCGCTGTGTGTGCAATGTACAAGTAATGAGGAGCAGAAATGTAAATCAAGAGGACAGAAAGTACCTCCCAAGCTCTCTAATAACCGCCGAGTAAATCTCCCTGCCCGCGGGAGGTCGCGCTCATGTAGTAGTAGAGGGTAGCCAGTCCGGCGCCACCCCAGTCGTATCGACTGACCTGTGATAGGTCAACCAGAGCACTCAACAGATATAGCCCAACCGTGTTCCCTCTATCGGCAAACAGAGTAGTCCCGAAGAGGAACATAAGGAAACCACGGGCATACTGCTCTGTCTCCTCAGGAGTCTCGGGCTCCATCCCCGCCTGCCGGAAATGGGAAGAGAACCAAGTGTATCGAACTCTCCCAGAAGCCCTGTCAACAGGCGGGCGAGCCCCCAGTAGATATATCCAGGCGGCCTCTCACTCGCCCATGTCCTTGTCATAGGGAATGGCCCAACCTCCTATGTCCAGGCCGGTCAGCACAGTAAAATCCAGAGGGGTCATAGTCATGTCCCCAGTGGCAGAGAAATGAAAGGAGTTGGTGGTGTCCCACAATCTCTCCACCAATGCCGCCATCAGTGTCCTCCTGGCAGGACAACGTGATAACCCAATGCAGAAGGCTCCGAACCCTGCCAAATCTACTAAATCCCGGACACCCTCCGGGAGCTCAACGTACCAATCCCTCGCGGCTGTGGAGCCATATCCCTGTACACCGCGAGCACCAACCTGCATTCAGAATGAATACATGTGTCAGAATGAAATGAATGGGCTGTGTGCCAATGAAATGAATGGGCTGTGTGCCAATGAAATGAATGAGCTGTGTGCCAATGAAATGAATGAGCCGTGTGTTCAGGAGTGAAGTGTATAAACTGTGTGTTCAGTATAAGCAACGTTGCAAATCAAACTGTGGGCTGCGTGTTCACCTATCAATCTGGGGTGCGTGTTCAGAAAATTAAAGTTTGGGCTGCGTGTTCAACTTTTCAATCAAACTGTGGGCTGCGTGTTCACCTATCAATCTGGGCTGCGTGTTCAGAAAATTAAAGTTTGGGCTGCGTGTTCAACTTTCAATCAGTGTGGGCTGCGTGTTCACTATCAATCTGGGCTGCATGTTCAGAAAATTAAAGTTTGGGCTGCGTGTTCAACTTTCAATCAGTGTGGGCTGCGTGTTCACTATCAATCTGGGCTGCGTGTTCAGAAAATTAAAGTTTGGGCTGCGTGTTCAACTTTCAATCAAACTGTGGGCTGCGTGTTCGCTATCAATCTGGGCTGCGTGTTCAGAAAATTAAAGTTTGGGCTGCGTGTTCAACTTTCAATCAGTGTGGGCTGCGTGTTCACTATCAATCTGGGCTGCGTGTTCAGAAAATTAAAGTTTGGGCTGCGTGTTCAACTTTCAATCAAACTGTGGGCTGCGTGTTCGCTATCAATCTGGGCTGCGTGTTCAGAAAATTAAAGTTTGGACTGCATGTTCAACTTTCAATCAGTGTGGGCTGCGTGTTCACTATCAATCTGGGTTGCGTGTTCCGAAAATTAAAGTTTGGGTTGCGTGTTCAACTTTCAGTCAAACTGTGGGCTGCGTGTTCACCTATCAATCTGGGCTGCGTGTTCAGAAAATTAAAGTTTGGGCTGCGTGTTCAACTTTCAATTAGTGTGGGCTGCATGTTCACTATCAATCTGGGCTGCGTGTTCAGGAAATTAAAGTTTGGGCTGCGTGTTCAACTTTCAATTAGTGTGGGCTGCGTGTTCACTATCAATCTGGGCTGCGTGTTCAGAAAATTAAAGTTTGGGCTGCGTGTTCAACTTTCAAATAGTGTGGGCTGCGTGTTCACTATCAATCTGGGCTGCGTGTTCAGGAAATTAAAGTTTGGGCTGCGTGTTCAACTTTCAATTAGTGTGGGCTGCGTGTTCACTATCAATCTGGGCTGTGTGTTCAGAAAATTAAAGTTTGGGCTGCGTGTTCAACTCTCAATTAGTGTGGGTTGCGTGTTCACTATTAATCTGGGCTGCGTGTTCAGAAAATTCAGAGTTTGGGCTGCGTGTTCTACTCTCAATCAGTATGGGCTGTGTGTTCACCTTTAATTTGAGCTGCGTGCTCAGAAAATCGAAGTTTGGGCTGTGTGTTCTACTCTAAGTCAGTGTGTGTTGTATGTTCACCGTTCAATTCGGGCTGTGTGTTCGATAAATCAGTGTTTGAGCCGTGTGTTCACTTCTTAACTAATGTGTACCGTGCGTTCGCAATCAATTAATGAGCCGTGTGTTCAGAAATTCAAGTGCTTAAGCTACATGTTCAGGATGCAAGCAAAGCATTATGTCATAAACTAAACTGTGTGTTCAAGCATGGCAAAGGCACGAAATGTACGAAAAATGCAGAAAATGAAGTAAATACCTCTCGTGCCTCATAAGAGAGGTGATGCTCTAGCTCTCGGAGAAGTAGATCCCCAGGTGCTCGCTCATCAAAATCAGTGAAATGACGAAAAACGGCACGAGGAAGGACATGTGCTGGCGGAGCGTACCTCCCGGGAATAAAAGGTCGGACCCTCGGGGGCAAAGTCATGGGATCAAAATCGTCCCCGACACCCGGAAAACCTCCACCATGGGGAGAATTACCCGCCATTTTCAGAAAAACTGCAAAAGGAGCAAAAATGAGCGAAAATGAGCCAAAATTGGAAAAGTCAACAAAAGTCAACTCTCGGGAAATGGAAAAGTCAACAAAAGTCAACTCCTGAGAAAATCTTCCAAATATTGAGACAAACTCACCTCAAGTGGCGAAAATGAGAAAAGAAGCTCCGAAACCAAAATTTAATCAGTTCAAAGTGCTTGAAACTGAATATTTTCGCGAAAACAACTTGCGTGGGACGTTGGAAAACGCGTATAGAGCTCAGATCTGAGGGAGAAAATGGTGTGGGAAGCAAGAGGAGAAGATCTCGGCTGAATTTATAGGCTCAAAGTCTTTGGATGAGGGAGCATAAAGAAAGGAGGTGAAAGGACCAAAATGCCCTTGGATTTGGGCAGATGGCTGGCCCGCCACCTTTCCCAGCCGGCCAGCCATTTCCTTTTTGGAAAACCAGCCAGCCACATCCCACCCTCCATAAAACTAGCCGGCCATGTCCCCCACATGCTCACCTAGCTCTCTGCAAATTTTGAGGAAGATTGGAGTTCCCGGGACCTGAAAAAGTTCAAGAAAAGTGCACTTTCTGTTGCGAAATTGCTCCGCCGGAACTTCAGCTTCAAGTTCTGACGTGTGTCTCATCATTGTTCATCGAAATCAAAGTGTATCCTTTTTGAATGTGTTGTAGCCTTTCCAGGAAGTGGATCGGAGGCCGTGATCGAGTCGCCTTCGCCGAAACACGCGTTTCCGTGCTCGTTATTTCGTGACAAACGGGCACCCTAATTTATGCTCGTTTTGCACTGTCATGCACATAACTTGCATTCTCATGAGCATACTTGCATTTTTATGCACATTTCTTGATATCACCATACCTCTGTGCTTGAGCATGCGTTGTTACGCACGTTCCTTTCTCGCATCGCGATGCATTCACTCGCCGGCACTGCGTGTGTCAAACTTCCGGAATCACATTGAATATATGTTGTTAGCATATTGTGCTTGTTGAATTTCTCTCTTTTGCAGGCACGATATTGTATGTACGGTTCATTTGAGGCTGGTGCGACCAGACGAATCGCGCAGGTATCGTATCTTCTCCGTGTGAGACGTGGTGAGGATTGAATAAATTCTCCGCATTCTTAACTGCATGAAATGTAGTTGTTGCTTTGCATTCTTGCTTAAAACTGTTGCATCTATTTGCGAATACTTGCTTCATTACAGCTTGCTGCATTTGCATGATCATTGAGTTACTTCCGGCTCTGTGCATATCGCTTTGCATTTTGCCCCTTTGTCTGCGGGCACATTTCTGTTTATCTTGTATGTTTGTCTAAGTCTTCGGCCTTGTCAAAAATGGGTCGTCTCTGGGCTTTGACATTCACTCCCGTCACTTGTGACTTCCGAGTTCTGTCAAAGAGGGGCAACTGTAGACACCCCATTTTTGACCGACCTTAAGACTCAGACGTCACCGATTGAGCGCTTGGTGATGTTGCATATTGTGCTCGTTCAGAAGTTTCAGAGTCGCGGCCGTGAGCCCCGCCTCCGGACTTCCGAACCCTCTTCTGTGCCTTGCCTCGGTTTGCGAACCAGACTCGGTTTTCTCTGTTTCTTTTCCTGAGGGGAGGGAGAGGTCCCGTAGACCATCTCTCAGTGGCCGTGGGCTACATTTTGTAGCCGTAGGCCATTTTGCCCATTTCGGAGCCCGGTTTCTGGTTTTTCGAGACCGTTGGCCGTGTGCCTCGGTTCGGGACCGCCTAACCATCTCCGTTTGCTCTGATTTTTGGCATATTTCTTATTTACTCCCTTTTGAGGGACACTGAGGTCTGAGAGACCCACTTCGTGGCCGAGTGCCACTTTCGGTGTTTAACAGGCAGTTTTCGGGGCCCCGGACTGCGCGTTTTGGCACCCGAGCATTCGTTTTGCATCGGTTTTCGTTCATTTTTGGCAGGTACCTCTGTTTTATCACCAGGAAGGACATAGAAGGGTGGAAGGCCAGCAATTACTTCAACAACCAGTTTTTACTCCTCCGGCGCCCTCTGACGCCCGTTTTTCTCACTTCCGAGCTAATGTTAAACAACCTGGGGCCTTTTTCTTGAACTTTGAACCACATATCTGTGTTGTACACACTTGGGAGGACCCTAAAAGTTGGTGGCCGGCCAGTAATTCCGTCTGACCCTTTTGACCCCCCCTTAAAAGTGGCCCATTCTCTCTTCTGTTTTGTAGTTGCCAATTTTGAACCATAGGGTTGTGATGAGGGGACCTGGGAGGACAACAATTTGTGGTGGCCGGCCACTAATTCAACTTGACCTTTTTGACCCCTAGCCGGCCGGCTAGGGGGGGTGGCCGGCCGGCCACCTGGAGCTCCAAAAAGTGGCTGGCCATGATCCTCACACTGTTCACTTTACAACTGTATAACTGTTTCCCCCAGAAAATATCTGTATCCGGGAGATATTTTTTGGTGGAAAACTTGCCTCCTTTTCCCCCACCTTTTCCCCACCTTTACTCCCCATTTTTTGTCCATATAACCAGAAGGCAACATTGGTCTTAGAGGTTAGAAAAATTGCTTCAAGCTCATACATACATATCTTCCTCCATCTCTCTCTTTTTTCCTTGAAAACTCCAAAGTTCTACCTCATTTCTTCATCACCACCAAGAACCACCACCACTACTCCATTTCCAGCAGCTTGAGGGGCTTTCCAGCAGCTAAGAGGCACTACTTCTCAAGCCAAGAAGCAACCAAAGTTTGGTCTTCAAGGGTGAGTACCATTTTCCTCTTTTTGAGCTCATTTTTGCAACATTTCTTAGCCATATATGCTTACTGTTTTGAGCTCTGGCCCTAACTGAAAGTGGCCTTATTTTGAGCTCTTTTTCACTTTTTCTTAAGGGCTCAACCCTGTTTGAGCCCCCCATCTTGCACTTGCTTCAATAGCCTTCTTGAATGCCATTTTCTTGCATGATATTTTTAGTCTACATGTGATCTGTTTTGGAGCATGATGTAAACTGTAAATACGCTTGTTTTGAGCCCCTCTTCAACATTGAAGAAGGGCTCATCACTGTTAGGGACCTCCATGTACCACTTGTTGTTATATCTCTCTTTTGGACCCCATTTTTGCATGCTTTGGCAGCCTATTGTGCTTCTATTTTTGGACATTTTAGAGAACTTAAAATAGTCTTATTTTGGTCCATTCTTCATTTTTCATTAAGGGTCCTTCACTGTTTGAGGCACCCTTCCTATACTTTGTGTTGTATCTCTCTTTTAATCCCCATTTTTGCATGATTTGTTAGCCTATTGTGTTTCTATTTTTGGTCATTTTATAGAGCTAGAAAAAGTCTTATTTTGGCCCATTCTTCATGTTTCATTAAGGGCCTGTCATGGTTTGAGGCATCTTTTATACACTTCATGTTATGTCTCTCTTTTGGACCTCATTTTGCATAGCATTTTTGACATATTTGCATACTGTTTTGGGTCTGGCTATCAACTGTAAAGTGTATTATTTTAGGTCCCTCTTCAGTGTTGTAGAAGGGTACTTTTCTGTTTGGGCTTTGCATCCACCAATTGCTTCTTTGGCCATCTTTTGGCCCATTTCTTGCATAAGAGCTTAGCCATACCTGTGTTTGTTTTTGGGGTTTTTACAGTTCTAAAAAATGTCATATTTTGGGCCCCTCTTCAACTTTGTTGAAGGGCCTTAATCTGTTTGAGGACAGAAGCTGTGAGTTGCTTCTTAATCTCATGTTTAGGGCCATTTCTTGCATGCTAGTTTTGCCCTATTTTTGTTTGCTGTTTGGCCATGCTTTGAACTGTAAAAGTGCTTATTTTGGGGCTGCCTTACTTCTGTATTTTCATTCCATGCGCCAATTATGCATGCTTTGTATAGTTGTAGGCCACTTCGGGTGCCAAAATTCATGTTTCGGGACTATTCCATGCGTCGGGTGTACTTTCGCCTCATTTCGGGGCTCTTTTCCACCACATTTCAGTGCTGAAATTCCATTAGCATGTTTGCATATCATTTTCCATGCCATTGCATTGTGTATGCCATTGCCTCGATTTGCGTGCCCGTGTGCACGCATTTCGAGGCACTTCATTTTCATCCATCGGCCTCTTATGTGAGTGTGGCTGAGGCTCTCTCATGTTAGTATAAGTCCATGTTGCATTCTATATGCCATTTTAGCCATATTGCATTGTGTATGCCATTGCCTCGGTTTGCATGCCTGTGTGCACGCATTTCGAGGCACTTCATTTTTCATCCATCTGCCTCTTATGTGAGCGTGGCTGAGGCTCTCTCATCTTAGTATAAGTCCATGTTGCATTCTATATGCCATTTTAGCCATATTGCATTGCGTATGCCATTGCCTCAGTTTGCGTGCCCGTGTACACGCATTTCGAGGCACTTCATTTTCATCCATCGGCCTCTTATGTGAGTGTGGCTGAGGCTCTCTCATGTTAGTATAAGTCCATATTGCATTCTATATGCCATTTTAGCCATATTGCATTGCGTATGCCATTGCCTCGGTTTGCGTGCCCGTGTGCACGCATTTCGAGTCATCTCATTTTTATAACATTGTGCATACTAGGTTGTATCTTAGATCGCATTCATACATTTCCTCAGTTTGCGTGCCCGTGTGCACGCATTTCGAGACATCTCATTTTCATAACATTGTGCATACTAGGTTGTATCTTAGATCGTATTCATGCATTTCCTCGGTTTGCGTGCCCATGTGCACGCATTTCGAGACATCTCATTTTCATAACATTGTGCATGCTAGGCTGTATCTTAGTTGCATTCATACATGTCATGCATATTGCATTGCGTTCGGAATAGGAGTTAGCCCGGGCGCGGGAAACGAGGTGCGTTTCGTACTCCGAGTGACGGAACGCGTCTTAATTCCCCAGTCACCGACACTCTGGATTATCCATGATGGAGTTAAGTTTTAGTTGTGTTTTCATGTGCGTTCATCCTATATTGAATTGTGCATTTCGACTCCTCGGCGATCATGTTTCGATATGCGTAATTGGTGGCACGAGGATCGAGGCATGCATATATCTGTGAAAATACATTGCTATGCCCCTTTCCTGCTCTCTGTTGTAGCAAAATGAAGAATCAGCAACTTTTCGGAGCTCGGCACGCTTTCCAAGAATAACTGCTAAACAGAGGCTAATTGGGGCATCCCGGTGGATTTCCGCGCAAGGCAGCGTAAATAAACGTCATTCATCAGAAGCAAGGCAGTCCCTGGCTCGTACGCCAGTTTTATTTATTTCCTTAGTTAATTTGTTAATTAATTAGGATTTTGTATATTATTTGGACTGTAATACTTGGACTGTAATATTCTTTTATTCGGGACTGTATTATTTATTTGGACCCTCTGCGCGAGGGCACAACTGTAATAAGTGTGCGTAAGTGTGATGTATGTCTTCCAACCCCACGTATTTCTTCCCTTTTATTTACCTGCTTATGATGGTTAGATTAGGGCATATTTTAATTAGCATACAGTATGATAGCATGATTGCATTCATTCATCTGTTTTGCATGCACCGGGCTCGGCGCACCATACTAACTGCATTGTATTTCCAATTTCAAATTGAATACATGTTAGCTGTAGCATTTCATATGCCATGTCTAGAATAGTCGAGCCTGCTATAGTTGCATTTTTGCATGTGTTGCATTAAGCATTTCTGTATACTTAGGATCATGCATGATTTCTAATATAGTTTCTATTTTGGCTTGGAGTACTCGGTAAGCTTTATGCTTTAGCATCCTTGCATGCGTGTGAGTGAATGCCATGAATAGCATGCTTACCATGAGGCTAATTGCTAATGTGATATAACTGCCTGAATGCCTGTGGGTGAAGGTTGGGTTACTTGGATTGGAATAAATCATCAACTGTTCGTTTTAAAGCCCACTAGGTAGTGGCAAAACCATCTTTTCTAAGCCCACCCGAGGGTGGCAAAATCTGCATTTTAAGCCTACTTGCGAGTAGCAAACCATCTTTCAAAAACAAACATGAAATGTTTCGTTCCAATTCAGGCGATCCAGTCTATACTTGTATGCTGTGCGCATCACATAGTAACCTAGGCTAATAACCAGAATAAGAACATACAATGTTTTCAAAAATAGATATCATGGTTAGTAGAGGCCGATCTTTGATCGGGCGAGCGGGGGTGCTCACGAAGTGACCTTCCCCAATCGTACCCAAGTTCCCGAGCCGAGGCAACTTTGGTGATGACGGACACGTGGCCTTAGGCAACGAGTCAGGGTTTCCTAAATTTCCCAAAACAAAATATTTAGGTGGCGACTCTGTATCTGGCAAAGCAGTCCATGTTTGGCACTTCTTTTCTAAAAAAATCTGTTTTCTCAAAACGATTTGCCGGATTTGGACTCTTTGGTTCAGATTAAGAACCGTGACACAAATTGAGTCCGAACTGTAGCGAGGTCCCCCGCGGACTTGTTACAGGGGGGAGTCCCGTTCTTGCAGGGGTTACGGGGCAGTGACAACCAGAGATTGGTATCATGAGCTCGTGCCTGAGGTCCGCCACCTTGTTGATAAGGCTGGCTTTGGCTTATTCTACACCGGGCTCTCACGGCATATGGCTAGCCGGGCCCTCCTCGGAGCATTGGTGGAGAGGTGGTGAGACCCCACCAACTCTTTCCACTTCTCTTCCGCCGGGGAGATGACGATGACCCCTTACGACTTCGCGATGATCACAAATCTAGGAGTAAGGGGTGATCCGATCCCATTTGGCATGGATATGGGTGAGTGGGAGGCGGCTTGGATCTACCTACTCGGAGTGAGACCACCTCTATACAGGCCAGCAATGGTGAGATACAGCTAGTTCTCCGAGCACTTTCGCGGGAGTCATCTTGAGACACAGGAGGATGTAGAGCAGTACGTCTGAGGCTTCTTAATGTTCCTCCTCGATACCACCTTGTTTGTGAACAGGTGGAACACTATGGGTTTGTACTTACTGAGCGCCTTTGTGACTTTGCCCCGAGTCCGATTTTACGATTGGAGTGGAGCCGGCCTCGCCATGCTCTACGGCTATATGAGTTCCATTTCCCGCATGAAAGGAGAGTGGGTCGTAGGCTACTGGTGAGCCTAGGAGGTATGCACTGCACCTTCAATTCTATTACTATGCTTTCTGCTTTGCATTTTCTGTTCAACATCTATTTATGCATATGCATTGTGTTTCTGCTTTGCATTTTTTGTTTATCTGTTCATGCACTGTTGATGACACTGCTAACCTTTTTCTTGTAGTGGTGGGTTTATGCTTATTTCCCAACTCTTGCTCCCAAGCCTGTGGATGAGATTCCTCTAGTCATGCCTTACTCGCGATGATATGACGGTCGGTGCCGACGCCGGAGCCAAGACGATATGACATTCGCCTTTTACCGCCGATACTTCGATACAGTGGTTGCCTACGAGGTAATCCGAAACACGCAATCATTTCTGCTTGTATTCTAATTCATACTCTAATAACTGATAGCAACTAACAATTTGTACATTCTCTATTTGCAAATCATGTGGCAGCCCTGGGTGATGATGCTAGTCGAAATGAGGGACCAGTATGTTGGAGCTTGGGCCACATCTCGATATTGGATCTTACTAGAGGGCCCACTCTGCCGAGCTTGGTTTTTGGGTGAGCATTTTATATGCCAGACTCTGGGCTCACCCATACCAGTCGTTCCGATGCCACCCCCACCATCCATGAGGACAACTGATAGCCTCCCACTATTTCAGAGTAGAGGGCGATTATGCAACTTTCATCCAGACTCATCTCATGCCGCCTCTGACTGAAGTTTGTGCGGGCGAGGCAACAGGTGCTCCTTTGGCTGGTGAGACTACTCAGGAGCCCAAGGCCGAAATTAGAGAGGCCCCTCCCGTTGTGCAGGTTGTTGGTTGGCCGGCGATTCCTACTGCGTTTACATGTTGGCTGGCAATTCCTACTGCGTTTACATGTTGGCAGCCGACCGAGACAGCCTATCAGATTCCGATTGAGCCAGCAGAGGCAGGGCACAGATATGTCAGAGCTTGAGGCACACCTTAGGCATGGACCGCACTTTATAGCTTACAACCGGCGCTTTTCTTTTCAGATATTGATTATCCTAGATATTGATCATTCAAATGCACTTACAGGCACCCACAGAGTACATAAAGGGCCTTCTCGAGCTGGTTGCTTCTCTGATTGGCATGGTACAGAGGAGAGAGAGACACTGCTTGGTATCTGTGGGAGTCGAATAAACTTGGATCAATAGATGAGTGGACCAGTCTAGTCCAGAACATAACCTCTATTCGGCATTGGCCCTATTCAATTGAAGAGCTGAATAAAATAGTCGGCATTCCTACCAGTAAAACAAAGGCCAAGTAGAAGTACATGTAAAGGATCAGGGTTGGGCCAGGCCCTAAGGCCCAAAGAGAATACTATAAATACAGGATCTTCAGTTCGAGAAAGGTATGTGAGAATCATTACGCTTAACTTAGAATACAAGTAATCTTGAGTGTAGAGACTGACTTGTCCGTCGGAGTGCTAATTCCAGCACCCCCGACCGGAGTGTTTATTCCTTTTCAGGTGACTAGCAGCGGATCACGAGCGTCCCCCAGGATTAGAAGAGTATTTCCAAACCACTTCTCCACAATTGGCGCCGTTTGTGGGAATACTCAAGCACATCCATGGCGGGCGTGACGGAGGGTCCTCCGATAGTCACTGATGAAACCACGCAGAGAAACGACCTCACTCCAACAAACATGCATGGACCGGAGATTATCCCTACAAGACGCGCTTTGAACTTCGTCTCACCCTCGACTCCAGAGCATGAGGCAATCCAAGCGATCATGGAACAGGCAAATAAAAACGATCAGAGGTTGGAGAACATGATCGCTGAGAACGAACGTCTCCGTCAGGATTTAGCCTTGGAAGTGGCAAAGTCCAAACAAGCCGTGCGCCAAGAGCCGGAACAACCTCTGAGGACAGGTGGTCAACGACCTCGAGCCCGACAACAAGATACTGATAGTGACTTCGACTCATTATCCCCGGAGCCCAAAAAGAAGAAACGACCAAAAACTTCCAGTTCCTCTGAAGAGGACCCACGTATAAGACATAAGCGCATAAGAAACAGTTTAGATGACAAAGACCAACATGATCCCTTTGTGCGACGGATCGCCGGGGTAGTTCTGCGCAAAAAGTTCAAAGCTCCATCATTCACTCTCTATGATGGAAAATCAGACCCCACCGATCACATCCGTCACTACAAGCAAGCCATGACATTACATGCAGACGACGAGGCCCTTATGTGCCAAATGTTCCCCAGCAGTTTGGGACCATTGGCCGTAAGGTGGTATTATAAATTGGAGCCAGCTTCGATCAAAAGCTTCCATTAATTATAGAAATCCTTCAGGGCCAGATTCATCACCAACGAGGTCCAGCCGAAACAAGCTGACTCCCTCTGGGCAATGCAGATCCAACCGGGAGAAACACTAAGAGCGTATTCGGCGCGCTATTAGGAGTGCTTTAATCTTGTTGATGACGCTTGCAACGACTCCATGGCTATTACTGCCTTCAAAATGGGTTTGGATCCTGACAGTGCTCTCCGCAGTTCTTTGACTAGAAGACCCCCTAAAACGGTCTGGTCGTTGATGAAGAAAGTTGAAGAATATTGCAAAGTGGAAGATGACGCCTTGCGAGTTAAAACCGAAAACACAGCCAACAAGATAGCTACTGAACTTGCTCAGCCTATAAATTCTGTACCACCTCAGAGCCCTCAACCACGGCATCAGGCCAAACGAGACAAGAGACGGGATTCTCGCCGATCGAGCGATCAATGCTCCAACCGAGCAAATGAACAACTGCAAGTTGACAGCAGGCGCACGAGGCGTGCCGACAGGAAATATATGGAGTTGATAGAGCAGATCAGTACGGTAATGTCCAAAATCCAACACCTTCCGTTCTTTAAATGGCCGTCGAAAATGGTAGGACCTCCCGACACGCGAAGACGGGATAGGCGGTGCGAGTATCACAAGGATCATGGCCATGAAACTGGGAGTTGTTATGCATTGAAGGATCACCTGGAGGAACTGGTACAAGATGGCCGGCTACAACAGTACGTAAGAAAAGGCAGCCCAACCAAAGAAATAGCCCTAAGACAGGATTCACCTCCGCTTGGCGTGATCCATATGATCTACAGCCTGCCAACGCCCTCAACCGTGCATGCAATTCAGTCACACCCAATCTCCCAAAAGCAACTTACACCAGCAAAATGGCCCCATGAAGCTCTGAATATTACCTTCGATGATTCTGATCTGATCGGCATAAAATTCCCCCACATTGATCCATTGGTCATTGAACTACGTGTAAACCAATTTACCGTTGAACGCGTTCTCATAGACCAGGGGAGTACTTCGGAGGTTATGTATTACAAGACCTTCAGCAAACTTGGCTTCAATGAATCAGACCTGTCTCCGGCTTCTTATCCATTATTCGGCTTCAATGCAAATCCAGAGTACCCGTTGGAGAAAATCACACTACCCGTTCGAGCGGGCTCCCGAACAGTGGATGTGGAATTCTTGGTTGTCAAGCTTCCTTCGCCGTATAATCTCATCATGGGATGAACTTGGTTGTATACTATACAGGCCGAGCCAAGCACCTATCATCAGCTACTACGTTTCCCAACGGAACACGGCATTGAACAAATCCATGGCTCCCAGCAATCAGCACAGGCATGTTATCTCCTTTTTGAAAAAACGCCAAAGGAGTTGCAAGTGAAATTTATTGAAGTGACGGATCGGGAGAGCCTCGACGATGTTGGGCGGCTCCCCAATGAAAAGGCCACGGAAGCCCTGGATCGAGTTCAAATCAATGAAAACCCAAACAGGTTCTTCATGGTCGGCGCTTCCCTGAATCAAGCCGACAGATAGCAGCTAATATCCTTCCTGCTCGGCAATCTTGATGTATTTATGTGGACTCCATATGAGATGCCTGGTGTAGATCCATCTGTTTCACAGCACTGTTTAAATGTCGACCCCAAATGCAAGCTGATCATACAGAAAAGTCGGCGGTCAGCTGCAGAGCACACTGCCGCCATCGTCGAGGAGGTTGACCGGTTGCTTGATGCCGGGGCAATCAGAGAAGTGACCTGCCCTACATGGCTCTCTAATACTGTGGTTATAAAGAAGAAAAATGGGACTTAGCGAGTCTGCGTCGATTTCACGGACCTAAACAAAGCCTGTCCTAAAGACTGCTTTCCTCTCCCTAGGATAGACCAGCTTGTAGATGCTACGGCGCGTCATCAGCGTATGAGCTTCCTCGATGCCTACAGAGGTTACCACCAAATTGCCATGCATTCGGAGGACCAAGACAAAACTGCATTCCTCACTCCAAGAGGAACCTATTGCTATAAGGTTATGCCTTTTGGGCTGAAGAATGCAGGGGCAACTTACTAGAGACTAGTCACCACCATGTTCAAGGAGCAACTCGGCCACATCATGGAAGTATACATTGATAATATGGTGGTCAAGTCCAAGAAAGAGCAGAATCATATAGTCGATCTGGAAGAGACATTCGGCATCCTACGCAAATATGGAATGAAGCTGAACACTTCCAAATGTGTGTTTGGTATCGGCTCTGGCAAATTCTTGGGTTACATTGTCAACCACCGAGGAATCGAAACCAACCCCAGGCAAATCACAGCAATCCTGGAGCTCGGCTCCCCTCGTTCAGTAAAAGAGGTTCAAAAGTTGATGGGGATGGTCGCCGCACTCAACAGGATCATCAGTCGGTCCACAGATCACTGCCGACAATTCTTTCATACACTATAGCAGGGCAAGGCTTTTGAATGGTCTGCCGAATACGAAGCCGTTTTCAACAGCCTTAAGACCTACCTCCGCTCAGTACCACTCTTGATAACATCCTCTGCTGGTGACCTGCTCATTTTGTATCTGGCAGTTTCTGACCAGGCCGTTAGCACCGTACTAATAAAGGAAGAGCTGGGGGAGCAGGAACTAGTGTATTATGTGAGCAAGGCCATGGTTGACGTCGAAACACGCTACCTTCCGCTTGAAAAACTTATCCTAGCCCTAGTCATGGCGGCAAGGAAACTGATGCATTACTTCCAAGGGCATAGCATTGGGTTGCTAACAGATTATCCCCTCCGATCAGTACTACGCAGTGCAGAAGCATCAGGACGTGTTTCAAAGTGGGCTCTTGAACTCGGCCAGTATTATATTCAGTTTCTACCTAGAACCTCAATCAAGGGACAGGTGCTTGCCGACTTTGTTGCCGAATTCACTGGGGGCCTTGCCGACTTCAAGTTCGATGAAATTCGACCGAAGCCGAATTGGAGAATTTATGTTGGGGTCATTTGGCAGTTGTATTGTGATGGATCGTCCAATCAGCGGGGCAGTGGAGCCGGGGCCCTTTGGAGGAAGTCCAGATCAACGTTAAAGAATCTACACCGAGTTGGATGGATCCCATTGTTGCATTCTTGTCTTCTGAATAACTCCCAACGGACAAGAAAGAAGTGCACAAGCTGTGAAACAAAGCCATGCGATACTACTTGGATCCGCAAGGAAGGCTTTATAAAAAATCCCTCTCTGGTCCATATTTGGAATGCATGCACCCAGACAAAGTCGAGGAGCTTCTGACTGAGATACATGAAGGCAGTTGTGGTGCCCATTCTGGCGAGCGCTCTTTGGCCCATCGAGCTATAACGCAGGGGTATTATTGGCCGACAATGAGAGCTGACGCTGAGTGTTATGCGAAAAAATGTGAACAGTGCCAGAAGTTCTCCCCATTAACCCATCTGCCTGCTGAAGAGTTGAACTCTATCACCAGTCCCTGGCCGTTCGCCCAGTGGGGGCTTGATATCATAGAACCATTGCCGAGGGCCCCAGGGAACAAGCGATACTTGATCGTCGCAACAGATTACTTCACAAAATGGGTCGAAGCGGAGGCATTAACACACATTCGAGACGCTGATATTAAGCGCTTTGTATGGAGAAACATCATAGCACGATTTGGCATTCCAAGAGCTCTTATCTCAGACAACGGCACCCAGTTTGAATGTGGCGTCTACCGAGAGCTATGCAGCAAGTATGTTATCCAGCCTTATTTTTCTACGCCGGCTTACCCCCAAAGCAATGGTCAAGCCGAAGCCTCTAACAAATCCATCTTGGACGGCATCAAGAAGAGGCTGGAGAAAGCTAAAGGCAAATGGGTCGAAGAATTACCAAGTGTATTGTGGGCTCATCGAACTACGCCAAGGAGATCCACTAGAGAAATGCCGTTTGCCTTATGCTTTGGAACCCAGGCGATTTTACCCCTGGAGATCGGCCACCCGACCTTGAAATCACAAGTTTTTGATACGGGCCGAAACGACATGATGTTGGCTTTGGATTTTATTCTAATCGAAGAACGAAGAGATTGTGCCCTTGCGTCCATGGCACGGTACCAGCAACAACTGGCTAAGTCGTATAATCAACGCGTTCAGCTGCACCGCTACACACCAGGAGAGTTGGTCCTGAAGAAGGTACTTCCAGCTGATAGGAAACCGGCTGATGGAAAATTGGGTCCTAACTGGGACGGCCCCTATCAGATAGATTCCATCGCAGGAGCAGGGGCATATCGGCTCAAAGACATGTCAGGAAGGACTCTTCCACAGCCTTGGAATTCAACACATTTACGTAAATTCTATCATTGACCTGACTTGTGGGCCTTGATACTTGTACATATTTCATTTCTGCAATACAAAGCTTCTCATTTATTCATCACGCAATTCAATTCACAAGCCCTTTTTGGGCCGATTAAGCCTCCGGATTCGAAGCGCCCTTCGTGGATATCACGATTAGCCAATACAAGGCTTCGGATTTAGAGCCCCGCTGGTACATGACACCTTTGGGCCGATTAAGCCTCTGGATTCGGAGCGCCCTTCGTGGATATCACGATTGGCCAATACAAGTCTCCGGATTCGGAGCCCCGCTGGTGCATGGCACCTTTAGGCCGATTAAGCCTCCAGATTTAGAGCCTCGCTGGTGCATGACACCTTTGGGCCGATTAAGCCTCCAGATTCAGAGTGCCCTTCATAGATATCACGATTGGCCAATGCAAGTCTCCGGCTTTGGAGCCCCACTGGTGCATGACACCTTTGGGCCGATTAAGCCTCCAGATTCGGAACCCTGCTGGTGCATGACACCTTTGGGCCAATTAAGCCTCCGAATTCGGAGCGCCCTTCGTGGATATCACGATTGGCCAATGCAAGTCTTCGAATTCGGAGCCCTGCTGGCGCATGACACCTTTAGGCCGATTAAGCATCCGGATTCGGAGCCCCGCTGGTGCATGACACCTTTGGGCCGACTAAGCCTCCGAATTCGGAGCGCCCTTCGTGGATATCACGATCGGCCAAATAAGACTCCGAATTCGGAGCCTCATCGGCGCGTGACGACTTTATTTAAAGTCCAAATCTGGAGCCGAATAAATATTTAATGAAAAGTGCCCTTTTATGTCGAGCGGGCGAAACCCGTTTACACATTAAAGCATATAAACATTCGAAATGAAATGCTTAGTTAACTTGGGTCGGTCAACGTTTATTTAAACATCTAAGATACATTTACTCAAACGTTTATACAATGAAACACAAAACATGCCAATATTCGAAATAAGACGTTCAATTAAGCATGTAAAAATTCAAAATGAAATACAAACATTTAAAATAAAATATTTTTATTCAATTAGACAATAATTACATAATTTTGCACGCAATCTACGTTTGCGCATTACAAAGTCTATTTTTGTTTGGCATCTTCCTTGTCGCCACTCTTCTCGATTTCAAAGGCTGAATAGGAGAAGTGCTCACGATGGTACAACGGCAACGCCGAATCAATGCCTGCTGGTCGGAGAGCTTCCTTGGTTTGAATTGCCTTGATCCAACCGTGCTTAAATCCACGATTTTCACATCGGCAAACTTCCTCGACGAGCTTTTCCTTGGTGTTCTGTATCCCTACTTTCCGGCCTTCATGAAAGCCTTTTTCATAGGCCCTCCCCTTCGCGGACTCCATTGCGAACATGCTCGCCGTATCACGATCGGCAAGTGCGGTACTGATAAGCCGTTGGGTGACCCTTTCTTCCACGATCGGGTTAGCCTGTCCGGCTAGTTGAGTCTGAACGACCTTGGCCTTCCTCAACTCACGCTCGGCCACTTCCGCGCGAGCCTCCAAGCTTCGAATGCTTTCATCATTCTTCTCTATTTCTCGGTGGGTAGCACGTAGACACATGCCGATTTCGTAGGCAGTGTATAGCCCCTTCATCGCCCTGTGAACGCCTTCACGAAACACATCGAAATCCTGCCGATCCACCATCGACTGTTGGACTTCGAGGGGAAAAATATGTCGAGTGAATTCGACAGCCACATTTAGATCTTGAATGATCGAATCCGCCTCCATCATCGGTCTATTCCCCATGAAGACCGCAAAACTCAATGGGCGCAGAGTCGCGTCGAATTCCCTCCCAGAGCGGGGTTGAGGAGATTTGCCCTGCGGCTGCTTATCCCTCCTGAACGACCTACTTCGACGACGAGGAGATTGGTGTCTCTCCCGATCCCTCGAAGTCCTACTTCCTATACGCGACGGTTCACCACTTCGACTCATACCTCCTCCCAGCTCAGCTAGCGTCCTCAATTCCCCTCTGCTGTTAAAGAAAAGTCTACTTGACATTTGCACTTGTTTAACCTTCCTCAAAGAGCTGGACTGAGTTGCTGACTAATCATATAAATAGGACCTTCGTTCACGAAGCGCACGCCTATTTATTCCCTACTAGGGCAGCATATCCGAGGCAACATCTCATTAATATTGAAACATCAATAGGCCGGCGCCGATCGGGTCATGTTTCTCAATCGCCCTATCAACCCATGATATTTGGCGTTTTATGTTCATGAACCAGCTGGGATAAGAGCAGATTCATCAATCTAGTCGGCTTGAGTATCCCAGCCGCTTCATGAATCGATCTCAGTACAATACTTAAAGAACTAGTCCTACTTAGCTTTCAGATTTCATACATTGGCTAGGGCAAGGGCAAGGGCAGATTTGTTAATCTGATCAACCAAATTCCTAAGCGCAATGCCGATCGATTTGTGCCCCAACCACGCAATGAAACATAGGGACGTATCCCGATGTTTCAGAATGAAGGAGAAACATAGGGACGTATCCTGGTGTTTCGGAAGGAAGTAGAAACATAGCGACGTATCTCGGTGTTTTGGAAGGAAGTAGAAACATAGGGACGTATCCCGGTGTTTCAGAAGGAAGGAGAAACATAGGGACGTATCCCGGTGTTTCGAAAGGAGGGAGAAACATAGGGACGTATCCCGGTGTTTCAGAAGGAGGGAGAAACATAGGGACGTATCCTGGTGTTTCAGAAGGAAGGAGAAACATAGGGACGTATCCTGGTGTTTCAGAAGGAAGGAGAAACACAGGGACGTATCCCCGTGTTTCGGAAGGAAGGAGAAACATAGGGACGTATCCCGGTGTTTCGGAAGGAAGTAGAAACATAGGGACGTATCCCGTTGTTTCGGAAGGAAGTAGAAACATAGGGACGTATCCTGGTGTTTCAGAAGGAAGGAGAAATATAAGGACGTATCCCGGTGTTTCAGAAGGAAGGAGAAATATAGGGACGTATCTCGGTGTTTCAGAAAGAGAGAGAAACATAGGGACGTATCCCGGTGTTTCAGAAGGAAGGAGAAACATAGGGACGTATCTTGGTGTTTCGGAAAGAGAGAGAAACATAGGGACGTATCCCGGTGTTTCAGAAGGAAGAAGAAACATAGGGACGTATCCCGGTGTTTCGGAAAGAGAGAGAAACATAGGGACGTATCCCGGTGTTTCAGAAGGAAGGAGAAACATAGGGATGTATCCCGGCGTTTCGAAAGGAGAGAGAAACATAGGGACGTATCCCGGTGTTTCAGATGGAAGGAGAAACATAGGGACGTATCCTGGTGTTTCGGAAGGAGAGAGAAACATAGGGACGTATCCCGGTGTTTCGGAATGAAGGAGATCGTGCAAAATGATGCAATTGAAAGGGTGCATAACAATGTAAGTGAAACGTGCATAACAATGCAGGTGGAACGATGCATAACAATGCAAGCGAATCAGTGCATGACAATGTAGGAGGAATGGGTGTATAACAATGCAAGTGAAGTGTGCGTGACAACGCAAGTAAAGAGGTGCACAAGACAATGCAATACAGGTACACAAGACAGTGCGATGTAGATTAAATGCACAAAACAGTGCGATGCAATGCACTAACAAGTACAGGTAAGGTGCGCAAGATAGCGCGATGCAATGCACTAACAAGTGCAGGTAAGATGCACAAGAAAGCGCGAACAATGCAATGCACTAACAAGTGCAGGTAAGGTGTGCAAGACAGTGCGAGTGAGGTGCACAAAAGAAGTGCGATAAAATGCATTTTTTATGCAAGTATGGGAGCATTTTCTATGCAACATGGAAAGCATATTCTATGCAATATTGAAGACATATTCTGCGCATGAGACAAGCATATTCTATGCAACATTGAAAGCAAAGCATATTCTATGCGGAATCGAAAGCAAACATATTGTATGCATGAATCATAACGATGTGTGGCACACATGAAACAGAAGTGTATATGAAAGTGCACATTCTATGCAATAGAGGGGCATCAAACATGTACTCTGGTGCCTCCGATTTATCTCTCAGAGGGCTTTGCAACACACTCAGCTTGAAAAGGGCACACCTTGTTCATATTGGCAAGAGATGACATCTGCATGTGAAGACCACAGGTGCTGCTTGGACTGCCATTCGGACTTGAAGCAGGCTTACACTTGAGGTAGAGACGCACTCATACTTTGGTAGCATTAACAAGGCCTAAGGAGGTGCATCCGGAATATAATCATGGAATTTGAAACAAACTCAGATGCTCCGATTTTTCCCTCTTTTCTTTTGCTTTGCAGTCTGGAACCTATATAGCTTCAGATAGGTCCTGGTTTTACTGTTCTGACATGACCTGGGTTGAACCCTGCGGTTTTTATGAAAGAGCAAATCATGTTTTGCACAAATATGGAGAATGATTCATTTTTGAAATTGAGAATGAGTTCTCGACCGGGTATTGAGCGTACAACTGACCACAGCTAAAACGACTCAAAAATGGAAAACAAAGGTAAAATAACCTAAACACAACGAGACACGCTCGGAACGACTTAAAACAAGATTTGAGACAAACAAGGCAAAAGACACGACATACAGACGTGCACAGGGAGCCTGTTTCTTCGGGTATTGTTTCCCACCCTTTCTCATTTGTGATTCTCACATCACTCGGCCCTCAAGCTCTATTTTTCTGAAAAAAGCCCTTTTCCTCACTTTTTCTCTCAGCGCACATCTCTCTATTCTTCAATCTCTCATTTTTTTATCCCTCCCCTAGGTGGTTGATGGATAAACAAGAAATTGCGAGCTCTTGCCCCTAGCATGCTGCTAGATTCTCTTTCTTCCGCTCACAGCTAGTGAGTTCCTCCCACAGAGGGGTTGCACTAAGATGGGGTGTGTAGCAAATTTGTAGCTGACATCGGTTGATGCTTTGCTGGGGAGTTTGGACGTGATCAGATCTGTCCAGATGAGGAAGTGGAATATCTTGATCCATTCTAGTTCGTGCTTCATACTTGGCTTGATACCTCGTTGCTTGGAGGATGTGAGAGCTTTTTGCCCTTTTGCGGTCAGCTTTAGTGGTGCCCTTTTCTGGCGAATACGGTGCCCTTTCCGGCAAGTGCGTTGATAAAGGGGAAAAGACAGAACACCTAACTCAACTGTGGCCCTAGTTCATCATTTTGACCATTTCTTGTTTTTGGCTTTCTACTAAAATAATTTTGACCAAAATGAGAGTTAGATTAACATGCTTGTTCAATTTTCTGATTTGAAATCATGCAAGTTAGGCTATGAGCACTGGAAATTTTCCTTTTTTGGGTCCAAGAAATGGTCCAGTTTTGGAAAAATTGGATAATTTTCAAGAGAATCAGTCAACCTCAGTAAAAATTCTCAAAAATCATTTTGGCGAACAGCCACTGCTCAACGAGCACAGAACTTACTCTTGAGATGCACAACCTCAGATCGGAAGGAAAACTGCCCCTTGTCTGAAGGACACTACATGGCAACGGAAAGTTGCCCCTTGTTTGAATGGCACCGCAGCACATTGAATGGCAACAGAAAGTTGCCCCTTGTTTGAATGGCACCACATTGCATTGTAGTCAGTCCTCAGAGTGACGAACACAACCAAATTCTTGGATACAGATAAGGAAAAGATGATCAAAACCATTACATGGACATAATCAATTTTGAAGTGTTTGCGGCTGGACTTCAGGATGAAGTTGCCTACGTATCCCAAACATGGGAATCAAGCCTTACGTAGTTCCGGTGAGGTACACTCGGGTATTAACCTCTCCTTTTGCGCTCTAACTTTTGCCAAGGCCGCCCTTCCGGGTTTTCAACCTTGCGAGCTTCATTTTTCTTTTCTTTTCAATTATCTTTTTTTATTTTATTTTATTTTCTTTTCTTTTCTTTTTCAAATCTCTTCATTCTCTTGTTTTGCATTTTTTTTCTCCATTTTTTTCCCCCTCTAACTTTTGCCTGGGTTATCCTTCTGGGTTTTTGGCCCAGCGAGCCTCTCAAAGGGTAAAAGTGTAACAAGTCCATGCCAAATGGTTTTAAGATTTTGAAGCCATTCGTATCCAGGAGAGTGGCTATTGTATTGATTTGCAGAAGGATCCATCTTCGGCTCTTCGAGCACATCGGACATTTTTGCCCCTAGTTCGAGGGGTGCTTCTGTTCTAGCTTCGCAAGCTTCTTCTGATGAGGTCTGATCTTCTTGATCTGACTTTCTTGGCCTCTTGTTCGAGGGCTACTGCAAATCTGGCCACACATGCCTTACATTGTGATTGACCTTTGAATATTCTGAATTAAGGTTCAAGGTTTGAAAGCAGGGGATTTGGGTCTCGAGGCTGAGAGCGATCCTAAGCTGCACAATCTTAAGAGCGATTCCACACAGGTCTTCGCAGGACTGCGCAAAAATATTTTTTGAAATCTTTTAAGAAAGCGACAAATTTGCTCGTGCTAAAGATAGTGTAGAACCAATCTGGATCAGGCCAGGATCCTTCTCAGTACTCACATTAACAAACATGATTTCATTCATTAAGGGCTTAGCACCCCTCTCTTTCTCTCAAGTGATCAAATTTTGCAAAACCTGAGGAATTACTTCCTCTTCGTTTTCACCGCAGTGTTCAAAAAGTTTTGAACAACTTAGGTCAATGCAATGAGTTCGAGGTGCAGTAGAGCAGGTAAGGTGCTCTGCCATTTCATTCAAATCCCGGCACAACTAGCACACGACAAAAGCAAACACAAGAGTGTGAAAACTACTGTTGTTTCATTCAGATCTGTTGGCGCAACTGGCTCAAAGTAGCAATAAGTACAAAACATGACAGCCACAACTGTTTCATTCAGATCTTCTGGTGTAATTGGCTCCATGGCAGAAACAGACTCAAAAAGAAAGCAAAGAGACAAACACAAAACAAAATAGTGACATCCGAGGTAACATCCCCGGAATCACCCGACTCTTACAAAACAGGACAAACTCGATACAACAAGACAGACCCAACTGACTCAGTATGAAAAGACTAACTCTATACAACGGGACAGACTCAACAGGACTGACTTGATACAACAAGACAGACTCAATACCCAAGTCAGAAAGTAGAATAAACAGCATTTGCAAATGCTCAAAATAGTGCGTGTCATCCATCACATCTGTAGTAAACTGAGCACCGATAGCAAGTGGTTCATCCCCTGATCACATAACAACAGAGGTCCAGAGTACCCGAGGGATATCAGACCCTTCTGAAGCTATGGTTCCAAGACTACTTAGCAAAAGAGAAAACAGACAGCATCTCAGCTTGATTTCACCAGGACCATCATGAGCGAAGCTGAATGACTGCACTCCCTACAGAATTCTGCCCAAAATTCTGCCCTGTAAACTGATACCCTCAGGTAAAACTGATTCTTCCAAATACTGATGCCAGCAGGCCTGATACTCAGACTTGTAAACTGATACATGCATTCCCTGTAGAGACACACTCTAAAAGCACATAACAAGCAAGTGAGAGCCAAAACACCCCTATATTGGGGTAGGGTTTCCCTGTCTTATTTTGTCAGGAGCTAGGGTTTCACTACGCACGCAGCGGTTTCAAACAACCTATGATCGGGTAAGCAACCTGTCCTAGCTTGGAATGGTCACTATGGATTTCGAATATGCACTAGGTCAAATGGTCAAAAAGGGTGCCCCGGTAAAACTGGGGTTTGTGTTTCCATTGTGGCAGAGCCCGTAACCGGTCAGCCTTATGGCACGCTTCTCGAAGCGAGCCTCTGGCAAATCGTTCAGGAATAGCAGACGGCAAACACTGTGACTTAGGCGCACCAATGCAAATGCAATGCAAAGAAACACTTAAGTGTAGTCAAAACAAGATATCATGAGTTCGAGTCAAGTTCTCTAACTCCCCAGCGGAGTCGCCAGAAACTGTAGACGTCCCCGAACGTCTCGGGGGAAATCTCGTTTTGTTCATGGGGGCTCACTACAGTTCGGACTCAAATTGTCACGGTTCTTAATTTGATCTCACAATGTGCAATGTGAGATTGATAAATCACTAAAGAGTCCAAATCCGGCAAATCATTTTTTGGAAAACAGATTTTTAGAAAGAAGTGCCAAACATGGACTGCTTTGCCAGATACAGAGTCGCCACCTAAATATTTTATTTTTAGGAGAATTTAGGAAACCCTGACTCATTTTCTTAAGGTCATGTGTCCGTCATCACCAAAGTTGCCTCGGCTCGGGAACTTGGGTACGATTGGGGAAGGTCAGCTATGAGCACCCCCGCTCGCCCGATCAAAGATCGGCCTCTACTAAACATGATATCTTGTTTTCAAAACATATGCGTTCTTATTCCGGTTAATTAGCTAGAATTTACTATGTGATGCACACAACACACAAGTATAGACTAGATCGCCTAATTTGGAACAAAGCATTGCATATCCGTTTGCTTGGAAAATAGTTTGAGGTTCGCTACTCGCAAGTAGGCTAAAAGACGGATTTCAATGAATTATCCCAATTCAAGCAATCCAACCTTCACCCACAGGCATTCAGGCAGTTATATCACATAAGCACATAGCCTCATGGCAATCATGCTATCATGCTATCATGGCAGTCACTCACACACATGCAAGATGGCAAAGCATAAACACTTACTGAGTACTCCGAGCCAAAACAAAAACTAGTTAGTAATCAAATGCATGATCCTAGTTCATGTTAAGATGGCTAATGCAACACATGCAAAATGCAACTAGAAATAGGCTCGGCTATTCTAAAATGTCATGTGAAATGCAACTCGATACATGTATTCAAATTGGAATTGAAATATGATGTAGTTAGTATGATGCGCCAAGCCCGGTGCATGCAAGACAAATGAATGGATGCAAACATGCGAGCATAAGTATGCTAATTGAAACATGCCCTAATCTAACCATCGTAAGCTAGTAAATAAAAGGGAGAAAGACGTGGGGTTGGAAGACATGCACACACGCACGCACACTTATTACACAATCGCCCTCGCTCGAAGGGTCCGAATAATAATACAAACTGAATAAATAATTAACTACCCTAGCTAATTAAATATTACAAAACTCTTAACTAATTAACAAATTAATTAAGCTACTAAAGCAGTAAAACAGCCTCGGGAAGAGGGATGAATGCATGCTCGGATTGGCTTCGCTCAGAAACCCAATGCCATGCCACTGTTGCCTCTGTTTACACTGTTATGCACCTTTGAGACTTGCACAAATCCCAAGGTTGCTTCTAAACCACCCATTGATCAGAATGGGATGCCACTGGCCAAGATAAAAAGCCACCGGCCATGGAAACATGGTCATCGACCAAAAGTGGAGCCATCAGCTAGATTTTGGTAGCCGGCTGGCACTAAAGATGGCCGACCGGCCATTTGTTCCAGCAGGACCCTGTTTGACAGCAGCAGAGGACAGACAGAGCATGGCAATGCATTTTCAAAGCAAATGTGTGCACAACCACCCTCCCTATCATGTCATGAATTCAAGGGAGTGTGGTTCTCGACCCACGGGCCACCAATCATGCATTTCAATGCATGATGGCCCGAGAAGCCAAAGTGTGCAATTTCAATGTCAAATGAAATGTACACAAAACAAACAAGACGTCTCCAACCTTTATCATGGTTTGATCAAGAGGCAAGAGATGCATGATATGCTATGCAACCTAAGCATGCGAGCTAAGTATGCAACATGAACATGTGGACAAATATGCAAACATGCAAGCATGTGACAATATTCAAACAATGAGCATGCAAGACATGATGCAACCAAAGCATGCAAACATGAAGCAATGTAACAACATTTTAGCAATATGCAGAAGATGGACTTAAACTAATATGGACAAGCCTCAGCCATGTCTAAATCAGTGGCCATATGAGATGAGAACAAGGCCCAAGATTCATGCAAACATGCACAATGCAAGGGCTCCAAGCCTAAGGCTCAAAATGCAACTTTCCAAGAGCAATGCAAGGATAAAACATGGCATACAATGACATACATTCCAGCTCTGAAATGGCATACTAAATGATTCCAAAATGACTCTGAAGCATGCAAACACTCATGCTATGCATGCTAGAAGGCTCAAACACCAAAGACTAGTGAAGTGCATTACACTATAGCCATGCAAAGCTATGTTCAAATGATGAAACCAACCCCAAATAGACATTATGCAGCCCTAAAACAGTGGCAAAATGATATGAGATGGTGGCTCGAAATGCATTTAAATGAAGCTCATGCAAAAGCTCATAAATGGGGCATACAAGCACAACTCTCAAACACATTTAAAGCATGGAAAATAGGGGAGTATGGCACAAGTATAAGCTCTGAAATATCATACACAATGATACTAAAACATGCAAACACCTCGATATAAGCATGCAATAGGCTTCAAAACTCAAAGCTAAGCATGGCTATTACACTACAAGCATGCATGGCAAGCACCAGTCGACCAAGAGGCCTAAAAAAAGAGCTAAGGCAGCCCAAAATATGAACAAAACATGTTTGGAGTATGGCCAAAACATGCTAGAATGGAGGGCCAAAACAACATGCAACATAGGCTAGTAAGCATGGATTACACTACATGTATATGAAGCATTCAAGGGGCCACTAAACTAGCCAAAAATAGATTCATGACATGCCAAAATATGACCAAATACCCACTGAAATGTGTCCAATACATGCTAGAATGAGGTGATCCTTTGGAAGGCCATGCAAGGGGTTGTTCTACACATGTAAGAAGGACATCTAACACGGAAAAACCAACTCTGGAAAGGGGTTATGCAAGCCCTAAAACTCACTGAAAAATGCCTGAAACATGCTCAAGAAGTGTGCAAATATAGGCCCCGTTGGAAGGCCAAATATGCTAGTAAACAAGACAACAAAGGAGAGGATCACCCCTCTCCTTCTTAGGACCTCAAAACACTAACCCCACCACTGAAATCCCTCGGATTTCAGTGGTGAGAGGGCCAATACAAGGTGGTCCCGACGCTCACAAAAAAGGCACAAAAATGAGGCTAAACAAGGCCTAAGAGGGGGTAAACAACCCCAAACACAAAAGTGATCTTAAACAAACTTCAAAAGCATACAAAAAAAGAACTTTTATTAGTTATAAGTTAAGCTCAAAACAACATGAAAGATAGGCTAAAAGTCTATGCAAAAATGGGGAATAAAGAGGGTGTTTCTCACCCTTGATGCACAGCTACGAAACCAACAGGTTCTTGGACCAAAAACCAGTCCCTTAGCCTCTGAAAATGGCCTCCAAGATGCTTAGGTTGATGATGGAGGTGTTAGGCTAAGAGTTGGTGTGCAAAGGGGCCAAAAACCAAGCAATTTGGAGCTCAAAATAGAGAGATATAGAGAGATGTATATTGTTTGCCTTAGCAAAAAATTTTTGGAACCCTTGCAATGGAAGAGGAGCTCTTCTTTTATAGAGAAACAAAGGTCCAAGCTTCTCTTAGAAGCTTGTAGCAAAAGGGCCAAGCTTCTTGAGGAAGCTAGAGCAAAGGGGTCAAGCTTCCTCAAGAAGCTAAGCAAAGGGTTCAAGCTTCTCTAAGAAGCCAAAACAAAAGGGTCAAGCTTCTTAGAGAAGCTAAAATAAAGGTTCAAAAGGTTCAAGCTTCCTCAAGAAGCTAAAACCAAGGGTTCAAAAGGTTCAAGCTTTCTCAAGAAGTTAAAACCAAGGGTTCAAAGGGTTCAGGCTTCCTCAAGAAGCTAAAACCAAGGGTTCAAAAGGTTCAAACCTCCTCAAGAAAAGGTCTTGGCTAGAAAAAGTGGCCGATTGATCAAAACAATGGCCGGCCGACCAAAAACATTGCCGACCGGACAACACCTTTGGCCGGTAGCAAGAAAATAGGGCCGGTGGCCTCAAGCCATGGCCGGTGAGGTGTGGGGATGGCCAACAAGCCATTCCCTGCCCTTAGAAGCAAAAAAACACAAGTGTTTGGTCCACAACCAAGCACAAAATAAACAGGTCGAGAGGTCTTGAGGCAAGGCACGCGGCCGAAACCTTCGAGAACTCAAGACGAACACGAACATGGATAATCATCGAGTGCTCAAACGATGACGTTCAAGTCTTGAGGACGGTCAAAAATAGGGTGTCTACACTTTGAGCCTTTAAAACCCTACACACCTCTTACCTTGTTTTGGACCAAAACCCAAGTTTTTCAAGCCTAAAAACCTTGGGACCTACAGGCCCCTTTCTTTAGGCTGCCAGCCACTACTATTGGCTGCTGGCCATGTGTGTGGCCTGCCGGCCACAATTGTGTTTTTGCAGATATTTTGCCTAGCTATGTCAGTTGTTTCCACAGATGCATGCACTGGCCTACACATGTACGTATTGATATTTCTGAGAGAGTTTCATTGTTTTCTATATATAGGAGACCTCCCATTCCATTTTTGAGGGTTGAACATTTTGGAGCAAAATATTCTCTCTCTTTTTACAATTCTCTCTCGCTCTTGCAAATTCTTGAGCCTTTGCCTATACGCCCTAAACCAAACCTTGTGGTCTTTGAGCTGAGGTACTTTTGAGCCTACTTTGAGCTCTTGAGGGTGTGCAAGTGTTGATTTGTTGCTTGGAAAGTGTTCTCCTCTTCAAGAGGTATAAGTCTTGGCTTGTTACTTTGCTTTGTTTGCCATTTTTATTACTCTTTTTCTACTATTTTTGGGTTGTCTAAACTCTAAAATTTTGGGCTGAAACTTGTGGTTTAAGGCCAATAAGGGTGGAAGGGTGGCTCACCATTAATTTGCTTTCATGTTTCCACTTTCTTTTCTCAAATTGTTGGTACTGAGACCTAACATTGTTTTGTATTTCTTCTTTTGCAGCAACTAAAGATGCCTTCAGTTTCAACTGAAGTTGAACAACCTCAAAAGGTAGAGCCCATTCAGATAATACTCCTACTTCCTGGCCCTATATTTTCCATACCTTTCTTAAGGCCAAACATTCTTACACCCCAATCCTTTGGCTTGACTTCAAACTTTCCTTACTTTTCTTTCAATTCTACTCAATTTGCTCTTCCTTTAAGCCTTGCCGCTCCTTCCCTCCCTGAGGAAATTTCGACTATTGCATCATCTCCAGTAATGGCTGATTCCCATAGAGCAAATGCTCGTAGCCCTTCAATTCTTCGTCCGTTATCTCTACGTAGCACCAGTCTCTCTTCTCTTGATCTACTGGTAGCCAAAACTATAGAGATTGTTAGGAGTACTTCACCTTCCTTTCCTATTCCTATACAGTCGTTTCTTCCTTCTGCCAGAGCTCTTTCTGCACCCTCCATGTCAACGGATGAGGTGGACATCTTCGAAGCTTGGCTAGCTAGTCTCTTTGACATTCCTTCCACCTCTCCAGTAGCTAGCAATGAGACTGAGCCATTAGTCCTGGCTGATTCTTTACTAGAGATTTTTGAGAGCTCCTCCTCCAGTAGTAAGACTTCCTTACCTTCAATAGACTTGGACAGCTGTTTGGAGTTGCTGACATCCTTCTGAAGGATTCCTTTCGAAGCTTTACAAAGGCCTATAATTAGAAATGGCTTCCTCCAGTGCTGTAAGATTGTTGAGCAATCCAACATGACTGTTTCAAGTCATTTATCTTAGGCGCCAGCCACTATTGATTTCTATATCAACATCTGCCATGTTGCCAAGGCCGCAGAGGAAAAATTACTGAGAGACTAGAGTTTTGTTTCTCAAATTCATGCTAAAGTGTCTGAACTGAAGGACCAGCATTTCTCTATCTTCCAATTCCGAGCTCACCTACTGGAAAAGAAAGTTCAACTTGAAGCAGAATTATCAGCAGTTAATCAGGCTTTGGATCGAACTGCCACCAAGCTGCAGATCACCAACCAAGGACTGGCTGATCGAAAACAGGATATGGCTACAGTCATTCAATTGTTTCTATCTCTTAAAAGTAGGAAATCTACTGTAAAGGAACAACTAAAACATTGTATTGACTTCTAGGCCAATCTATGGCTACATGTATTTAACTAATTATGAAATAAAATTTTTATTCATCATTTGAGTGTTTTCATGTTCTTTTATTTGGCATTCATTCTATTCCTTGTGTCTCCCATATGGTTGGATAATAAGGTTTCAAATATCTGCCATTAATTTTCTTAGGATGCACATATCCATTCAAATTTTTCAGATGATATGCTCGTGAAGGCAAGACTCTATGGACTTGATATGGTCCTTCCCAGTTAGGTGACCGCTTGCCAAACTTATGGCTTTTGATCCCTATTGGGAGTATTGTCTTCCATACCAAATCACCTTCATCAAAGCTAATATGCTTGACCTTTTTATTGTAGTTTTTGGCTGCTTTCTTTTTTTGGAAAAGAATGCTATTTAAGGCCAGAATTCTAGCTTCATCTATACTTTCTAATTCTAAGCACATACTCTGATGGTATTGCTCAAGATCTAACTGATCCTGGCATCTCACCCTCAAGGACTTAACATTAATTTCCATAGGTAGCACTGCATCATGCCCATATACTAAGGCATAAGGAGTGATTCCCGTACTTGATCTTGGAGAAGTCCTATAAGCCCACAATACATCCAACAGCAAGTTATGCCAATCCGTAGGATTGTCTTCCACAACTTTCTGTATTCTTTTCTTCAAAGACTTATTGAATGATTTAGCTTGACCATTGACTTGTGCATAATAGGGGGTAGAATTAACAAGGCTAATTCCAAACTCTGCCACAAAAGACTTTACCATTTTCTCATCAAATACAGTCCCATTATCAACAGTTATAGTCTGTGGGATACCAAATCTGTGGATCAAATCTTTAATGAATCCAATGACTTCAGTCTGGTCTATAGCCTTATGTGGCTTAGCCTCGACCCACTTAGTGAAGTAATCTGTGGCCACTAAGATGAAACAATGATGCTTCGAAGAAGGTGGGTGTATTTTTCCTATCATATCCATAGCCCATCCTCTAAATGGCCAAGACTTCATAACTGCATGCAGATTAGTTATGGGTACATGCCTTATTGTATCATGCCTTTGGCATGCCTAGCAACCTCTAGCATATTCTATGCAGTCCTTAAAGATGGTTGGCCAATAGTAAGAATGTTTTCGAAGTAGACATCTCATCTTCACGCCAGGCTGATGAGCACCACAGATGCCTTCATCAACTTTAGCCATGGCTATCAACACTTCCCTTGGACCTAAACATTCCAATAATAAACCATCTATCCCCTTTTTGTAGAGAGCATTACCATACATTATGTACTACATAGATTACAATTTGATTTTTCTGCTGGCTTTCGAAGAAGGGCCAGCTAGATATTGCATTATTGGATGCCTCCAATCTTGTTCTTGTAAGTTATTGTGATTGACTTCCAGGACCATATTCCTTTTATTTAAGGGTGGTATTACTTTCTGATATGTTGTTTAACTTATGTCCTTTTGAGTATTATCCCTTCTCTTGAAATTCAAAGCTTTTTTAGCCACATCATTAGCTTTATTATTCAAGAATCTTGGGACATAAGTTACAATTGCTACCTGAAACTGAGACAACAAATGTAATGCCACAACATAGTATGACAACATGCTTACACTTTAACATTTAAAGATTCCTTTCACCTGGTTAATTACCAATCGCGAATCTCCAAATATATCAACTGCATGAGCTTGTAATCCAATAAGTATTTCGAGTCCCACTATTAAAGCTTCATATTCATCTTGATTATTGGAACAAGTAATTTAATTCACTCTGAAACCATGTGTGGTTTCTACCCCTAGTAGTGATTTAATCACCATACCAATTTCAGTTAGACCATTTGCCTTTGACCCATCGAACCACATTTTCCATGGTTCAACATTAACTATGCCAAGTTCCATTATCTCTTGGCTTTCTATTTGACATGGATGGTCTGCCAAGAAGTTAGCTAACACTTGTCCTTTTACTGCCTTTTGGGGGACATATTCTAGATGAAATTCTGATAAGGCTAGTATCCATTTGCCAATTCTTCCCCTCAACATAGGTCTAGATAACTTATATTTAATCAAATCAGTGGTTGCAATTACCAAGACATTTGTAGGCAAAAGATAGTATCTTAATTTCATTGCAGCAAAGTACAATGCAAGGCACAACTTTTCTACAGCTGAATATTTACATTCACAAGAATTTAGAAACCTACTAAGGTAATAAACAGCTTGCTCCTTGCCTTCTCCATTGTCTTGGGCTAAGAAAACTCCCAATGAATCTTCAGTTGCAGCTATGTACAACTTCAAAGGCATATCACCTTTTGGTGGCATCAGCACTGGAGGGTTGACCAAGTAGGCTTTGATTCCTTCGAAAGCAGTTTGATGCTCTGCTGTCCACACAAAATCCTCTTCTTCTTTTAGCCTTAATAAGGAAGAAAATACTTTGGTTTTTCTTGTAGTATTAGAAATGAATCTTTGAAGAAAATTAACCTGTCCAAGGAATTTTTGTAATTCTTTCTTACTTGAAGGAGGTCTGGCTTCAATGATAGCTTTGGCTTTATTCTGATCAATCTGTATTCCCTTCTTGTGTACTACATAGCCCAAGAAGTTTCCAGCTGATATGCCAAAAACACATTTGAGAGGATTAAGTTTCAACTTGAACCTTCTCATTCTTTCGAAGGCTGCTTCTAAGTGAAACAAATGTTCCTCTATGGATTGGGACTTTACTACAATATCATAATGTAACACTCTAAATATCCTCCAATGAGGTCATGAAAAATAGTGTTCATAGCCCTTTGATATGTAGCCCCCAGCATTCTTCAAACCAAATGGCATTTTAACCCATTCGAAGGTGCCAATATTCCCAGGATATCTGAATTCTATCTTGTGGATATCTTCTTCTGCAATGCAGATTTGGTTATAACCAGAGTGCCCATCCATCATTGATAAAAATTTGTGCCCCGTTGAATTGTCCACCAATAAATCTACTATAGGCATAGGATACTCATCTTCTGGAGTTGCTAAATTCAATTTTCTAAAATCGATACATATCCTCATTTTACCATTTTTCTTAACTACAGACACAATATTGGATAGCCATTCAACATACCTGGCTGTCCTAATAAAGCCTGCCTTGAGGAGTCTAAGAATTTCCTCCTTGACCTTCTGAATCACTTCCGGACTCATTCTTCTTGGTTTTTGCTTGTTTGGCTTGAAATTAGGCCTCATAGGGAGCCTATGTTCTACTAATGACCTATCCAATCCTAGTAGTTCATTATAAGACCATGCAAAACAATTTTTATATCTCTTCAAGACTACCAACAACTGGTCCCTGTCAAGAGCATTAACCAAGCACTGACATAGGTGGGCTGCTGTATACAACCTTTCCCTAAATTTACTTATTCTAAGGGGTCTTGTATCTGAGAACTTATTGATGCTCTTTCCCCTAAATTTAATTATTCTAAGAGGTCTTGTATCTGAGAACTTACTGATGCTCCTTCTTTGATTCCTTCTGACTTCGAAGCAATCTCCATGCTTTGTTCTGCTCCCAGTTTCTTTGATTCAACATCCTTACCCTCCTCCTCATAGACAAAATCTGTCCACAAGGCTTCTTCCTCCTATATCTCCTGGACTTTTGTTTCAATGTCCAAAGCACAGTATTTATCCAAGGCCAAACATTTGACCTGTTGTTGTTCTTGCTTACAGCCAATCATCATGGCTTCTTTCTCCTGCTCTTGCACTTTCTAGACTATTGACTTTATGTCCAATGCTGAGAACTTAATTAAGGTCAAAGATTTGGCCTCCTGGGTTCCATCTCTCTGCCTACAATCAGGCATCATTGTCATCCTTAACGACAAACGCTTCATCAGCACTTTCCTGGACTAAGTGCTTCAGGTGTGCTAATTCCTCACTAGCCGTCACTTCGGCTGAACCATCAGGTTTTCTTAGTATACTGAGTTGTGCCACTCATTCAGTACACAATTTGGCCTCTGCAAAATCTGCACAAGTTATAAAGGGTTGAGGAATGCAGATCTCCTCTGTCTCTCTACTGCCCAAGGCCATTATTATTTTCTGATATAGAAAGGAAGGCACACACTTGTTGGTGTGAATCCAATCTCTACCAAGTAGAGCATTGTACTTAGCATTGTTGTCGATAACGAAGAATGTAGTCATACAGTCCCTGGTTCCCACACTCAGGTTGATAGACAAAATGCCTTGAGCCATCTGTTTGTCTCCAGCAAAAATAGCAATGGTTGTACTGGTTGGGATTAGCTTGGGGTTCCTCTTTCCTAGTTTCTTCAAAGAAGATTTCGAAAGCAGGTTTACTGCTGCCCCATTATCCACCAATACTCGGTTCATCTGTATCCCATCGAAGAAGGCCTTGATATACAAAGGTTTGACATGTTGTGTCATGGATGTTGTGGGATACTCAAAAGGGTAAGAGAGGTTTCTACTCACCTTTTCCTCACTCTCATCTTCAGTTTCCATTGGTGTACACTTCAGATTCGTCTTACACCATACTCACTTGTGAGTTTTCACTGGAAACTGGAATTGGGTCAATCTCCTGACCTTGGTTGTCATCTTCAGCTTGAAACTCCTGTGGTAATATAAGCACCATATTCACTGACACCGGAGGAAACGAGCCAAATTGGACGACTGGCTGTACTTTTTTTTTTCTTGGCCAACTTGTTCAACTACTTCAGAAGCATCTTCCATGCTACATTCTGGCACTTCAGTAATAGTAACTTTTTTCGAATGGTCTGTTTCTGCTGTTTTTTCAACCAAAAATGTCTGTTCAACCATGATGGCTTCAAACATCTCTTCCTCAGCCATCTTTTTCCTTTGGCCTAAACCGACTTCTTCTTCTATCTCACTATCATTTTCTATCAAAGCCCTTTCCAATCCTGCCAAACTGGATCTCTCTCTGGCTTTTAGTTCGGAATGAACTTTGGCCAATTGTTCTCTGCTGCAACTCCTTTTGTCTTGAAGAGTCGACTTTGGATCATGATCTAACTTCGAATTTTCTTCTCTTTCTGCCTGGTTCTTTGGCTAGACCAATGAAGAGCTTTCTCCATTTTCTTTCAGATCCTTCTGGTACTGAGTGTACCTTCATTGGATCTTCTTTCTTTGGGACCTAGGAATCATTAGGACCATATTTGGTTCCTTTGTTTTTGGATGCTTATGTAACACCCAATTATTTGGAGCCACCAAAGGAGGTTACCTTGGTTTCCAACCACATTTCTTTGGATAGACATTTCCTTAGATTTGTTTTGCATGACAAACCAATCTGGAACTCCAGACACCCACGAACGTACTAGCCCAATTATTGAACTGTCTTTTTCTCCCTTCAAATCCATCTTTGAAGCTGGCTGTGAAGGCCATTGCTTGGCCCTGACTCCCTATTTCGGGCCCAATTCAGGCTTTCCATGAGGGTGACCACTTTCCATCCTGCGTAAGGCTGGTCTAGGGGGCCAATCCCTGGCTTTGATCCCATGACTTGAGCTCCTTTCAGATCTCCTTTCAGAGTGATTTCCCTCTATTCTGTAATAGTTAGGTGGTCTGGATTCATGTAGAGGTCTCTTGCCTTTGGAGTGTACTCTAGCGGCTGTTGGCTCAGCCATTAATGGCTGTTGCCTAATACCAGTTGGATATAGCCTTTTGTTATAAGCACTGGTCGGTTTAGGACGCCTCTGCACATCCTTATAATATTGTTTCCCATCAATCGGAAGCCCTTTCAACCACTTGTAGCTCAGCCTGCATCTAGGACACATTCTTTGCATGACTGCTGCCTCTAAAGAATCATCATCCAGTGCTTCTTCATCAGAGTCTTCCCTCTGGTCTGAGAAACCTTGTCCAATAGCTGGCAAACTTCTGGTGTCTTTCTTGACAGTAGTCTGCCTAGCAACATGCATTTGCACATTGACTTCTTCCAACTCCTTCAAGGACAAGTTCTGGAAGTTTGGCACAATAATATTGGCTGTCACCTCTTCAATTTCTAGGAATGGATTGGTATCAATCCCAATGGCCTTTTCTGCTTTAGCTGAGAATTTTAGACTCTCCTTTCGAATCTACTCCCGGATCCTGTCTCGAAAAATAATGCAGTTTTTAGTTGAGTGAGACCAAGAATTATGCCATTTATAATACACTTTTCCCTTAAGTTCCTCTGGAGACGAAATTTTGACTCCTTTTGGTAACTTCAAGAAGTTTGCAGCAAGCAAATGATCAAAAATGTCATCTGCCTTTGTCAAATCGAAAAAATATTTCCTATGAAGGTCTTTCTTTTTAAACTGCTGGTCTATCATTGTGTCTTTGTGAATTAATGCTTCACAGATCACAGGTTCTTTCCCTACAATTTCTGCTGCATCAATCTCATAGTTAGGATCCCTATAATACGTCTTGTACGATGCATTACTTCGATCTTGTTCTTCTTCGAGTAATGCTTCATACCTAGACACCTTATAGGTAAGTTCCACTAAGTCTCTAAACTCAGTTGAATCAAACTTATTTTGAAGCCTAAAGTCTAGACCATTTTGAGCCAATCTCACAAATTTAGGCTCTGGTAAGATGATCCTACATTTATTTCGTGTTCTTTTAAATCTGGCAATAAACTGAGTAGCCTTCTTATCAGGCCTTTGACTCAATGTTGCCAAATCTGCCATGGAAACTTCTGGCTCTGTTTGGAAGAATTGAGCATGAAATGCCTCCTCCATTTTTTGCCAAGTTTGGATAGAGCCAGGTGTAAGGTTAATATACCATACAAAGGCTGCCCCAGTTAGAGAATTTGGAAACAATCTTAACTTCATGTAGTCATTATTGGTAAATTCTCCACACTGAGCAGCGAACTTAGCAATATGCTTAACCATTGACTAGTTTCCATTCCCATAAAAAAGGGCAATGTCTGGTATCCTGAAGCCTCTTGGGTATTCATGTACCCTATCTACCCATTCTGGGTATGGTTTCCTGTACACAAGAGTTTGAACCCCCCGAGCCATTGGTCCACACATTTCTCTAACAATATCAGCAATTTGGTCCCTAGGGACCATATTTTGCGCCTGTTGAACCACTACTGGAGGAATAAACACAAGATTTGGTGGGCAACCTTGTGTCTGTGGTCCTCTTGGTCCATAGGGTGGTATGTTTGGGACTGGTTGTCCCTATGGTACTAGCTGCTGTTGAGGGTATGGGTGACCCCTTTGAGCCTATCTTGCAAAAGGACCTGCGAAGGGTGCTGGAACAGGTGTTGTGTCTCTTCCAGTTGTAGAAAAACCTTCCAACCCCCCTGGGTATAAATTCGAATAAAGGATTAGTGAATCCCCTCATACCAAGTATGGCTTCGAACATGGGAATTGGAAACATCCTTATGCCATTATCTTGTGTTGGGCTAGATCCGCCAACTTGCATGGCTTCACTGTTAAGTAATGAGGCATTTTGATTTGCCATAGGCCTCGAAAAAGGCTCATACCAAGACTGAGGTGGTGGTCTTTCATGGTTTTGGTTACTAGTTTGACCATTAGTATGTCCATTACTCTGCATAGGTTGTTTATCTCTAACCAATCTTTGCTGAGGGACATTTGAATTTTCCTCTATATGCCTTGCATTAGTTGGTTGATGAGTACTCATTTGATCCAAAAAGGATGTTACCCATTTTTCCATTGTGTTCATTAACTGTTGTCCCATGGCATCGACTAGGCCTCCCCATGTATTCATTGGCTGAGTAGATGGAACAGTGGATGGTCCAATTCCTTGGCCTCGTCTAATACTTTGCACATGTGGTACTTGTTCTGAAGTGCTAGTCTGTTCGACCATAGGTTCTGATAAAACAGGTACTTCCACAAGATATGTCATCACATTATCCTCTGGATTAGGCATTTCTATCTCTCCTTCCACGCCTTCTTCCAAGCGTTCATTTTCTCATTGTCTCCTATGTCTAGCCATTTTAATAAGTCTCACTAGGCGTGCCAAAAATATATGTTGGCTTTTTGGCTTTCGAAGGTTATTTTTGTAATTGTGAGCGTGCCAGCAAGGATCAATCAGTCCTTACAGAATGTTAATTGCCAACCAATTATCAGACGATTGTGTTTTAGTTCTTTCAACCTCAATGAAGAGGACTTTTCTGGTGGCTTTGTTTAGGAAAATTAAGTAAACAATAATCAAACGAAGAACAATTATAGCATTTCATTAAGTAAAATGAAAAACTTACAAAGATCTAAATCAGCCTCGTAGAGGTTTATAGCAACAAACTACTTGAAACTACTCCTATGAACGAAGTGCAGTGCAGGAATTTGAAGTACAGAAATGTAAAGAACAAGAAATGTAAAAACTAGAAAGGAAATAAAGTTGATAAAACTGGTTTTTTGGATCTGAGTCTGGGGGGATTTTCTCGGGCCTTCTCTACTATTTATACTTCTCAATGACAACCGTCGAACTGCATTTCTAACCGTCGAACCACCCTTCCATGATCACTGATCATGTTGTCTTAAAGTTAGTTCCACTATGTCATATCTGCAAGTAAGTTTCCCTCTTGATTTTGAATTTAAATATGAGTAACCGTTGAAGCCACGTCATCTTGGATCTCTTTGTTGATCCAGTGCTATGCAGATCTACAAAAAACCAATACTAACTGCCACGTGTGAGCTTATGATTGAGGACTTGAATTGTTTTCCCGTATTGCCTTCGTTCAACCATATGTCGAACTGTAATTGGCTTATACAAAATATGTAGCCAACACCCGTCTTTTCTTCTTCTTTTTCTTTTTAAATTATATTTTTTAATATAAATATTGATATTTGATTCAGATTTAATCTATTCATGATATTAGCTCATAATCAACGCCATTACTGATCATATCTCATAAAATGAAGACTTCTATATTATTTCATTTCCGTCTATGACTTCCTTTTTGTTTTCAATTTTCTCTTCTTATGACATTTTTTTTTTATAAAAAATACAAAATTTTACATATTACACATTCGATAATAAGTCAAGACAACTAGAGTTAATATATCGGTTGTCACCATAAATAAATAAATAATTATTATCATTATTTATTATTTATAATTGTAGAACACGTAGCATTGTCTTGCTTACTTGGAGGTTATAAGAAGTTATGAAAGGAGTAGAAAAAAGCAGCATTAAACACGTGGAAAACATGATGGAGAATGTGGAGAAAATGAAACATAAATTGGAGGAGTTAGAAGTAGGAGTGATAAACAAACGAAACAGCTTGAGCTTGACTCGTGTTTGACTTGTTAAAAGTTCGTTTGAACTCAGTTCATTAAATAAACAAGCAAAGTTTGAATATATTTTAGAGCTCTTTAAGGTTTTCAAACCAAGGTTGAACAGTCAATTGCTCATTCGACTTGGTTCAATATATAAGCCTAAAATTATATAAAATATCAAACTACTCGAGCTCGGCTCGAAAGTTTAACAAACCAAGTTTGAACAAATTTGAAACTCTTTAAAGTTATTAAACTAAACTTGAACAGTTAACTGTTTGGCTTATTCGGTTTGTTTATCACCCCTAGTTGGAAGGAATGAAGATGAGGTAATAAGATAGTTAATAGGTAACTGTTTCTTACACTTTTTTTCCCTTACAAATAACCATTTTTTGTCATTTCTTTTATTAGAAATATAGATAACTCTATTTGGTTTAATTTTAGAATCATGATTTGAGTGCAGATTTGTGTTTTGAAAGACAAGTTTTTGAAATAAGTTTTTAAAAGAGAAAAACTTGTTTGGTTATAAGTTTTGAAAATAGTTTTGAATTTTGCGTTGTATTTTGAAATTATTTTGGATTTATTCTTTTAAATATCTAAAAAAATTATTTTATTTTTTTAAGGGTAAATATTTTTTATTGTATACATTTATTTATTTATTTATTTTAATGTGTGTTGTATTTACTACATTTGTGCTCTATATTTTTTAAATATTTTAATTATTTTTTGTTTTAAATATATAATTTTTATTTTTCATATTTTCATATTTTTATTTTAAATATTTTATTTTATTTTTTTAATATTTTTAATATATTTTTATTTTTCGAAGTATTTAATTTTTTTAATTTTTAAAAATTTTAAAAAATTTTGGATTGTCCACATATATATATATATATATATATATCATAACAAATTATTTGGCCAATACTTCAAAAAATAACAATATTTTTTTCCCAAAAAGAGAAAAAAAATTGAAAAATATAATATTAAAGAACAAAATAAAAAAAATATTTTTTCAATTTTTTTAAAAAGAAAATAGAGTTTTGAAAAAAATTTAGTTATGAATTTTGAAAAGAGTTTTGAATTGGGTGTTTAGTTATAAGTTTTGAAATTTTTTTGATTGGAATCACGATTCTAAAACTTAACCAAACTCTCTAGTTTTATTTTTTGCACTTTTTTTTAAAGCATATGAGTAAAAGTAAATTAATAATTATTTTGATTGTTCACTCAATCTTCTTCTTCATCTCTTTATCTTCTTCCTTTATTTTTCTTTTCTCTATATTTGGCAATTTTAGAAGTCCATTTCATTGAAATAAAAGAATCTTTCACATTTACTTGATAATTTATTTAAATTTACTCCGTTAGGATTTTTCAATCCTTACTAATATGCTTACATTTATAAAATTTCCTTGTAGGAAAAAATAAGCCAAACAATACCATCATAAGGCACACCAATGAACCATTACAGTGACTACTTTGCAAGATTGATTCGTCTTCATAGCATGCTATAGGATCTCTAGTAGTTTAGCAACTTAGGCATTTTGAATTATGAATTTAAGTAAGGATTTTAAAAAGAAAAAGAAAAAATAGATGAAATATGAATAAAATATACTTATATTTCACCAAGATTTTATCTTTTCTTTTTCTTTTCTAAATTCCTACCCATATCTGTAATAGAAACACAACTTTAAAGTTCATCCATAAATACTTGAAATCTTTAAAGTTCATCCATAGATACTTGAAATCTCTCTTCACCTCCCTGCAAAACAAAATCATATTAAAGTGTCTATTTTTCTATTTTGTTTGGTTTGAGATTTTCAAAAATAAATTTTTGAGTTTTCAATTTGTATTTTTTTTTAGAGAATGTGATTAAACTTTTTTTAAATTTTTTTTACTTCTTAAATCTACTTAATATAGATATACTTTGAAAAAACAAAATCGGTGAAAAAAAAATCTTTAAAAAAAATACTATAAATAAATAAATAAAATAGTAAGATCAGTAGTTTTTTTAATTTTATTTTTGCATTTATTGACTTTATTTTTAGAGTTTTCAAAATTTATATAGTAAAAAAAATAAATAAATATTGATTAAAATATTAAAAGAATTCACATAGACAAATTGAAAACTCAAAATAGTTTTTGAAAATTTCAAACCAAACAATGTTGTTTCTATTTTGCCCCTCAAAAATGGTCACGTGAGGCACTGAATTTTTTTTGGGTCTCAAAAAGACTAACTGTCACGACCCGAACCCGCCCCCGTGGGTTAAGGACGTAACCGGCCAGTAATCATGAGATTACCTACGGCCTCAAACTGTTCTAAACGTATTTTAACAGAGTTAATGGGGGCCAAACGGAAGCAAAATTAAAAACTTTGTCCATAGAGCCGTGCTTATATGCACATCAAACAAACCATACTCAGATACGCTAATAACTCACATCAAAAATACAGCTTCACAAAATTCATTACAGACAGGATCGTCCAAAACGAGTCAACCTATAACAGACTATGTACAGACATGCACTGGGTCCTTGCCAACAAGACAAAACATAGGTACATAGTAAAAGGGCAAGGATGGTCTCATGCGCGAGGCACAAGGCTGACTCTCCCAAAACTCCTGTTGTTCCTAGCAGACTTCACTGGGGCTGGGTTTGGACTTCCCTTGGCTCACCTACAAATACATGAATGAGCGTGAGCGATAGCCCAGTGAATAATATCAAGTATAACAGTTACATAACAATATGTAGATCAACATGCTCCAAACGGCCTTGGGCCCAATTCATACTTCTGTTTAACAGCAAAATATATATATAACTATACGAAATGCAAGTCAAGTAACTGTAGTTCCAAACATTCTGGCCTTTGGCCCATCCGGGTTTCCATTCATGGCAAAACGGCCTTCGGCCCATTCATTCATGTCAAACGGCCTTTGGCCCATTCATTCATGTCAAACGGCCTTTGGCCCATTCATTCATGTCAAACGGCCTTTGGCCCATTCATTCATGTCAAACGGCCTTTGGCCCATTCATTCATGTCAAACGGCCTTTGGCCCATTCATTCATTTATTCTTGTCAGACTTTTGTCCACAATCCCAATTAACAACTCATAATATTTATAGGGGAATAACAATTGGGCATTGACAAGTTTTCAAATATTGATATTACTCACAGTGATCGGCTTGTGGATGCGCCCTGGAGCTTGACCCTACACATTTCATGAATACAAAAGGGTCACTAACAGTTCAATCCGTTCTTTAATTCACATATTCCTCTTTAGGCTTTGTTCTTATCTCATTAACTCATTTACAATGCTTAACACATGCCTAGGAGTGCTTACAAGTGAAAGAGAACGGAAAACGAATCACAGAATGCATGAACAAAATTCCAGGAAACAGGGTCCCCGCTCGAGCGTAATATTCTCCGCTCGAGCGGACCCTTAAGGCCTGCAAGGTACTGGTTGCACAAAAGATGCGCTCGAGCTGAAGGTCCGTCTACAAAAATCCACGCTCGAGCGTGAAATGTCCCGCTCGAGCGGGCATCCAACTCTGCAAAAAAATGCTGGGAGCACGATTTTCCCGCTCGAGCGGCCATTACTCCGCTCGAGCGGACCTCAAAAATCTAGGTTTCCCAGATCGTGTTCTTGAGCTCCAAATCAGTTTTCCATCTACATTTCTTGCATGCAATGGTTCAAATTACACATTTACACATGCTAACATGCTACTAATGCAGATTACAACATTAGGAAGCTCAATTACATGATTTATCTACATGCATGTCCCAAATTGTCTCAAACCCATCATCAACATGCTCAAATTCAACATTCAAGACTTATACTCCCATGATTTGTACATGCATGTGGGAGATGCTCATCATTCTCAACTTAGACGGTACAAATGGTGACTACAATATGAGCTTTACCCAAAACTCCACATGAATCATGTGTTTCAAGCTCAAACATGCAAATTCAAAGTAATTTCTTACATGCATGAGTTCTAAGACTTCAATCTCAACAAAAATCAACTCATTACATGTTCTTGATCACAAACAACCCTTGAACTTACAGATTACAAGTAAGATTTCATGAAATCACTTACCTAAGAGCTTCAACACTCAAGCCCTAGCCAAATCCTGAGCTAGATCTTCAAATTCCCAAGTCTTGAGCCCAAATTACACAAATCTCTCCCTTTTTCTCTCCATGGCCGGCCTCTCTCTCCCTCTCAATTGTCTAACTCAGATTTTGAGTTTTAAGAGAGCTAAAGGGGAGTGCAATGCAATTATAAAACAAACCCCACTAACAAATATTTTAATATAAAATAATGGGGTACTTAATTTCTCAATTTAATCAGTTTAAATTGACCAGAATCAAATTTCAATTAAATTTCACCGTAGGCCCTAAAAATTATGCCAACCACAATGGCGTAATCAATTTCGGGTTCCGTGGCCGATAAGGCCCTCAATTAAATTTCCAAAACAGACTACTCAAACAGATATTCCTACGATGAACAGATAAAATTTCAACCCACATATTTTCACATAGTGGAACACAAAATCATATCAAAATACATAATCACATCATGTTAAGGACTAATTAACATACTACGGAACAGGGGTGTCACAGTCTTCCCCCCTTTAGGAAGTTTGGTCCTCCAAACTTAACTTACCTTCGTCGGGAAACAAATGTGGATAGCGTAGACGCATTTCCTCCTCTTTTTCCCATGTAGCATCTGTCCCATAGTGTTCCTTCCATTCCACTTTCACCATTGGAATGGATTTGTTTCTCAATTCTTTCACTTGTCGGTCAACAATTCTTTCCGGCCATTCAGCATATTCCATATTTTCATCAATAGCAATCCGGTGATAATCAATCACATGCAACGGGTCTCGGAGGTAACCCCTCAACATTGACACATGAAACACATTGTGGATTTGCTCAAATCCTGGTGGCAAAGCAACTCTATAAGCAACTGGACCAAGTTTCTCCAAAATTTGAAACGGCCCAATATAACGGGGCGTCAACTTGCCCTTTTTCCCAAACCTGACTTGGCCTTTCATTGGAGAAACACGGATGAACACATGGTCGCCGACCTCATACTCAAGAGGTCTTCTCCGGACATCTGCATAACTCTTCTGTCGGTCTTGAGCTGTTTTGAGCCTTTGCCGAATAGTTTTGATCTTTTCAGAGGTGTCTTGTACAATTTCAGGCCCGAGCAAAGCTCTGTCCCCGACCTCTGTCCAACAAATAGGTGATCTACACCTCCTACCATACAAAGCCTCGTATGGTGCCATACCGATGCTGGAGTGGAAGCTATTATTATAGGCAAATTCTGCAAGAGGCAGGTAATCTTCCCAACTCCCCTGAAAATCCAAAGCACACATGCGAAGCATATCTTCCAAAGTCTGTATTGTTCGTTCTGACTGCCCATCTGTCTGTGGGTGGAATGCAGTGCTGAACCTTAGTTCTGTTCCCATAGCTTCCTGCAAACTCTTCCACAATCTAGATACAAACTTCGGATCTCTATCCGACACAATGGATACTGGAACTCCATGTAAGCGGACAATTTCATCAACATAAATAGTAGCCAACCTGTAAGCAGTAAATGTAGTTTTGACAGGCAGAAAATGTGCAGATTTAGTCAGTCTATCAACTACAACCCAAACAGAATCCATACCGCGGGAAGTCCGAGGTAGGCCAACAACGAAATCCATGGTCACATGTTCCCACTTCCACTCAGGAATGGGGAGAGGTTGAAGTAGACCGCCTGGTTTCTGATGTTCAGCCTTAACTTGCTGACACTGAAGGCACTTGGACACATGTTCTGCAATCTCTTTCTTCATTTTAGGCCACCAATAGGTTTGTTTCAAATCCCGATACATTTTATTGTTACCCGGATGCATGGCAAATACGGATCTGTGGGCTTCATCTAAGACCCTCTTCTTTAGCTCCGGAATAACTGGAACACATATTCGGTTTCGAAATTTCAACATTCCATTCTCGATACTGAACTCTGCTTTTGGGCTGACTTCAAATTCATCAATTACCTTTCTGAGGAACTCATCCTCTTTCTGTTTTTGCTTGATTTCATCAACAATTGCCGGCTCGGCTGTAATAGCGGCTATCAATCCGCCCTGTTCGCACACTACCACTTCAATTTCAGACTTTTCAAAGTCTTGCAAAATCTCCCTTTGTTCAGTAAGCAAGCAAGCCATACTCCCTGTTGATTTCCTGCTCAAGGCATCAGCCACTGTATTAGCTTTTCCGGGGTGATACTGAATTTCTAGGTCGTAATCTTTTATCAATTCCAGCCATCTTCTCTGACGCATATTCAACTCTTTCTGCGTGAAGAAGTATTTTAGGCTTTTATGATCTGTGTAGACTTCACACTTTGCCCCATACAAATAATGCCGCCAGATTTTCAAAGCAAAAACAACTGCGGCCAATTCTAGGTCATGTGTTGGATAATTCTTCTCATGTGGCCTCAACTGTCGGGAGGCGTAAGCAATAACCTTTCCGTTCTGCATTAACACACAACCCAAACCCTTATAAGATGCGTCACTGAAAATCACAAAATTTTCCGTACCTGAAGGTAGTGTCAAAATTGGTGCAGTGGTCAATCTTGTCTTCAATTCATGAAAGGCTGATTCTCTTTCACTATTCCACTCAAATGGTTGTCCTTTACGTGTCAATTGGGTAAGAGGCACAGCTAATTTCGAAAAGTCCTTTACAAACCTTCTGTAGTACCCAGCTAAGCCCATGAAACTGCGAACTTCTGTCACATTAGTTGGTGTAGGCCAATTCACAATTGCTTCTATTTTCTGCGGGTCCACTGAAATTCCTTCCTTGTTGACTACGTGCCCTAAGAAAATAACCTCATCCAACCAAAATTCACATTTCTTTAACTTAGCAAATAGTTTTCTTTCCCGAAGTATTTGTAAAACAGTCCTCAAATGATGTTCGTGTTCAAGTCTATCTTTAGAGTATATTAAAATATCATCGATGAAGACAACAACAAACTCATCAAGGTAGGTTTTAAAAATTCTATTCATTAAGTCCATAAATGCTGCCGGAGCATTAGTCACTCCAAATGGCATAACAAGAAACTCAAAATGACCATACCTCGTTCTGAATGCGGTTTTCTCAACATCTTCTGCCTTAACCTTCAGCTGATGATACCCGGATCTCAAATCAATCTTAGAAAACACCTGTGATCCCTGCAACTGGTCAAATAAGTCATCAATACGGGGTAAGGGATATTTATTCTTTATCGTTACCTTGTTCAATTCCCGGTAATCAATACATAGGCGTAAGGTACCATCCTTTTTCTTTACAAATAACACTGGTGCGCCCCAAGGCGAAGTACTGGGCCGGATAAACCCTTTATCAAGAAGGTCTTGCAACTGTTCTTTTAATTCTTTCATTTCAGCTGTAGCCATCCTGTAGGGAGTTTTAGAAATAGGTTGGGTGCCTGGCACAGTTTCAATAGTAAACTCTATCTCCCTGTCTACCAATTCCCCTGGTAATTCATTTGGAAACACATCTGGGAATTCTCTAACGATGGGAATATCATTCAATTCAACATTCACGGATTGTTCAGTCAATACATAACACAAATAACCCTGGCATCCCTTCCTGATCAATTTACACGCTTTCATTGCAGATATCAAATATGGTGGAGGTACTACCCCATTTCCCACAAACACAATTTCTTTCTGTTCTGGTGGTTTAAATACAACCCTCTTTGTCACACAATCTATAGTGGCACAGTATTTGGTCAACCAATCCATGCCCAAAATTACATCAAAGTGTCTAAAGTTTAAGGGCAACAAATCTACATACAGGGTAGCATCCTCAATATGCATGTCACAAAACCGATATATATAGTCACATAACACAGATTCCCCCGATGGAGCAGACACACATAACAAATATGGCAACAATTCTAGGGGTCTTTTCAGTCTAGATGCAAATGCATATGTCACAAATGAATGCGTTGATCCAGAATCAATTAACACAAAAGCATCCTGATTACATATCGAGATAGTACCTGAGACAACGGCATTGGCATTCCGTGTATCACCCGGAACGAGTGCAAAGACTCTCCCTTGTCTCACTGTATCCCCAGTAGTAGCAGATCTCAAAGTGTTTCCCGGCTTCGGGATCGATGCAGTGGAGCTAGCAGCTATCTTCCCACTATTCTGATTACAATCTCGGGCTATATGCCCTTGTTTCCCACACTTAAAACAGGCTCCCGATGCACGGTAACAAACTCCACGGTGCCTTTTGCTACAAGTGTTGCACATGGGAGTCGTGTCTCGGGAAGAACTTGAGGTAGTTGAGGAGCCCGTGTTTTGCTTTTTCAGAAATTTCTTCTTCAAAAAGAAGCCTTGTCTTTTGTTGTCTCTCCATTCGGTTGTTGGCTTAGCTTGTCTAGCTATATTAGCCTCTGATATGATGGCCCGGTCAAGCACTCCAATGTAGGTCTCCAATTTCAGGACATTCACCCGCTCTAGGATGTCACTCCGGAGCCCACCTTCAAAATGCCTTGCCTTCTTATAATCAGTGTCAATTACGTGTGGTGCAAACCTGGCCAACTCAGTAAATTTGGCCTCATACTCAGCTACAGTCATACTGTCTTGTTTGAGTTCCATGAACTCTGCCACTTTCCTGTCCCGGACGCACTGCGGGAAGTACTTGTCATAGAAGATTTCCAAAAATTTCGCCCAATCAATATCTCTGTGGTTTTCCCTCATCAACATCCACCATCTTCTCGCTTCATCTTCTAGCATAAAGGTGGCTAGAAGCACTTTCTGTGTATCCGAGCACGGAAACACCTCAAACAGTTTTTCAATCCCAAGTACCCAAGCTTCGGCTTTTAAGGGATCTAGTCCACCATGGAACTGTGGTGGTTTCATTTTCTTGAATTCCTTGGTGAGAGCGATTATCCGATCATCATTTTGATTATCTGGCACAGGTGGTGCCGGAGGTGGAGGTGGCGGATGTGGTTGCTGCCACTGTTGTTGCCACTCCTGTTGCTGTCTCAAAGCTTCTGCCATTTCCTGAATCAGTCTTTCCATTCTGTCCAGTCTGGCAGCAGAGGATTCCTCTAACTCATCACCTCTGGTTCTCACCATCTAATTAAACTTGCATTATATTCCATACCAAAGGTACACAAGTACACATACACTAAGGAGCACATATTTCCAGATAATTCGTAATGCAAGTAGTTCACAACTTACACATATAATTATTCATAACAAAACATTTAAGCATATAATCAATGCTTCCAAACTCGTATTTATCACATGAATGCATCCTAGATCTTATCTAGACGCTTATTGCTCTTTTTGGACAAGTGTGTGAGTTATTAACTCGTGCTCTGATACCACTCTGTCACGACCCGAACCCGCCCCCGTGGGTTAAGGACGTAACCGGCCAGTAATCATGAGATTACCTACGGCCTCAAACTGTTCTAAACGTATTTTAACAGAGTTAATGGGGGCCAAACGGAAGCAAAATTAAAAACTTTGTCCATAGAGCCGTGCTTATATGCACATCAAACAAACCTTACTCAGATACGCTAATAACTCACATCAAAAATACAGCTTCACAAAATTCATTACAGACAGGATCGTCCAAAACGAGTCAACCTATAACAGACTATGTACAGACATGCACTGGGTCCTTGCCAACAAGACAAAACATAGGTACATAGTAAAAGGGCAAGGATGGTCTCATGCGCGAGGCACAAGGCTGACTCTCCCAAAACTCCTGTTGTTCCTAGCAGACTTCACTGGGGCTGGGTTTGGACTTCCCTTGGCTCACCTACAAATACATGAATGAGCGTGAGCGATAGCCCAGTGAATAATATCAAGTATAACAGTTACATAACAATATGTAGATCAACATGCTCCAAACGGCCTTGGGCCCAATTCATACTTCTGTTTAACAGCAAAATATATATATAACTATACGAAATGCAAGTCAAGTAACTGTAGTTCCAAACATTCTGGCCTTTGGCCCATTCGGGTTTCCATTCATGGCAAAACGGCCTTCGGCCCATTCATTCATGTCAAACGGCCTTTGGCCCATTCATTCATGTCAAACGGCCTTTGGCCCATTCATTCATGTCAAACGGCCTTTGGCCCATTCATTCATGTCAAACGGCCTTTGGCCCATTCATTCATGTCAAACGGCCTTTGGCCCATTCATTCATGTCAAACGGCCTTTGGCCCATTCATTCATGTCAAACGGCCTTTGGCCCATTCATTCATGTCAAACGGCCTTTGGCCCATTCATTCATGTCAAACGGCCTTTGGCCCATTCATTCATTTATTCTTGTCAGACTTTTGTCCACAATCCCAATTAACAACTCATAATATTTATAGGGGAATAACAATTGGGCATTGACAAGTTTTCAAATATTGATATTACTCACAGTGATCGGCTTGTGGATGCGCCCTGGAGCTTGACCCTACACATTTCATGAATACAAAAGGGTCACTAACAGTTCAATCCGTTCTTTAATTCACATATTCCTCTTTAGGCTTTGTTCTTATCTCATTAACTCATTTACAATGCTTAACACATGCCTAGGAGTGCTTACAAGTGAAAGAGAACGGAAAACGAATCACAGAATGCATGAACAAAATTCCAGGAAACAGGGTCCCCGCTCGAGCGTAATATTCTCCGCTCGAGCGGACCCTTAAGGCCTGCAAGGTACTGGTTGCACAAAAGATGCGCTCGAGCTGAAGGTCCGTCTACAAAAATCCACGCTCGAGCGTGAAATGTCCCGCTCGAGCGGGCATCCAACTCTGCAAAAAAATGCTGGGAGCACGATTTTCCCGCTCGAGCGGCCATTACTCCGCTCGAGCGGACCTCAAAAATCTGGGTTTCCCAGATCGTGTTCTTGAGCTCCAAATCAGTTTTCCATCTACATTTCTTGCATGCAATGGTTCAAATTACACATTTACACATGCTAACATGCTACTAATGCAGATTACAACATTAGGAAGCTCAATTACATGATTTATCTACATGCATGTCCCAAATTGTCTCAAACCCATCATCAACATGCTCAAATTCAACATTCAAGACTTATACTCCCATGATTTGTACATGCATGTGGGAGATGCTCATCATTCTCAACTTAGACGGTACAAATGGTGACTACAATATGAGCTTTACCCAAAACTCCACATGAATCATGTGTTTCAAGCTCAAACATGCAAATTCAAAGTAATTTCTTACATGCATGAGTTCTAAGACTTCAATCTCAACAAAAATCAACTCATTACATGTTCTTGATCACAAACAACCCTTGAACTTACAGATTACAAGTAAGATTTCATGAAATCACTTACCTAAGAGCTTCAACACTCAAGCCCTAGCCAAATCCTGAGCTAGATCTTCAAATTCCCAAGTCTTGAGCCCAAATTACACAAATCTCTCCCTTTTTCTCTCCATGGCCGGCCTCTCTCTCCCTCTCAATTGTCTAACTCAGATTTTGAGTTTTAAGAGAGCTAAAGGGGAGTGCAATGCAATTATAAAACAAGCCCCACTAACAAATATTTTAATATAAAATAATGGGGTACTTAATTTCTCAATTTAATCAGTTTAAATTGACCAGAATCAAATTTCAATTAAATTTCACCGTAGGCCCTAAAAATTATGCCAACCACAATGGCGTAATCAATTTCGGGTTCCGTGGCCGATAAGGCCCTCAATTAAATTTCCAAAACAGACTACTCAAACAGATATTTCTACGATGAACAGATAAAATTTCAACCCACATATTTTCACATAGTGGAACACAAAATCATATCAAAATACATAATCACATCATGTTAAGGACTAATTAACATACTACGGAACAGGGGTGTCACACTAACAACAATTGTCAATTGGGCTAAGTTAATAAAAAGCAAAAAAATATAGGAAAATTTTAACGACATTAGATCTGTAAAGATCAAATTGACACAATAGACTACAATGACCACGAGTTTGATTTGGCCAGTTTTCTATTATTTCCATTTAACCGTTTTACTCCTATAATTCTCAAGTAGGGATCATTTTTTCAGTTCTCTTTTATATTTTGTTATTAATTAATGCATTTTGCTCCTGTGATATTGTAGTTAAAAAGTCATTGTTTCATTGAAAAGTTTTCGAAGAAACATCTAAGATATATAATAAATAGTAAAAAACAAGTAAACAAATTCTAAATTTTGTCTCAACAAATGTTTGCGCATTTGAAGATTTCTTAACTTTTACTTACTTTGCATGAATTGACATCATCACACATGCACAATAGCATCCCATTTACGAAGTCTACAGCTTGAAATGCTCCTCCTCCGTCACTCCTCTACGATAACAACAATAATGATTATGAATACAATATCAGTAGTAAATCAATAAATAATTTGTTTCTAATAACTATAAAGTTCTAGTTGCTAAAATTAATATATACCTTTTTATAATCAATAGCAATAAAATTTGCCCATTGGTTGCCAGCTGCAGTATAACTTGTGCGAAGTGTGTTCATAAGATGTTCAATGTTCATTTCGTCGCATGAAGTGAAACTTAGTGGTGAATAGTTGACGAGCACCAATGATTTACTTGTGTTGTCTAGTTTTAATGACCCCTCATGTTTAGTAGAGCTCCCTATTTGCAGTCCCTCACTTCCATCTGCCAATTTTACTCAAACAAATAGTTGAAATGATACAACAACACGAACTGAAACAATTGACTATCAACACTAAGATCCCCTCAATTATTAAACCCACAAATTTTAATCCCTTAATTATGAAAATGCATTATTTTCAACCCTTTTAGATGGGAAACATTGATATAGTTTTTAATTGTCGAAAAGGTCAAAGTATACATATTCATAATTGAGAGAGTAAATTGAGATTTGCAAGTAGTTGAGTGGACTAGGTGTAATTCACCCTACTTCAAACTGTTATTTACATATTATTCTTCCACACACACACACACACATATATATATATGAATTAATGATTCAAAACTAAAGAAAAGCAATGTATTTGCTTACATTTATATTCAATCATGAAGTTCCATTGATATGCAATTCCTTCACTTTCTTGCTTTGATTTGACTGAAGTGAAGACGACAAGCCTTTGATTATTAACAACCATGTGTTCAACTGATGGCCAGCCTCTACCATGTTGAGGCATTTTTGACAACGGGAACAAGTATTGTGTCAACCCCACAGCATCAAAAAGTTTAGCTAGTCCTTTAGGGGCCTCAACACTGTCTTCTAAGATTAATGTAATAATTTCAGATGGATTTGAAGTTAAGAATTCTTTAACTTCCTTGAAAAGGTCAAGAGCCGGACCCTATGAAAATAAAAGACATAGAATTTAATTTATTGTATTAGAGAAAATATTCTACTGATTTGCATCGTACATATTTCTAATATACAATATTTATCTATACAAAAAAAATAAAAAATAAAATAAAATATGCATCGTATTTTTTTTATTAAAAAATGGTTAAGAAAGATTTTAAAATTCAAATTGAGGTAACTATATACTTGTTTTTTTTTTTTTTTTTTTTTGACCAGTAAAAAAAGGAAACTTTATTGATGACTACAACATACATATCATATGAGATTACATCAATAATGAAGGGAAGTGCATAAAGCAACACAACAAACTACTCCAATTCCAACTAGGTTGGCACCGAGGAGAAAGTCAACCATATGCTAGCACAACCATAAGGTTGGTGAGGAACCAACACAAAACAAAAGAGAAGAAAAACATAACAAAAGGACAAGAGGTACAAAACCACATTGCTAGCCTAATCAAGATGACCCCAGGCTATCATATCAGTAGACACCAAAAGCACACTGCAGCAAATCAAGAACCAAGGCCAGACCAAAACAAGGTCAATACCCAAACACACCAGACACTACCATAATGCTGCTACTGCTCTCCACAATGCTGCTCCTACTAACCCAGGCACCTTCTAACCTATTGCAAATTATCAACCACATCATGAACAAAGTACTACAACTCATTAGTGTTAGTTTTGATCCATAGGGCAACTCTAGTCTTAATCAGTTCACAGACCTCCTCTAAGTGGTGCTGCTTACCATTGAATATGCAATAATTTCTTAGATTCCAAATGGACCATAGAACAACAAATGGAATTACATTGCAAATTTTGGTTTCAAGCTTACCCCATTTGTACCCTCTCCACCAATCCAACACACCTCTAGCATTCTCAAAAGTCACCCATTGCATATCCCATCAGGACAGAATGCTTGTCCAGATCTTCCAAGCAAACGAGCACTGCAACAACACATGATAGTCTGTTTCTTAAGCACAGCCACAGAACACACACTCTGTTCTAGCATTCTGGCTAAGGCACCCTACTCTTTGAAGGAAAGCTCTTGACTTAATTCTACCCTTCTAAGCGAGCCATCCAAAAAATTACACTTTTGGTGGGGACAAATTCTTCCAAATCCACCTAGCAGCCTCGAACCCATGAGCCACATCATACCTACTATACGTTGAGTTCACAGTAAACAAACCTGAAGATGAGGCCTTCCAAACCAAGGAGTCAACTCTATCTGAAAGAATTGGCTCATGTGTAGACAGGTAGGACCTAAGTCTTTCCACCTCATCTTCCTCACAAGCCTTCAGACCTCTTCTGAAACTGAAGTTCCACCCAGCTGAACTACTCTTCCTGTCAATCATTTGTTTAAGATTGACCTCTTTGTCTTCTGATAGCTCATATAACCTTGGAAACTCAACCTTCAAGCTGCTATTCAATGCCCAATGATCCTCCCAAAAACTAATCCTTCTCTCATTCCCAACTTTAATGACAGTGTTAAGATTTTTATCCTAAAGGAGTTAATGTTTTGGCAATACATTTCTTGACAAAACTTAATATCATTGATTCAAGTTATTTTGATTTTCTTCAATTGATTTTATATCTTTCACCTTGACTATCTTCTTGATTATTGTGCCTCTCAAATGTTAAAGATTTGTAGAGCATGCCATAAGGGTTCAAAGTTGAACATGCCAACTTTGAGATGCTAAATAAGGCTATTTGTCTCAATCTTTCGGTGAGAAAATTCAGCTAAAGATCATCCTTCACATGTGTGATCTTTTTGTGGATTTTGTTGGATCCTCATTGATGGCATGCATGAGCAAAAGTCCAAGAACATTTTGAGGCTCAAGAATGTCAAGATATGAAGATTATGTTTTGTCTTGATTTTGTTTGTCGAAAGTATGATTTGTATAGATGATCTTGTTGACAAATTTTGGTGGACAAGCATGGGAGGTTGTTGACATTTTCCAACCAAAAAGAATGGCTTAGGGTGGCTATTTGTCGAAGCTTTTTGATGACAAAACATTGATGAAGAAATAAAGAATCATATGTGCAAAGATTGGGATTCTTCTTTGTCAATCTGTGATGGACAAACATGTGTGCATGGTGGACTTTTCTAGCCCAAAAGAAAGCTATTTTCTGAGGGTCTAAACTGTTAAAAGCATGCGAGAGAGCATGCCTCAAAACCTAGAGCAGAAGTTTACAAAAGCTGTTGGAGCACACCAAGGTCGCGCTCGCGACCCTACACGTAGTGCCCGCGATGGGCACAATCGCGCCTACTATAGAAGGCTTCGCGCCTGCAATTGTGGTATGTTCGAAAGTCTAGCTCTCAGTATTTTCTCTGCAACCCCTGAAGGCACCTTGCTCCAGCGACCAGTGGACTGTGCCGACGACCAGCCCGCGAACTAGCCCTGCCTCAGGTCTATTTAAAGGACCCTTTACTCATTTGTTGAGGCACCTCTCCAAGAACATTTTGGCATCTCTCCCAGCTTATTTTTTAACTCTCTAGAGTTCAAATATTTCCTATCTTGAGAGAGTATATTTTGAGAGAGATCATTTTTGTAAGAGAGAAAATATTTTGAGAGAGTTTGTTTCGAGAGTGAACTTGTAGTGACTTTATCTGTAATACTCTTAGTCACTTGATGATTCATTAGGATCCAAGAGCCTCAAAGCTACTCATCAAGTTTTTGTAACAAGTTTTTCACACCTTTCCAAAAGTGAATCTTCTTGGTGGATTCCAAGATTGTAGATTTTGGTGAATTCCGAAATCATTGGCGTCGTGGCGATTCGACAACTGTAGCTGCATATCCTGTGGAGACTGTGGAGGTACCTATAGAGTGAGCAAAGAGATGTATCGGTGAGTGGACTCGTGTTGCTTGGATTGGCCTTTGTAAGAGATCTCTTGTACTACCTTTCTTACATAGTGGATTATTTGTCTAGCTGAGGGCCCGTGGTTTTTTATCACAAGTTGGTGGATTCCAATTGTGATTTTTTCACCTAAAAAATATTTTGAGTCGTGGATTGTTTTCTCTTAGTCTCTCTTATTTACATTGATCATGGTTGCATTAATTTTTAATGGGATTGCTTAAATCAATAATCACATTAAACGGGACGCATCTATATTTTCAAAAGAGTTTTCCACAATAAATCTAGATGTTTTCAGACCAAATTTTCCATGAAGAAGCTAAACAAATTGGGATGCTGTGTTCCAAATTGAGAATATCACCCCAAATTTTTGAGCACTAAGTACCATCCGCCAAGAAAGGTCTCTATCTCCCACCAGAGCTACTATACTTACTAGTCACAGTATCTTTCCACAATGCTTGATCTTCACCACCATATCTCCACCACGATTTGGCTAGAAGACACTCATTAACATCCTTCAACCTTTTAATACCCAAACCTCCACATCATTTCTTGTTAGTGACCTCCTCCCACTTCACCATATGAAGCTTCCTTTTGGTTTCTGAGCCTTCTTACAAGAACTTCGCTTGGATTTTATCAAGCAACTTAGTTACGCATTCAGGTACTTTAAATAAAGAGAAGTAATACATTGGTAATGAGGATAACACTGGTTTGATCAGTGTTAACCTCCCCCCAAAAGAAAGCACTTTCCTTTTCCAAGAAGCTAGTTTAGACTTGAATTTGTTGATCACAGGCAACCATGTGTTCCTCCTCTTTGGACTGGCATACTTATATAAAAAGTCAAATGGTTGTTAGTTATAATTATGAGTAAACTAGTGAGCAGAAACATGCCGTAAACAACATGACGTTGTTTGATCAAAAAAAGGAAAATAAAAATAAAAATGACGTTATGGATCAAGCAAATGGTACATACCACACTTGCAAAATTAAAAATAGTCCTATTACCACAATTGTTGCATAACCATACAGTGTCTTCATAGTCAAACGTATTCAACATTAAAGCTCTAACACCACTCTGCACATAGAAGATTATCAATTAGTATTAGCAATAATCATAAGGGTAAAAAACACTTTACCCTCCTAGAGCACTCTCCACTATGATTTTGGATTAATGTACAATCATGACGTCGCTAATGATTGATGTTAAAAAGATTAATTTACCCTTACATGAGAAGACTACTCTCTCTCTCTCTCTCTCTCTCCCCCTCTCTCTCTCATACATATATTTTTTTATATTAATCGCAAATTTAACAAATTAAATCATAAAATAACTTAAACACCTTAATCTATTATCATAAAATTACCTTAATCTAATTTTTAATTTTTAACTTAATTTCTTATTTAATAAAATTTTAAATTATATACACACACACATATATACATATAATTAAACCATTAATTAATCTAAACACTTTTATTACCATACAATCAAATCATAAAATTACTTTAATCTAATGTTAATTTTTAACCCACTTTTTTATTTCATAAAAATTTAAAATAAACATATGTATATATAAAAAATTAAATCATAAATTAAACTACACACCCTAATTTATTTCCATAAAGTTACCTTATTTAATAACTTTTCAAATTAAACATGTATTTATATATAAAAAATTAAATTAGAAATTAATCTAACTACCTTAATTTATCATCATAAAATTACCTTAATTAATTTTTAATTTTTAACCTAATTTCTTATTGGATAACATTTTAAATTAAACATAACACCCATATTTATTAAAAATTTAAAATTTAAAAAGAAAATTCAACAAATCACAGCAATAAAAATAAAATTTAAAGTTTAAAAAGAGAGGCAACCAGTAGTAGATATTGCAATGTTCCTAACAAATTGTAAGAAAGAGAAGAAATGAATTTTAAAAAATAAAAAATAAAAAATAAAAAAAGATAGGTATTTGTATATATAATTTTAAATGTTATTAAATAGAAAATTAAGTTAAAAACTAAAAATTAATTAAGGTGATTTTATGTTTTAATTTTATGATAATAAATTAAGGTAGTTAAATCAATTTATACTTTAATTATATATATATGCATATGTTTAATTTAAAATTTTATTAAATAAGGTAATTTTATGATAATAAATTAGGGTGTTTAGTTTAATTTATGATTTAATTTGTTGTATATATATATGTTCATTTTAAAATGTTATTAAATACAAAAATGGGTTAAAATTAAAAATTAGATTAAGATACTTTTATTATTTGATTTCATCGTAATAAAGGTGTTTTGGATGGTTTGGTTAAATAATAACCTATTTAATGTCATTTGACTACATAGTAGATGCAAGGTCATTTTGGTATTTTGGACAAGCTTTTTTTTTTTTTTTTGAAGGAAAAAATATAAAACAAAGGCATACATGCGCATTAGATGCATGTAACTCACATCCCATTTGTTTGGATGGAAAAATTAACAATTGCACATTAATTCAAAATCACAGAAGAGGTACTTGTATATATTCAAATTAAATGGAGTAAAGTGCTCCATCGTCAAAGTGCTTTTTACCCTACTCTTTATTAATAAGACAAAAGTAAGCAATCATAGTCTTACATTTAGTTGTTTTGTGACACTTAGGTCTTCATGACCACCAGAAAAGCCTCCTTTCCAGGAATATGACTTTGCATATGTCGCATAGGAATTATGACTCGTCAAAAATGCGTATTTGTTGAAAGGTAATGAATTGTTCTATGAGAGAGAGAGAGAGAGAGAGAGAGAGAGAGAGAGAGAGAGAGAGTTATGTTAGTTACCAATGAGACATAAGCATGAATTTGTAAGAATTTTTGAGGATTCATATGATGATAAATTTATTGACAAATGGAGTCGGAGTTTAGTTGTTTTCTAAGATGCACTTTAATTGATCATGATAGTTTCTCAATTCATAGGTTTTGAAGTGTGCTCACTCGAGAAATAAAAATTTGTTAATGTAGATCTTTGTTGTCATTGATCATGAAATTGAGACCTAAATTATGTTCATGAAATGTATAGGATCTATATCCAAACATGGAATAATATTAAAACTTACATAAGAAAGCTTGATATAGATCCCTTAATTATAATATCAACAGGTTGGCCTGGTAGTTAAGACTTGGAATTTGGGGTTGGCCTAGTAGTCAAGACCTAGAGTTTGGGGGTGTACTCCCTCCAAGATTTCAGGTTCAGAATTTCTTAGCATTGTTTGATTACCAGGAATAAAATTCCTTTTATTATGTATTTGTTTACACTCATTTCTGTCAAAATTCTCTGTCGGCAGGTATACAAATCAGTTTGTGACACATGGCAATAAAGTCATAGTTGGAGTTCTTTATTAGTCAAAGAATTATGTGGCATGAAGATAGTAGATACATGTGCAAGAGGGTAGAAGCATGTTATGGGCAAGGATAGTGGAGTAGTTTCATGCATTAGTTGAGATCATGGGCTAGTTTCTAGGAGATGTTGATGCTAGTGGTAATTGGGCCTGTTGATCATGCTTATTAATTTAAGGGAAAATGTGTGATGATATGGATGGAGGTTTAAAAGTGGAGTTGGATCAAAGATAGAAGGCTTAGAGAAGTTGTGGAGGTTGCAAGTAGTTTTGGGCTTTGGCAAAGTGGTTCATTCTGTTGAAGTAGTGTTAGAGATAATGGAGGACACTTAGTTGGTTTGTTTGAAGGCTTGGAAAAAAGAGAACAGTTGCAGCACCAATTGGGGGATAACGGATTGTAGAATTTCAGGAAGTGGAGTAGTGGGTTAGAGAAAGAAAAGGAAGATATAAAAGTCAAAGATTTGCAGAAAGAAAGGATATCAACAACATAACAACTTAGCTTTTTATCTTAGGTGTAATTTCTTTTAACTTAGGAGTAGTTTGTTCAATAGTTTGTAAGTTGTGACTCTTGTAAACTTAGATAGTTTCATCTGAAATTGTCTTTGTTTATTTCTGTTACTTCTCTTGTTGATTGTACTTTTGTTTCAAAGAAATCCTCATCCTTTTGAGGTATTGAATTAAAAAATACAGTTGCTTGATTTCTTTGTTTGATTGTTTTTTTAAATTGTTGCTTGATTCTGTCGATTTGGGGATTACATAATTTTTACTAATAGTATTCATTTTGTTTTTTTTTTATACTTGAAATTATGATCTCCAACTCCTTGCAATATTAAAAATTCATCAATTTCGTCGGACTGAATGTTCCATGTAATCTGGTTAATAAAATTTACAATTAAACATGTGATTATGAGTCAATGGGCTAACAATCTCAATCTTATGCTATAATCCTACTAATCAAACATGCCCCTTAGGTGCAAATAATTTCTTCGGGTCAATCCATACAAGGTTTTGCCTTGGCTTTAATTGGGCCCCAGCAAGTAGGTAGTGGAATTGGTCATCTGAATTAGTCATTCCAATACGCTGAATATTGAGTTATCTAGGAAATAAATCCCTTGATTATCTATATGGCCTCCCCTAGCATGGTGGTGGTCTCCCGGATTTGAGGCTTGACTTGGCTGACGTCCAATGTCATTTTCAAGTTATTTTGATGAAAAAAAAATATATATAAAATTGTCATGCTCGACCCGATTACCCTGGGCCTGGTCTTGGGCCTACATTTTTGCGAATTGAGCCAACTTGGCTAGACCTGACTCAATTTTTGGTGGGAACCCGATAAGCCCGAGGTCGGGCCGAATTTTCACCCCTAGATAAGCAAACTATCCCCTCTGGGCCTAACCCAGCCCAATCAAGTTTTCTTAGCCACTAGGTTGAGCTGACCATCCTATCTAGGTCTAGCCCAACTCGGTCAACTCTACTTCTTTAGTTTGGTATCGACTAACATAATTTATTTCTATTTCTTTTTTTTTTTTATTATGAGCTAAACCTTTTTCTATGATTGTCATAAACTATTTTCATAATTGTTAGCTATCAACATTCAAGTACAAGTAAAATTCTCTATTGCTATTCATCAAAGGCACATGTTGCGTTGTTCTCAAGTTCTTTTGTTCTCTAATTTTAAAATATTCACAATTATTTATAATATTCAAGAAAATATTTATGAATATTTTGAGACAACATTATCTATTAATCTAGAGAAAAATAATTATTGCTCCTCAGTTAATAAAACTATATCTATTAAAATATTATACACAAAGTGGAGAGAGGAGAGAGAGAGAGAGAGAGATCACAATCTTGAATGGATTTGAAAAGGTTGATTTTGCACAGAACTGATCAAATGTATTGCAGGATTTGAAACAATAGAGTCCAACAGCACAATCTTTATCAAACTGACATTTATCTTTGAGCTACAAATTGCAATTTCAAGTGACAATCAATCTCAAAATATCATAAAAAATAGAACTCAAAAACAAACTAAGCCATAATCAAATCAATAACTACTCAATGCAAAACAAATAAATGAAGGGAGAGAGAGGGAGATCACTCCTACAATATTAATTGGGAAAATTACAAAAAGAAAAAAAAATCTCGAGATTTAAGCCTAATAACAAAATAAACCTGAATTTTTAATTTTGTTAATTTAATTTCCAAACTTTTGATTTGTTTTCAATTTAAGCCATCTGCCTATTTTAGTTACGCAAAATTGACCCCTCCCTCTCCCCAAAACATGATATTTTAGTCAGTATAATCAATGTACATAAATGAAAAATGTCTAAAATATTATTTTTTATTGATTTTAATAATTAAAATATATTTTTATGTCGGTTTTATTTAATAAAAATAATAAAATGATTTAGATTTAAAACAAAGAAAATGATTAAGGTTTAAATTGATAAAATGAAAATTTTGAGGTTTATTTTGTTACAAAACTCAAACCCTTGTGTTCTTTTGTAATTTTTCCATATTAATTTCATTTTTTGAGAGAGAGAGAGAGAGGACCTGGCATCCTCCATCAGAGCAAGCAGTCGCTGGTACAATGTGAAAATAAAAAACTGATGCTACAATCAAAAGGAGGTTCCTCCGATGACCCATTAATAGAAGGATTTACTAATTGTTGTGTTATATATAACAAAATAAAGACACTTCATACATGTAACATTCATGGAACCCATATAATAATGTAGACGGTTATTGTTTGTGAAAAGAAACGTAAAACATTAATCCTATGAATCACTTTGCATATATACTCAACGAATTAAGATTTTAAATATGAATTTTTGGGTACAAATATTTTAGTGACAAAAAGTATCATTATTGCATTTGTAAGGACCATATTAGACATTTATTAATGAATTACTAACATTTTGAGTCAAAATTTTCTCCTTAAAATGTAAACATTTTAACATGAAATTATTTGTTCCTAAAAAATGCATTTCAAAATTTTGTCGTTAAAGATCTTTATTTATTTATTTATTTATTTTTATTTTTCAGGATAGCCTTTTTGTGATGACGCACATGATGACTCATAATATTTTGTTGCAAAAATTATTTACTTTTGAAGATGAAAAAATTTAATTTCTAAAATCCTTATGTACCTTTTTGTGACGACTCACATGTCGACTCTTAATATTTTTGCAACAATTTTTACTTTTGAAGATGAAAAAAATTAATTTAAAAAATCTTTATATATGTTCAACTAATATTGAAATAACTATGGGAGAGAGAGATGTTAAGTTGATCCAACACATTGCCAAGTATTTCACTATAAAAACTAATGAGAATTCGACACAAACAAACGGCACATGTATGAAGTGGGATAGTTTGGGATGAGTTGTGGGATAGTTTGGAATGCGAGCCCAAACCCTAGACATAGAGATGAGTTGTGGGATAGTTTGGAAACCATAGCCCAAGACACCAAAGACACTCAAATGCCGTGGATGTTAGCAGAAGACTTCAACGATTTTGTTAGCCTAATAGAAAAATGTAGATTCTTCGTGAACCAGAACCAGAGTCTCAATCAAAATCAGGGCCGCTATAGAAAATTCTTCGACCGCCTCAATGATAGAGAGTGTCACGTGTGAATAAACTCTCTTTACCAGAATTAGTTAGAAGATAAGTTTGTTAGTAGAATTGGTTAGTTTGTTAGACAGATAGATATAGTTGTATAACTGTTTGTAAGGATGGTACAATTTTGTATATATACACAAATGATGTACTGATTCAATATCAATGAAAATAACTCACAAGTTCTTCATGGTATCTGAGCTTTGTTAAGCTCAAACGAGCAATCCATGGGTTCATCAATGGAGTTTTCTTCTTCCTCCTCCATTTCATCCAATCTAAGCATGTTGATTTCAAATATTAGTCTCTTGTGACTGTAAAGCTCGATTGCTCAAATTTTATAATCTGGAAAAACCACATGCAGAATATTCTACGTGCTACAAACCTATTGAAGATTGTTGATGGATCATTTTCTTGTCCTGCTGATTACATACGCAATTTTTCTAGAACAGAAGTGTGCAATCCAAAAGCAATTCAATGGCAAATGATCGATGCTCATCTCTTAAAGCTGTGTCACATCTACAATCTTTACAACAATTCTCCATCTTCGATCTAGTTCTAAAGTATGGTTTGCACTTGAAAAACGTTTTACATCTCACTCTAAGTCTCATATTCATCAACTTAAGAACAAGCTGAACTCGATTTCAAAAGGTTCCGAATCAATGAAGATATATTTGAATAACATCAAATCTGTTGTTGATCAACTCAGCATTGCATCTTTTTTTCTTGATGATGAAGATCTTGTTCTCACCACTCTAAATGGTCGACCAGCTAAGTATAACTATCTCAAAATTGCAATTCGTACACGATCCGAAACCATATCTACGGAGGATCTCTCTTCTCTCCTCTGTTCATAGGCTCTACACATTGAAGAAAGATCAAAAAGCATTATGATCTCACTATGGCTTATCAACACAAAGGGATTCAACTTCTTCAAAAGGATTTACTTCTTATCATCATGATCGTGGTTCTTCTCGCAATAATTCCAAAGGCATTTTTCGTGGAATTCAAAATAGATTTTCTTCATTTTGTGGTCGATCTCAAAATCGCTCTAGGCCAAATTGTGGAACTATTTGTCAAATCTGTGGCAAGGCTAATCACTCAGCCTTTGAGTGTTGGCATCAACTTGATCCTCACTTTCAGCTACAATCACAATAACTACAACATGTTTTTCAACCACGATCACAGTAATCACAACATACTTCTTCACTTAGTTCCTATGTTCCTCATGAGCAATGATATAGAGCTCTTGTGATGTGACAAAGCAAAAAAAAAAAAAAAAACACCAGCCAAAACATCACATCACATGATAGAACCCACCATTAGAGATCTTCCTCTAGAGCTCCCAAACATTTTTCGTTCCTCATAACTCAAAAGCTTATCTCACCACCATGACAGATGGTACTAATCCTCAGCCTTCAAGTCCATGGTTCTTAGATTTTGCTGTTTCTCAGCATATCACTAATGATCTTCATCAGCTGAATTCTTATCAACCTTATGATGGTTCTGATCATGTTATAGTTGGCAATGGCTCATCACTTCCCGTTCGTCACACAGGGAAAGGTATTCTTCCTACTCTCCATCATTCCTTTAAGCTTAACAAAATTCTTCATGTTCCTTCCATAAAGACCAATTTACTATCAGTCACCAGTTAGCACAAGATAATGATTGCTCCATTATTTTTGAAAAATCTACATTTTCTATCCAGGACAATCATTCTAAAGCAATTCTTCATCAAGGCTTTCATGTTAATGGACTCTCTCATTTCCCTATGGCTTCTTGCTCCTCTCATGCAATTTTCCACTACTTAAACTTCTGTTGCATCCTCTTTGTCATCACTAGTTACTTGGCATGCATAAAAGATTAGGTCATCCTTCATTTGCAAAATTTCGATTACTACAATCTTAGTTACATTTGTCTTCTCCTATCAATAAAACTGATTTGTCTTGTATTGCTTGCTCTATTTTTAAAAGCCAACAATTTGGATTTCCTCTTAAAATCCTTCGATTAGATGGGGGTGGTGAATTTATCAACAATCAGATGAAAGCATTTATGAATTCCCATGGCATTCTTCATCAATGTTCTTGTCCACACATTCCCTCTCAAGGTGGAGTTGCAGAGAGGAAGCATTTACATATTATTGAGACTACTATAGCACTATTACATCAGTCTTATTTGCCTTTAACCTATTGGTTTGAAGCCATTGCTACAGCAACCTATCTCATTAATAGGCTCCTAGTGTTTCTCTCTCCAATTGCTCTCCTTTTGAATTGTTACATCACACTAAACCATATTATGCCCATCTCAAGGTCTTTGGACGCTTATGTTTCCCTTGGCTTATTCCTTATTCTTCTCATAAGTTAGCTCCTAAATTTGAGCCTTGTGTGTTTTTCTAGGATATCACCATTCTGTCAAAGGCTACAGATGCCTCAATCTATACACTCGAAAAATTGTTTTATCTAGGCATGTTCGATTTTAAGAGTCTACTTTTCTATTTTCCAATCTTTCTTCTACCTCCACCACTCCTTTGTCAGCTTTACACACCTTCTTTTGGTCTTTCTCACCTACCACTCAGTCTTTGTCACCTTCCCCTAAGCCTATTTCTTCGACCCCAATATATCAGTCCACATCATGTCAGCATAACCCTGTTTCTCAGCCATCTTGTGTGCCATCTTCCAACTGTCTTATCCCCTTATTTGCTGTTATGCCACAGTCTGCTCCTATTGTTGTTGTGCCACAATCTAATGTGTCTTCTTCTTCACATGATTCTATCCTACCTCCTACCACCAGTGCTATTCCCATTGACTCTCTTGCCTTCATTTTACCTCTTCCTCCTCCTCCCACTAATACACATCCTAGGACTACCCGATCAAAAACTAAAGCTCTCTACTACTTTGCTTCTTCCTCTTTTGATGCCTCCACTGAGCCCACTTCTTACAAAACAGCTCTTACTTTGCCAGTCTGGTTTCAAGCCATGTTAGATAAGTATTCTGCCCTTCAACATCAAGGCACATGGTCTCTTGTTTCTTTACCCCCTTCTAAGCAATCTATTGGTTGTAAATGGGTTTTTAAAATTAAACACAACTCTGATGGAACTGTGGCTAGGCACAAAGCCAGATTGGTTGCCAAATGATTTCTTCAACAATAAGGAGTGGATTTTCAAGACACTTTCAGTCCATTGGCCAAACAACCAACTATCCAAATTTTTCTTTGGTTGGTTCTTCATCACCACTGGCCCCTTAAATAGTTGGATATTAGTACTGCTTTTCTTCATGGTCACCTTGAAGAAGGGGTTTACATGGACCAACCTCTAGGCTTTGTTGACCTTCAAAATCCTACTTTGGTTTGCAAACTTCATAAGGCTCTTTATGGATTAAAACAGGCTCCTAGAGCTTGGTGCTCTACTTTTTCTTCATTTCTTCTTTCTCAAGGATTTATTCAAAGCAAATGTAACTCTCCTTTGTTTGTTCGCAAGACTTCTTCTTCTCTTACCTACCTTCTGATCTATGTGGATGACATTATTCTAACTTGAGCTGATCAAGGTTATATTCAATCTTTGTTATCTCATATGCATCATGCTTTTTCCATGAAAGAATTAGGGGACATTTCGTATTTTCTTGGTATCTCAGCCCAACCCACCTCTTAAGGATATTTTATTTCACAACACAAATATGTTTTTGAACTTTTGGTTAAGGCTGGTATGGTGGATTTTAAACCTTGTGCTACACTTGTCTCTGTCAAACAAACTCCTACTATGGCAGATTGTCGTCCTTATTCTCAACCATTTCTCTACTGAAGCATTATTGGGGCACTACAGTATCTCACCATTACAAGACCAGAAATTTCTTATGTTGTCAATCAAGCCTACCAGTTCATGCATTCCCCAACTGTGGGACATTTCTCTACTATCAAACGTATTTTGTGATATCTCAAGGATACTTTAGCTCATGGTCATCAGTTTGTTTCGAGTGACTTTTACTTGTAAGCTTATAGTGACTCTAATTGGGCTGGAGATCAAACCGATCGCAATTCTACTTCTGGTTATTGTGTTTATTTGGGCAACAATCTTATTTCCTGGTCTTCTATAAAGTAATTCACTGTTTCACGATCGTATAATGTTGCTCGCTAACTTTTCTATTCCTCAATCTTCTCCTCTTATTTTATGGTGTGATAATGTTTCCTCTATATCCTTGGCTGCTAATCCAGTTTTTCACAACCGATCCAAACACATTGTAGACACCCCATTTTTGACCGACCTTAAGACTCAGACGTCACCGATTGAGCACTTGGTGATGTTGCATATCGTGCTCGTTCAGAGGTTTCAGAGTCTCGGCCGTGAGCCCTGCCTCTGGATTTCCAAACCCTCTTCTGTGCCTTGCCTCGGTTTGCGAACCAGACTCGATTTTCTCTGTTTCTTTTCCTGAGGGGAGGGAGAGGTCCCGTAGACCATACCTCAGTGGCCGTGGGCTACATTTTGTGGTTGTAGGCCATTTTGCCTATTTCGGAGCCCAGTTTCCGATTTTTCGGGACCGTTGGCCGTGTGCCTCGGTTCGGGACCGCTTAACCATCTCCGTTTGCTCTGGTTTTTCGCATGCATCTTATTTACTCCCTTTTGAGGGACACTGAGGTCTGAGAGACCCACTTCGTGGTCGAATGCCACTTTCGGTGCTTAACAGGCAGTTTTCAGGGCCTCGAACTGCGCGTTCTAGCCCCCGAACATTCGTTTTGCATCGATTTTCGTTCATTTTTGGCAGGTACCTCTGTTTCATCACCAGGAAGGCCGTAGAAGGGTTGGAGGCCAGCAATTGTTTCAACAACCAGTTATATTCCTCCGGCGCCCTCCGTCACCCGATTTTCTTCACTTCAAAGCCAATGTTGAACAACCTTGGGCCATTTTCTTGAACTTTTAACCACATATTTGTGTTGTACACACATGGGAGGACACCAAAAGTTGGTGGCTGGCCAGTAATTCCACCTGACCCTTTTGAACCCTTTCTAAAAATGGCTTGTTCTCTCTCCTGTTTTGCAGTTGACAATTTTGAACCACAGGGTTGTGTTGAGGGCACCTGGGAGGACACCAATTTGTGGTGGCCGGCCAGAAATTTCACTTGAACCTTTTGACCCTTGGCCGGCCGGCCATGGGGGGTGGCCGGCCGGCCATGGGGGGTGGCCGGCCGGCCACCTGCAGCCAAGATAACTGGCCGGCGATGTTCCTTGCATCAGCTACAGTGCAAATATGCAGTCTTTTTCCCCCCAGATTCTGTATCCGGGGGGGTGCTTTTGGAGGGAAACTTGGTGTGTTTTCCCTCCCTTTTTTCCCTCCATTTCTCCCCCATTCTTGCCTACATATCAGAGGCTCCAGCTCTGATATTAGGGTTAGAAAATTTCCCCTCAAGCCCTTGGCATTATATCTCTCTCCATCTCTATCTCCAAGCTTCCATCCTTCAAACCCTACACCATTTTACACTACACCACCAAGCCCCACCCTTCCATCCTTCATTCCAGCAGCTGGAGGCTGTTCTTCAAAGCCTAAAGAGCCACAAACTCTAGCCAAGAAGCTATCAAAGTTTGGTCTTCAAGGGTGAGTAGCATTCCCTCTCTTTTGAGCTTATTCTTGTATCATTTCTTAGCCATACATGCTTGCTGTTTTGAGCTCCGGCCCTAACTGAAAGTGGCATTCTTTTGAGCTCTTTTTCACTTTTGTTTAAGGGCCTCTCACTGTTTGAGGTCCCCTTGATGCACTTGCTTCATTATCCCTCTTGTATGCCATAATCTTATATAGTATTTTTGGCCTATGTATGATCTGTTTTGGAGTATGATGTAAACTATAGATAGGATTATTTTGAGCCCTTCTTCAACATTGAAGAAGGGCTCATCACTGTTTGGGACCTCCATGTGCCACTTGTCATTATACCCCTCTTTGGTCCCCATTTTTGCATGATTTATTAGCCTATTGTGCTTCTGTTTTTAGGTTCTTTTCAGAACTGAAAAAAGTCTTATTTTGGCCTCCTCTTCATGTTTCATTAAGGGTCTTTGGCTGTTTGATGAATTGTTTGTATACTTTGTGTTATATCTCTCTTTTTGGCCATTTTTTGCATAGTATTTTTGGCTTGTATGCATACTGTTTTGGGTCTGGCCATCAACTGTAAAATGCCATATTTTGGACCCCTCTTCAACATTGTTGGAGGGTCCTAATCTGTTTGGGGCCAGCAGCTGTGAGTTGCTTCTTAATCTCACATTTAGGGCCATTTTTGCATGCTAGTTTTTCCCTATTTGTGTTTTCTGTTTGGCCATGCTTTGAACTGTAAAAATGCTTATTTTGGGACTGCCTTGCTTCTGTATTTTCATTCCATGTACCAATTATGCATGCTTTGTATAGCTGTAAGCCATTTCATGTACCTAGTTTTGCATTTCGGGAGAAATTCCATGCATCGGGTGTCAGTTCGCCTTGTTTCGGGGCTGTTTTCCCCCTCATCTTGCTACTGATTTTTGCATGTTTGCATGTCATATTCCATGTCTTTGCCATGTCTCATTAGAGTGGCATTTCGGTGCCTGAGGGTCAGTCTTCGGTTTGCGTGCACGCGTGCACGCATTTCGAGTTGTCTTGTTTTCATCTGATGGCCTCTTATGTGAGTGTGGCTGAGGCTCTCTCATGTTAGTGTAAGCCCATTATTGCATTGCGTATGCCATTTCATCCATAGCATTGTGCATGCTCGGTTGTGTATTACCTCGTGCAGCTTGTATGCCATTCCATAACATTGTGTATGTTAGGATTGTATCTTAGTTGCACAATATGCATGTCATGCATATTGCATTGTGCTTGGGATAGGAGTTAGCCCGAGCACGGGAAACAAGGTACGTTTCGTACTCCGAGTGACGGAACGTGTCTCAATTCCCTAGTCACCGACACTCCGGATCATCCATGATGGAGTTAGGTCTTGTTGTGTTTTCATGTGCATTCATTTCATATTAAATTGTGCAATTCGACTCCTCAGCCATCATGCATCGAGATGCGTGATTGGTGGCACGAGGATCGAGGCATGCATACATTTGTGAAAATACATTGCTATGCCCCTTTCCTACTCTCTGTTGCAGCAAATCAAGAATCAGCGGTCTTCCGAGGCTTGGCACGCATTTCAAGAACAGGTGCAAACAGAGGCTAATTGGGGCATCGTCATGGATTTCCGCGCAAAGGCAACCCGGTCATGCATCATTCATCATTCGGAATGGAATCAAGGCAGTCCCTGGCTTGCATGCCAGTTTATTTATTTTCTTAGTTAATTTGTTAATTAATTAGGAATTTGTACATATCTGGACTGTAATATTTATTTGGACTGTACTATTCTTTTATTCGGGACTGTATATTTATTCGGACCCTCTGCGCGAGGGCAATGTTGTAATAAGTGTGCGTGAGTGTGATGTATGTCTTTCAACCCCACGTCTTTCTTCCCTTTTATTTACCTGCTTATGATGGTTAGATTAGGGCATATTTCAATTAGCATACAGTATGATAGCATGTTTGCATTCATTCATCTGTTTTGCATGCACCGGGCTCGGCGCATCATACTAACTGCATTTGTATTTCAATTCCAAGTTGAATACATGTTAGCTGTAGCATTTCATATGCCATGTTTAGAATAGCCGAGCCTGCTATAGTTTGCATTTTTGCATGTGTTGCATTAGGCATTTCTATATACTTAGGATCATGCATGATTTCTAATGTAGTTTCTGTTTTGGCTTGGAGTACTCGGTGAGTTTTTATGCTTTAGCATCCTTGCATGCGTGTGAGTGACTGCCATGATAGCATGCTTGCCATGAGACTATTTGCTTATGTGATATAACTGCCTGAATGCCTGTGGGTGAAGGTTGGGTTATTTGGATTGGAACAATTCATCAAATGTGTGTTTTAAGCCCACTAGATAGTGGCAAAACATATTTTCTAAGCCCACCCGAGGGTGGCAAATCCACGTCTTAGCCTACTTGCGAGTAGCACCATCAAACCATCTTTCAAAAATAAACATGAAATGTTTTGTTCCAATTCAGGCGATCCAGTCTATACTTGTATGCTATGCGCATCACATAGTAACCTAGGCTAATAACCGGAATAAGAACACACAATGTTTTCAAAAATAGATATCATGGTTAGTAGAGGCCGGTCTCTGACCGGGTGAGCGGGGGGGCTCACGAAGTGACCTTCCCCAATCGTACCCAAGTTCCCGAGCCGAGGCAACTTTGGTGATGACGGACACGTGGCCTTTGGCACCGAGTCAGGGTTTCTTAAATTTTCCCAAAAATAAAATATTTAGGTGGCGACTCTGTATCTGGCAAAGCAGTCCATGTTTGGCACTTCTCTTTCAAAAAATCTGTTTTCTCAAAACGATTTACCGGATTTGGACTCTTTGGTTCAGATTTAGAACCGTGACAATTTGAGAGTCCTGAGCTGTAGTGACCCCAAATGAACAGAACGGGACTAACCCTCCTGGGGCGTTTGGGGACGTCTACACACATTAAGGTTGATTGTCATTTCGTTCGAGAGAAAGTTACAGCCCATCAGCTCATCTTTAAGTATGTTCCCACCTCTGATCAATTCGCGGACATTTTCACCAAACCACTTTCCACTGCTCGATTTTCTTACCTAACCAATAAGCTCATGGTCTCATCCTTGCCCATTAGCCTTAGGGGGAATGATAGAGGGTGTCACGTATGAATAAACTCTCTTCACCAGAATCAGTTAGAAGATAAGTTTGTTAGTAGAATTGGTTAGTTTGTTAGATAGATAGATATAGTTATATAACTGTTTGTAAGGATGATATAGTTTTATATATATACACAAATGATGTATTTCTTCAATATCAATGAAAATAATTCAGAAGTTCTTTAGTTGCAACCTCATGGATCTTGGTTACATTGGACCTAACCTTACTTGGTCCAATAACAGACAAGGGTGGGCCAACACTATTGTTCGTCTTGACAACCTGCGGTCAATGGGCCTGACCCGACCACAAAAGCTTTCATTATTCGGCCGAACCCTGTCGGGTGTGGCCGCCATCTGGTACGCGAAGCTAGAGGATGAGGTCAAAAGAAATTGGGATGAAATGGCTGAGGCCTTTGTCGCACAATACTCATATAACACCCAGATCGAGATTACAACTCGTGATCTCGAAACGACAAGGCAAGAGCCCAAGGAAACTTTCTCAGACTTTGTAACCCGGTGGAGGGCAAAGGCATCGATGATGACTTTGAGGCCCACTGATAAAGACCAAATCCGGATGATTGTGCGCAATCTCCAACCGAAATTGATGCAAAAAATGATTGTACTCTCCTTTCCCACTTTCTCAGATTTACACGAGATGGGGGTACAAATCGAAGACACAATGAAGCAAGGTCTGATTGACCAGGATAGGGAGCAACCCCGGAGAACATTTAAGCGTAACAACAATGCAGGCCCGAGTGGCGCTGCAACTACAAGAGCTTCGGAGGTCAGTATGGTCACCACCATTCCCCCTCCGCTTCCAAGGCCCATGGCGGCCACACCCTTCTCCGGTGCATCCGGAAGTAATACCCAAGCCAATAAGTACCCGCCCAGAGGCCAAAGAACCTTCACCCCACTATACATGCCTCTGTCTAAGGCTCTGGGGGTCCTGATCAGAAAGGGACATCTAAAACCCCTAGAGCCGAGGCCATTGCCGAACCCACTCCCTCCCTCTCGCAACCCAGCCAAGTACTGTGCATATCACCAGCAGCACGGACATGATACTAACCAATGTTACAGGCTGCGTCACGAGATTCAAGACCTCGTTGACAAAAATATGATTCTACCTCCAGAAAGACCTAACATCACAACCAATCCCCTCCCTATACACAACCAAGCTCCACCTCCCAAAAGAGTCAATCTTATCCAGACTGGGGTCGTGTCTTACGATCCTAGCATCTATATTACTCCTACCCATCTACCTAAGCCAGAGGTGCTCCTTCCCGACTGCACCGACTTCTTGTGCATGTTGGACATCTCTACAACCCAACCCGAGCCAGTGGTGGTGACTGTGGAGGATAGCGCAGCAAGAGCCACAGAGGGGGATGGAATGGTCGAGGCCAGGTTTGAACGGTCTAGAAATTTTGCTGGAGAAGCCTACAATCCAAGTGAATACATCCTATCGGTGGGCCAATCTGAGCTGAATGTAGGGTTGCCAGAAAGTGCGGAACTGTGTATGATCCGAGGGGACGGATTTGAGCAGCGGTCAGATGATTTGACAGCAGTGGAAGAGGACTTAGCCAACCTCCAATTCTTCAACGACCAAGAATCAGGGGACGCAGCAGTCAACTGGTTCGAATGTGAGGAGTCAGCAGGAGTTACCGGGTGGCTAGATGATCAACCCGATGTTGTGGAAGAAATCCGACCAGAACAGGGCCCGGTAGGGCGCGGGAGTATCAACTGTGGCCGGAAGGGCCAGAAGTCAGGATAGATTGCCGGAGAGCGCCGGTACGAAGAATTTCGCTCAGGATGAAAGCATTGTGAAGATTGAACAACAAACTGCACTGACGCAGGTAGAACAACAGGGTTCTGAGAGAACCGGAAAAGCCAAGAGCCATGAAGGGATCGAAAGTGCTGCGGGCATGAGAACAGAGCATGCTGTGGGCATACAGACTGAAAGTACTGTGAGTACAGACATATTCGGACCAGATAGGTGCCTTTTGGATGCCAGCGGAATGTGGTGGGAAGACGATGACTTATGTCTTGCCCACACAGACGAAGACTGGGGAAGCAATCAACCGAATGACACTTGGTACCTCGATGAGGTTGGTCACATGACGAGAAGTGGGCGGTACTTCAAGCCCCCGCACCTAGACCAACCCGAGGCATCCGGGAAGGATAGAGAAGCTGAGAAACAGAAGGAGAAGCAGATTGAAGAGGAAGCTATACTGAAACAGCTAAAGAAGATACAAGCAGACATCTCCATCTGGGGACTGCTTATGGCGTCGCGAGTACATAGACAAGCTGTCTTATCTGCTATGGACAAGTCCAAACTCTCCATAGATACTACACCAGAACAGCTGGTTGGGCTGGTTTTTCCGGGAGGAGGTTCCCCGGCATTAACCTTTTCAGACAAAGAACTACCGCCCGAGGGCACCAATCACAACAAACCCCTTTACATTTCTGTGGAATGTAGAGACAAGTGGATACCGGTGGTACTTGTTGATACCGGGTCCGCCATTAATGTCTGCCCAACTAGAACAGCGTATGCAATCGGGTTGAAGCCCACGAACTTCACGCCAACTACTCAAGTGATCAGAGCATACGATAACACTAGCAGGGAAGTGATGGGGACTGTCAAGATTCAGACTCAGGTTGGTCCGGGACAACACAACATTGAATTCCATGTCTTGGACATTCCCGCAACCTTTAACCTACTTTTGGGGCGACTGTGGTTGCACCAGGTCAAGGCAGTCTCTTCCACTTTACATCAGATGCTGAAGTACCCTCACGGGAAGGGGGTAGCGATTGTTTTTGGGAATTCATCAATCCATCCGCCGCCGGAAGTGTCCACACCAGTATTGGAAATCGAGCATGGCACTGAGGATGTGTTCCTATCAGGATTTACTTTGGTTAAGGCTCGAGTGGTGCAGAATATTATGGCTGTGAATGAGGGGGTGTACGTCAGTGCTCAATCCGTCTACCTCACGAACAAATTACAACACATCCCTGGAATGGGATTGGGAAGGAGCGGCTGGAAGGGCGTCTCAGTATTGGCCGAAGTGCCACACAACCCTCACACCTTTGGACTGGGTTATCTGCCCACCAAAGAGGACTGGGTGAGGAAGGGTAAAGAGATGGCCGGAAGGGCTAGAGCAAAGCAGGCTGGGAAGCCTTTCGAATTGATGCATAGGCCCATCTGGGGTACCCTGAACGGACGCTTTGTCAGGGAGGGGGAAGACTTTCCATTTTGCGGCTTCCTAGAGCCATGGCTGAACACGGAGAAGAAGCGCGTGCCTGGTTTCGAGATCTTCTTCGACTTGCAACTACCCGGGAATGACGTTGCCGAAGAGCAGACAGACCCATCAGCTGAGGTTGGGCAGAGTAAGGCAGTGGATTCTGAAAGCACCGAACTTGAGATGAGGGTAGCGCTGGCGTGTCTACTTTCAGATCCTTCGATCGACCAAAAGTGCTTGGGGGATAACTCCTCGGTTTCTATGATTGGAGATGAAACAGTTGCGGGCCTTCCAGCGACTATCTTGGATGCATCTATCGCACCCTCTCTCACTTGGCAGTACGAAGAGGGATTCTTGTCCAGCAGCACCGGGTCAAGTAGTGAGCCGGAATTTGATTCCACCGAGTCCTGTGAGTTGGAATCAGGTTCCAGCTCGACTGAGTCTGAGTCTGGTAATCCTGGGAATGATAACCCGGATGCCACAGTTATGTCCAGGTCGTCTTTTTCTTTCTCGTTTGAGTCTGTTGTAACCGAGAATTCGGACGATTTGGAAATGCTTGATGAGAATCAAGTGATTGTGGTTTCTGAGTACTTCTCTGTGCCCTTAATTTATTGCATAAACTCAGACTTTCAAAACTTTGATGAAAACGACGAGGAAGAAATTCCTCCGGTTTTGCAACGCCTAATTGAGCAGGAGCAGGAGAGATTTGTCAAACCCTTAACTGATGAAATCATTACCGTGAACATTGGTACTGAGGAGGACCCGCGGCTGGTCCAGATCGGGTCCACGCTGTCTTCGGAGGAACGCGGGCGCCTAGTCGCTTTATTAAAAGATTTCAAAGATGTTTTCGCGTGGTCCTACGAAGACATGCCTGGGATCGATCCTGAGATTATATAGCACCGGATCCCCCTTGACCCCGAGGCCCGACCTGTCAAGCAGAAACTCAAAAGGATCCGCCCCGATTGGGCTCTCAAGATTAAGGAAGAGGTCACCAAGCAGATCGATGCAGGCTTCCTGCTGGTATCCGAATATCCGACTTGGTTGGCCAACATGGTTCTAGTGCCGAAGAAGGATGGCAGGATCCGGGTATGCGTGGATTTCAGGGATTTAAACAGAGCTAGTCTGAAGGACGACTTTCCCTTACCGCATATTGATTAGTTGGTGGACTTTACGGCAGGGCATGCTTTACTTTCATTCATGGATGGCTTCTCAGGGTACAATCAGATAGTGATGGCACCAGAAGACAGAGAAAAGACTGCATTCACCACTCCGTGGGGAACATACTGCTACAGGGTAATGCCGTTTGGGTTGAAGAATACCGGAGCTACTTATCAACGGGTCGCGACCACAATATTGCACGACATGATCCACAAAGTGATTGAGGTGTACGTGGACGACATGATTGTCAAGTCCAAGGAAAGAGAGGGCCACTACATCGCCTTGCAAAAGTTCTTCCAAAGGATCAGGGAATTCCGATTGCGGCTGAATCCTCAGAAATGTACTTTCGGTGTTACAGCGGGAAAAATGCTGGGGTTTCTGATTACACAAAGGGGCATCGAGGTCGACCCTTCAAAGATTAAGGCCATCTTAGAAATGCCACCACCAAGGACTGAAAAGGAGGTGCGAGGCTTTCTGGGTAAAGTGCAATTCATAAGACGGTTTATCTCAAAATTAACCTTGACTTGTGAACCACTTTTTGGTCTCCTGAAGAAAGGCAAGAAATTCCAATGGGACGACCGATGTCAAACAGCTTTTGAACAGATCAAAGAATATTTGCAGAACCCTCCCGTGTTGTCACCGCCAGAGCCGGGGAAACCGTTGATATTGTACCTTTCAGTGACTGAGACTACAATGGGCTGCATGCTCGCACAAGAATCAGAGGATAAGGTGGAGAGGGCCATCTACTATCTGAGCAAGAAGATGTTGGGCCATTTTCTTGCACCCTAAACCCCATACTTGTGATGTGCACATCTGGGAGGCCACCAATATTTGGTGGCCGGCCAGTAATTCCTTTTGACTCTTTTGAACCCCTCCTAAGAGTGGGTTGTTCTCTCTCCTGGTTCACTTTCTCCAGTTTTTTACCACAGGGTTGTGTTGTGCACACATGGGAGGCCCTCTTTCTGTAGTGGCCGGCCACTAATCATACTTGACCCTTTTGACCCTTGGCCGGCCGGCCACCTGCAACCTCAATAATCAGCCGGCCATGTTCCTTACTGCAGGCACATTCCAAATATGCATCTATTTTCCCCCCAGATTGTGTATCCGGGGGGGTGCATTTTTGGAGGGAAACTTGGATTGTTTTCCCTCCATTTTTCCCTCCTTTCCCCCCCCCCCTTTTTGCCTATATAACAGCAGCTCCAGCTCTGATATTAGGGTTACAAAATTGCCCTAAGAGCTTTGCATACATACACCTTCTTCTCCCTCTCTTCCAACCTTCAAACCTCACCATCTCTACACCATTTCCACACCATCACCTAGCATCACACCACCACTCCATTCAAGAAACTTGGAGGGCCTTCTCAAAGCTTTGGAGGCACCCTTCCTCAAGCCAAAAGGTTGCTAAAGTTTGGTCTACAAGGGTAAGCTCTATTTCCCTCTTTTTGGTTCATATTTTGCATCCTTTCTAAGCCATATTTTCTTACTGTTTTGGGCTCCGACATTAATTGGAACTAGGCTTATTTTGAGCTATTTTTCATATTTTTTTAAGGGCCTCTCACTGTTTGAGGCCTCCTTGTTGCACTTGCTTCATTATCTCTTTTGTATGCCTATTTCTTGTGGAGTATTTTTGGCCTATGTATAAATTGTTTTGAGGCATGTCATAAACTTTAAAGTGGCTTATTTTGAGCCCTTATTCAATGTTGTTGAAGGGCTCATCACTGTTTGAGGCTTCTATCTTCCACTTGCCTTTATATCCCTTGTTTGGCTCCATTTTTGCATGATTTATTAGCCTCTCGTGCTTCTGTTTTTGGACCCTGGTATGAACTGAAGATGGCCTTATTTTGACCCCCTCTTCATATTTCATTAAGGGTATTTTACTGTTTGAGGCATCCTTTTTGTACTTTGTGTTATAGCTCTCTTTTTTGCCTTGTTTTGCATAGTATTTTGAGGATGCTTGTGTACTGTTTTTGGCTCGGTCATAAACTGTAAAAGGTTATATTTTGGGCCCCTCTTCAACATTGTTGAAGGGCCCTCAGTTGTTTGGGGCCAGAAGCCGTGACTTTCTTCATTACCTCTCTTTTGGCTCCATTTTTGCATGCTAGCTTAGCCCCATTTGTGTTCATTTTTTGGCCTTGCTTAAAACTGTAAACATGCTTTTTTTGGGGCTGCATTGAATCTGTCTTCACATGTCATGATCAAATAATGCATGCTTGATGTAGCTACAAGTCATTTCATGTGCTTAATCTTGCATTTCGGGACCATTTCATGCATCGGGTGCCATGTTTCCATTATTCGGGACTGTTTTGGGTCATATTTTAGCGCTGAAATTCGCATGTTTGCATACCATGTTTCGCGCCTTGCCATGTCTTGTTAGAGTGGCATTTGGTGCCTTAGGGTCGGTCCTCGGTTTGCGTGCATGCATGCACGTACTTCGGGAGTCTCATTTTCATCTAATGGCCTCCTATGTGAGTATGGCTGAGGTCCACTCATGTTGGTGTAAGTCCATTATGCATTGTGTATGCCATTTCATTTCATAGCATTGTGTATGCTAGGTTGTATGTTAGTGCATCGTGTATGCCATGTTACATCGTGCATTGTGTATGCCATTTCATAGCATTGTGCATGCTAGGTTGTATATTAGTTGCATTCATGCATGTCATGCATATTTCATTGTGTTTGGAATAGGAGGTAGCCCGAGCACGAGAAACGAGGTACGTTTCGTACTCCGAGTGACGGAACGTGTCTCAATTCCCAGTCACCGACACTCTGGATTATCCATGATGGAGTCTAGGTTTTGTTTTGTTTTCATGTGCATTCATTCTATATTGAGTTGCACAATTCGACTCCTCGGCCATCATGCATCGAGATGCGTGATTGGTGGCACGAGGATCGAGACATGCATACATATGTAAAAATACATTGCTATGCTCCTCTCTTGCTCTCTGTTGCAGCAAATCAAGAATCAGCAGTCTTCCGGGGCTTGGCGCGCTTTCCAAAAAATCATTGCAAAACAGTGGCTAATTGGGGCATCCCAGTGGATTTCCGCGCAAGGCAGCCCAAACATACATCATTCAATCAGAGTCAAGGCAGTCCCTGACTTGCATGCCAGTTTATAGCTTTCCTAGATTAATTTGTAAATTAATTAGGATTTTTGTATTTATTCGGGACTGTAATTATTTATTTGGGACTGTATATTTATTCGGACCCTCTGTGCGAGGGCATAATTGTAATAAGTGTGCTTGTGTGTGATGTATGTCTTCCAACCCCACGTCTTTCTCCCTTTTATTTACCAGCTTATGATGGTTAGATTAGGGCATATTTCAATTAGCATACAGTATGATAGCATGTTTGCATTCATTCATCTGTTTTGCATGCACCGGGCTCGGCGCATCATACTAACTGCATTGTATTTTCAATTCCAAGTTGAATACATGTTAGCTGTAGCATTTCATATGCCATGTTAGGAATAGCCGAGCCTGCTATAGTTGCATTTTGCATGTGTTGCATTAGGCATTTCTGTATAGTTAGGATCATACATGGATTTCTAACCTAGCTTTTGTTTTGGCTTGGAGTACTCGGTGAGTTTTTATGCTTTAGCATCCTTGCATGCGTGTGAGTGACTGCCATGAATAGCATGCTTACCATGAGGCTAATTGCTTATGTGATATAATTGCCTGAATGCCTGTGGGTGAAGGTTGGGTTATTTGGATTGGAACAATTCATCAAATGTGTGTTTTAAGCCCACTAGATAGTGGCAAAATCATGTTTTTTCTAAGCTCACCTGAGGGTGGCAAATCCACGTCTTAGCCTACTTGCGGGTAGCACCATCAAACCATTTTCAAAAACAAACATGAATTATTTTGTTCCAATTCAGGCGATCCAGTATATACTTGTATGCTGTGCGCATCGCATAGTAATCTAGGCTAATAACCGGGATAAGAACACATAATGTTTTCAAAAATAAATATCATGGTTAGTAGAGGCCGATCTTTGATCGGGCGAGCGGGGGTGCTCACGAAGTGACCTTCTCCAATCGTACCCAAGTTCCCGAGCCGAGACAACTTTGGTGATAACGGACACGTGGCCTTAGGCAACGAGTCAGGGTTTCCTAAATTTTCCAAAATAAAATATTTAGGTGGCGACTCTGTATCTGGCAAAGCAGTCCTTGTTTGGCACTTCTTTCAACAATCTGTTTTCTCAAAACGATTTGCCGGATTTGGACTCTTTGGTTCAGATTTAGAACCGTGACAATTTTAGAGTCCTGAGCTATAGTGAGCCCAATATCGAACGGAACGGGGGGACTCGTTCCTTCCCCGGGGGCGTTCGGGGACGTGTACACCTTTCCTTTTTCCAGCTGCTCCTTGTCCCTTTCCTCCATGCGTACTAGTTCTCTAATCACCTCAGATTCATGGCCCTTGAAATCTAAACCCAGTCTTTGCCCCATTTGCAGAGTGGATTGAGCCTCTTGAATAGGACCACGGTCAGGAGAATGCTGAGAATATGGACTATGAGGTGAAACAAGTAAGGCTGCGACTGCGGTTCCAGATTTGAAGCTTTTGGCAGGACCCTTATTTGAGGTTGCACCCGACTACACTATTCTCCTAGCAAAACCAGAAAACTTACCAGCTAGCAGACAGTGTTTGAGACCTTCTCTTTTACTCCATTTTCTCTTACCTTTCTTCAGACATTGGGTGTTAGAACTAGAGTTGATTGGGCTGAGGTTAGCACCAGACTTTGTTTGTGAGGCCTCCCAAGTAGTTGCATAAATAGGCCCAATTGAAGGAACTTTGAGACCAGAACTAGAGGGCCCAAATGGTTGTGGTCCAAATGCATTACCGCCCAAAGCAATTTCCAGCTGGATGCCAGGCCCAGCAGTGAAAGGTTGGCTAAGGTTTTTCAAAAAGCCTTGGGAAGGATAAGGAACATGCACAGTACTCCCTACTGGCTGAAGCGTATTATAGACGGAGGTAGCTTCCACGCCGTTCTGAAAGGCATGATTACACTGCCCCTGATGCTGACTAACCATAGGTAATGATGATTCCACCACGCCTACGCCGGTTTCGTTTGAAAAGCCCGCGCCATCCTTGGTCTCCTCCACTGCTGATACATGGCTTAGGCTTCCCCCTACAGCTGCCTTGTCAGCTTCCACGTTGGATAACAGTGCCACATCGACTGCCTTGTTAGCATCGTCCCGATCCAGACGACGGTCTGCAGGGAGGGGAAGCCCCCCATGGATGTTAGAGCAGACTTCTCTGGTTGTGCCATTAGAATGCAATTCTGCGGAGCTACTACGACCCTCTACTGAACTCGGCTCTTCCAAGACTCGGATAGGATAGATTCTGCCTTTACACTCCAAGTTAAGGCTGGTGTTGATAGGATTCATGGCATTTGTAACAATCTTACATCGTCCCCAACGGAAGGATTTTGGGCTGCAAACATCCTCAGTGAGAAGAACTACCTCTCCCCAAAGTTGCCCTATCTTTCGAAAAGTTGCTGGGTTCCACAGGTTGGGGGGCACTCCATAGCAAGTGACCCAAACACACCTTTCCTGTTGAAGATACATTCCGGTTCGCCATTCTGTGATATACTCACACCAGTCAGTGAACCAAGATTTAAGCAAAATAACTTTACTCACCATTTCTTCCTTAGATTTGAAAGAGATGATAACATCACGCCCACCTCCCTCCCGTACCAAAATATCCTTCTCCCCTTTATTCATAAGTTCCTTTCTGACCTACATAGCAGAGTATGGCGTTTTGAGCCTCAAAATTATGCTTTCATAGAGCCATCCGTTCCCGGTTTCTTCGACTTTAATAGTTGTCATTGAGTGGTAGTTTGATCCATCTCCCTTAATGACCTCTGCGAATGTTCTACCATCGATGCGTTGTTGCCAGATGTGATTTGGTGCTACAGAACTACCCTTCACAGGTTCAAAAGATCCTGGTGGTAGCAGCTTCTTTCGATGACTAACCTCACTGCCTTTATTGTAGTCCGCAACTTTCACTGATAAAGACTTGTCAACAACCCACAAACCATTGGCCTTTTGCTCAGCTATACCGGCTGTGATGGAACAATTGTAACGCACGAACCCAAATCTGGTGTTGGTTGCTTTCCTTCTCTTTTGTGGAATGTAAATGTCCTTCACCACGCCAAACTTGTTAAACAGTTCATAAAGCTTTCTAGGTTCCATTGAGTTAGGCAAGTTGTCCACAAATAGTGTATACAAAGATGTTCTGTGATCTGTAAACCGTGAGTTGGGACGCAGCTGCCTAGCTCTGTGCTTGACCACTGGTATCCAGCCTCCCCTTGCTCCGATCTCTCTCTCTCTCTCTATTGATTACATATCATGCATTTGCATCTTACAGAGAGTTTTAACATGTGAGTAGCGGATATGTAAACAAAAAATGACATGAATAATAGAATAGTTCCATAATACTAACAACATACCTAGGCTAGGTGTCATTGCGCTACCTTAACTTCTGCAAATTCTCTAGTTGCCGCATATGATATTCAACACAACCAAACAAACCCCCATTTGAGAATGCCTCATACGTGTCATTTCTATCTCTCACTCAGCACTTAGTGACCATTTGGATTGTATTACCAATCACTAAATACACCGTTCATATTATTATTATTATTATTATTATTATTATTATTATTATTATTATAATTATTATTATTATTTTAAATATTAAAATAAGAATGATAAGCTTAGTATATCAACTAATTACATGTTAAGAATTTGTTTGGCAGGTTAGATATTAGCACATTTTTTTTTAAAAAAAATTTGAGTCACATTTTCTTTTTATTTTTTTAAATATATTTTCATAAAAATTAAAAGAATATGTTTATTTATATCTTTCTAAACAATTTCTAAATTTGCGTACTCCTATTAGATTATTAGATTAGAATGTCCCAAAATTATTCTGGTTAAAAACAGCTCAACCCATCCATTTCATTCATTCATTCGTTGATCCTCCACTCCAAAAGTATTTACATTTCCGGAATTTAGAAAGAAAAAAAAAAGGGGAGAGCTTCTATTTACACACACCCATTTCCCTCTTTACACATCTTTTTTAATAAATAATTGGTTCGGAAGTAGATTTCCGAAAATAAGCAATTGGTTCGGAAGTAGCTTTCCGAAAATAAACAATTGGTTCGGAAGTAGACTTCTGAATTTTTTTTATTTTTTCGACATTCAACTTCCGAATGTGTTTATTTGATGTCTATAATATTAATTTCACTTGAAAAAAAATTTATAATAAAAATAATTTTTATGAAGTGTGTTGCAAAGAGAGAAAGGTGAATGTGTAAATAGAAGCTCCGCGCGGGGCGGGGGCGGGGGAGTTTTGAATCTAACATGCAAAACCCCCCATGAAGTCCCCCAACCAAAAGAAACAGGAAATACTAGTTTGGAACTCATTCACTCCCTCGTGAAGTGAAGAAACAATCAAAAAACGAAGAAACAAATAAAATAAAATCAAGGGACCTGGTGTGAGGTCTCATGAGTCTCCACGGCGTTCTCTGTCTGATCTTGTTGACTCTGATTATCTTTGGGGTTGTCGGTCCGATCACCACCGTCTGATTTATTATCGGGCATTTGAGAAGCAGAACTGTTGCTTCCGAAAGAGGAAGCTCTGCTGGAGATGGGTGTGGCCAAGAACGTTGGCTTGGCTTGTCCGGCCATTATCACCAGATATTTCTCTTCAAAGAGCGGCGCCAATTTAGGTTTCTCCCCGGAATCGACATTGGCGCCGAGCTCGACGTCTCTGTCGTTGGAATTGGGGTCGTTGTTGTCGCTGTCGAGGTAGCCTGAGAGCTTCCAGTAGGAGCAAGCGAGGATGAGAAGGGTGAAGGCAATGAGACCCAGCATCGCCGCCAGCCCCCCGAACAGGTACGGCACCGGTGAGTGCCACGGCGACCGCTGTACTGCCGACACCATTGGTGCCTCAGAAACCATCTCTGTACTCATCATTTTCCCTTGCTTTTTAGATTCAAAAAATGTTGCTCAAGAGAGAGAGAATGATGCATGCGGAAGAAAGAGAGGTGGTGGGGGAAGTGGATTGATTGAGAATGCAAAGATGGAATCAAGATCCCCATTTTTTATTTGCAGGGTTATTGGGTTCACTTTTAAGTTTAATTTTGATAATTAGAATCGTTTATATTTTAAAATTTATTCAGTATATCATATTTGTAAAAAATTAAGTTGATCGAATATCAAAAAGCATATGTTCAGAAAACTGTTTATTAAATTATTTAAAAAAATAGTTTTTAGTTCGAATTTTTCGAACACAAATTTTCTGATATCCGATCAATTTGATTTTTTACAGGTATGATATACTGAACAAATTTTAAAATATGAACAATTCGAATTATCAAAATTGGGCCTAAAAGTGAGCCGAATGACTCTACAAGTAAGAAATATAAGGATGAAATGCAAAGAAGGAATCTTGATTTGCAAAGATGGGTTTTCAGGTGTTATTTTTAGAGAGATCGGTTCTCGTTTTTTAGAGAGAGAGAGAATTTTTTTTTTTATTTTTGTTTTTGGTGATTAATGTCGTCATAAGTGGGTCCTAGTTAATATCTATTCTATTATTAAAAGCTAACACCAACTTTGGTTCTAGTTAATATCTATTCTATTATTAAAAGCCAACACCAACTTTGGTGTCATGAAGCCTATCTTAGAAGTGAGGGTTGAATTTGGTCTATTGAAGCCCCTACCATATGCTGCCACGTGGAATTTAAGTAATTTGGAAAAAGAAAAAAATAGATCCCACGTTTTCCACTTTCTTCCTTAATCAACTACCCAATACTCAATTGGTGAGAAACAGTTTTGATTTCCCTCTCTCTCTCACACACAAAAACACAAACACATCAGCGATCTCTCTCTCCGTTTTTTCTTCATTTGTTTTCGTCTGCACTTTCTGTTTGTTTCTTACCAAAATTTGTCGGCCGTTTCGTTCCTTCTGGTGTTCTTTGATGGTGGTTGTTCTATATATTTGACTCTCTCTCTCTTCCATTACTCTCATTTGTGGGTATACAAAGAGAGTTTTAGAGAGAGAGAGAGAGAGAGAGATGAAGATAGAGAAATATGGACGCGAATAAGCAAATGGGTTCTCCTTCATCTTCCTCATTCACTTCTGATCTTTTTAGTTCCAAGGAGTCCTCTGCTTCTATCATCTTTTGAAATTTTTGGGTCTATCTTTGAGCCTTCTTCCAAGGTATTCATTCTCTTTTCCCACCACTTTGAATTGTGGACATTTGGCGAGTTCTTTGCATTTTCTTTGAATTATTTGATTCAATTTTAGTTTTTATGGTATTGGGTTTTGTGCATTTTTCTCTGATTTGTTAATGGCATCAGTTTTTGTGGTTCTATTCTTATGTGGATTTGTTGTTTTGAAACTTTTTGAAGACTTTGAAGGTTGTGTGTCAGGTTCTTGCTGTGAATTTTTAATGGGTTTCTGTGTAACTTCATCAAATTGCGTAATAGGCCATGCAGATTAAAGAGAACTATATACAATTTGATGTAATATATGGATTTTTCTTGAACCTCACCATATTTGTGTAAAGACACAATTGGGTATTTTTCAGTCAGTCAAGAAAAGAAATAGGAAATTAAAGTAAAATCTTGCAACAGAACCTATTAAGTGAAGCTCTTAAAGCTTTTCTCACTTGTAAATTATATATTTTAAAAAAAAATATTAAATCTCAACTGCCCTACACGTTCTGCTCCTTCACATTTTATTATTTCACACATATATATCTTCTCTCACTTTAACTGCCGAACTATATTTTTTTACTTCATCCCTCATGTTTGTTCCCTCACTTTTTACTTCATCCCTTTGCACAAACTTTTCAAGGGATTTCTAATCTCTCTCTCAACCAATTCAATCAATTTGTCTGACAGTTTGAAGTCAAATGAGTCGGATTTGAATGGGTTCAACCATGGTTGGAAGATTGGTGGTGGATTTGATTTTAATGGGTTAGGCTCCATTGTTATTTTTATTTTTAATCTCAATTATTTTGTTAATTTTGGAAGCGACTGCTACTCAAGTAAAAATATAAAAATAAATATTGTCAGGTATATTTTCCTTATATAATTTATCTAACATGCAAAACCCCCATGAAGTCCCCCAACCAAAAGAAACAGGAAATACTAGTTTGGAACTCATTCACTCCCTCGTGAAGTGAGGAAACAATCAAAAAAGGAAGAAACAAATAAAATAAAATCAAGGGACCTGGTGTGAGGTCTCATGAGTCTCCACGGCGTTCTCTGTCTGATCTTGTTGACTCTGATTATCTTTGGGGTTGTCGGTCCGATCACCACCGTCTGATTTATTTTTGGGCATTTGAGAAGCAGAACTGTTGCTTCCGAAAGAGGAAGCTCTGCTGGAGATGGGTGTGGCCAAGAACGTTGGCTTGGCTTGTCCGGCCATTATCACCAGATATTTCTCTTCAAAGAGCGGCGCCAATTTAGGTTTCTCCCCGGAATCGACATTGGCGCCGAGCTCGACGTCTCTGTCGTCGGAGTTGGGGTCGTTGTTGTCGCTGTCGAGGTAGCCTGAGAGCTTCCAGTAGGAGCAAGCGAGGATGAGAAGGGTGAAGGCAATGAGACCCAGCATCGCCGCCAGCCCCCCGAACAGGTACGGCACCGGTGAGTGCCACGGCGACCGCTGTACTGCCGACACCATTGGTGCCTCAGAAACCATCTCTGTACTCATCATTTTCCCTTGCTTTTTAGATTCAAAAAATGTTGCTCAAGAGAGAGAGAATGATGCATGCGGAAGAAAGAGAGGTGGTGGGGGAAGTGGATTGATTGAGAAGGTAAAGATGGAATCAAGATCCCCATTTTTTATTTGCAGGGTTATTGGGTTCACTTCTAGGTTTAATTTTGATAATTAGAATTGTTTATATTTTAAAATTTATTCAGTATATCATATTTGTAAAAAATTAAGTTGATCGAATATCAAAAAGCATGTATTCAGAAAACTGTTTATTAAATTATTTAAAAAAATAGTTTTTAGTTCGAATTTTTCGAACACTTATTTTCTGATATCCAATCAATTTGATTTTTTACAGGTATGATATACTGAACAAATTTTAAAATATGAACAATTTGAATTATCAAAATTGGGCCTAAAAGTGAGCCGAATGACTCTACAAGTAAGAAATATAAGGATGAAATGCAAAGAAGGAATCTTGATTTGCAAAGATGGGTTTTCAGGTGTTATTTTTAGAGAGATCGGTTCTCGTTTTTTAGAGAGAGAGAGAATTTTTTTTTTAATTTTTGTTTTTGGTGATTAATGTCGTCATAAGTGGGTCCTAGTTAATATCTATTCTATTATTAAAAGCCAACACCAACTTTGGTCTTAGTTAATATCTATTCTATTATTAAAAGCCAACACCAACTTTGGTGTCATGAAGCCTATCTTAGAAGTGAGGCTTGAATTTGGTCTATTGAAGCCCCCACCATATGCTGCCACGTGGAATTTAAGTAATTTGGAAAAAAAAAAATAGATCTCACGTTTTCCACTTTCTTCCTTAATCAACTACCCAATACTCAATTGGTGAGAAACAGTTTTGATTTCCCTCTCTCTCTCACACACAAAAACACAAACACATCAGCGATCTCTCTCTCCGTTTTTTCTTCATTTGTTTTCGTCTGCACTTTCTGTTTGTTTCTTACCAAAATTTGTCGGCCGTTTCGTTCCTTCTGGTGTTCTTTGATGGTGGTTGTTCTATATATTTGACTCTCTTTCTCTTCCATTACTCTCATTTGTGGGTATACAAAGAGAGTTTTAGAGAGAGAGAGAGAGATGAAGATAGAGAAATATGGACGCAAATAAGCAAATGGGTTCTCCTTCATCTTCCTCATTCACTTCTGATCTTTTCAGTTCCAAGGAGTCCTCTACTTCATCATCTTTTGGAATTTTTGGGTCTATCTTTGAGCTTTCTTCCAAGGTATTCATTCCCTTTTGCCACCACTTTGAATTGTGGACATTTGGTGAGTTCTTTGCATTTTCTTTGAATTATTTGATTCAATTTTAATTTTTATGGTATTGGGTTTTGTGCATTTTTCTCTGATTTGTTAATGGCATCAGTTTTTGTGGTTCTATTTTTCTGTGGATTTGTTGTTTTGAAACTTTTTGAAGACTTTGAAGGTTGTGTGTCAGGTTCTTGCTGTGAATTTTTAATGGGTTTTTGTGTAACTTCATCAAATTGCGTAATAGGCCATGCAGATTAAAGAGAAATATATACAATTTGATGTAATATATGGGTTTTTCTTGAACCTCACCATATTTGTGTAAAGACACAATTGGGTATTTTTCAGTCAGTCAAGAAAAGAAATAGGAAATCAAAGTAAAATCTTGCAACAGAACCTATTAAGTGAAGCTCTTAAAGCTTTTCTCACTTGTAAATTATATATTTTAAAAAAAAAAATATTAAATCTCAACTGCCCTACACGTTCTGCTCCCTCACATTTTATTATTTCACACATATATATCTTCTCTCACTTTAACTGCCGAACTATATTTTTTTACTTCATCCCTCATGTTTGTTCCCTCACTTTTTACTTCATCCCTTTGCACAAACTTTTCAAGGGATTTCTAATCTCTCTCTCAACCAATTCAATCAATTTGTCTGACAGTTTGAAGTCAAATGAGTCGGATTTGAATGGGTTCAACCATGGTTGGAAAATTGGTGGTGGATTTGATTTTAATGGGTTAGGCTCTATTGTTGTTTTTATTTTTAATCTCAATTATGTTGTTAATTTTGGAAGCGACTGCTACTCAAGTAAAAATATAAAAATAAATATTGTCAGGTATATTTTCTTTATATAATTTATTTTTTTGTTATTGGTATGTAAAATACAGATTGCATATTGTAAAGTTTTTTTTTTTCCTTCTTCCAGTTCTCTCTAAAAAAAATTTAATGGAAACTCTTTTCTTCAGTTTTTCTCAATTTTTAAAAAAAAATTATTACTTTATTACTTTATTATGATGTATTATAAAAATTCTGATAAACCAATTCAGATGGGGTATTGTTTTATTAATTTATTTGTTTACTTTTTATATTTATTGATTAGCAGTTTATTTGTAGATAATAAAAAGATTCCAAAAAATATTTAAATTAAAAAAAAAATATACATAGGATATGGGCCTAAAATGGAATATGTATTATTGCAGGAGTCATATACATTAGCTGTTTTCATTCTAGAAAATTATAAGGCAAATTGATACCAAGTAGACTCTTGTTTTGGACGCAAATATTGCTTTTGGGAGTGGTACACAACAGCAAGCATTGTCATATTAAGTGGCACACTATTTTTTTTGGGCATTGGTTTGTGGTAGGCCATTAGGAACTCCATTTAGTGGAGTTTATTAAAAAAAAAATAATAATCAATATTGATAAACAACAACAATCATTGTGAAAAGCGTTTCATGATGCTTTCTACTATTAAAACACCCTTACTAAAATAAAAAGTAAAAAATAAAAATTATAATTGGGTAATGCCTTGAAATTTTCAGTATCTGTATATATAGAAATTGAGGTTCTATCTTTATCCAATAGTTGACGCCTTGGAGATGATGTAACAACAATGCTACCGACACAAATTCCATGCATAGTAAAATACATACCCAAAAAAAAAAAAAAAAAATTTAAATGTATGACTCAGCCAGATTCATTTCAAAACATATGGTGGTGTTGTCAATTTTTTTTTTCTTTTTTGTAACTGGGTATTCGGCCTATTTGATTAACTAATTCAGGAGACCAATCCACTATTCACTAACGCTGTGTTTGGTGGAGGTTTTTTGGGAGGAATTTGAAAAAAGAAAGGAAAAAGATGTGTGAAATTAGGTGAAATATACGTATATTTTAAAGCCAAACACAGCATAAAGAAGACCCATTTAAAGCCATGACAAAATATTATATAGATTAGTCTCAATAAATTATTTACACCTATAATGTTTCAAACTTGAGACATTGAAGAGAGCACACGCTCAAATCTCAAGTCTTGACCACTTTTTTTTTGATCGGTAAAAGAAAGACTTTATTGATGGAATAAAACCAGAACATAGTCAAAGCGAATCCCAAGTCTTGACCACTTGGATTCCAAAAAATTATTTATACTTTTGAACTTAAAACTTTGAAAGAGTACACCACCAATCTCAAGCCCAAGCCTTACACTAATGTGCCACTTGTAATTTTTATTTGGATAGATTCTGATATGATGCACTAATTCAAAGTTGGTGAAGATTGGAATTTAAACTGCAGAATTGGAACATAATTCAACAAGAGAGAAAACAACAGAGTGCTCAAGAAACTTGCGACGAGGTAATGTTTATGACTTCATTAAACATGGTGTCATAAAATTCCCTTTTTTCGCTGCTCAAAAATTTCAGTTTATCCAATCTAAAAAAGACAAAAAAAAAAAAAAAATGGTGGAACAAACTCTCATGGCACCACAGGATGAGTGGAGAGGAGAACCTCACAATTAAGGTTTTAAAAAGCGCCCGCAATCGTTACGTAACGCTGTTACGTAGCGGTTTTGGCGGTTACCGCCACTCGTTACAGTCGCTTTTGCAGTGTGATTGAGATTCATAGGTGTGTCAACCGTAGCGGTCGTAATGGCGCCATAACGGCCTGTTACACACCGTTACGTAATGGTTTCAAACTGTTTCTTTCAAAAAAACACACAAAAAAAGCTGAAAATGGGAGAGAGGGATAGAGAGGAGAGGGAAGATAAAGAGAGAAAATGGAGGAGCAAGAGATAGAGAAAGAGAAGATGGAAGATCAAGAACATGTTATTGATTTGTTGAAACTGTAAGACCTATGTTATTCTATTCAGCTGCTATCACTCAACCATTTTGTTTGTATGTGTCTATCTATATATTGTTTGAAAATAATAATAATAATAATAATAATAATAATAATAATAATAATAATAATAATAATAATAATAATTGTGGTCATTATTTATTTGGCTTGGTGAAAATATGTATATATATATATATATATTTAGGCACTTATTTATTTTCTTACTTTTGTCATTGTTTATTTTATATATAATAGTTAGTGATCGATTTTTTGTATAATATAAAGTCATTAATTATTAAAATAAAATGTAAAAAACTCAGTTTATAGTGATTTAAAAATATCAAATATATTAGATCATACTTAAAAATTTAGAAAAATTTATCAATATTTATTTTTAACCCAATAAATATAATCATGGAAAAAAAATATGCGTATCGATAAGTTTTTTTAAATTGTGCGAAAAATAAAAAAATTCACGGTTCCGGTTACCGCAGCCGTTGCACTACGACCTTTACACCCCGCAACTACAACGGCGCCACTGCCACTGTTACGGCGACCGCAACCGCTTTTCAAAACCTTGCTCACAATTATATATATATATATAGAGAGAGAGAGAGAGAGAGGATACGGTAGGCAGAGAATGGTCTTACACAGTAGGAGCTTTTGATTTAAATAGTGAAACCTTGTTCGACTATTAATGAATAAGTTTGAAAGAAAAGTGTGGGGATATATTTTCTGAGTACCAACACGTGGCCAAGGTGACGTCGATGTGTCAGCCGAGGTGTCACGTGTCCTGGTTGTTATGCCGAGGTCATCTCGAATAGGCCGAGGTTACCTCCGAAGATATCGGAATCCGAGATAAGCGGATGAAGGGCAAGAGTCCTAGAATGAGAGAAGATTTCAGTTTGTATTAAGATAAGACTCTTAAAAAGTTTATCCTAATCTTACTGAGAGTCCAAGATTAGCAGTAATCCGGAGTCCATAGAAGTTAGGCTTCTATTGGGACTAGGTTTATGTTGGCTATAAAAGAGAGGTATCCCCATGGGACTAAGGTATGCTTTTGATACTCAAGCTTGTGAGTTTAGCACTTGATTTATCTTTGAGAGATATACTGACTTGATCGTCAGAGTGCCCCGGGTGGACGAACCACCACCGGAATCTTCTCTTTCTGTTGCAAGTTAGCCAGGTGTCATTTATTCTGCCGGTGCTCTCTAACTGGTTACTAAGCGGGCAGTGTGATCAGAAAATTACCCACACAAAAAGAATGAGCACATTATTTCGTTTACTTTTTAGGATAGCAAAACTGGAGTGTGCATTGCCAAGTGTATGTTTTTGTTATCATCTATACAGCTCGCCTTTTGTTTTTCTTATCTTTTTCTTATGTTTTTAAATTTTCGTTATTTTAATTTTACTGTTAGGCAGGATCCAATTCCAATGCACCCTCTCATTACCAGGTATATAAATATCATAACAACGGACTATTGTGAAAAAGATGGCTAAAAATCTTTTAATTTTTAACTCATTTTAGATCATGTTATTTTTTATGTTTTTTACATATTTTTTAAAACAAAATCAATAAAATTAATTTTTAACATATTCTCAAAACAACCATATATATACATAATATATATATATATATATATATATTAAAATCTCATTCTTTCTTCACTGGATTGGTTTACAATTCCAAATTCCCATCATCAACCTTGGATTCACTAATGATGACCCAATTTTTTTATTTTTATTTTTTTTTGGAAAAAAAAAAGGGAGTTTTGTCTTTAGATATCAAGGAGAAAAAAAAAAACAAAAACATTTCACATGAACACTCTCAATAAAGGCAAAAAATGTCAACTGCGTGGTTAGTGTTTAAAACTTGGGTCTTATTAAGAAATGTTCTAGGCACAAGAAAAAAACAAAATACCCAACACACCTAGGATGTTCTACTTCGACCAGCAAAAACATAATCAAAAGAAAATATTAAGAATTGGACACAAACTAGGATGGTTGTTTGTTCTACTGAGGGTGCTCTGATTAGAGGTTTCGTTGCCTTTGTTTTTCTGTGTTTAAGACTTGTGTGTTTAGTTCATTCTTTGCCAGCTATTTTTCCCTTCTGGTAACGTTCTATTATCTTTTATAAAATGTTACTTCTTTTACTGAGCTTAAACATGAATAGACCCACACTCTCTAATCGAATGACCTAGATCAAATAACCAAATGGATCAAATGAAATAGCATATTGATCATTGACCGTGCTGTTTGATCTAATTTGATAAAATTTTAAGGTAAATTGCTTAAACATGAATACCAAATGGGTCAAATGAAATAGCATATTGATCATTGACCATGCTGTATGATCAAATTTGATAAAATTTTAAGGTAAATTTCAACCACACGATGATCATACATGAACTCATCCACAAGTAGGACACATGTCTTGATTTGTGTGCATGATAGAGCTTAATATGAGGTCACCTTTTCTTTTGTTCATATTGCTCTTTGTTTTCTTCTCCTCTATGCATTCTCTGGCCAAATCGAGGAAAATTATAACAGACATATATCCATACGCACATATCCCCCAACAAATTTTAAACTTTATGACTTGTGTAAGAAAGAGTCTTGTACACTATATATGACGACAACATTTTTTTTGACTTTATATTTATCAGATACTGAATGTGTGGCCACGTTATCATTGAAGAAGTGTCACTCTTACGCAGCAAATCAATCTGGTTACACATGAATAGCCAGAGGAGTGCCACTACAGCAACATCCACTAGGGTCAGCATCAAAAATTCCTTACAGACTTTGAGAGCTACAATTCCTTACTGAGACAAAAAAATCAAAACCCTAATTTTGATGACAAAAACTGATCCTACTTGTGTTGAATTGCTATCTCCAGGAAATCCCACATTCACTTTCTTGTGGTTGAAGATTACTTCATCTTGCTCCGGGTGAAAAAAAATTGTGTAAATGAAGAAGACAAGGGGTCGATGATTGTGACTTGCATTATTAGCTTGGTGTCATATCATAACATTCCAAGTATATGTAATGATAGAGGTGGATATTGTAGCTAAGAGTTGCAATTATTCATTTCAATACAGGGTTTGAAAATTACAACTCATAAGGTTTTTATACACGTGTATTTGGCTAGGAATGAACTGTGTCATTGGATTGGCCTAGGCATTCTTGGCACTTTTGGGGCAAATAATGCTACTTGAAATAGTGCATTATGGACTTGTTTGATTGGCAGAATTATTAGTGAAGAGAATACAATCCATGAGATTAATGTAAGGTTAGTTATTCAACTGGATCAGTGAGATACATAATTCCCTCATGTCTACATTTGTTTTGCAATATATATGGAAATATATAATCTCAATTATGTGTATTCTTTGTGCCACTAGTTGTAGGATTAAAAAATCCATAAACTTTGTTGGATAGAATGGCCATTAGAATATAATTCAAATAATAAAATTTACAACCAAACAATAGAATGAGTCCCACGGATTAATAGTCCCAATCATATGCTATAGTTTGCCCAATCAAACAAGTCCAATGGGTATTGGTGAGATGTAGTGGACTGATTTTGAACACGTATGGCTTATTCCAGCAAATTTGAGGTTTGAAATTTAGAGACCATAAAGAAAATAGAATCATAATTTGATGATGGTATCAAGCACAAAATGTTGGTAATAGTTAAAAGAAAAGCAAGAAGCAGCAATACATGTAACAGATAACTTCAAATCTTTTGAGGTCACCATATCAGTAATACATGAATGAGAGAGGATAGATTTCTATCATTTCAATCAGGTTTACTAAGGTTTGAGTTTGGTTAGGATGAAAGTGATTAAAATTGCAAAAAAAATAAAAATAAATAAGTGAACACATTTTATTTTTTTTAATTTTTAAATTTATTTGATAAAGGAGTTAATGATATTCAATTAACTTGATACGTTCTACTCGACGTACCCTCATAAATAAAGAGTTTGGATCATCGAAGTTGAATCCAAAATGAACATCATTTGCCATACAACGGTGGCTGATGTGCATGACACACAACAGCCACCCCAACTCCCCCTGCCAATCATCTAAAAAATTACGGAGTGGATTGTTGAAGTTAGGAATTAGTTAATGGCCAATATCTCCCTTTCTACGATGGGGATAGATTCTTTTTTATTTTAATTTTTAATTTTTGTCAATCAATGAGAGATAAATTATACAATTATCATAAGAAATACATCAAAATATTTAACTATAAAAAAAATTAATAAATAGTGGCAAAAATATAACAAATCAGCAAAAACTCCAAATGAATATAAGGAGAAAAATCCACACAAAAGTAAAAATATATAAAAAGATGCAAAGAATCTTGGTCAATGGACTAAGAAGAGGAAGCAAAGGCCGAAGAACGACCTTCCACGCTCTTCTTTCCTGTTTGCTGTAACTGTAAACAGCCGATTTGCTTATTCAACAACTCTCTAATCAATTTGGGCACTAGGCAGCAATAACTGACTAACTCGGTTCTGCTTCATGAAACAAACAAAATTACTCCAAATTCTAATATCCCTACATTCCTTTAAACAGTTCTTAAAATTGCCAAATGGAGGAAACATTTTTTTCCCCATATTCTTTGGTTTCTTATTATAGTATATAATTACTTGGTACAACCAGACTTTACTTGAATGAAGGGGATTTATATTCATTCGATAGGCTATTATTTATTGCATCTCTGGACTTAATTATATAAACAATCATGTTGTGCCATCTGTGGAGAGTACAACACTAGTTGTTCTCTCCTCCCAAAATTTTCTTTTGGCTTTAAGCAGCTGAATTGTAATGATATTAAGGCCTCGTTTGGGAACAGACTAATTTAGTAACTTGTTGGCTATTTGGCTAAAATATGAGCTAAAAAAAACTAGTATGTTTTGGATGACTTTTTGACTTTTTACGAAAAGATGTGCAAAAAGTAAAGAGAAAAAAGAATTTTTGACTTTTTGGTATGGATTGTTGACTTTTTAACTTTTTTAGTAACTTTTTGATTTTTTGGCTAAACTGGCCTGTTGCCAAACGTGGCTTAACTATATATTTTTTTCGAAATCAAAGACTCTCAAGATTCAAAGGGCAATACCATACAGAGATGTGAAAATTGGTGCAGTTATGCATTTTAAATATAGGAAGTCATGTAGAATTAATAAATAAATGAAAGAAAGAAATTATTTCTCACTCTCTCTTGAGGTCTTTCTTAAGACTTAAACTCGATAATTATTTAACATATGTGAGACAAGATGGCAAGACTACGTATACTTAAGCGAGCAGTCGGGGTGAAATGTTGGACCCTCTCTTGAGAGAGAAAAAGGGGGGGGGGGTTTGGGCATTTTAAATTTTAGAAGTCAAGTCAAAGATTAGGTGGTAGGTACCAAATATATATATTTAATTTAACTGAACATATATAACTTTAGCAAAGCAGAATGACAAAAAGATATTCATATAACCCATTTCACTTGATTTGAACACAAATCTTAATTTAGTTTGATTAAGAATGAAGTCAACTATAGCATTCAAACAAAAGGCCCTCTCACTCTCTAAACAAACTAGGAAGAGGTTCACATAGAGAAGTGTTATCTCACACTTGCAATGTCTTTTCGCTATTTGGATCAAAAATCAATATCACATATTAGTCAATGCTTGCAACTGATCCACGTGGCATCATAATCGACACTATGTTAAACAAGTTGGTATTAAAATGGGTAATATATATATATAACTGTACGGGGGTGAAATATCCTCTGCTTTCCGTACTCCTTGTACTCTGAGCTTCTCTTGACGGCGTCTATCTCTGCAACACAAAAATGGTGAGCCACTCGGCGGTGGTGTGCCGGAAAGACCCTCCGACGATCAAGTCAGACCACTAGCTAAAGAAGAAGGCTACCAGAGAGAGAGTTTTTGATAGGATGAATTCGCTTACCTCCAACGTCCCTCTTCCTCCATATTTCTAGGCTGGCCATGCAGCCTCAAGATTGTGCACGCACTACCTCTGCTGTCCTTCCCTGGACAGGTGGCAGTGCTCGCCTCTCACCACCTTATGGGTGTAAAGGCTTAGTCCTCCCTCCAGTACACACAGAACTGCCCAACGGTATTGAGGTGTGCGTGGAGCGGATGTCCTCTCCTTCACGCCATTGGCCCAGGTGGCATACTTAACCGGAGTACCACGACCGACCTGTCACGTGCGGAGAGTCGCTATTACATGCTCATAACCAAGCTATGTGTCGTTGACCTATAACTTGGAATCAGGCGAAAGCCTGCCCACCTCGGCCGAACTATCATTGATCGGTTCATCATGACCATCCGGTTGCGAGGCATGCCGGCCTCCAACCGGTCTACCTTCAATCTTGGTCACACGAAGCCACTTTATATCGACTGACCGATCCAAGGTGCACCGGCCTTGATCGCGCCCACGGACTAGCTCGGGCTACCTTTTAGCCCGGTCAGCATCCGCTAACCCAAGCTCCGTCCAACACGTTCAAGACACAGCTCAGCTATGCCAGTTGGTGCCTGACCGGTCAATATTTCCGACCGTGCAAGGCAGGCCGTTGGCCATGTCGATAGAGATTAGCTCGGCGCTACGCGGTCCGTCACGTCTGACGTTATCTCAGCTCGGCCGTACAGACAGGTGCAAATCTCCCCTCTCAATTGCCCCTTAAACCCATCCGAGCTATCGTGATTGGGTTTACCTATGTGACCGAGCCAATTGGTTGAATTGCGCCATTACCTAGCCGAGCATCATGGGGAAATATCTGGCGCCGAGCTATCCCGTTTGGCCGGCCATCGTGTCGGCAGTCTTGTCAAGGGTCGTACAGCTGTACAGCTGTACTGACAGCCGCGTTTCTAGTGCCCAGTGTCTTCACGCCATTGGGTCGTGCAGCCAGCTGTTCTGCACACGCAGAATGCAAACGGCTGCGCCGTTTGGGTGGTTTCCCCCCTTTTTATGCACAGACCAAGGGTCATTCGAACCCTTCACTCTCCATCTTCTTCCAGAGCTCCAAACCCTAGCCTCCCATCGCTCCAAGCTCCCAACCGTTGCTGCCCCTTGCTGTGTCTGCCATTCCTGACGTTGCAGTCGAGCTCTCGAGGCCTAACTCACTTCTCATTCATTTTCGGTAAGTCACACTACCCCTCCCTTGTATTTTCTGCTCCCGTTTTCCATTTCTCCCAGTTCTCTGCGTTTTTCTGCCACTGTGCTTCGTGTTCCCTGCTTGGGACCTTTAAGGTTCCTCCTTTTTAGTCCAATAGTGCCATACCTTAGGAAAACTGGAACTGGTGGAGTGGAGGGGGCTTTCGTGCCCCTGTTTCCCCTTAGTTTGAACGAATGAGCCTTGAGCATAGGATAAACGAGATGAACAGGATAAACACTGTTCAAAACCAAGCTAAATGCTCATTTAAATCCGTAGAAAGAGTTTAAACCGAGTAAAAATGGTTTGTGGATGCTCGCTGAGGCCGCAACCGAGCTAAATGCTTAATAAAATTGACAAACAGGTCCAACCGAGCTAAAATTGACTAAACCAAACATAGAATAAGAGCCAAACCAGGAAGGCTAAATCAGCCGTGCCGTCCAGCCGAGATAGGGATAGACCGACCAAAAACCCAAAAACATTCACCGAGCTAAAAAATCCAGCTTGAGCCGTGCAGTTTATGCCGTGCTAACCTTTGAAATTCTTTCTTAATCAATGCAGAACAAACTAGGACCGACCAAGCCCTTCAGCGTTACCACTGGTGGAGCTCAAAGTCCGAGCAAATGCACCAGCATTTTTGACCGGGATACACACTAAACCAAATAAAACCGAGATAATGGGGAAGTACCGATTTATGGTAAGCTCGCCTGGCGCGATGGCCGAATTTAGAAGGGAGTACAACGTTCCTGATGACGTCATCTTAGAACTCGCCAAAAAAGGAGACACACCATGGGGCGACTTAGATCGGTGCCCCTTCACGGTCGTTTCCATTGTTGAAGGAGGGCTTCGCTTCCCCGTGCAACCTTTGATCTGTGAATTTTTGAGGCAGACGAGGCTTTGCCCGACCCAAGTTTCAAATAACACATACAAAATAATAAACGGCGTCGCCGAGCTGAACCGGAGGCTCGGTTTAAATCTCGGTCTTGCAGAAATTTTCCACAAATATAGCCTAAGTAGAAATAAGAGTGGGCTTTGCTGGTACCTCAAAGTCAAGAAGGGCCGAGCAAAACTCGTTGAAGGCAACCCAAACAAAGAAACTAACGACGACGACTTCCTCTGGGTGTCCGGTGCTTACGAGGACACCGAGGCGCCCATACCGGGCTGGTACATTAGGAAAGATTTTGGCAGTGCTAGTAAGTAGCCCGGCTGACCACGCTATCCTCTTTCTGTATTTCATTATTATAATTTTGCACCGATCTAACACTTACCTCCTTTCTGCAGATAAGTACCTAGCAGCGGACTACCACCAGACCAACCAAGAGGCCATCAGAGTCCTGCTTCGCCATCCAGCCGAGGAAAGGGAGGCATCAAAACTTCTCGGTTTCTAGCAAACCTACCATTACCAAGCGCCGCGCAAGAGCAGAGTCACCGACTTCCTACGTGCGCCCTCCCCTGAACCAGATCCCAACTTGCCACCAATCAGACTCGTCCCCCTTACAGCCGAGCAAGAAATGGCCAAGATAAGGGCGATCAAATCAATGATTACTGGAGAAGAAGGGGAGTCCCAACCTCCAGAGGCGACTGGGGGAACATCTTCCACTCCAGCCGGGCAAACAGAAGGAGCTGTGCTTGCTCTCGCTAGCGAATAACCGGCTGGCCGATCAAAGAAAAGGACGAGAAAGGAGATGACCGAGCAAAACCTCATTGATGAAGATTCAACTGAGGTCGCCTCAACCGAACCGGGGAACCGGACCGAGCAACCGCTGGCCGGCAAATCCAAGGGCAAGGGCCCAGCCACCCCCCCGGTCTGGGCGCCCGAGTTCAAATACCAGGGCCGGGCAGTTTCTTCTGAGGACTCCGTCTACGCGGACAAAGATTACTTGCTTGGTTTCAATTTGACCAAGGGGTTAATCTTGCCCGCCGATATGAAAAAACATGACGAGCTTTCCGACCTCAAGGCCCTCCGCTCGGCGGCGAAATCCATAGTGCTGGTAAGTTCTCTATTTTTTTATGTCAAACTGCTTGCTCGGTTTTTGTGCGATTTTTCGAGTACTAACGATCTCTCACTGGTTTTCAGGCCGCGCAAAAGAACTACTTGGCCCACGACCGAATGATCAAAGTGCGGTAGAGCCTGCGCGATGCCATCTCTGAGAACGAGGCCCAGAAAGGCGAGATAGCAAAACTCAAGGCCGCACAAGAAGCAGTCGTGGCGGAGCGAGATACCTTGCTCCAAAAAGTCGACCGAGCTAGCGAGGAAAAACAACGAGCCGTGAAGTCGACGAAAGCTCGGTATCTCGCCGAGCTGCGGAAGCTGCGCGACGCCTATAAGGAAGAAATGGACAAAGCGGTCGATGAGGCAGAGGACCGTGGATATAATCAGGAGGAGAAAACCTACGAGCGCCAAGTCCAAGCGACTAAGGACATCTGTAGACGTCCCCGAACGCCCCGGGAGAGACGAGCTCCCGTTCCGTTCATTTTGGGGTCACTACAGCTCAGGACTCTCAAATTGTCACGGTTCTAAATCTGAACCAAAGAGTCCAAATCCGGCAAATCGTTTTGAGAAAACAGATTTTTGAAAGAAGTGCCAAACATGGACTGCTTTGCCAGATACAGAGTCACCACCTAAATATTTTATTTTGGGAAATTTAGGAAACCCTGACTCGTTGCCTAAGGCCACGTGTCCGTCATCACCAAAGTTGCCTCGGCTCGGGAACTTGGGTACGATTGGGGAAGGTCACTTCGTGAGCACCCCCGCTCGCCCGATCAAAGATCGGCCTCTACTAACCATGATATCTATTTTTGAAAACTTTGTGTATCCTTATTCCGGTTATTAGCCTAGGTTACTATGTGATGCACACATCATATAAGTATAGACTGGGTCACCTGAATTGGAACAAAACATTTCATGCTTGTTTATTTGAAAGATGATTTGCTACTCGCAAGTAGCCTTAAAATGCAGATTTTGCCACCCGCAGGTGGGCTTAGGAAAAGATGGTTTTGCCACTATCTAGTGGGCCTAAAACATTTGATGATTTATTCCAATTTAAGTAACCCAACCTTCACCCACAGGCATTCAGGCAGTTATATCACATAAGCATATTGCCACATTGTAAGCATGCTATCATGGCATTCACTCACACGCATTCAAGGATGCTAAAGCATAAAGCTCACCGGGTACTCCAAGCCAAAAAAGAGACTACATTAGAAATCATGCATGATCCTAAGTATACAGAAATGCCTAATGCAACACATGCAAAAATGCGAATATAGCAGGCTCGGCTATTCTAAACATGGCATATGGAATGCTACAGCTAACACGTATTCAACTTTGAAATTGAAATACTATGCAGTTAGTATGATGCGCCGAGCTCGGTGCATGCAAAACAGATGAATGATGCAAACATGCTGTCATACTGTATGCTAATTGAAATATGCCCTAATCTAACCATCATAAGTAGGTAAATAAAAGGGAAGAAAGACGTGGGGTTGGAAGACATACATCACACACACGCACACTTATTATAGTTGTGCCCTCGCGCAGAGGGTCCGAATAAATATACAGTCCCGAATAAAAGAATATTACAGTCCAAATGTTACAGTCCGAATAATATACAAATTCCTAATTAATTAATCAAATTAACTAAGAAAGCTGTAAAACTGGCGTGCAAGCCAGGGACTGCCTTGCTCCTGATGAATGATGCATGTCTGGGCTGCCTTGCGCGGAAATCCACAGGGATGCCCCAATTAACCTCTGTTTACACCTTTTCTTGAAATGCACGCCAAACTCCAAAAAGTTGCTGATTCTTCATTTTGCTGCAACAGAGAGCAAGAAAGGGGCATGGCAATGTATTTTCACAGATATATGCATGCCTCGATCCTCGTGCCACCAATTACGCATATCGATGCATGATGGCAGAGAAGTCGAAATGTGCAACTTAATATAGAATGAATGCACGTGTAAACACAACAAGAACCTAACTCCATCATGGGTAATCCGGAGTGTTGGTAACTGGGAATTGAGACACGTTCCGTCACTCGGAGTACGAAACGCACCTCGTTTCCCGTGCCAGGGCTAACTTCTATCCCGAACACGTTGCAATATGCATGATATGCATGAATGCAACTAAGATACAGCCTAGTATGCACAATGCTATGAAAATGAGATGTCTCGAAATGCGTGCACACAGGCACGCAAACTGAGAAAATGAAAGAATGCGATCTAAGATACAACCTAGTATACACTATGCTGTAAAAAAGAGATGCATCGAAATGTGTGCACACGGGCACGCAAACTGAGAAAATGACATACGCAATGCAAATGACATGAAAATATGATATGGGCTTACACTAACATGAGAGAGCCTCAGCCACGCTCACATAAGAGGCCGATGGATGAAAATGAAGTGCCTCGAAATGCGTGCACACGGGCACGCAAACCGAGGCAATGACATATGCAATGCAATGGCATGAAATGGCATATAGAATGCAACATGGACTTATACTAACATGAGAGAGCCTCAGCCACACTCACATAAGAGGCCGATGGATGAAAATGAAGTGCCTCGAAATGCGTGCACACGGGCACGCAAACCGAGGCAATGACATATGCAATGCAATGGCATGAAATGGCATATAGAATGCAACATGGACTTATACTAACATGAGAGAGCCTCAGCCACACTCACATAAGAGGTCGATGGATGAAAATGAAGTGCCTCGAAATGCGTGCACACGGGCACGCAAGTCGAGGCAATGGCATATGCAATGCAATATGATGGAAAATGATATGAAAACATTATAATGAAATTTCAGCACTGAAATGTGGGGGAAAACAGCCCCGAAATGAAGCGAAAACACACCCGATGCATGGAATCTCTCCCGAAATGCAAATTAGGCGCATAGAAATGAACTACAGCTATAGAAAGCATGCATAATTGGCACATGGAATGAAAAGAAAGAAGCAAGGCAGCCCCAAAATAAGCACTTTTCCAGTTCAAATCATGGCCAAACAGCAAACAAAGATAGGGCAACAATGGCATGCAAAAATGGCCCTAAACATGAGGTTATGAAGCAACTCACATCTGCTGACCCCAAACAAGTTAGGGCCCTTCAATAACATTGAAGAGGGGCCCAAAATATGACATATTACAGAACTGTAAAAACCCTAAAAACAAACATAGATATGGCTAAGCTCTTATGCAAGAAAAAGGGCCGAAACGTGGCCAAAGAGGCAAGTGGTATATGCACAGTCCAAACTGAAAAATTCCCTTCTACAACATTGAAGAGGGGCCAAAAATAAGCATATTTACAGAACTGTAAAAACTCCAAAACAGTATACAAACATGCTAGAAATGCAATGCAAAATGAGGCTCAAAAGAGGCTATAACACAAAGTATGCAAAATATTCAACAAACAGCCAAAGACCCTTAATAAAACATGAAGAATGGGCCAAAATAAGACTATTTTTAGTACTGTAAAAAGGCCAAAAACCAAAGCATAATAGGCTTCCAAAACATGCAAAAAAGGGGACCAAAAGAGAGATATAACATGAAGTGGCATGTGGAGGTCCCAAACCATGAAAGACCCTAAATGAAACATGAAGAATGGGCCAAAATAGGACTATTTTTAGTGCTATAAAATGACCAAAAACCAAAGCACAATAGGCTGCCAAGACATACAAAAATGGGACCCAAAAGAGAATATAAAGGCAAGTATAGCATGGAGGTCCCAAACAGTGTTGAGCCCTTCTTCAATATTGTAGAGGGGCTCAGAATAAGCCTATTTACAGTTTACATCATGCTCCAAAACAGACCACACACAAGCTAAAAATACTACGCAAGATAACGGTATTTAAGAAGGATATTGAAGCAAGTGCAATATGGGGGGCTCAAACAGTGTTGAGCCCTTAAGAAAAAGTGAAAAAGAGCTCAAAACAAGGCCACTTTCAGTTAGGGCCGGAGCTCAAAACAGCAAGCATATATGGCTTATAAATGGTGCAAGAAATGGACCAAAAAGGGGGAAATGCAACTCACCCTTGAAGACAAGTCTTTTGTTACTTCTTGGCTTGAGAAGTGGTGCCTCTTAGCTGCTGGAAAGCTTCCCAAGTTGCTGGAAATGGAGTGGTGGTGGTGGTGCTTGGTGGTGATGAAGAAATGAGGTGTAGGACTTGGATGTTTTGAGAAAATGAGAGAGATAGAGGGAGATTTGGATGCAAGACTTGAAGGAAATTTTTTCTAACCCCTCTCTCAAATGCTGGCCCTTGGTTATATGGAACAAAAAGAGGGTGTAAAGGTGGGGAAAAGGTGGGGGAAAAGGAGGCAAGTTTTCCCCCACAAAATATCCCCCGGATTGAGATATTTTCTAGGGGAAACAGCTATACAGCTGTAAAGTGTGTATTGCAAGGAACATGGTCGGCTGGTTTTTGGACTTGCAGGTGGCCGGCCGGCCACCCCCCCCTAGCCAGCCGGCTAGGGGTCAAAAGGGTCAAGTTCATTTAGTGGCCGGCCACCACAAAAAGGTGGCCTCCCAGGTCCCCTCATCACAACCCTGTGGTTCAAATTTGGAAATTGTAAAACAAGAGAGGGAACAAGCCATTTTTAGGAGGGGTTCAAAAGGGTCAAATTGAAATAGTGGCCAGCCACCAACTTTTAGGGTCCTCCCATGTGTGTACAACACAGATATGTGGTTCAAAGTTCAAGAAAAAAGGTCCAGGTTGTTCAACATTAGCTCGGAAGTGAGAAAAAACGGGCGCCGGAGGGCGAAAATGGAATATAACTGGTTGCTAAGATAATTGCTGGCCTCCCACCCTCCAGTGACCTTCCCGGTGATGAAACAGAGGTACCTGCCAAAAATGAACGAAAATCGATGCCAAACGAATGCTCGGGGGCCAAAACACGCAGTTCGGGGTCCCGAAAATGGGCTGTTAAGCACCGAAAGTGGCGTTCGGCCACGAAGTGGGTTTCTCAGACCCCAGTGTCCCTTGAAAGGGAGAAAATAAGATGTATGCCGAAATTTAGAGCAAACGGAGATGGTTAAGCGGTCTCGAACCGAGACACACGACCAACGGTCCCGAAAAACCGGAAACCGGGCTCCGAAATGGGCAAAATGGCTTGCGGCCACAAAATGTAGCCCACGGCCACTGAGAGATGGTCTACGAGACCTCTCCCTCCCCTCGGGAAAAGAAACAGAGAAAACCGAGTCTGGTTCGCAAACCGAGGCAAGGCACAGAAGAGGGTTCAGAAGTCCGGAGGCAGGGCTCACGGTCGCGACTCTGAAACTTCTGAACGAGCACATTATGCAACATCACCAAGCGCTTAATCGGTGACGTCTGAGTCTTAAGGTCGGTCAAAAATGGGGTGTCTACAGTTGCCCCTCTTTGACAAAACTCAGAAGTCATAAGTGACGGAAGTGAATGTCAAAGCCCAGAGACGACCCATTTTTGACAAGGCCGAAGACTTAGACAAACGTATAAGATAAACAGAGATGTGCCCACAGGCAAAGGGGGCAAAATGCAAAGCGATATGCACAGAGCCGGTGGTAACTCAATGATCATGCAAATGCAGCAAGCTGTAATGAAGCAAGTATTCGCAAATAGATGCAACAGTTTTAAGCAAGAATGCAAAGCAACAACTACATTTCATGCAGTTAAGAATGCGGAGAATTGTTCAATTCTCATCGCGTCTCACACGGAGAAGATACGATACCTGTGCGATTCGTCTGGTCGCACCAGTCTCAAATGAACCGTACATACAATATCGTGCCCGAAAAAGAGAAAAACTCAACAAGCACAATATGCTAACAACATATATTCAAATGTAATTCCGAAAATCCGACACACGCAGTGCCGGCGAGTGAATGCAACGCAATGCGAGAAAGTTAAGTGCGTGACAACGCATGCCCAAGCACAGAGGTATGGCAATATCAAGAAATGTGCATAATAATGCAAGTATGTTCATGAGAATGCAAGTTATGTGCATGATAGTGCAAAACGAGCATAAATCATGGTGCCCGTTTGTTACGAAATGACGAGCAAGGAAACGCGTGTTTCGGCGAAGGCGACTTCGATGACGGCCTTCGATTCAATTTCCTGGAAAGACCACAACATATTCAAAAGGATACATCTTGATTTTGATGTATAATGATGAGACACATGTCAGAACTTGAAGCTGAAGTTCCGGCGGAGCAATTTCGCGACTGGAAGTGTACTTTTCTTGAACTTTTTCAGGTCCCGGGAACTCCAATCTTCCTCAAAATTTGCAGGGAGCTAGGTGAGCTTGTGGGGGACATGGCCGGCTAGTTTTATGGAGGGTGGGAGGTGGCCGGCTGGTTTTCCATAAAGAGAATGGCTGGCCGGCTAGTTTTGCGAAAAGGAAATGGCTGGCCGGCTGGAAAAGGTGGCCGGCCGGCCATCTGCCCAAATCCGAGGGCATTTTGGTCCTTTCATCTCCTTTCTTCATGCTCTCTCACCCAAACACTTTGAGCCTATAAATGCAGCCGAGAGGTCTTCTTCTCTTGTCTCCTACACCATTTTCTTCCTCAGATCTGAGTTTCACACGCATTTTCCAACGCCCTACGCAAATTATTTTCGCGAAAATATTCAGTTTCAAGCACTTTGAACTGATTAAATTTCGGTTTCGGAGCTTCTTTTCTCATTTTCGCCACTTGAGGTGAGTTTGTCTCAATATTTGGAAGATTTTCTCGGAGTTGACTTTTGTTGACTTTTCATTTCCCGAGAGTTGACTTTTGTTGACTTTTTCCAATTTTAGCTCATTTTCGCTCATTTTTGCTCCTTTTGCAGATTTTCTGAAAATGGCAGGTAATTCTCCCCATGGTGGAGGTTTTCCGGGTGCCGGGGACGATTTTGATCCCATGACTTTGCCCCCGAGGGTCCGACCTTTTATTCCCGGGAGGTACGCTCCGCCAGCACATGTCCTCCCTCGGGCCGTTTTTCGTCATTTCACTGATTCTGATGAGCGAGCACCTGGGGATCTACTTCTCCGAGAGCCAGAGCATCACCTCTCCCATGAGGCCTGAGAGGTATTTACTTTATTTTCTGCATTTTTCGTACATTTCGTGTTTTTGCCATGCTTGAACACACAGTTTAGCTTATGACATAGTACTTTGCTTGCATCCTGAATATGTAGCTTAAGCACTTGAATTTCTGAACACTCGGCTCATTAATTGATTGTGAGCGCATGGCACACATTAGTTAAGAAATGAACACACGGCTCACACATTGATTTGTCGAACACACAGCCCGAATTGAATGGTGAACATATAGCATTCACTGACTTAGAGTAGAACACACAGCCCAAACTCCGATTTTCTGAACACGCAGCCCAGATTGATAGTGAACACGCAGCCCACACTAATTGAGAGTTGAACACGCAGCCCAAACTTTAATTTCCTGAACACGCAGCCCAGATTGATAGTGAACACGCAGCCCACACTGATTGAAAGTTGAACACACAGCCCAAACTTTAATTTCCTGAACAAGCAGCCCAGATTGATAGTGAACACGTAGCCCACACTGATTGAAAGTTGAACACGCAGCCCAAACTTTAATTTCCTGAACACGCAGCCCAGATTGATAGTGAACACGCAGCCCACACTGATTGAAAGTTGAACACGCAGCCCAAACTTTAATTTCCTGAACACGCAGCCCAGATTGATAGTGAACACGCAGCCCACACTGATTGAAAGTTGAACACGCAGCCCAAACTTTAATTTCCTGAACACGCAGCCCAGATTGATAGTGAACACGCAGCCCACACTGATTGAAAGTTGAACACGCAGCCCAAACTTTAAGTTCCTGAACATGCAGCCCAGATTGATAGTGAACACGCAGCCCACACTGATTGAAAGTTGAACACGCAGCCCAAACTTTAATTTCCTGAACACGCAGCCCAGATTGATAGTGAACACGCAGCCCACACTGATTGAAAGTTGAACACGCAGCCCAAACTTTAATTTCCTGAACACGCAGCCCAGATTGATAGTGAACACGCAGCCCACACTGATTGAAAGTTGAACACGCAGCCCAAACTTTAATTTCCTGAACACGCAGCCCAGATTGATAGTGAACACGCAGCCCACACTGATTGAAAGTTGAACACGCAGCCCAAACTTTAATTTCCTGAACACGCAGCTCAGATTGATAGTGAACACGCAGCCCACACTGATTGAAAGTTGAACACGCAGCCCAAACTTTAATTTCCTGAACACGCAGCCTAGATTTACTTGCACACAGCTTATTCATTTCATTAGCACACAGCCCATTCATTTTATACTGACACATGTATTCATTCTGAATGCAGGTTGGTTCTCGCAGTGTACGGGGGTATGGCTCCACCGCCGCGCGGGATTGGTACATTGAGCTCCCGGAGGCTGTCCAGGATTTAGTTGATCTGGCCGGGTTCGGGGCCTTCTGCGTGGGATTATCGTGTTCCTAGGCCAGGAGGACACTGATGGCCGCCCTGGTGGAGAGATGGTGGGACACCACCAACTCTTTCCATTTCTCTGCCACTGGGGACATGACTATGACCCCACTAGATTTTGCTGTGTCGACCGGCTTGGACATAGGAGGTTGGTCCATCCCCTATGATGAGGATATGGGCGAGTGGGAGGCCGCTTGGATTCATCTGCTGGGGGCTCGCCCGCCTGTCGACAGAGCTTCCGGGAGAGTTCGATATACTTGGTTCTCTTCTCACTTCCGGCGGGCGGAGATGGAGCCTGAGACTCCTGAGGAGACAGAGCAGTATGCCCGCGGTTTTCTGATGTTCCTCTTCGGGACTACTCTGTTCGCCGATAGAGGGAACACTGTTGGGCTCTATCTGTTGAGCGCTCTAGTTGACCTATCACAGGTCAGTTGATACGACTGGGGTGGCGCTGGCCTGGCTACCCTTTACTACTATATGAGCGCGACCTCCCGCGGGCAGGGAGATTTACTTGGCGGCTACTGGAGAGCCTGGGAGGTACTTTCTGTCCTCTTGATTTACGTTTCTGCTCCTCATTACTTGTACATTGCACACACAGCTCACTTTACAGTCTGTATTTTGCCCTCAGCACTTCGTACTTACATTCTGCACTGCTTTTCTTAGTTATGGGTTTACGTATACTTCCCAGTATTAGCCCCAGAGTTGGAGGTGGCAGGCCCCCCCATGACCCCATATTCACTGGTGTTCGAGGGTCCGCACCGGCCGAGACCCCGAGAGACTCTCATTTATCTGCGACAGTATTTTGACACTGTGCGCCAATCGGAGGTACTTCAGAACCCTCAGTTCTTCCCATTTTTATCTTTGACTTGCCCTGCATGTTCCTGATTTCTGATTGGTTTATTCACTTGTTATCCGCAGATTACATGGCAGCCTTGGGCACCCTTGGGCGATGGTCTCCGATTTCAGTATCCCAGAGGATCGGGCACCTCCCAGTACAGGTTCCTGCTCGAAGGACCTGTTGGTAGAGCATGGTTTCTGGGGGAACGCTTTCTGCGTCAGGTATGGGGGTATACTTCTCAGGACCCTCCCGCAGCACCCCCAGTCAGTATGCGGATTGCTGATAGGCTCTCTCCCCAGGAGGTAGTCGGCGCTATGCTGGGTAGTGATGCTTTGTTGCACCTCGAGGAGGGGGACTACGCCACTTACCGTCATACATATTTGATGCCTCCATTGACGGGGAGTCGCACTCCGATGACGAGGCCTGCTAGTACGTCATCTTCGAGCCAGGCCCAGGCTCGGGCTGCAGACGCCCCTTCTACTAGTAGGGCTGGTACATCGAGAGGTGGGGGTAGATCGGTTCCTCCGATTACTCCGACTTATCCTCATCCTGGATGGCCGGACATGCTGTCCGAGTTGACGGGATGGCGCTTTGGGACTCCTTACTAGATTCCGCTAGAGCCTCCACTTCCTGACCATAGATATGTCAGGGATCCTGATTCACCACCAGTATGATTTATAGCTTTGATTTATCAGTCGGGTACTTGGACATTCATTCCTTTACTGATAGTTTTGCATTTGTATCTGCAGCCTCCGGTTGAGTATGTGGACGAGATGCTCGGGGTGATGGCCGCACTTGAGGGCATGGTCCTTCGGAGAGAGACACACCTATCCGTCGTGGGTGTGCAGGTACCGTTCATCTTTCTTGTATTTATCAGACTTTTGATGACACATTGGTTTTGAACATTCTTCTGCATTGTAGAGCACATCCGACACACACCCCACTCACATACTGTACTCGTATCTGATTTTCATATTTGAACTGATGTATTGAACTTTTCATTTTCAGATGCCTCTTGTATATGCTCCGCCGCGGGCCGGGCCACCTGGGCCTTCTTGGGGAGCTGGGCCATCTGGGCCTTTTTATGGAGCTGAGCCATCTGGGCCTTCTCAGGGAGCTGGGCCATCCAGGCCTTTCCGAGGAGTTGGGCCATCCAGGCCTTTCCGAGGAGCACGAGAAGGGTCCTCCCGCAGGCGCAGGGCACATGTTGTAGAGGCGGAGCCTGATGAGGATGAGGAGGAGGAGGAGGAGGCCACAGATCGTCAGTCAGAGACATCTGCTGAGGAGGGAGGCTCCAGTCTTGGTTCGGGGAGCAGAGGCGAGGCTGGGGGGGATCCTGAGGACGACAGCTCCGACCCGGATGATGATGATGGTGCAGAGGTTGTCCCGCAGAAGAGGATGAGGAGTGCTTCTCATTCCCGCTCCCGAGGGCGTTGATGCTGCTGTTTCCTGCTTTATTTTTCTTTTTGCTAGTAGTTTGTAGCACTTTGCACATTGTTAGGTAGTTTTATTTTTTGTAAAACTTGTACCTTTGTTCGTTGTAAAACATGATGGAATGAAATAGCTTTTGAAAAGGTGTTTGTGTTTTTAAACTTTTAGCATCGTATCGCATCATTTTATTTTGCACAAAAATGAAATTGAGTGGGAATGTGCATTGTGTAATCACCAAGTCAGGTAGTGAACCGACGCGACAAACTAAGCAACTCAACTTACTAAGATACAACAGAACTTTAGCAAGTTTACAACTCGATAAACAAAATGCAATAGCGTTGACAACGCAAATAAACAAAAGTTAAACAAAGATTGCTTAAACAGAGAGCAATGACTCGAAAACACGAAACACGTCCGCTCGACAAACAACTCGATAAGCAAAATAACAACTCGATAATCAAAACAACAACTCGATAAACAAAACTCGACAACAACAAAGTGTACTTCGGACAATCTGGGCACCGGAACGCATCCGAAATAGAGGGAAATGAAGGCCTTTGACTCTCCCGTTGCATGGAAATGCTTGAAACTTTCCCTCGAAGGGTAAAACAGGGCCAAGGAGATACACTGGAGCATTGCCGGCCACCTTTGGGAGCCGGCCGGCCAATTTTATGGAGAGTGGGGAGCTGGCTGGCCAGTTTTGAAAAAGAGAATGGCCGGCGAGCCAGAAAAAGTGGCCGGCCGGCCACTTACCCCTGCAGCCACCCAAATTTTGACACGTGTCCTCCTGAATAGTGTTTTTCCCTCTATAAAAGCCTCAACTTCGGGAACATTCATTTCATCACTACTTTGCACAAGAAATGGAGGCGTTTCTTACAGAAAATCTCACATCTTGAATCTCTTCTCTAGATGGCTCGGAAAAGCTGAACTTCCGGGGTTTTGGTTTGAATGCACTATTCATGCTGAGCCGTACTCCGCTACATCTCTCTTTTCTCCATGCCGCGGCAAGGTTCTGGAACCCAGTGACGCCCGTTTTTAGCTTCGGCGGCCAAGAGGTATGTCCCACTTTCGAAGATTTTCAGGTTTTGATGGAGTCTGAATGCTCCAAAGTGATCTTGCCCCAGCTCCGTTTTGGCCATGCCCAGGCTTTAGGGTGAATGTGTAGGCTCACGGCGCATGATGCTCGATCTCTGATCTGCAGTGGGGAACTGGATATTCTCGGCTTGATCCATCACTTTTCCGACGCCAGTGACCGCAGTAACCATTATTGGCAAGGTTTCCGGCAACACGCCCTCTGCTTGTGTTTGTTGTCTCACTTTCTACTTTCCTCGGGCTTCGGCGGAGCTAGCATCCGTCTGATTGAAGTTGCCCAAGCCTTGAGAGAAGGAAAGAGCTGTATTGCCATGACCTTGGCTGAGACGCTGATGGGCTTGGATTCTGTCTATCGCCGGGAGACGACTAGGTTTGCTGGGAGTCCACTGCTACTGCAGGTAATGTTTCCCACCCAACCTTACATATATATTTGCTCACATCACTCGACCCTCAGGCTCGGTTTTTCTCACAAAACCCTTGTCTTACTTTTCTCTCATCGTTCATCTCTCTATTCTTTAATCTCTCATTTTCCATCCCTCCCCCAGGTATGGTTAATGGACAAGTTGCAGGTTGTGGACTCTTGCCCAGCCTACTCGGCTCGAGGCTATTTCTTTCGGTAGCGCCTAGTCAATGCTCTTGACGAAAGGTGGTGGTTTGATTGGATGTGCAATTTGTCCGCAGACCGCATTGCTTGGCGTTGTCCTTGGCTCAACCTCCTGGCAATGAGCTATAGTATGTCCCGGCTGATTGGGATCCAGTTGATTGGTCTAACCCACTGCATATTCTATTTTCCGTTCCGGTTCCTGCGCCAGTTTGGTCATGATCAGACCTGCCCACCGGAGGGGATTGAGTACCCAGCTGCTTTCCCGGTACGAGGTGCACAGCTTGCCCGATATGCCACAGCATGGAGGACTAGAGAGCTCCTGGCTCCTGCTCCCACTTTCAGTTGCACTTTGTCCGACTAGTGCTTGGATTAGCTCAACGAGGAGGCACAGGTTGGGCCTAGCTTGGCATCAGATGCTTCGACCAGCTCTGGGAGGGGGTGCAGAGATACTTGACTCGACTATGCCCCAAATTTATTGCTTTATCAGTACTTTCAAGTTTTCTTTATGAATGCAATAAAAAAGCAACCTCGATTGTATACAAGAGCAGGAGAACTCTGTTTTGAAATCAATGAAATTGAAGGTTGTGGTACTGAAAATTTTCCGCTTCGGTCCAAAAATGGTCTTAGTCGTAAAAAGATTAATTTGAACAAAGTCAACTTTTATTAAAACTTTTCAAAACTATTTTCGATGTGGGTCAGAACTGGACACGCCTGAGATCTGTCACTGAGATGCACAATCCCGGATCTTTGCAACTGGAAAGTTGCCCCTAGTCTGAAGAACAACGCGGCACTGCATGGCAACGGAAAGTTGCCCCTAGTCTGAGTAGCACTGTACCGGAGATCGTGATAAATGCTGATGGATAAAGATGACTGAGATGATCAAAATGGACAGAGTTGATCGGGGAAAAGTTTATGGCTGAACTTCAATGTGAAGCTGCCTACGTATCCCAAAGATGGGAATCAAGCCTTACGTAGTTCAGGCTAAGGTTCACTCGAGTATTTTCACTCTCCTTTTGCGCTCTAACTTTTGCCAAGGCCGCCCTTTGCGGATTTTCAACCTTGCGAGCTTAGTTTTTATATTTTCCAATTTTTCGTGCTCTAACTTTTGCCTAGGTCGCCCTTTCGGGTTTTCGGCCTAGCGAGCCTCTCAAGGATAATATTTCTTTAACTTGTCCATATTGATCGGTTGTGAGAACTCCAAGCCATCTAGATCCATCCGAACCACAGCTCCACCTAACTAGATAGCTTTGATGATATAGGGACCAGTCCAATTGGGTTTGAACTTGCCCCTTGGGTCGTGGATGGGAGCTCGGTTGTCCTTGAGCACCAAATCTCCTTCTTTCAGATTCCTGGACTTAACCTTCTTGTTGAAAGCCCGGGCAATTCTGCGTTGATAGCCTTGAATGTGGTACAGTGCTTTCAGTCTTCTTTCATCAAAGAGCATGAGTTCCTCAAATCTGCTCTGCTGCCAATCTGCTTCGGCTATTTGGCACTCAGCCAATACTCGTAACGACAGAACCTCAATCTCGATGGGTAGAACAGCCTCCATTCCATAGACCAATGAATACGGAGTTGCTCCAGTAAAAGTTCTGATTGAAGTCCTGTAGCCCCACAGAGCAAATGGCAGCTTGTCTGGCCAATCCCGATAAGTTTCCACCATCTTCTGTAGTATATGTTTGATATTCTTGTTGGCGGCCTCGACCGCTCCGTTGGTTTGCGGCCGGTATGTAGATGACTTATGGAAAGCCACGTTGTATTTTTCCAACAAGTCTATCACTTCCTTCTTGAAGTAGGAACCATTATCTGAAATTATCTCGTTTGGCACCCCGTAGCGACAGATGATGTTGTTTCTGATGAACTTTGCGACGTGCGATGCCTTCAACACCGCGTAGGATTGGGCCTCAACCCACTTCGTGAAATAATCTATCGCTACCAGGATAAACTCATGCCCATTTGACCCCTTCGGGGTAACAGCTCCGATCACATCAATTCCCCAAACAGAAAATGGCCATGGAGAAGTCATGTTGTACAGCTTTGACGGCGGGATGTTCATACGGTTTGCATGGATCTGACATTTGTGGCATCGCCGAACAAAACCGATGCAATCCTCCTCCATGGTTGACCAGTAGTAGCCTTGTCTGAGGATCTTTCTGGCCAGCATTACTCCATTCATGTGTGCACCGCACTCCCCTCCATGGATGGCCTCCATCAGGCGCTTCGACTCTTCAGCTTCTACACAGAGCTTATGCATTCCCAGATGACCCCTTTTGTACAGCTTACCCCCGCAGATGATGAACTGAGCAGCCATTCTTCTGATGGCCCTCTTATCCTTGGCATTTGCCCCTAGTGGATACGTCTCCTTTTCCAAGAAGTTCCAGATGTCGTAATACTAGGGGTTGTCGTCTTGAGCCTCATCTATGGCGGAAATCGACTCGTATGCTGGCGCAAACTTCTGATCAATAATGACTGGACGCATCCGGACTCCGGACGGGATGTCTATCATGGAAGATAGAGTTGCTAGTGAATCTGCGAACCTGTTGTTCTCTCTTACGAGGTGGGTGAAATTTAGCTTCTCAAACCAAGGAATTAACAAATCCAAGGTTTGGTGGTAAATTATCATCCTTTCTTCCTTGACTTTCCAGTCTCCTTTTGCTTGAGATACAACAAGGTTTGAGTCCCCAATGACGTCCAACCGCCTTGCCCCTAGTTCTAGGGCTGCTTCCAGGCCAGCGATACATGCCTCATACTCTGCTTCATTGTTCGAGACTTTGAACCGGAGCTTGAATGCTAAAGGGATACGGGAATCGTCAGGCGCTATCAGCAACACCCCTACCCCATACCCATACTGGTTTGACGCTTCGTGAAAGTACATCGTCCAAGTTTCATCTTCGACGTGCAGAATGGCTTCATCTGGGAATAGGTACTCAACCGCTTCATCCCCCTCAACCGGGTGGTCGGCAAGGAACTCTGCTACCGCTCTTCCTTTTACTGACTTGCGCGTTACATACTTCAAATCAAATTCGGAGAGCAACAGCAGCCAACGAGCTAGCCTACCCGTAAGTGCTGGTTTCTCGAAAAGATATTTGATGGGATCCAAACGTGAAACCAACATTACAAAGTGAGCTAACAAGTAGTGCCGCAGCTTCCTGGTAGCCCATACCAAGGCCAAACAAGCCTTCTCCAGCGGTGTATAGCGGGTCTCGTAATCCAGCATCTTTTTGCTCAGATAGTAGATGGCCCTTTCCACTTTGTCTTCTGACTCCTGTGCGAGCATACAGCCCATGGTAGTCTCAGTTACCGAAAGGTACAATATCAACGGTCTCCCCGGCTCTGGTGGTGACAACACGGGCGGGTTCTGGAGATATTCTTTGATCTGTTCAAAAGCTGCTTGACATCGGCCGTCCCATTGGAATTTCTTTCCTTTCTTCAGGAGACCAAAAAGTGGTTCACAAGTCAAGGTTAATTTTGAAATAAACCGTCTTATGAATTGCACTTTACCCAGAAAGCCTCACACCTCCTTTTCAGTCCTTGGTGGTGGCATTTCTAAGATGGCCTTGATTTTGGAAGGGTCGACCTCGATGCCTCTTTGCGTAATCAGAAACCCTAGCATTTTTCCCGCTGTAACACCAAACGTGCACTTCTGGGGATTCAACCGTAGCCGAAACTCTCTGATCGTTTGAAAGAATTTTTGTAAGGCGGTGTAGTGGCCCTCTCTTTCTTTGGACTTGACAATCATGTCGTCCACATACACCTCAACCTCTTTATGGATCATGTCATGCAATATTGTAGTTGCTGCCCATTGATAAGTAGCTCCAGCATTCTTCAACCCAAATGGCATCACTCTATAACAATATGTACCCCACGGGGTAGTGAATGCAGTCTTCTTCCGGTCTTCGGGGGCCATTACTATCTGATTACAGCCTGAGAAGCCATCCATAAATGAAAGCAAGGCGTGTCCTGCCGTGAAGTCTACCAATTCATCAATGTGCGGCAAGGGAAAGTTGTCCTTCAGACTGGCCCTGTTCAAATCTCTGAAGTCCACACAGACCCGAATTCTGCCATCCTTCTTTGGCACCGGAACAATGTTGGCCAACCAAGTTGGATATTCGGATACCAGCAGGAAACCTACGTCAATTTGCTTGGTGACCTCTTCCTTGATCTTGAGGGCCTAGTCTGGGCGGATCCTTCTGAGTTTTTGTTTGACAGGTCGGGCCTCGGGGTCAAGAGGGATCCGGTGCTGTACAATCTCAGGATCGATTCCAGGCATGTCTTCGTAGGACCACGCGAAAACATCTTTGAAATCTTTTAATAAAGCGACTAAGCGCTCGCGTTCCTCAGAAGACAACGTGGACCCGATCTGGACCAGCCGCGGGTCCTTCTCAGTACCAACATTCACAGTAGTGATTTCATCCATTAAGGGTTTAACAAATTTTTCCTGCTCTTGATCAATTAATCGTTGCAAAACCGGAGGAATTTCTTCCTCGTCGTTTTCATCAAAATTTTGAAAATCCTGATTTAAGCAATAAATCAAAGGCATAGAAAAATACTCAGAAACCACATCCACATCGTTCTCATTAAATACTTCCAAGACGTCGGATTCCTCTGTTACAACAGACTTAAAAGAAAATGAAAATGACGACCTAGACAGGACTGTGGTATCCGGGTTATCACCCCCAGGAATACCGGACTCAGACTCAGTCGAGCTGGAACCTGATTTCGACGCACAAGATTCGGTGGAATTAGATTCCGGCTCACTACCTGACCCGGTGCTGCTAGATAAAAAGCCTTCTTCATATTGCCAAATGAGAGAAGGTGCGATAGATGCATCCAAGATAGCTGATGGTAGGCCCGCAGCCGCTTCATTCCCAATCATGCATACCGAGGAGTTATCCCCCAAGCACTCCTGCTAGATCGAAGGATCTGAAAGTAGACACGCCAGTGCTACCCCCATTTCATTTTCAGCGTCCTCAGACTGCACTTCCTTACTCTGCTCAACCTCAGTTGGTGGGTCTGTCTGCGCTTCGGCAACGTCATCCCCAGGTAATTGCAAATCGAAGAAGATTTCAAAACCAGGCACGCGCTTCCTCTCCGCGTTCAGCCATGGTTCCGGGAAGCCGCAGAATGGAAAATCTTCCCCCTCCCGGACGAAGTGTCCGTTTAGGGTACCCCAGATGGGCCTATGCATTAACTCAAATGGCTTCCTAGCCTTCTTCGCTCTGGCTCTTCCGGCCATCTCTTTTCCTTTCCTCACCCAGTCCTCTTTGGTGGGCAGATAACCCAGTCCAAAGGTGTGAGGGTTGTGTGGCACTTCGGCCAACGCTGAGACGCCCTTCCGGCCACTCCTTCGTAATCCCATGCCGGGGATATGTTGTAGCTTGTTCATGAGGTAGACAGATTGAGCACTGACGTACATACCCTCATTCACAACCATGACATTTTGTACCACTCGAGCCTCAGCCAAAGTGAACCCCAATAAAAACACATCCTCCGTGCCGTGCTCGATCTCCAAGACAGGCGTGGACACTTCCGGCGGCGGATGGATTGATGAATTCCCAAAAACGATCGCTACCCCTTTCCCGTGGGGGTACTTTAGCATCTGATGTAGAGTGGAAGAGACTGCCTTGACCTGGTGCAACCACGGTCGCCCTAAAAGTAGGTTAAAGGTTGCGGGAACATCCAAGATATGAAATTCAATGCTTTGTTGTCCTGGACCAACCTTGGTTTGAATTTTAACAGTCCCCATCACTTCTCTGCTGGTATTGTCGTATGCTCTGATCACTTGAGTAGTTGGGACGAAGTCCACGGGCTTCAACCCGATTGCATATGCCGTTCTGGTCGGGCAGACATTAATCGCAGACCCGGTATCAACAAGTACCACCGGTATCCACTTATCTCTACATTCCACAGAAATATAGAGAGGCTTGTTATGATTTGTGCCCTCAGGCGGTAGTTCCTTGTCCGAAAAGGTTAATGCCGGGAAACCTCCTCCTGGAAAAACCAGCCCAACCAGCTGTTCAGGCGTGGTATCTATGGAGAGTTTGGACTTGTCCATAGCAGACAGGACAGCTTCCCTATGTACTCGCGATGCCATTAGCAGTCCCCAGATGGAGATGTCTGCTTGTATCTTCTTTAACTGTTTCAGCACAGCTTCCTCTTCAATCTGTTTCTCCTTTTGTCTTTCGGCTTCTCTATCTTTCCCGGATGCCTCGGGTTGGTCTAGGTGTGGGGGCTTGAAGTACCGCCCACTTCTCGTCATGTGATCCACCTCGTCGAGGTACCAAGTGTCATCCGGTTGATTATTTCCCCAGTCTTCATCCGTGTGGGCAAGACATAAGTCGTCGTCTTCCCACCACATTCCGTCGGTAGCCAACAGACACCTGTCTGGCTCCGGTTCAGTTGCACTCGCAGTACTCTCTGTCCACATGCTCGCAGCATTCTCTATCTTCGTGCACACAGCACTCTCAGTCCCCTCAGGGCCCTTAGCTTTCCTAATTTTCTCAGCATCCTTAAACCTTTCTCGTTCCAGCTGCTTCAGTACAACTGGTTGTTCGACAATTCCTGTATCCATAATGCCGAAGTCTCGAGCGGAATTCTTAGCACCGGCGCTCTCCGGTGATACAACTTGACTTCCGGCCATTCCGGCCACAGCTGATACTCCTGCCCCTGCCTGGCTCTGTTCTGGTTGGGATTCCCCCACTTCATCTGGTTGATCCTCGAGCCATCCAGTGGCCTCCGCCGATTCCTCATAGTCGAACCAGTTGATTGCCGAATCCCCCGGTTCCTGGTCATCAAAAAATTGCAGGTTGGCGAAGTCCTCCTCTATAGCTGTCAGATCATCTGCCCCTTGCCTGAATCCATCTCCCTGGATTACACACAGTTCTCCCATCTCTGGCAACTCTATGCCCAACCCAATCTAGCTTGTTGATAGGATATACTCGCTCGGATTATAGGCTCCCTCAGCAAAACTCTGTTCAGCCCCAGATTCAACAATCTCATTCTCTCCCGAAATCTGCCTTGCCCCATCTTCGACGGTCACCACCATCGGTTCTGGTTGGGTTTTGGAGATGTCCACCATGCACAAGAAGTCAGTCCAATCAGGGAGGAACACCTCTGGCTTGGGTAGGTGGGATGGGGTGATATAGATAATGGGATCGTAAGATGCGACCCCAGTTTGGATAAAGTTGATTCTGTTGGGAGGGGGAGCTTGGTTATGTGGTGGGAGAGGGTTGGTTGTGACATTGGGTTTATCGGGAGGTGCGATCACCTGTTTGTCGATAAAGATCTTGGATCTCATGACGCAATCTGAAATAACGGTCGGTGTCGTGACCGTGTTGTTGGTGATACGCGCAGTACTTTGCTGGGTCATGAGAGGGAGGGAGTGGATTCAGTAGTGGCTTCGGCTCCAGGGGTTTCAAATGCTTTTTCCTGATCAATACCCCTAGAGCTTTGGACAGGGGCATATATAATGGGGTGAAGGTTCTTTGGCCTCGAGGTTGGAATCTGGTGGTTTGTGTGTTGCTTCCGGACGCGCCGGAGAAGGGTGTGGCAGCCATGGGCCTTGGAGGGGGAGGGGGAATTGTTGTTACGGTTGAAAGTCCTCCTCGGTTGTTCCCTATCGTGGTCAAACAGGCCTTGTTTCATTGCATCTTCGATTTGCACCCCCATCTCATGTAAATCTGAGAAAGTAGGAAAGGGGATTACAATCATTCTCTGCATCAACTTTGGGTGGAGATTGCGCACAATCATCCGGATTTGGTCCTTATCCGTGGGCCTTAGAGTCATCATTGACGCCTTTGCCCTCCATCGGATTACAAAGTCCGAGAAAGTTTCCTTGGGCTCTTGCCTTGTCGTTTCAAGATCACGAGTTGTAATCTCGATCTGAGTGTTGTATGAATATTGCGTGACAAAGGCCTCAGCCATTTCATCCCAATTCTTCTTCACTTCATCCTCTAACTTTGCGTACCAGTTGGCGGCCACACCCGACAGGGTTCGGCCGAATAATGAAAGCTTCTGTGGTCGCGTTAGGCCCATTGGCCGCAAGATGTCTGAGAACAATCGGAGATGGACCATGGGGTCCCCGGATCCGTCAAAGCGGTCAATTTGAGGCATTTTGAACCTATCGGGAAATGTTACGGCCACGTCGGTATATCCATCTCCGATATCTGGGATAGCCTTGACCCCCTGGGACTTCTTGAAGAGTTTCTCAAGTTTGCTCAATTTCAGAGCTGTATGATCAACCTTGAACTCAAAGGGAGAGTCCGGGTGATTGGGTGTGTGGACCTTGGACAGTTGTGGCGGAAGCGGGGGTGGAGCTGGCCCCGTTGGAAGATTCGTGTCCTCTTGCAGGTTTTGGATATTTGGCACAGTGTTCTGAGTGGTTGGGGGAGCATTCTGAACGGTAGGTGTTTGCTTGGGTAATGGGGCCCCTGGCGGAGGAGGGACTTGTTGTGAAGCAGATGCCGTATTCTGCTGTTGCAGTCTGGTGATTAGTTCGGCCTGTTGGGCCATGATCGCGGCCTGCTGTTTGGAGAACTCCGCTTGACGGGCGGCATCATCATGCATCTGTCTCATGCTCTCCTGCATCTAGCGTATTAGGGCCTCCATCCCTGATGTATTTTGCTGATCCATCTGTCTAACTGGTATGTCTGTTTCTACAGCAGTAATTGAGACCTCAGTCCTATAGTCCTCTGATGAAGTAACCCACTGCTCTGACAACCTTTGTTCTGACACACTGCGCTTTTTCAGCTTTCTTCTGGTAACGGGGGGTAGAGAATGGAACACTGGCTGTCCGTCGATTAGATCCTCAGATCGATTGAGTCGACGACCTCGTGTCCAAAGTGCTTGGGGAATGCCTGCTGGGTTGGAAGCAATTGTGCTAGAACTGACCTAGCAAAAGATAAATAAAGCGAAAAGGAAATAAATAAACAGATAAACGGACAACATAACAGCTTAAAATAAATGCATGACACAAAGCCTGGCATAACAACACACAGTCGATAAGCTGAATACACACTGTCCTCAAACACTGGTTATTATCCCTGAATCACTGTTCCCAAGGCTGAATCTGATACCCCCAGATAACTGATTCTCAAATACTGACTGATGCCCGCAGGCCTGATACCCACAATACTGAACTGACGCCCGCAGGCCTGATGCCCAAACTCATACACTGATACATGCATTCCTGTAGAGACGCACTCTAAAGCACATAACAAATAAGTGAGAGCCAAACCACCCCTATGTTGGGGTAGGGTATCCCTATCCTATTTTGTCAGGAGCTAGGGTTTCACTACGCACACAGCGGTTTCAAACAACCTATAAACGGGTAAGCAACCTGTCCTAGTTTGGAATGGTCACTATGGATCCGAATATGCACTAGGTCGAATGGTCAAAGAGGGTGCCTCGGTAAAACCGGGGTTTGTGTTCCCATACTGGCAGAGCCCACAACCGGTCAGCCTTATGGTCATGCCTTGACAAGACAAGCCTCCGGCAAACCGTTCAGGAATAGCAGATGGCAAACACGGTGTCCTAGGCGCACCAATGCAAATGCAATGCAAAAAGACACACAAGTGTAGTAAAAAACAGATATCATGAGTTCGAGTCAAGTTCTCTAAATCCCCAGCAGAGTCGCCAGAAACTGTAGACGTCCCTGAACGCCCCGGGAGAGACGAGCTCCCGTTCCGTTCATTTTGGGGTCACTACAGCTCAGGACTGTCAAATTGTCACGGTTCTAAATCTGAACCAAAGAGTCCAAATCCGGCAAATCGTTTTGAGAAAACAGATTTTTGAAAGAAGTGCCAAACATGGACTGCTTTGCCAGATACAGAGTCGCCACCTAAATATTTTATTTTGGGAAATTTAGGAAACCCTGACTCGTTGCCTAAGGCCACGTGTCCGTCATTACCAAAGTTGCCTCGGCTCGGGAACTTGGGTACGATTGGGGAAGGTCACTTCGTGAGCACCCCCGCTCGCCCGATCAAAGATCGGCCTCTACTAACCATGATATCTATTTTTGAAAACTTTGTGTATCCTTATTCCGGTTATTAGCCTAGGTTACTATGTGATGCACACATCATATAAGTATAGACTGGGTCACCTGAATTGGAACAAAACATTTCATGCTTGTTTATTTGAAAGATGATTTGCTACTCGCAAGTAGGCTTAAAATGCAGATTTTGCCACCCGCAGGTGGGCTTAGGAAAAGATGGTTTTGCCACTATCTAGTGGGCCTAAAACATTTGATGATTTATTCCAATTTAAGTAACCCAACCTTCACCCACAGGCATTCAGGCAGTTATATCACATAAGCATATTGCCTCATGGTAAGCATGCTATCATGGCATTCACTCACACGCATGCAAGGATGCTAAAGCATAAAGCTCACCGGGTACTCCAAGCCAAAAAAGAGACTACATTAGAAATCATGCATGATCCTAAGTATACAGAAATGCCTAATGCAACACATGCAAAAATGCAAATATAACAGGGTCGGCTATTCTAAACATGGCATATGGAATGCTACAGCTAACACGTATTCAACTTTGAAATTGAAATACTATGCAGTTAGTATGATGCGCCGAGCCCGGTGCATGCAAAACAGATGAATGATGCAAACATGCTGTCATACTGTATGCTAATCGAAATATGCCCTAATCTAGCCATCATAAGCAGGTAAATAAAAGGGAAGAAAGACGTGGGGTTAGAAGACATACATCACACACACGCACACTTATTATAGTTGTGCCCTCGCGCAGAGGGTTCGAATAAATATACAGTCCCGAATAAAAGAATATTACAGTCCAAATGTTACAGTCCGAATAATATACAAATTCCTAATTAATTAATCAAATTAACTAAGAAAGCTGTAAAACTGGCGTGCAAGCCAGGGACTGCCTTGCTCTTGATGAATGATGCATGTCTGGGCTGCCTTGCGCGGAATCCCACTGGGATGCCCCAATTAGACTCCGTTTACACCTTTTCTTGAAATGCGCGCCAAACTCCAAAAAGTTGCTGATTCTTCATTTTGCTGCAACAGAGAGCAGGAAAGGGGCATGGCAATGTATTTTCACAGATATATGCATGCCTCGATCCTCGTGCCACCAATCACGCATATCGATGCATGATGGCAGAGAAGTCGAAATGTGCAACTTAATATAGAATGAATGCACGTGTAAACACAACAAGAACCTAACTCCATCATGGGTAGTCCGGAGTGTCGGTGATTGGAAATTGAGACACGTTTCGTCACTCGGAGTACGAAACGCACCTCGTTTCCCGTGCCCGGGCTAACTTCTATCCCTAACACGATGCAATATGCATGATATGCATGAATGCAACTAAGATACAGCCTAGTATGCACAATGCTATGAAAATGAGATGTCTCGAAATGCGTGCACACAGGCACGCAAACTGAGAAAATGACAGAATGCGATCTAAGATACAACCTAGTATGCACTATGCTGTAAAAAAGAGATGCCTCGAAATGCGTGCACACGGGCACGCAAACCGAGAAAATGACATACGAAATGCAAATGACATGAAAATATGATATGGGCTTACACTAACATGAGAGAGCCTCAGCCACACTCACATAAGAGGCCGATGGATGAAAATGAAGTGCCTCGAAATGCGTGCACACGGGCACGCAAACCGAGGCAATGACATATGCAATGCAATGGCATGAAATGGCATATTGAATGCAACATGGACTTATACTAACATGAGAGAGCCTCAGCCACACTCACATAAGAGGCCGATGGATGAAAATGAAGTGCCTCGAAATGCGTGCACACGGGCACGCAAACCGAGGCAATGACATATGCAATGCAATGGCATGAAATGGCATATAGAATGCAACATGGACTTATACTAACATGAGAGAGCCTCAGCCACACTCACATAAGAGGCCGATGGATGAAAATGAAGTGCCTCGAAATGCGTACACACGGGCACGCAAGTCGAGGCAATGGCATATGCAATGCAATATGATGGCAAATGATATGCAAATATTCTAATGAAATTTCAGCACTGAAATGTGGGGGAAAACAGCCCCGAAATGAGGCGAAAACACACCCGATGCATGGAATCTCTCCCGAAATGCAAATTAGGCGCATAGAAATGAACTACAGCTATACAAAGCATGCATAATTGGTACATGGAATGAAAAGACAGAAGCAAGGAAGCCCCAAAATAAGCACTTTTCCAGTTCAAAGCATGGCCAAACAGCAAACAAAGATAGGGCAACAATGACATGCAAAAATGGCCCTAAACATGAGGTTATGAAGCAACTCACATCTGCTGACCCCAAACAGGTTAGGGCCCTTCAACAACATTGAAGAGGGGCCCAAAATATGACATATTATAGAACTGTAAAAACCCTAAAAACAAACATAGATATGGCTAAGCTCTTATGCAAGAAAAAGGGCCGAAACGTGGCCAAAGAGGCAAGTGGTATATGCACAGCCCAAACTGAAAAATTCCCTTCTACAACATTGAAGAGGGGCCAAAAATAAGCATATTTACAGAACTGTAAAAACTCCAAAACAGTATACAAACATGCTAGAAATGCAATGCAAAATGAGGCTCAAAAGAGGCTATAACACAAAGTATGCAAAATATTAAACAAATAGCCAAAGAACCTTAATGAAACATGAATAATGGGCCAAAATAAGACTATTTTTAGTACTGTAAAAAGGCCAAAAACCGAAGCATAATAGGCTTCCAAAACATGCAAAAAAGGGGACCAAAAGAGAGATATAACATGAAGTGGCATGTGGAGGTCCCAAACCATGAAAGACCCTAAATGAAACATGAAGAATGGGCCAAAATAGGACTATTTTTAATGCTGTAAAATGACCAAAAACCAAAGCACAATAGGCTGCCATGACATGCAAAAATGGGACCCAAAAGAGAATATAAAGGCAAGTATAGCATGGAGGTCCCAAACAGTGTTGAGTCCTTCTTCAATGTTGAAGAAGGGCTCAAAATAAGTCTATTTACAGTTTACATCATGCTCCAAAACAGACCACACACAAGCTAAAAATACTACGCAAGATAACGGTATTTAAGAAGGATATTGAAGCAAGTGCAATATGGGGGGCTCAAACAGTGTTGAGCCCTTAAGAAAAAGTGAAAAAGAGCTCAAAATAAGGCCACTTTCAGTTAGGGACGGAGCTCAAAATAGCAAGCATATATGGCTTATAAATGGTGCAAGAAATAGACCAAAAAGGGGGAAATGCAACTCACCCTTGAAGACAAGTCTTTTGTTACTTCTTGGCTTGAGAAGTGGTGCCTCTTAGCTGCTGGAAAGCTTCCCAAGTTGCTGGAAATGGAGTGGTGGTGGTGGTGCTTGGTGGTGATGAAGAAATGAGGTGTAGGACTTGGATGTTTTGAGAAAATGAGAGAGATAGAAGGAGATTTGGATGCAAGACTTGAAGGAAATTTTTTCTAACCCCTCTCTCAAATGCTGGCCCTTGGTTATATGGAACAAAAAGAGGGTGTAAAGGTGGGGAAAAGGTGGGGAAAAGGTGGGGGAAAAGGAGGCAAGTTTTCCCCCACAAAATATCCCCCGGATTGAGATATTTTCTGGGGGAAACAGCTATACAGCTGTAAAGTGTGTATTGCAAGGAACATGGTCGGCTGGTTTTTGGACTTGCAGGTGGCCGGCCGGCCACCCCCCCTAGCCGGCCGGCTAGGGGTCAAAAGGGTCAAGTTCATTTAGTGGCCGGCCACCACAAAAAGGTGGCCTCCCAGGTCCCCTCATCACAACCCTGTGGTTCGAATTTGGAAATTGTAAAACAAGAGAGGGAACAAGCCATTTTTAGGAGGGGTTGAAAAGGGTCAAATTGAAATAGTGGCCGGCCACCAACTTTTAGGGTCCTCCCATGTGTGTACAACACAGATATGTGGTTCAAAGTTCAAGAAAAAAGGTCCAGGTTGTTCAATATTAGCTCGGAAGTGAGAAAAAACGGGCGCCGAAGGGCGAAAATGGAATATAACTGGTTGCTAAGATAATTGCTGGCCTCCCACCCTCCATTGACCTTCCCGGTGATGAAACAGAGGTACCTGCCAAAAATGAACGAAAATCGATGCCAAACGAATGCTCGGGGGCCAAAACACGCAGTTTGGGGTCCCGAAAATGGGCGGTTAAGCACCGAAAGTGGCATTCGGCCACGAAGTGGGTTTCTCAGACCCCAGTGTCCCTTGAAAGGGAGAAAATAAGATGTATGCCGAAATTTAGAGCAAACAGAGATGGTTAAGCGGTCCCGAACCGAGACACACGGCCAACGGTCCCGAAAAACCGGAAACCGGGCTCCGAAATGGGCAAAATGGCCTACGGCCACAAAATGTAGCCCACGGCCACTGAGAGATGGTCTACGGGACCTCTCCCTCCCCTCGAGAAAAGAAACAGAGAAAACCGAGTCTAGTTCGCAAACCGAGGCAAGGCACAAAAGAGGGTTCGGAAGTCCGGAGGCAGGGCTCACGGCCGCGACTCTGAAACTTCTGAACAAGCACATTATGCAACATCACCAAGCGCTTAATCGGTGACGTCTGAGTCTTAAAGTCGGTCAAAAATGGGGTGTCTACAACATCTTTTTCCAGTGCGGCTGGAAGGCTGCCGTGGAAAAAGTTGGCCTTGGTCAGGATGCCGAAATGTTCGTGAACCCCCCTGCAGCATATATCTCGGTCTATATGTAGGCCTACGCCAATGCTCCCCAAAACCGGCTCATTGCGGAGGCAATGAAGGAGGCCGAGGAAGAAGCCGCCGCCGCGCAACAAGCCGAGCAAACTACTGCCGAAGTATCACAAGATGACGAAGTGGCTGATCGGGATGTTGCTGTGGGGGATGGAGCTGACGACGACGCCGAGGAAAACTTGCCCGAGCAGAGAATTGTGATGGCCGAGCAGACGGTGCAGGCAGCCGGTCAAACTGTCGATCTTGAAATGGATTGAAAATTTCCCTTTTTTTTTTTTTTTTTTGGCATGTAACCGGGCCAGGCCCCACCTTTGTACTGAATCTTCTTCAATCAATGGAACTTTTGAACCTTTTGTTCGTATATCGTCTATTTCTTTTCGGTTGGCTTGTGTATAAATGTCTCGATTTAAACGTTGATAATTCACAACTGGCAGGTCGGCTGAGCCGCGCAATATGCCAAGTTGAAATCACCCAGAATGTTTTCCAACATATCTGGCAGCTCAGCTCCTTGAAAATTTAAATGAACTGACATTGTAACTTGGCCGAGCAAAATCCGCTCGGTTTGAAATGTTTGCAGAATCATACATTTCCATTACATCAATGAGACCGAGCAAAAATCAGCTCTCCTTGTGAGTTGGTTAAGCTGCCAACATTTCCTTTCGGCCGAGCAAAGTCAGCTCGGCCTCTTATCGGTTGGACAAAACACCAGCACCGAGAAATCCTGCCGAACAAAATCCGCTCGTTTCCCATATTGGACAAAACACCAATATGCCGACTAGGCCGAGCAAAATCAGCTCGGCCCTTACATTGGGCAAAACACCAATGTTTCAGCTAGGTTGGTCATGACGCCAACATTTCGACCGGGCGAGGGAAACCAGCTCGGCCCTAGGCTAATGCGAACCTTTCCCTACGCAAACTTTTTGTGCGGTCTGTCTCCATTCCAGCGAGATGAAATCAGACCGGTCTCATTCAGGGCGGTCTCCTTGCCCCTGGCATCCATGATTACCTTGTGTCCTTGCGATTTCATTGTACAGAGATGTAATACCAAACAAGAGTGCTATTTTTATTACAAAAGAATTGCTATCTTTTACATCTAGTGCCAAGAGGCTAAGGGTCTGGAAAAGCTTAAACAACATAAGCAAATTACAATTCAAAAGTAAAAAACCTTAAGGTTGGCTGCATTCCATGGTCTGGGGACAGCCTTGCCATCCAAATCTTCCAAATGGTATGCCCCTTTGCCAGCTAGACCAATCACCTTGTATGGTCCTTCCCAATTCGCACCGAGCTTTCCTTCGCCAGGGAGCACCGTGTTGCCAAGTACCTTTCTCAAAACCCAGTCTCCAACCTTGAATAGCCTGGGGTGCACCGCCTTGTTGTATTTCTTGGAGAGTTCTTGTTGATAAGCTACGATGTGGATTAGTGCCCGCTCCCTTCTTTCCTCGGCAAGGTCTATTTCCAATGCCACGGCTTCATTATTCAGATCAGGCTGGAAACTTTCAGAGCGGATGGTTGGCATGCCAATTTCCAACCGGATGACTGCCTCCATGCCGTAGGCCAAAGCGAATGGTGTTTCCCCGGTCGACCTTCTTGGGGTAGTGCGGTATGCCCAGAGCACGTTGGGAAATTCCTCAGCCCATTTCCCCTTGGCTTTTTCAAGCCGCTTCTTTAGCCCATCCAAGATGGTCTTGTTTGAGGCCTCTGCTTGACCGTTAGACTGAGGATAGGCCGGCGTCGAATTGTAGAACTCGATCTTCAACTCTTTGCAAAATCCGCGAAAGAGCTTCCCATCGAATTGAGTGCCGTTATTTGAGACGAGGGCCCTGGGTATACCGAAGCGAGTAATGACATTTTTCCAAACAAACTTCTTCACATCATTTTCCTTTATGGTCGCCAGTGGCTCGGCCTCCACCACTTGGTGAAGTAGTCGGTGGCAGCGATGAAGAACTTGCGATTGCCCGACGCTGCTGGGAGTGGTCCAACAATATCCAATCCCCAAAGCGCGAACGGCCAAGGACTTGTGAGAGGGAGCAAATCTCTAGCCGGCTGGTGGATCTGGTGAGCGAACTTTTGACACTTCTCACACCTGCGAACATATTTCTGTGCGTCTGCCTGCATGCACGGCCACCAGTAGCCTTGGGAAATTGCTCGGTATGCCAAGGACCTGCCCCCAGTATGGCTTCCACAGATGCCCTCATGTATTTCGTAGAGAAAAGTCTCCACTTTGGCGGGGTGGACAAACTTCAAATACAGCCCGGTGAAGGACTTCTCATACAAGGCTCCAGATGGGGAGAGCCAAAACCGCTCTGACTTTGCTCGGATTTTGTGGGCTACCTTTTTTTCTTCCGGTAGAACTCTGTCTTTTAAGAAGGCGATGATGGGATCCATCCAGGAAGGACCCAAGTCGGTGCAGAGCACCTCGGTTGCTTCCGGTTCCTCAATGCTTGGCCAGGGTAAAAACTCTATCATCAAGGGGTTAGGAAAAGCTGTCTAAGTGGAGGCGAGCCCAGCCAATTCGTCAGCCGAGTTGTTTTCTTCGCGGTTGATCTGTTCCACTCTTATCGCAGGGAACTTCCTGATTTCTTCTCGCACCAACGCTTGATACTTGGCCATTTTTTCATCCCTTGCCTCATACTCCCCTGATACCTGATTGACCACCAGTTTGGAGTCGCTGAAGACCATAAGGGCGGTGGCTTTCATTCTTAATGCGCTTCTCAAACCGGCGAGGAGGGCTTCATACTCTGCCTCGTTGTTGGACGCCGGGAATCCGAGCGTAATTGCTTGCTCAATAATCAGCCCATCTGGTGAGGTCAGCACAATTCCCAGCCCGGCCCCACGCCTGTTGGACGCTCCATCGACGAAGAGCTTCCACATCTCGCCAATGAACAGCTTCCAACAATCAGACGGGTTTTGGGAGCTTCTCAATTCAATGTCTCTGGCCGGCTCGTTCTGGCCTTTTTTCTCGTCTCCATTGGGTTCATCTTCCAACGAGTTGTCGGACTTTGCTAGTTCGGTCAAACTTTGCCCTTTTCCCACGTGCGAGCCAACGCTCGTCTCCGTTGCCAAAACCTTGGGTTGTGCTAAATCCGCACCAACCAAATCAATTGGGCAAACTGGATGCGTCCCAGGGGCAAATTCCGCCACAAAATCTGCAAGAGCTTGAGCTTTGACTGCGGTGCGCGGGCGAAACCTGATGTCATACTGCCCCAATTCCACGGCCCACTTCAGAATTCTCCCGGTGAAGTCGGCCTTCTCAAAGAGCACCTTGAGAGGGAATTCGGTCAGCACAACTATTGTATGGGCATGAAAATAGTGTGCCAACTTTCTCGACGCCATCATTAGGGCCAGCGCCAATTTCTCTAAGGGAAGATATCTTGTTTCGGCTGGGAGCAGGGTCTTGCTTACATAGAAGATTGGTAGGTGCTGGATGCCTTCAGCACCAATCAATACCGCGCTCACCGCGTGTTGAGAAATAGCCAAGTAGAGGTACAGCTCTTCGCCCGGCTGAGGCGTGACCAAAATTGGGGCTGAGGAGAGATACGCTTTTAAGTCCGCCAGTGCACGGTCGCACTCTTCATCCCAGAAGAACTTGGACTTCAGAGTTTTGAAGAAGGGCCTGCAACGATCCGAAGACCAGCTGATGAATCTATTCAGCGCAGCTGCCATCCCGGCAAGATATTGCACGTCCTTTGTAGAATTCGGGCGCTCCAGCTCTTGTATCGCTTTGATCTGGGATGGGTCGACTTCAATCCCTCGGTTTGTAATCAGAAAACCCAGAAACTTTCCAGTGCCAACTCCAAAGGCGCATTTGGAGGCGTTCAGACGAAGCTTATGGTGCTTTAGTATGGCAAACATTTTTGCTAGGTCGGTGAGGTGTTCAGACTTCTCCTTACTCTTTACCACCATATCATCGATGTAGGCCTCCATTGTTCGGCCCAAGAGAGGAGCGAACATTTTTGTAACCATCCGCTGAAAGGTTGCCCCGGCGTTCTTTAGTCCGAACAGCATGACTTTGTAACAATATAATCCTCTGGGGGTGGTGAACGATGTAATCTCTCTGTCCGGTTTATACATGGCTATCTGGTGGTAGCCGCGATAAGCGTCCAGGAAGCTAAACCTCTGATGGCCAGCGGTCAAGTCCACCAGCTGGTCAATCCGAGGAAGGGGAAAGCTATCCTTAGGACAAGCCCGGTTGACAGTCTTGTAGTCAACGCAGACTCGCCACTTGCCATTTTTCTTGGGAACAACCACCGTGTTGGATATCCACCGAGGGTATTGCACTTCTTCTATAGCCCCGGCTTCCAACAAGTTCTTCACTTCTTCTGCCACCACTTCAGCATGGTGCAGGGCTAAACGGCGCGTCCTTTGAATGACTGGCCGTGCGTTGGGGAAAACATTCAACTAATGACAGATGAAGCTTGGGTAGACGCCAGGCATGTCGTAAGGCATCCAGGCAAAGGCCTCTAAATTGGAAACCAAGAAGTTGACATAATCCGCTTGCTCGGCGCTGGACAAAGATGATCCCAAGAGGAAGAATTTAGTTGGATCGTTTTTGTCAAAGCGCACTTCCACCAAATCTTCGACCGATTTTTCCTCGGCCTTCCTTCCCACGTCTTCAAGGACCTCTTTTTCCTCGGGCCCCTCGATCATTTGGACAAACCCTTTGGCTGCTCGGCTGCCATTTACCGCAACGAAGCATTGTTTTGCCATCACCTGGTCTCCCCAAACTTCCTCTATTTGCCCACTCGACGCCGGAAAGCGCATGACTTGGTGGAAGGTCGAGGCAACCGCTTGCATGGTATACAGCCAGCCCCTACCTAAGATTAAGTTGTAGGTGGATGGAACTTTGAGCACCCAGAACTCCACTTGCTTTACTACTGAACCTGCTTTGACCGGCAAAATAATCTTTCCGATTGGCCACTTCGGTTGTGAGTTGAAGCCGACCAAAGGAGACGTCGCAAGGGCCAAGTCCTTGTCTTCTAACTTCATCTGTTTGAACGCGTCATAATACATGATTTCGACTGAACTCCCTTGGTCGATCAAGATTCTCTTGATATCAAAGTCCTTGACGCGAAGAGTGACTACTAAGGCATCATTGTGCGGCATCTGAACTCTTTCCAAGTCCTTGGTTGAGAATGAAAGGATGTCCCTTTCTTCGGTCTTTCCTTTCTTCACAGCGGGCTAAATAGAGAGCACTTCCCTCATGTGCTCGGCCTTCTTGATCATCCCCCCCAGCTCGCAAACCCTGGCCGGTTCAATGATTCCGAGGATGACGTTGATTACACCTTGCGGGGGCGCTTCTAGGGCGGCCAGGCCGTTTGGCTCGACTTGGTCTGCTGGCGTGGCCTTGATGCCCCCAGCTATGTATTGTTCAAGATGCCCCGCCGCCACCAACTCCTCTAAGTGTTGCTTGAGCGGCAGGCAGTCCTCTATTCGGTGCCCCCGTTCTTCATGAAAGGTGCAGCGATATTTTGAATTGAAGCCTCTCTGGGCACTCCCCAACTTGGCCGGCCAACGGACGAAGGGTTCGCTTCGAATCTCGCTCAAAATGAGGTAGATAGGGATTTAAAACACCGTGGTGATCCCAGTCCGCGCCTTCAATTTTCTTTTGGCATCCTCTGCTGCATCACGGGGAGGGTCTGCCCGGTCGTTTCGGCGGCCCTTGTTTCTGTCATCACGGTTTGGACCATGGCGCGGGTCTTTCGACCGGTTGTTTGGGCGGCTATCCTCCTGCCCAACTGAGTGAACTTTCCCCGCAACCCTCCTGTCCACCGTGATCGGATTAACCTTCTCGGTCGCGGAGGCGGCATCATCCTCCACACGAATGTGCTCATTGATCCGCTGCATCAATGACTCCATGGTTGTAGGTTGATGCATCGTGAGTGAATCTCGCAGCCTATGTCCGACTGGGAGACCCCGTTTGTACTGAGTGATCGCCAGATTGGTGGGGCAGTCGAGGATCTCATTGTAAGTTTCCCAGTACTTCGCATTGTATGCCTTCAACGAACACCCAGACTCCATCTTGACGCCCAGGAGATGGTCGACCTCCTTCGGCGTTCGAGTGTTGGTCTTGAATTTGGTGACGAAGGCTTCTGCTAGCTGTTGCCACCCCTCTATACTCCCCTCTGGGAGCCTTTCAAACCACTTCAGACCCAGCTCTCCCAAGCTTGCTGGGAATATGAGACACATCAGAGCGTCGTTGCGCCGGTGGCCAACCATCACCTGCCGATAATGACTCACGTGCATGTACAGATCCGTTTTGCCGTCGTACAAAGTGAACTTTGGCTGGTGGAATCCGGCGAGGAGTGGCATACTCTCAATCTCTGGAGACAGCGGCGTGGCTGTAAGTCGCGTTAGCTCTTTGTCCTCCAGCGCAGGGGCCATCACTTTGGGGGCTGGCATCGCCACTTCCTCACTGTAACGCACTGGAGCGCTTAACCTCTGCAATGCCGGCACTCTTCGAGCCTCCCGACAGCGCGCCCTCTCTTCCAATACATCCATCAAGTCCCTGGAACGTGTGGAGAAAGAGGATCCCGTCGTCGGCGTCGGGCGTGAGGGGCGGTATGTGTTGTCGCTAGAGAGGGACCTGCCCTCCCCTTGGTTGGAGCCTCCAACCCCATAGTTCCTGGTGATGGGGAGAGAGTGGGTCCTCCCCTGGCGGCGACTGCTCCAACGAGGGGACGGGGTGCGCTCACTGAGGTTGCCCTCTCCAGCAACACCCTTCCCTTTGATCTGGCGTTTCAGCAGCTCCATCTCCGCCGCCATCTTGCGAATGACGGCATCTTTGTCCTTGAGTTTGTGCTCCAGGTGCTGTGCATGGGACTCCCCCCGGCGTCTACGGCTCCCAGGACTCTGCGAGCGATCAGCACTCCTTCCGCATTTGTCTCGCGCACTCCGCGAAGGAGTTTCTAGGCCTGCCATGGCTGGAATATTCAGAGGACCTTCTCTCAAGCGGACGTACTCAGGGGTGACGCCATCGACGACGGACAGTGGGGCTTCGCCGTTGTTGATAATGGAAATGATCGAAGAAGCTCTGAGAACAAGGGTTGAGTATCAAAAAACTTCCCACAGACGGCGCCAATTGTACGGGGGCGAAATATCCTCTGCTTTCCGTACTCTTTGTACTCTGAGCTTCTCTTAACGGCGTCTATCTCTGCAACACAAAAATGGTGAGCTGCCCGGCGGTGGTGTACTGGAAAGACCCTCCGACGATCAAGTCAGACCACTAGCTAAAGAAGAAGGCTATCAGAGAGAGAGTTTTTGATAGGATGAATTCGCTTACCTCCAATGTCCCTCTTCCTGCATATTTCTAGGTTGGCCATGCAGCCTCAAGATTGTGCGCGCACTACCTCTGCTGTCCTTCCCTGGACAGGTGGCAGTGCTCGCCTCTCACTACCTTACGCGTGTAAAGGCTTAGTCCTCCCTCCAGTACACATAGAACTGCCCAACGGTATTGAGGCGTGCGTGGAGCGGATGTCCTCTCCTTCACACCATTGGCCCAGGTGGCATACTTAACCGGAGTACCACGACCGACCTGTCACTTGCGGAGAGTCGCTATTACATGCTCATAACTGAGCTATGTGTCCCCGACCTATAACTTGGAATCAGGCGAAAGCCTGCCCACCTCGGCCGAACTATCATTGGTCGGTTCATCGTGACCATTCGGTTGCGAGGCATGCCGGCCTCCAACCGGTCTACCTTCAATCTTGGTCACACGAAGCCACTTTATATCGACTGACCGATCCAAGGTGCACCGGCCTTGATCGCGCCCACGGACTAGCTCGGGCTACCTTTTAGCCCGGTCAGCATCCGCTAACCCAAGCTCCGTCCAACACGTTCAAGACGCAACTCAGCTATGCCAGTTGGTGCCTAACTGGTCAATATTTCCGACCGTGCAAGGCAGGTCGCTGGCCATGTCGACAGAGATTAGCTCGGCAGTACGCAGTCCGTCACGTCTGACGTTATCTCAGCTCGGCCGTACAGACAGGTGCAAATCTCCCCTCTCAATAACTATATGCACGTGGAGGTATTGAAATGGCATCTGAGAAGAAGAGGGCTTAAGTAAGTTTAGGGGCTCAATTATCATTGCTTTTTTAAATAAACAAATTACTAATAACCGATCGGGAAGTTTTGCCTATTCGTCCATTGCATATAGTTGGATAATTTGAATACTAACTTTTACTCAAATTTCACATACATGAACAATTCTAACAAGTCAAGTCATCTTAGAGGGAGAGAGATATCAATCTAACCCTAAGAGAGGGAAATTAAATTTGATATTGAATATAGATTTTGTTTTATAGATCTCTTTAGATACATTTTGTAAACATAATTTTTATGAAAATCAGATGTGTAAAACAAAGTAATGAAATTTTGAAGTTTTGAAACATTAAAAAAATAAAATAATTACTTTACTCATTAATTTGGTTGTTATGCACAAATCACGCATTTTAATAAAATAAGAGTATTACGGCTAAATAGGCTGATTCATAGAACTTTATAGATTTTTGCTTTTAAAATGGAAAAATAAAAGATTTATTGATAAAAAGAATAGTATAAGTTGTACAACGAAATTACATGAATAAGAAGACTTAAAACAAAAAGCATGACTTAAAATGGGTTAAGTAATTTTTTGGAGTACATAGTCTATTATAATTTCACATACTCATCTCGAAAACTTCTCAAATATAATTTAGGTATTACCAATATTTAAAATATATGTATACAAACACATTATATTGATACATTTCACATTGAATTTGAGACTTGAGAGACTAGCCATGGAAAATTTATTGTTGTGGGATTGTATAGCCTTTTATGACGGACTTAACAAATAATCAAATAATCTTTGATATATATATATATGTATATGTATCAGCAAAGAAGAAATTTTATTTATAAAAAAAAGAAAAATAAAAAAAGAAAAAGAACATAGTAAGCAAAGCAAGGCAGGGAAAACTAGTGCATTGTTGTTAACCCAGTGAATCACAACTAGGTTGGCAGTCAAGAGGCAACCAATCATTGTTACCTTCTTCTAATAGTACTATTATTTTCACTTTAATTAATTAATGACTGCGTCCCCCTTAGCTTTGCCTATTTAATAAATTCATATATAGAGAGAGAGAAAAGCCGGCCAAGGTCGGCTGTGATTAAAATGAATGTGAAATTTTAATGGACAAAAATGAGAGACAAACATTGATCTCATGTTTAAGAAGTGGGAATCCCATAAGCAAAAGCCAAAACTGAATATTGGAATCCCATAGGGTGGGTGGTGTGGTGCAGTGAGGAATCTATGCGATCATCCTCCAGTTGCTGTGGTTCCGAGAAGGTCGATGAAGGGTATGTGAATCTGATGAATACTAAAACTACTGCTTGTTTCTGCATATTTATTTTTGAGTTTAATTATGTTTATCTATGTATCTAAATCATGCTAAAAATTTAAGAGGAAATCTTTGGTGTATAGGATGACAATTGGTGCAGGAGGAAACAGTAGTAGTACATGGAGGATATTTACATACAAGGAGTTGCAAGTAGCTACCAATGGATTTAGTGAGGATAATAAACTTGGTGAAGGAGGTTTTGGAAGTGTCTACTGGGGTAGAACTTCGGATGGCCTTCAGGTTAGTGCTCTCTCTACTCTGCTCATTTCATCTGCATATTTCCATATTTATTCATCCATGCATTCCTCATTATGTTCTTTTACTTGCACAAAAACCAATCACAAAATTGGATACAATCCTCCAACATAGGTGTAATTATTAGATACTCTCAAAGTACCATATGGTACATTGCCCTCGTGGTGGTCGAAATCAATGACATAGCATGAAATCTTACAGGTAGGACATGGTGACTCACCGTTTTTAGATAGTTGAAACTTGAAAGACAAAAGATGACTCACTTAGTAAGTATAGGGTGTGGTTTCACATTTGTCAGGAGCACCACGTACACAACACTCCATGATACTCCTGAACTACCTAATAATTTTCCCTCATGTAGATATGAGACCCAAAAAAGGTGGGACCCACTTCATGTGAAAGAGTTGTGTTTTGTGATCGATTTATGTATTCCTAGACATTTTCTTGATCATTTGGCCATTGATTTTACCTAATAGAACTCGCACCTGGCCAATAAAAGTTTCTTTTATTGATCATTATTGATTGGTTGTTTTTGTTTTATTATGAACATGATGCAGATAGCAGTAAAGAAGTCGAAATCAATGAATTCAAAAGCAGAGATGGAATTTGCAGTGGAAGTTGAAGTTCTAGGAAGGGTAAGGCACAAGAACCTGTTGGGGCTGAGGGGTTGTTGTGCAGGTGGTGGTGAACAACGCCTCATTGTGTATGATTACATGCCAAATCTCAGCCTGCTTTCTCATCTCCATGGCCAATTTGCTGGCCAAGTCCACTTAGATTGGAAAAGAAGAATGAATATTATTATTGGCTCTGCACAAGGCCTTCTGTAAGCCCATTTCCTCCTATAATAATTAATGTTCATAAACAAACAACAATCATAAATATTTTGGATACACAATCATAAGAAGAAGAATAATAAACTTTTTTTCTCTGGTAATAAAAGTCACATGCATGATAATTTTATTTTCGGTTAATTTTAGACAGGTCTACTACATATATATATATATATATATATAAAATATAGTTTGCAAATAACTTAAAATAGTTCGTGGCATTTTGTTAAAATACAATTGATTTGTTTTTCCCCCCTGAGCCCATGGTTTACACGAAGCTTTTTCAAGATCTTAGCAACTGTAAATTGAAATGAAAATAAATAATAAATAATACATACATATATATTTCTTTCTTTGGGAATGTGTTAAATATGAACTAATAAAAAAGTTAGTGCTAGAAAAAATTAGTTAGTTTGTTTGGTATATTCATAATTTTTTTAGCTTTTCTATTAGCTATTTACAGTGGCTAAAGTAGACTTTTTAGCTAGAAATGAGCATGCCATATGACATAATCCGTTTTTTAGCTTATTAACTAGTGCTAAATATTTGTTTTTATCACGGTGTGCAAGCAGCTGTAGAAATCTGAAATATTTTTAAAATTTAACATAATGTTTCTATCTGATCTGATATGTTAGGTACTTGCACCATGAAGTGACACCTCACATCATTCACAGAGACATAAAGGCTAGTAATGTGCTCTTGGATTCAAATTTTGAACCACTTGTTGCAGATTTTGGGTTTGCAATGTCCTGGTTTGGAACAGTCTCTAAGGCTTTCGATATGCAACTAGGTCAAAATGGGGTGCCTCAGCAAGACCACCTAATATACCTCTCGCTCCTAACACCGAGAAGTGAAAGGAGGATCAAATGGTACGGCGGTGATCCAGATCTAAGGTTTGTGTTCCCATCGTGGCAGAGTCCACAACCGGTCAGCTTTATGGCACGTATTTCCAAGCAAGCCTCCGGCAAACCGTCCAGGAATAGCAGACGGCAAACACTGCGACATAGGTACACCAATGCAAATGCAATGCAAAGAGACACATAAATGTAGATAAAACAACATATCATGAGTTCGAGTCAAGTTCTCTAAATCCCCAGCAGAGTCGCCAAAAACTGTAGCTCGACTTTCTTCGCACCCCCCTCTCGGAGAGGCTTCGAATTGGTCCTACAGTTCTGACTCCTGTCACGGTTTTGAATCTAATCTCACAAAGTGCAATGTAAGAATGATAAATCACCAAAGAGTCCAATCCGGCAAATCATTTTTGAAAAATCAAATTTTAAATCAAATAATGCCAAAATTGAACTGCTTTTCCAGATTAAAGAGTCGCCACCTAAATATTTTATTTTGGGACATTTAGGAAACCCTGACTCGTGCCAAAGGCTACGTGTCCGTCATCACCAAAGTTGCCTCAGCTTGGGAACTTGGGTACGAGGGGGGAAGGTCATGAAATGAGCACCCCCGCTCGCCTGATCAAAGGATCGGCCTCTACTAAGCATGATATGTTGTTTTATAAACACATGTGTTCTTATTCTGGTTATTCGCTAGCTTTACTATGTAATGCGCAAAGCACACAAGATAGGCTAAATCACTTAAGTTGGAACAACTCAACTCATGCTTGTTTTCGAAAATGGTTTGGAATTGCTACCTTCAAGTAGGCTAAAGTGCGGATTTGCCATCAAACAACGATGGGCTTAAAACATGATTTGTTACAACTAAGTGAGCTTAAAACTCACATTTAATGAATTGTTCCAATTCAAGCAATAAAGCCTTCGTCCACAGGCATTCATGCAGTTTATCAAGTAAGCACATTGCCTCATGGCAAGCATGCTAAACATGGAAACACACAAACTCATGCAAGTATGCTAAAGCTTAAAGACTCACCGAGTTCTCCAAGCCAAAAACAAAAGCAAGTTAGAAAAATGCATGATTCGTAACTATACAAAATGCCTAATACAACACATGTAATAATACAACTAAATAGGCTCGGTTATCTAAGATGGCATATGAATGCAACAATTTGATAGCATGCTTTAGAACACGTATTCAAATAAATATTGAAATACAATGCAGTTTGAATGATGCGCCAAGCCTCGGTGCATGCAAGACAAATGAATGATGCAAACATGTAAGCATAAGGTATGCTAATTGAAATATGCCCTAAACTAACCATCGAAAGTGGTTAAGTAAAAGGGAGAAAGACATGGGGTTGGAAGACATGCACACACACATGCACACTTATTACGACATTGCTTCCTCGCGAAGGAGGGTCCGAATGAATAAGCTAACTAGCTACGCTAAGCTAAGCTAATTATTACAAAACAAACTAATTAACTATTATAGCTAATTAATTATTTCAGCACAATTGAATAACTAGCTATGCTAAGCTAATATGAGTATTTCAAAATGAATTGATTAACTAGTTACACAAATTAATCGTAAGCAATGAAATGGCCTTGCGGGCGAAGGAGACATGCATGCTCAGTTGGTGTCGTCCCGAAAATCCATTGCCTTGCTTTTGGCTGCCCCTGTTTGCACTCGCCTTGATTGCTAAACATCGAACCAACATTCCAGACTGCTTCAGCTCCAAAACAGGAACACTTTGCACAAAAATAGACTGGTGGCAGGTTGGCCACAAGAAGTGGCTGTCGGCCACCGCAAGTGGTCGGTCGGCTACCTACACTGGTTTGTCATCTACCTCAGGTGGTCGGTCGGCCAGTCCTTTTTCCAAACTTCTGTTTTTGCTGCAACAGAGAGCAACAGGGGCAAAGCAATGTATTTTGCAGGAGATGTGTGTACTGCCACTCTCCTTATCATTTCTCAAGCTCAAAGGAGTGTGGCGCTTGGCTCTCAAGCCACCAATCAAGCACCTCGATGCATGATGGCCAAAGAGCCAAGCTTGTACAAGCTTAGTGAATGCACAAATAAGACTCAAAAGGTAACCACCCTATCATGCATGATCAAGGGTGACGGCGACCAAGAAACGTGGCATGTTTCATCACTTTGAGTATGAAACATCCCACATATCTTGTGTTTGGATTAACATCCGATCCAAACACATACAATGCAACACAAATATGCTTATCTTGCACATGTTTCACTTGGTTCATTTTGTTTACACATTTTACATTACCGATACATTCTCTAACCGGTTAAGTCCAACGTAAAAGTTCACTAATGGGAAAGATGACCTAAGCCACAAGCATCTTGAGCATGAAAGAAACCTCACGCTTTTGGTTAGTAGAAACCCTCAAGAGAAGGTTAAAACCGTTAGGCATGAGAGCCTCAATTCCATGCTCAAGCCAACAAGGGGCTTAAGACCACTTTTAAAGAAAACGAAAGAGTGAAGCATGGAGGAAGATTGCAGAAATTTCAACACTGAAATGGCATGCAAAAGACACTAAATCATGCAATCAACATATACACAACATGTTCAAAGCCAAAAAACACCAAAGCTAGTGAAGTGCATTACACTAACAGTATGCAATATCAAGCTCAAACGACCAAACCAACTCAAAATAGAGCGAAATCATGCTAAATCAGTGGCCTAAACATGCTGAAACTTTGGCACAAAAGGAAAGAAAAACATGCTCGCATGTTGGCTCACAAACAAGCCATAAAGCACAACTCTAAAAAGTAATGAAAGATTGGAATATCTAAGAGTGTGCTAGTGATATATGCTCTAAAATCACATGCTAAATGATGCTATGGCATGCAAACAACCCAAGCAAAGCATGCTAGAGGCTTTAAAACACAAAGCTAGTAAGGGCATTACACTATAGCCATGCAAAGCAAAGCATATATGACCAAGACCACTCAAAACAAAGTTAAAGCATGACAAAACATGAGCAAAAGCATGTTGATATGGAGCTAAGATAAGCTAGAATGATAGGCTAACTCATTATGCATATTAAGCTAGTAAGCATGATTACACTACAAGTGTAAGAAGCAAGAAACAAGTGACCCAACCAGCTAGAAACAGAGCTAAAGCAGGTCAAAAAAGTCACAAAAATATTCTGACATCAAGCCATGAGATGGTAGAAAAACATGCTCACATGTTAGGCCATCAACACTTGTAAAGAAGACACAAAGAGGGGAGGCCACCCCCTCCTATTTAGGACCTCAAAACCAAGTTTTTGCCACTGAAAATCCCCTAGATTTTAGTGGTTAAAAGGCCAAAAAGTGGTTGTTTGAAAAGCTTAAAAAGGTAGCACAATTCTTAGCAAATAAGCAACAAAAGAGGGTGGACCACCCCTAACTCCAAAAAGGGCTTAAACCACTATTTTTAAACCTTAAAAATAGAGGTTTTTGTAGTTGAAAACTTGGCCAAAAATAGCATGCAAAGGTGGCCAAACAAGTGAACGAAATAAAGCTTAAAAGGGGATAAGACCTTACCCTTGAAGAACAGCAGCAAACAGCAAATATTCAGAGCCAAAATCAAGCTTATAACCTCAAACCATGCTTCAAGGGACTTCAGCTCCAAGGTGAAGGTGTTTGGCTAAGGGTCTCTTTGCAAAATTGTAGAGAAAACTCAATTTCAAGCACAATATAGGGAGAAAGAGAGAGAGAGAGAGAGTTCTAGAGAGAGAGAGAGGGGAAATTTTGCTCTTAACATTTCTGAACCCCAAAAAAGGGGGAGACACCTCCCCTTATATGGAAAATGCAAGCCAAAGCTTGTTTCCATCCCTCTATACACGTGTATGGAGGATGCATTCAGTGATCAACAGCTGGCACAACTAGCACACAAAATATTTGAAAAAGGAGAAAAATAGTCGTCGGCCATTCTAGGTGGCCGACCGGCCACCTTCCCTAGCCGACCGGCCACCTCAAGTGGCCTACAAGGGAAAAAAGTGGCTGACAAGTGCCAAAAGTGGTAGATAGGGCCCTTCCTTCAGGCAAGAGGCACCAAGGTTTGGTCCAAAAACAAGCACAAAACAAGGATAGTTTAGAGGCTCAAAGACAAGGCACTCAGCCGAGACCTTCGGGCACTCAAAACAAGCACAAACATGCGAAATCATCGAGTGCACAAACGATGATGTCAAAGTCTTGAGGTCGGTCAAAAATGCGGTGTCTACAGGGTTATATCCCAATAGTCCTCTCTGCAGTTCATAGACCAGACAGCCTCCCAAAATAGTCTGGGCACTAATGAAGAAGGTTGAGGAGTACTGTAAGGTGGAAGACGATACCCTATGGTCAAGGCCGGAATGAAAGTCACTAAACTGGCTTCATCTGGTCTGGTTCATCTAGTAAGCGTCGTACTACCAAGGAGCCCTGAACCTAGGACTTGGGATAAATGAGAAAACCGGTGTGACTCTCGTCGATCAAGCGGGCAGTGTTCACACCGTTCAAATGAACAGTATCAAGTGGATAACAGGTGCACCAAACATTTGGACAAGAAGTATACGGAATCAGCAGAGCCGATTAGTAAGATCCTACCCAAAGTCCAACATTTTCCATTCTTTAAGTGGTCGTTCAAGAAGATGGGGCTCCCTAATACTAGGAGAAGGGATAGGCGGTGCGAATATCACAAGGGCCATGGCCACGACACTGATAGCTGTTATGTGTGAAGGACCACCTGGAGTAATTAGTGCAAGACGGTCAGCTGGCGCAACATGTCCGAAAGAACAATCTACCGAACACGATAGCTCTACAGTCGAATTCACCTCCACTCAGTGTAATTCATATGATATACAGCCTATCGTTGTCAACCCAAGTACATACAATTCAATTGCAACCTAGCCTATCCAAGTCGATCACACCAGCCAAACGGCCCCATGAAATTGGCAAGATCAGCTTCGACAACACCGACCTAGATGGAATAACCATCCCCCACGCTGATCCCCTCGTCGTCGAGCTACACGTGAACCAATTCACAGTTGAGCGCGTTCCAATCGATCAGGGAAGCACCTCAGAAATAATGTAATATAAGACGTTCGTTAAACTCGACTTCACTGATTCAGATCTGTTACCGGCCGATTACCCATTGTTCGGCTTCAACGCTAACCCCGAGTATCCCTTGGACAGGATCACAGTACCAGTACTGGCGGATACTAAATCAGTCGACGTGGAATTTCTGGTTGTTAAACTCCTGTTTCCATATAATCTTATCATGGGAAGGACTTGGTTGCAAGCTATGCAAGCTGTGCCATGCACCTACCATCAACTACTCCGCTTTCCAACTGAATATGGCATTGAGCAAATTTGGGGCTCTCAGAAATCGGCACAGGCATACTATCTTATTGTTGCTGCAAAAAGGCTAAAGGAACTAGAAGTGAACTCGATTGAAGTACCAAATTGAGAGAGTCTCAAGGACATTGGGAAAATCCCCAGTGAGTAGGCAACTAAAGACCTCGATCGAATCAAAATCAATGGGAGCCTTGACAAATTCTTCATGGTCGGTACTTCTCTGAACGAAGTTGACAGACATGAGTTGGTTTCCTTCTTACTCGATAATCTCGACGTTTTTGCATGGACACCATACGAAATGTCGGGGGTGGATCCAGACGTGGCCCAACATCGTTTAAACGTCGATCCAAAATTCAAACCAATCATTCAGAAAAGTCGGCGGTCAGCCACAGAGCATGCACAGCCGTTGTTGATGAAGTTGACAGGTTGCTTGATGCCGAGGCAATTCGTGAAGTAACTTATCCCACGTGGCTGTCCAATACCATGGTTATAAAGAAGAAGAATGGATCTTGGCACATCTGTGTGGATTTCACTGATTTGAACAGGGCTTGTCCTAAGGATTGTTTTCCTCTTCCTAGAATCAACCAACTTGTAGACGCAACGGCACATCATCAACGCATGAGCTTCATTGATGCCTACAGGGGTTATCACCAAATTTCCATGCATCCGAAGGATCAGGAAAAGATCGCATTTCTCACCCCAAGGGGAACCAATTGCTACAAGGTCATGCTTCTCAGGCTGAAGAATGCGGGGGCAACCTACCAGAGGCTGGTTACCACTATGTTTAAGGAACAACTCGGCCACACCATGGAAGTATACATCTATGACATGGTAGTGAAATCCAAGGAAACGCACGCCCATCTAGCCAATTTAGCAGAGACCTTCGGCGTTCTCCAAAAGTACAAGATGAAATTGAACACCTTGAAATGGGTATTTGGCATCGGATCTGGCAAGTTTCTCGGCTATATTGCCAACCATCGTCGAATAAAGGCCAACCCGAGGCAGATCACGACAATTATAGAACTCGACTCCCCTTAGTCAGTCAAAGAAGTTCAGAAGTTGATGGGAATGGCCACTGCCCTTAACAGGTTTATCAGCCGTTTCTCAGATCGTTGCCGACCATTTTTTCACACACTTCGGCAGGATAACACCTCGAAATGGGTATTTGGCATCGGATCTGGCAAGTTTCTCGACTATATTGCCAACCATCGTGGAATAAAGGCCAACCTGAGGCAGATCACGACAATTATAGAACTCAGCTCCCCTTAGTCAGTTAAACAAGTTCAGAAGTCGATGGGAATGGCCACTGCCCTCAACAGGTTTATCAACCATTTCTCAGATCACTACCGACCATTTTTTCACACACTTCGGCAGGGTAAATCATTCCAATGGACCCCTGAGTGCGAGGCTGCGCCAGACGGCTTGAAAACTTATCTCCATTCAGCGCCACTCTTGGTAACCTGATCGCCAGGTGATCCGTTCATCTTGTATCGAGCGATATCCGATCGGGCAGTCAGTGTCGTGTTACTAAAGAAATAACTCAGGGAGTAGCGACCAATTTACTTTGTAAGCAAGGTAATGGTCGATGCCGAAACACGATACTTACCACTAGAAAAGCTCATCCTTGCTCTCGTAGTGGCTACAAGAAAGTTGATGCATTATTTTCAGGCTCATACCATAGGGGTACTAATGGACTATCCTCTCTGATCAGCGCTCTGTAGCGCGAAAGCATCGAGGCGAGTCTCTAAATGGGCTTTGGAACATGGCCAGTATGATATCCAGTTCTTGTCCAGAATGGCCACTAAGGGGCTGGTGCTCACCGACTTTGTAGCCGAGTTCACGAGATGCCATGCCGACTTCAAGTCTGATCAAGCCCACCTTCAACCTAAACCCGACTGGCGAATATATGTTGGAGACATTTGGCAAATGTATTGTGACGAATCATCCAACCAGCGTGGTAACGGGGTAGGCATAGAAATCATGAGCCCTGAAGGGGCAATAACAGACAGTCAAACTAGGTTTCGATGTATCAAATAACGAGGCTGAATACGAAGCATTACTAACTGGCCTTTGTAATGCACTTTGTCTTGGTGCACGGCGGTTACATGTTTTCTGTGACTCAAAGTTAGTCATCAACCAGTTGAAAGGGGAATATATGGCTAAAAATGACCGCATGGCAGCCTACATGGAAATGGAAAATTCCTTGCTCACAGAATTCGACCACCACGAATTGAATCAGATACCCTAGGATCATAACACGCATGCGGATGCCCTTGCTTGCCTAGATTCTGCCATTAACTCAAAAGTCAAAGGAACAATCGAAGTAGGGTTCATCCTAGAGCCGAGCATCACCTCTTCTGAACCAGTTTAGATTATCATTGAGCCAAGACCGAGTTGGATGGACCCTATTGCTGCATTTCTTTCCTCAGAACAGCTCCCAACAGATAACAAAGAAGCCCATAAATTACGGAATAAAGCCCTGCGATATTATCTGGATCCGCAGGAAAAGCTTTACAAAAAATCTCTCTCTAGGCCGTATCTAGAATGTGTTAATCCAGACAAAGTTGAGGATTCTTGGATGAAATACATGAAGGTAGTTGCACTGCCCACTTTGGAGGATGCTCATTGGCCCACCGAGCCATAACACAGGGGTATTATTGGTCGACCATGCTTACTGATGCCGAGAACTACGTAAAGAAATGCAAACAATGCCAAAAGTTTTCCCCATTAACTCATCTGCCTGCTAAAGAATTAAATTCCATTACTAATCCTTGGCCGTTCGCTCAATGGGGACTTGACATCGTCAGACCATTACCTCAGGCTCCGGGAAACAAACGATTCCTGATCATTACAACAGACTATTTTACAAAGCGGGTCAAAGTAGAGGCATTAACACATATTCGAGATGTCAATGTTAAACGATTTGTATGGAAAAACATTATAACTCGATTAGGCATACCGAGAGCACTTGTATCCGACAACGACACCCAATTCGATTGTGGCGTCTATCGGGAGTTGTGCAATACATACGGTATTTGGCCCTACTTTTGTTCACCGGCGTACCCGCAAAGCAACGGTCAGGCTGAGGCTTTTAACAAAGTGATCCTAGACGGCACCAAGAAATGATTGGAGAAGGCCAAGGGCAAGTGGGTTGAAGAGTTGCCCAGCGTATTGTGGGCTCATCGTACCACTCTGAGGTGGTCTACTGGAGAAACGCAGTTTGCTTTGTGCTTTGGAACACAGGCTATTGTCCCTCTTAAAATCAGCCTGTCCACACTAAAATTCAAGGTTTTTGACATGGGGCGTAATCACATGGTGTTGGCCTTAGGTCTGACTTTTATAGAAAAGTGCCAAGATTGTGCTCTGGTGTGCATGACGCGATATCAGGAGCAACTCGCCAAGTCGTATAACCAGCGTGTGTAGTTGTGTCATTATACACTTGGGGAACTGGTCCTCAAGAAAGTGCTTCCTGCTACTAAGAATCCGACAAACGGTAAATTAGGCCCCAACTGGGATGGTCTTTACCAGATTGATTCGATTGTCGGAACGGGGGCGTATCGGCTTTCAGACATGGCTGGCAGAAGTTTACCACGACTTTGGAATTCAACTCACTTGCGTAAATTTTATCATTGAGCCAACTTATACGGCATGCCAGTTCATTTTTTATTTTTGCTGCTATACTAACATGTACGCATCTATGTATTCCGTAATGCAATATGCCTTTTTTATCACCATCCCGCCAGAAATGGTTAAATGATAAATAAGACTTCGGATTTGGAGCACCCATCATGCACGTTCACGTTTGGGCCGAATAAGCCTTCAAATTTGGAGCGCCCTTAAGTGGATATCACGATTGGCCACAAATAAGACTCCGGATTCGGAGCGCCCATCGTGCATGCTCACGTTTGGGCCGAATAAGCCTTCAAATTTGGAGTGCCCTTCGTGGATATCATGATTGGCCACAAATAAGACTTCGGATTCGGAGCGCCCATCGTGTATGTTCATGTTTTGGCCGAATAAGCTTCTGAATTCGGAGCGCACTTCGTGGATATCACTATTGGCCATAAATAAGACACCGGATTCAGAGCCCCAGGTGAAAGGGTTTTTCAAATAAGTACATTGCCTAAACAGAGCAGTCAATTTACGAGAGGTAATAACACACGGTTCAAAAGATACAAGCTAAGGGCAATTGTGATAACCCTATTCCATATTATGCTAATTGATCTTGATTATGAGTGTGAATATGTGTTTAATATGATTTTAAGTGTCATTTATATGATTATATGTGATTTTGAATTTCTATCTGTTCACCGTAGGAAAATCTGTTTGATTTTCTGCTTTAGAATTTAAATTGAAGGCCTTATCGGCCACAAAAATCAAAATTGATTACGCCATTGTGATTAGCATAATTTTTAGAGCTTATGGTGAAATTTAATTGAAAATTTATTCGGATCAAATTAATTAGATTAAATTGATTTAATAGTGCTCAATTAACTAGTGTTAATGAAATTGGATTAAGAGTGTGTATATAAGAGCCTAATTGCATTTAAGCTCATTACTTACGAACTTATAAAATCTAAAATTACTTTAGAGAGAGAGAGAGAGAGAGAGAGAGAGAGAGAGGTTAGAGTGAGAGAGTGAAGGCAATTGGAGAATTGAGCAAGAAACTTGAAGATTTTGAAGATCAACTCAAGATTTAACTACAATTGTGAGGATTGAAGCTCCTAGGTGAGTAATTGAGCAAAGATTTATGAGTTTAAGTTTGTAATTTTGTGATTCAAGGTTAAATGGCAATTGAGAACATAATTTGAGATGAATTTGATGAATTTGGAGCTTGTATGTACATGCATATGCATAATTGCCATGACTTTATATATTCAAGCATGAATCATGTTGAATAAGAAGAATTGAACACCAAATCTCTCATGCATGCATAATTTTCATGAGTTTCATGATTATAAGTGTCATTTGTACCACTTGGAATAGAATTGGAGTCAAGAATTTACATGCATGCATAATTGATGAAGATATTGAGTTTGTATGAAGTTGAATACATGTGTTTTGAGACCTATGAAGAGAATTCAAAATGATTTTTGGAAAAGGACCATGAATTTGGACAATTGGTCTTATATTGCTATTGTCCTGATGTTATGTAATGTGTTTCTATGTTTTTGTGTCCAAAACATGAGTTTTGAGCCTTTGAACATTGAGTTTGAACCTCAAGAACAATTCTGGAAATTTCAGAATTCGGCATGTCCGCTTGAGCAGGGGAGTTTCCGCTCGAGCGTGAAATGTTAGCTTCCAGAACTTTTACAGACATTGATGTCCGCTCGAGCGGGAGTAGTTACGCTCGAGCGTCTATACACGTATTCTGAATCTCAGCTCGAGCATCCAAAGTTGAGCTCGAGTGCAAAAATGAGGCAACCAGTATTTTTGCAGACCTAACAGGTCCGCTCGAGCGGCAGAAACCGCGCTGGAGCGGGGAGCCCTGTTTCAGAAATTTTGTAAAGATGTTCTGTGTTTCATTTTCCGTCCCTTTCACTTCTAAGCACTCTTAGGCATGCATTGAACATTTTAAATGGATTAAGGACATAAAAAAGAGGCCTAAGAGGAATGTATAAATTAAGAATGGATTAAATCGCTTGTGACCCATATGTGTTATGTAATGTGTAAGGTTGAGCTCAAGGGCAAATCTACCAGCAGAACACTGCGAGTAATATCTTAGTAAAGATATTTTGAAGTATGTTATTTGTTCAATTGCTTATTCCTATATAAGTCCTATAGGCTTGTTAATTTGAATTGTGGACAAATAATTGTTATACAATTGATTGGGCCAAAGGCCGTTGGATACAATTGGTTGGGCCAAAGGCCGTTGGATACAATTGGTTAGGCCAAAGGTCGTTGGATACAATTGATTGGGCCAAAGGAAGTTGGATATGATCGACTGGGCCAAAGGCCATCGGATATGAATGATTGGGCCAAAGGTCATTAGACATAAATGATTGGGCCAGAGGCCGTTTGACATGAATGATTGGGCCAAAGGCCGTTTGACATGAATGATTGGGCCAAAGGCCGTTAGACATAAATGAGTGGACTGGAGGCCATTTGACATGAATGAAATGGGCCAGACGCCATTCGATATGCTCGGTTTTGAAGCCGTCTAATGTACTAGATAAAACCAAAGACGGGCCCAAGGCCCTTTGATATATGTATATCTGTTTCGAACTTCATTCATGTATTTTCTTTATTTGATATTATTCCCTGGGCTTTTGCTCACTCTCATTCATGTGTATGTAGGTGAGCCAAGAGATGTCCAAACCCAGCCTCGGTGAAATATTTGAGAAACAGTCAAAGTTTTAAGGAGTTAGTTCAAACGTCTCACGCACGAGACTTGCTTTGGCCTCTTTTGTCCTTATGTTATAATTTTGTTAAATTGGCGAAAACGTTGGAACACTTTGGTATATAACTTTGGGTTTGACTGTCTAAAACTTGAATGATCATGTGTGTGTATAGAACTTGAGTTATTTTCCTTTTAGGTGTGGGTTATTAATGAATTCAAGTATGTGGTGTTTTGATGTGCCATGTAAGCACAGCTCTATGGAAAAAATTTTAAGTTTGCTTCCGTTTGGCCCCTTGCCTCTGATGAGGTATGTTTATTTGGTTTGAGGCCGTAGGTAATCCCTTGATTACTGGCCGGTTATGACCTTGATCCATAGGGACGAGTCAGGGTCATGATAGCAATAGAATAGCATTGGAACAAAAAAACGAACTGATTTGTAAGATGCATAAACAATGAATATTTATTTCAATTAATGTGATTTCCTCCTGCCAATACACGAGTCCTACTATAATGTAAAGTACAATATTTAGGCTTTCTCCGGTTCGGTGCATTCTTCTTTGATGTCCGTCTTCTCAGCATTAAAAGCCTCAAAGGGAAACTTGTACTCTTTGTATAATGGAGACGCCGAGTTGATGCCCACGGCTCGTAAAGCCCTAACCCATCCGTGCTTGAAGCTGCGGTTCTCCCATTGACAAACGTCTTCTGCCAATTTTTCCTTAGTCTTTTCAATACCGATTTTTCGGCCATCAAAAAATCCTTCTTCATAGGCCCGAGTTCTTATAGCCTCTTTGGAAAACATGTTTTTCGTTTCCCTATCAGCCATAGCATGATCCAGCAGGCAGTGGTTGACTCTGTCCGTGACAACCGGGTTTGTGGCACACCCCGACTGTGTCTCAACCGCCTTGGCCTTTTTTAGCTCACTCTCTGCCTTCTCCGCGCGGCGCTTCAAAAATCCCGAATGCGCTCGTCCTTCTGCTCGAGCTCTCTTTTCGCTGCCCGCAGGTGCATGCCGACTTCATACACGTTGTAAAGTCCCCAGATCGCCCCATGTATACCTTTCCTGAAAACCTTGTAATCACCCCAGCTGACAAGCGACTGTTGCACCTCTGGCGGGAATATTTGTTGTGTGAATTCCACTGCCACATTAGGATCATTGACTATTGAGTCCGTTTTGATCATTGGTTTGTTTCTAATAAAGACCAGAAAGGTCAGCAGGTGTGACGGTCTGCTCGACTCACTTCGCACAGCGGCATGCCCACTCATAGTCTTTGAGTCCTCTCGTTGCTGCGCCACATTTCTGGGGGACTTCTCTACTTCACCTCTTCTAGGGGACCTACTTCAATGCCTGGGTGACCAACATCTCTCTCTCTCCTCTGCTGTCACGTTTCCTGTTCTCTGAGCTTCACCCCTAGTAACACGATGCATTTCAACATCTAGCTTCGCTAAGCTCATTCCTTCTCCCTTACTGTTGAAAAGCAATCTCTGAGACAACTATGGCCTTGCTCACGACGGCCGTCCACACTGAAGTTTCTGCTCGTTCTTAAATTATCGATTCTCAAATTATCGATTACCCCCTTTCATTGTTTGTGCCAAATCTATTCCACGATGCATGGGACCTCTTAAATACTAGGTACCTCGTTCATTAATTACGGATGCACCATTTCTGATGCGGCCCACAGCTAACCTCGCGTTGGTAGTTGGCTCTGGAACGAAATCCAAATGGGGCATGGGCAAATGTATGAATCTATTCGGCAAATTCTGTTTTAACTGAATCACGATACACTGCCCCACTTGGCCAGACGAGCTTAGCATTGGGCCATATTTTTACTCGGCTCTGGAACAACATCCAAATGGGGCAAGGGCAGATATATAAATCTATTCGGCAAATTATGTTCTAGCTAAATCATGATACACTGCCCCACTTGGCCAGACAAGCTTAGCATTGGGCCATATTTTTATTCGGCTCTGGGGAGATGTCCAAATGGGGCAAAGGCAAATATATGAATCTATTCGGCAGCTGATGTTATAGCCAAATCACGATACACTGCCCCACTTGGCCAGACGAGCTTAGCATTGGGCCATACGTTTTATTCAGCTCTTGAATGACATGTCCAAATGGGGCAAAGGGCAGATATATGAATCTATTCGGCAGCTTATGTTATAACCAAAACACGATACACTACCCCACTTGGCCAGACGAGCATAACATTGGGCCATATGTTTTATTCGTCTCTAGAATGACATGTCCAAATGGAGCAAGGGCAGATATATGAATCTATTCGGCAACTTATGTCATAGCTGAATCATAATATACTGCCCCACTTGGCCAAACGAGATTAGCATTGGGCCATATGTTTTATTCGGCGGAACGACATGTCCAAATGGGGCAAAGGTAGATTTAGTGCCTAAACCAAAAATTTAGCACTTCTTGCTGAGGTTCTTGAGCTCAAATCTCAGCTCTTGAGAGTGAGAACTTGTGAGTTTGTTAACAAAAGAGTTACCTTGCTTCAAGAGGTATAATTTTGAGCATCTCTACACTACTTCTCCCCTATCTTTTCTTGTTGTTTTTTAACTATTTTTGGACTGTTTTTATGGGCTCAATACCCTTCTTTAAACCTTGTTTTTCCAAGCTTTTGCCCTTGTGTTTCCCATCTCTTTCTCAACATTTTTCCAACTTTTTTACACTGATTTTTAGAGGTTTTTAGAGGATAAAAATGTTGTTTTGCAGTCCCAAAAATTGAGCGGTTAGTAACCCCTTCTTTGGCTTGCCTACTAGCTTTATTTCTCTCATATTTTAGCTTGCCTATTTTAGCTTTTTCAACTCAATTCTAGCACTGTTTTAGCTTATTTTAGGACTATTTTTATGTGTTTATTTCACTCATGCTTTGTATAGTAGGCTGGTCGTATAATAGTCCTCATAGGTTTGGTGTTTTACGCCTTAGATAACAACCTATTTGAGTCGATAGCATTTATTTCATGTTTTTCATACTTGTGTTCACCTTTAATCACCTCTACATCCTCCCTCCTTTCTTTTTTTATTTTTTTTCCTTTGAGAATTGTTTCAACCGAGTGTTGTTTAAGCTTGAGAAAGGGACCATTCAATGCTAATTGGTGTAATCCCTTCGGAGGTTCATTACCAGGGCATTACCTCTCTCTCATGCACAAAACAACTTCTTGTTTGCCACTCTTTTCCATTTAGTGGACTTTACTTTCATTTTTGGACTAAAATGACTAAGGAATGGAAAGGTAATTAAAAAAGGCTATAAAATTGGACTAAAATGGACTAAGATAATAAAATTAACGTGGGTTCAATCGGATGTTAATTGAACCCCTTGAAATCTTGAGTCATTTCATACTTATTAGTGATGAAAATGGTTCAAGGTTCAATGTCAACCACTTCTCTTGATCAATATCATGATAGGGAGACGGTTTTGTTGGTCTTTCATTGTCATTTATTGAGATTGTATCCTTTGATTCATAAATCATCACACAATGAAATTTGTGTCAATTGATGGTCTGCGGATCAAGCCTACCCCCCCATTTGATCTGTTTGATGATAAGGAGAGGCAGGGTGGACAAACATCTTCTGAAAATACTCTATTTTGTACTTTGTCTCTTTTATGTTGTAGCAGGGCAGACCCTCAAAACAGTGGCTGACCGGCCACCAATCAACCAGTCGACCACCTTTTCATGGCCGGCCGACCACTTCTTTTAGACCAGCAGTGTCCTCTTTTTGGCAGAGCAGAGTAGAGGTTGGGGCTAAGACATATCTTCTTCTTCTTCTTGTTCTTCTTCTTTTCTTTTTTTTTTTTGCAAAACAGAATGGTTCCAGCAGTAAAATAGAGAGGTTTTTGGGCAAAAATTCGAATTCATGCACATGAATTCCCTCGCTTTTCATTCCTTTGGTTCAATGCTTTAGTAGTAATATGTTGTAATTTAATTAGTTAGATTCCTTTCAAACTAGTCATACTTAGTTAATTTGGCTCATTAGTTGGATTTTTAATAATTAATTAGGTAGGATTAGTTAATTAATCGATTTGATGTTGCAATAATTAGTATTAGGACATTTATTTGGACCCCCTTGTGCGAGGGAAAATATGTAATAATGCGTGTATGTCTTCCAACCTTTGTTCTTTATCCTTTTTATTTATCCGCTTATGATGGATAACATAGAGCATCATGTTTCGCTTAGCATTTTTCGTGACTTGCATCCATTCGTCTTACATGCATAAAGATTCGACTCATTATTCTAACCAGTGTCAATTTCAACTTTCTTAATCAAATACGTGATTTATCGCATGTTTTGAATTGGTCCATATGCTATGCTAGTAGCCGAACTTGTTATCTACATAATGTGTGCGTTGCATTAGTCATATTGCGTTGCTTAGGAGCATGCATTTCTTCTAATTATTTTACTTTATTTGGCTTGCCTTGGAGTACTATGTGAGTATTTCTTGCTTTAGCATATTGCATCATATGTTTGTGTTGCCATATCAAGCATATTCGATGCGGCTAAGTGCTTAAGTAATATACTTGTTTGAATGTCGGTGGATGAAAGCCTTTTTACTTAAATTGCGGTAATTTGATTAATGAACATACGAGCTCGCTTTTTCAAGTGACATGAATTCAAAACACTTTTTCAAAACAAACATAAAATCAATGCGTGGGTGAATTGGTTTATACTTGTGTGCCTCACATAGTAAGTTAGCCTAATAATAAGAACAAGAGCATATAATCTAAATAAGAATCACATCATGATTAGTAGAGGTCGATCTTTGATCGGCTGAGTGGGGTGCTCAATTCATGACCTTCCCCTCTCGTACCCAAGTTCCAGAGCCGAGACACTTTGGTGACGATAGACTAATGGCCTTTTGGCACGAGTCATGGGTTTCCTAAATTTCCCAAAAATGTTTAGGTAGTGACTCTGAAATCTGGTAAAGCACTCCATTTTTGGATTTTTGATTCAAAATTGATTTTCCAAAAGAATTGCCGGATTTGGACTCATTTGTGTTTATCTATTTCACATTGCACTTGTGAAATCAGATTCAGAATCACGGGAGTCCGAACTGTAGGGCTAATCGTATCCAAAAGGAACACAAAAAGCAAGCTACAATTTCTGGCGACTCTGCTGGGGACATAAAGAACTTGACTTGAAATTCATGATGTGAAATTTTATATACACTTATATGTTCTTTGCATTTGCATTTGCATTGTTACTCTAAGTCACTCTGTTTTCCATTTGCTATTCCTGGATGGTTTGCCGGAGGCTTGCCCAAAAAGCTTGCCATAAGGCTGACCGGCCATGGGCTTTGCAATGTTGGAAATACCACCCTTGGATCTGGATTACCTCTGTACCGTTTGATGAACCTTTCATTTCTCGATGTTAGGTGCGAGAGGTATATTAGGTAGTCTTGCTGAGGTACCCCTTTTTGACCATTTGGCCTACCCTGTCCTAGATCATGTCAAAAAATCTAGGACAAGGTAACCTTATTACCTCATAGGGGTGTTTTGGTTCTCTATTACCTGGTATGTGCTTTTACAGTGAAACAGTACACGAATGTTCATATTAGTGGTACAAGTATGAGTTTTGGGGACGGAGTTCAATGAATGTTCTTTAATCGTGATCATGACTATTGTAGATTGGGCTGAAGTGCTGTCCGATTTTGATTGTTGTTGTTGTTTTTTTTTTTTTTTTTCTTTCTTTCTTTTGCTAAGTAGTTTACTGTAGACACCCCATTTTTGACCGTCCTCAAGACTTGGACGTCATCGTTTGAACACTCGGTGATCATCCTTGTTCGTGTTCATCTTGAGTTCCCGGAGGTCTCGGCTACGCGCCCTGTCTCAGGATCTCTCGACTCGACTGTTTTGTGTCTGGTTTTGCACCAAACATTTGTTGTTTTGCTTCTGAGGGTGGGAAGTAGCTTGTAGGCCATCCCCACACCTCACCGGCCATGGCTTGAGGCCACCGGCCTTGTTTTCTTGCCATCGGCCATTGGTGATGGCCGGTCGGCACTATTGATGGTCGGTCGGCATTGTGTTTGGTCGGCCGGCCACTGTTTTTGATCAATCGGCCACTTTTCCTGGCCGAGACCTTTTCTTGAGGGAGCTTGACCTTTTTGACCCTTTTTTAGCTTCTCCAAGAAGCTTGACCCTTTTTAGCTTCTCCAAGAAGCTTGACCCTTTTTAGCTTCTCCAAGAAGCTTGCCCCTTTTTCTAGCTTCTTGAGGAAGCTTGACCCTTTTGAACCCTTAGTTTTAGCTTCTTGAGGAAGCTTGAACCTTTTAAACCTTGGTTCTAGCTTCTCCAAAAAGCTTGAACCCTTTGCTCCAAGCTTCTCCAAGAAGCTTGAACCCTTCTAAGCTTACAAGAGAAGCTTGCACCTTTTGCACCCTTGTTCTAGCTTCTCCAAGAAGCTTGAACTCTTTGCTCCAAGCTTCTAAGGGAAGCTTGACCCCCTTGACCCTTTTTTTTGTTAGCTTCTCTAAGAAGCTTGGCACCTTGTCTTGCTCTATAAATATAGAGCCTATCCTTCCATTCAAGAGGTTGAAGGAATTTGTCTACGACAAAAAACCATACACTTCCCTCCATATCTCTACATTCCAAGCTCCAAACTCCATTGTTCTTGCTCCATTACACACCACCTCCTATCCTAACACCTCCACCACCACTCTAAGGATCTTGGAGGCCATTTTTAGAGGCTAAAGGAGCTGGTTTTGGTCCAGAAAAGGGGCTGTTTTGCTGAGCTACAAGGGTGAGCACACTTTACCCTCTTTATTCCCCGTTTTTGCACACACTTTTAGCCTGTCTTGAAAGCTGTTTTGGGCTTTGTCATAAACTGAAAAAAGTCTTATTTTGAGCTCCTTTTGAAGTTTGTTGAGACCACTTTTGTGTTTGGGGTCGTTTACCCCCTCTTAGGCCTTGTTTGGCCCCATTTTTGTGTGTTTTTGGTGAGCTTCGGGACCACCTTGTTTGGACCTCCTCACCACTGAAATCTTGAGGGATTTCAGTGGTGAGGATGGTGGTTTAAGGTCCTAAGAAGGAGAGGGCCATCCCCTCTCCTTGTTGTCTTGTTTGATGCCTTTTTGGCCTTACAAAGGGGCCTATATTTGCACACTTCTTGAGCTCGGTTCAGGCATTTTTCAGTGGGTTTTAGGACCCCCATAAGCCATTTCCAGAGTTGTTTTGGTCATATTAAGTGTCCCTCTTGCATGTGTATAACAACCCCTAGCATGGCCTTCCAAAGGAGCACCTCATTCTAACGTGTGTTGGCTCTATTTCAGTGGGTATTTGGTGTTTATTTAGCATGTTTTACCTCTGTCCCATGTTGGTTTGTTTACCCTTGGCATGCATCATACACTTGCCTTGTATTCCTCTATTTTGCCTAGAAATGCATCTTGCCTTTGGACCACCATGCTTGCATATTTTGGCTTAGCTTTGTGAAGTTTTTGGTCATGTTTTAACATGCTTAAGGTCTGTCTTGGGTCTTTGGATTCATGTTTTCCATGCTTTGTATAGCTTCTTTGCATTCTAGCTTACTAGCCTTGGGTGTGTAGGTTACTAGTATGCTTTACTTGGCTTGTTCTCATGATTTGGCATCATTGGAGACCACATTTCAGTCCATGTTCCATGCTTACATACTTGCATTTTCCATCCCTTTCATGCTTTGAAGAGTTGATGGCTTATGCTCCATGTTTAAGGCCTTGTGCATGCATGCTTGTGTGTGTTTTCATGCCTTTGTTGCATCATTTTGGCCACTGTTTTGGACCTAGTAGAGAGCTGTCCAAATTAGTTTAAGACCATCCCTTTGGCATGTTGTTGCTTGCTATACATGTTTGTATGTTTAGGTACTTAGCCTATTAACATGTTGCATGTTTAAGTGTCATCGCATTCGGCATACTTCTTGTGTTAAGTTGCTTTGCATATTTGCATGTGTTATGCCTTTCATGTTGTTGCATGTGTGTCATTAACATTGATGTTATATGCCTTGCATGCTTACTTGTTTAGTTCATGTGCCTATTGCGCATGGTTTTGTTGTTTGCATGATCATGTTGCATTCTTAGCTCACATGCCTAGGTTGCATTATATTGGCATGCATACTTTGCCTCTTGAATTGAGTATGATAGAGGTTGAGTTCATTGTTTGTTTATATGCATTTCATTCCACATTGCACACTTTGGCTTCTTGGGCCATCATGCATTGAAATGCGTGATTGGTGGTCTGAGGGTCGAACACCATACTCCCTTGAGTCTTAAACATGATATGGAGTGTGGTGGTGCACACATTTGCTTGAAATGCATTGTCATGCCTTGTTTTGCCCTCTGCTGCTGTCAAAATAGGTTCTGCAGGAAGATTTGGCCGACCGGTAATGTGAAGGCCGACCGGCCATCCATCAGTGGCCGATATCTAAATCAGTGGCCGGTGGTCATTCTCCATGGCCGGTGGCCAATCGCCTTAGCCGGTGGTGTTCCACAGCATTCAGAGAGCATACCTTGGGACTCGTGCACTCTTCAGAGGTGCCAAACAGTGAAAACAGAGGCAACATGTGTCATGGCAATGGATTTCCGGGCGAAGCCAATCCGAGCATGCGTGCATCCCTCTTCCCGAGGCCTTTTATTGCTTTAATAGCTTAGTTAATTTATTAATTAATTAAGGGTTTGTAATATTTAATTAGTTTGATAGTTAGTTAAAATGTATTATTCTTTTGGTCCCTCCGAGCGAGGGCGAATTTGTAATAAGTGTGGGTGCGTGTGTGCATGTCTTCCAACCCCCACTTCTTTCTCCCTTTTACTTACCTGCTTTTGATGGTTAGTATTAGGTCATATTTAATTTAGCATACCTTATGCTATACATGCGTCCATCCATACATTTGTCTTGCATGCACCAGGCTCGGCACATCATGCTAACTGCACTTGTATTTCAATTCCAAAGTTGAGTACATGTTAATTGCAGCATTTCACAAGCCACATTTAGGATAGCCCAGCCTATCATAGTTGCATCTTGTATGTGTTGCATTAGCCATCTTAACATGAACTAGGATCATGCATATGATTACTAACTAGTTTCTGTTTTGGTTTGGAGTACTAGGTGAGCTTTTATGTTTTAGCATCCTTGCATGCGTGTGAGTGTTGCCATAATTGCATGATTACCATGAGGCTAGCTGCTTATGTGATATAACTGCTTGAATGCCTGTGGATGGAGGTCGAATTGCTTAAATTGGGATAATGCATTAAAACTGTGAGTTTTAAGCCCACTAGATAGTGGAAAAACCATCTTTTCTAAAGCCCACTTGAGGGTGGCAAAACCTACATTTTAGCCTACTTGCGAGTAGCAAACCATTTTCAAAACAAACATGCTATGTTTCGTTCCAATTTAGGCGATTTGGTCTATACTTGTTTGCTGTGCGCATAACATAGTAATTCTAGGCTAATAACCGGAATAAGAACACATAACGTTGTCAAAACTGGATATCATGGTTAGTAGAGGCCGATCTTCGGATCGGGCGAGAGGGGGTGCTCATAGCTGACCTTCCCCAATCGTACCCAAGTTCCCGAGCCGAGGCAACTTTGGTGATGACGGACACGTGGCATTTGGCACCGAGTCAGGGTTTCCTAAATTCCCCCAAAATAAAATATTTAGGTGGCGACTCTGTATCTGGCAAAACAGTTCATGTTTGACACTTCTTTTTCTAAAAATTTGTTTTCTCAAAACGATTTGCCAGATTTTGACTCTTTGGTTCAGATTAAGAACCGTGACACAAATCGAGTCCGAACTGTAGCGAGGCTCACGAGCTCGTCTACAGTTTCTGGCGACTCTGCTGGGGATTTTAGAGAGCTTGACTCGAACTCGTGATATCCTGTTTTGATTTCATTTATGTGTTTCTTTGCATTGCATGTGCATTGGTGCGCCTAGGACACCGTGTTTGCCATCTGCCATTCCTGAACGGTTTGCCGGAGGCTTGTCTTGTCAAGGCATGACCATAAGGCTGACCAGTTATGGGCTCTGACAACATGGGAACACAAACCCCGGTTTTACCGGGGCACCCTTTTTCGACCATTCGACCAAGTGCATATCGAAATCCATAGTGACCATTCCAAACTAGGACAGGTTGCTTACCTGATGTTAGGTTATTTGAAAACTGCTGCGTGCATAGTGAAACCCTAGCTCCTGACAAAATAGGACAGGGAAGCCCTACCCCAACTTAGGGCTGTTTTGGCTCTCTTTACTTGCTATGTGCTTTTAGAGTGTATCTCTACAGGGAATGCGCATAACAGTTTGCAAGTCTGAGTATCAGGCTTCTGGGCATCAGCATCAGTATTTAGGGAATCAGTTTTACCCGAGGGTATCAATTTTGGGACAGATATTTGGGGAACAGTTATTAGTATTGAGCACAGTCGTTCTGCTATCCGTTCCAGTGAAATTGAGCTGAGATGCTGTCTGTTTTCTCTTTTGCAAGGTAGTCTTGGAACTATAGCTTCAGAAGGCTCCATTATCCCCCAGGTACATTGGACTTGTACTGATAGACTTTGTCGGGTCAGAGATTCAGTTCAAGGGCAATCAGTGTTCCTTCGCCAGAGGCAGGGTAAAAACGCCAGTCAGGCACAGATCATCAGTTCAACAGTCTTTGAATCAGCGATCATTATCCATCTCACTTGTGTGCAATTGGGTTGAGATATCTGTTTTACCTCGGGGAGGTATACCGGTTGCTTAGTTAGATTAGAACAATATGTCGAGTCTGGAAGAGATGGTGCGCCAACTCCAGGATAGTATGAAAGCCATGCAGCAAGACGCTGTCCGTCAAGCGGAATTCGCCAAACAACAGGCTGTGGCCATAGCCCAACAGGCAGAGACAATTGCCAGGTTAGAGCAGCAAACTGGAGTATCTACTTCACACCAGGCTCCTCCTCCACCAAGAGTTCCAACACTCGGGGAGACAGCTAATGTCCAGGAAGATATGAACATTCCAGTCGGGCCACCTCCACCCCCGGTTCTACCCCAGCTATCCAAAACACCCACCAACCTACTGGACTCCCCCTTTAAGTTCGAGACAGACCCCACAGCATTGAAAGTGAGCAAGCTTGAGAAATTGTTCAAGAAGTCTTAGGGGGCCCACTCCATTCTTGACATTGAAGATGGGTATACAGACTCGGCTGTGACGCTACCAGACAGATTTAAGATGCCGCACATCGACCGCTTTGATGGATCTGGGGATCCCATGGTACATTTGCGGCTATTTTCGGACATACTAAGGCCGATGGGCCTCACCAGATTACAGAAGCTATCATTGTTTGGCTGGACCCTGTCTGGGATAGCCGCAATCTGGTATGCAAAATTGGAGAACTCTGTGAAACAGAATTGGGAAGAGATGCCTGAAGCCTTCAGTGATCAATACTCCTACAACGCACAGATTGAGGTCACAACTCGTGATCTTGAAGTCACCCGCCAAGAGCCAAAGGAGAGCTTCTCGGAATTCGTGGCCCGCTGGAGGGCCAAGGCCTCAATGATGACCATTAGGCCAACGGATAAGGATCAAATAAGGATGGTTGTGCGCAACCTCCAACCCAAACTAATGCAGAAAATGATCGTGCTCCCCTTCCCTACCTTTTCGGATCTGCATGAGATGGGGGTACAGATCGAGGATGCTATGAAGCAGGGCCTTATTGATCAGGAGAAGGAGCAGCCCAGGAGGGCATTTACTCGCAGTTCGAATGCGACCACCAGCGGTGACGCAACTGCAAGATCTTTTGAAGTGGGCATGGTCGCCACCACCACACCAAGAACAGCCACCCCTTTTGTTGGTGCATCCAATCCAAACCCCCGAACTTCGGACTATCTACCCCGAGGCAAGAGGGTTTTCACCCCACTCTTTATGCCTTTGTCTAAAGCCCTGGGGGTCCTACTCAGGAAAGGACACCTGAAACCGTTGGAACAACGGCCTCTACCCGATCCTCTCCCTCCAAAGCATGACCTGACTAAGTACTGCGCTTTTCATCAACAAACTGGTCATGACACCGACAGTTGCGCCCGTCTCCGCCACGAGGTACAAAATTTGATTGACAAGAAAGTCATCCCCGCACCAGGTCCTGCAAAGTCTATCGACACTTGATCAGTGAACTTGTGGGGGATAATGTGATGTGATCGAGGGATGAACCACCCGCGGGCGGCGTTCAGTTTATTCCAAGATGTGGCGTTTGGCACGCATTGTTTTGAGCATTTGCGAATGTTAGTTTTATACTTTCTGACTTGGGTATTGGGTCAGTCTTGTCGTTTTGTATTGATTCAGTCTTTTCATACTGAGTCAATCGGGTCTGTCTTGTTGTGTCGAGTCAGTCCTGTTTTGTTAGAGTCGGGTGATTTCGGGGGTATTACCTCGGACATCACTTGCTTGTTTTATGTTTGTCTTTTTTGCTTTCTTTTGAGTCTGTTTCTGCCTTAGAGCCAGTTACGCCAACAGATCAAAATGGAACAGCAGTAACTTTCACACTCTTGTGTTTGCTTCTGCCGTGTGCCAGTTGTGCTAGAAATTCTAAATGAGATGGCAGTATTTGACTAGAAGCTGTGCCTTTTCTGTGCTTTGAATTCATTGCATTGACCTAAGTTTTTCAAAACTTTTTTTTCAAAACATTGTGATAAAAACGAAGAGGAAGGAATTCCTCAGGTTTTGCAAAACTTGATCAATTGAGAGAGAGAGAGGCATGCTAAGCCCTTAATGATTGAGATTATGCTTGTTAATGTGAGTACTGAGAAGGACCCTGGCTTGATCCAGATTGGTTCTACACTGTCTTCGGCGCGAGCGATTTGTCGTTTTCTTAAAAAGATTTCAAAAAATATTTTGCGCGGTCCTGCGAAGACTTGTGTGGGATCGCTCTTGAGATTGTGCAGCTTAGGATCGCTCTCAGCCTCGAGATTCGACCCCTCACTTTCAAACCTTGAACCTGAGTTCAAAACGTTCAACGGTCAACCACAACGTGAGGCCTGTGTGGCCATTTTGAAGTAGCCCTCGAACAAGAGGCACCAAAGTTAGATCAAGAAGATCAGATCAAAGGAAGCTTGTAAAGCTAGATCAGAAGCCCCCCCTCAAACTAGGGGCAAAAATGTCAGATATGCTCGAAGAGCCGAAGATGGATCCTTCAGTAACAGCCACTCTCCTGGATACGGATGGCTTCAAAACCCTAAAACCATTTGGCATGGACTTGTTACACTTTTACCCTTTGAGAGGCTCGCTGGGCCGAAAACCCGGAAGGGCGACCCAGGAAAAAGTTAGACCAAGAGAAAAATACAAAAAAAAAAAAAAAAAATGCAAAAGAAAAGAAAAAAAAGAAAGAAAAAAAAATGCAAAAAAAAAAAAGAAGAGAAAAAGAAATGAAAAAAATTGAAAAGAAAAGAAGAACAAAGCTCGCAAGGTCGAAAACCCGCAACGGGCGCCTTGGCAAAAGTTAGAGCCTAAAAAGGAGAGGATAATACCCGAGTGTACCTTACCCCGAACTACGTAAGGCTTGATTCTGGTCAAAATGAGATGCAGATGCACGCTCGAGCGTAAGACTTCTCACTCGATCCACCAGAAACAAAACTCAACTCTCGCTCGAGCGAAGGAACCCTGGTTCGAGCTAAGGATCTAAAACACAGAGCTCGCTCAAGCGAGAAAGTCCTCGCACGAGCGAAGATACAAAAATCTGGGCGGCAACCATTTGCTCCCAAGCACACCAAACCTGTAACAAACCTGTCCAACACATCCTATAACTCAAAAAATAAGGAATTAAAGGATGACAACAATATATATATATATATATATGTAGACACCCGATTTTTGACCGACCTTAAGACTCAGACGTCATCGATTAAGCGCTCGATGATCGTGCATGTTGTGCTCGTCCTGAGGTCACGAAGTCTCGGCTGAGAGCCTTGCCTCCGGACTTCGGGACTTTTTGTGCTTCGCCTCGGTTTGCGAACCAGGTTCTTTTTTCTCTTTCCGAAGGGAGGGAGAGGTCTTGTAGACCATCTCTCAGTGGCCATAGGCTACTTTTCGTGGTCATAGACCACTGTTCCCGTTTGGAGACCAGTTTTTGGTTTTCGGAGCCGTCGGTCGTGTGTCTCTGTTTGGGACCGCTTAACTACCTCCGTTTGCTTTGGTTTTTGGGACACACCTTGTTTTCTCTGTTTAGAGGGACACTGTGGCCCGGGAAACCACCTTTGTGGTCGCACGCCACCTTTTGTGCTTAACAGTCTGTTTTCAAGGTACCCGGCTACGCGTTTTGACCCTTGAACCTTCGTTTTGCATCGGTGTGGGTTCATTGTTGGCATGGACCCTAGTTTCATTGTTAGGAAGGTGGTACAAGGGTGGGAGACCACCTTTTCTTCTTGGAGACCACCTTTCCCCGGTCGGCCAGTTTTTCTTGACAGGTAAGTGGTCTCCCTCACTTTTGAGCCACAATTTCTGGTCTCCCATACCACCATTGAGTTACATTCACCTGGGAGACCACCAATATGGGTAGGCCGACCATCTTTTAAACTTGAACCTTTTGACCCCTGGTCAGCCGACCAGGGCAAGTTGTCGACTGACCACTTGAACTGGTCGGCCAGCCTTCTGCTTTTTTGTCTCTTTGAGTGCTATCTAGCTGTGTCAGCTGGGAGGCATTTGCCCCATCCTCCGAGGATTGACCCTCTTGTTTTGGATTTTTAAAGAAGTTTGGTCCCTTTTGCTTAGCTTCTAAGAGAAGCTTGACCTTTTGTTGAGCTTCTTGAGGAAGCTTGACCCCTTTGGTCTAGCTTCCCTTAGAAGCTTGGCCTCTTTGCTCCAAGCTTCTTAGAGAAGCTATGGACCTCCTCTTCTATAAGAGGGAGCCTCTCCCTCGTGAGCCAAGGTTGAGAAATTTTGGCTAAGGCATACACCTCTCTCTCTCTATATCATTCTCTTTTGGTGTCCAAAACTCCTAGTTCTTGGCCCCGTTGCACTACACCTCCCTGGTCAACCTAAGCACCTAGGAGCTCATTGTCAGAGGTTGAAGAGTTCCTATTTTGGTCCAAAAGTTGCTGGCCTTCTTCTCTACAAGGGTAAGTCTCTATTTCCCTCTTTGTAGCCTTATTTTGCTTCATAGTTTAGCTCTATTTGCAAGCATATTTAGGCCTTGTCATAAACTGAAAAAATTCTTTTTTTGAGCTTCTAAACATGTTTTTTTAAGGCCATTTTTCTATTTGGGGTCATCTACCCCCTTGCATGCTTCATTTCCTCTTGTTTTGAGCTATGCATTAGAGCATTTGTGTTGGCCTTGGTTTGGCCTTTTAGAAACTGAAATCTAGCGGATTTTTAGTGGCTAACATGTGTTTCTGAGCCTCAAAATCAGAGAGGGGTGACCCTCTCACCCCTTGTTTTGTTTACTAGCTTTGTTGGCCTTACAAAGGAGCCCCGATTTGCATGTTCCAAAGCCATGTTTTAGGCCACTTTTTGTGAGTTTTGTGACCTGCATAGGCTCTGTCCAGAGCCCTTTTTTCCATGTTGAATGTCTATTATGCATGTGTAGAGTAATCCTCTTCAAGACCTTCCAAAGGGGCCTTTACTTGCATGCTTCCTAGACTCATTTCAGGCCCTTTTCAATGAGTTTTAGGGCCCTCATAACCTCTGTCTAGAGGTAGTTTTCCATTTTCTGTGTCCATCATACATGTGTAGAACAACCCTCTCATTGGCCTTTCAAAGGAACACTTCATTCTAACATGTGTTGACTGAGTTCAAGTGGGTTTTTGGTCATATTTTGGCATGCCATGTTTTTGTTTTTGGCTGGTTTGGTGGCCCCTCATGTGCTTCATATACATGTAGTGTAAACCATGCTTACTAGTCTACATTGCATGTTGTTTTGGCCCTTCATGTTAGCACTTTTTGGCCATGCCTTAAACTGATTTTGTGCATGTTTTGGACTGCCTTAACTCTATTTTTGGGTCTCATGGTCGAATGAAGCTTGTTTTGCGTGCTTGTAGTTCAATATCCATGCCTAGCTTTGAGATTTGAAGTCTATTGCATGCATATACTGAGGTGTTTTCATGCTTTGGGGTCATTATACATCATATTTCAGAGCTTATATGAATGCCATATTCCCATGATTTCCACTCTTTAAACGTGTTTGAGAGTTGTGCATAAATGCATCGTTTTCGAACCATTGCACGAGCTTCGTTTCTTTGCATGTTAAGTCATCATTTTGGGCCATTTTCCCACTATTTCAGACCTGCCTAGGGTCTGTTTGGGGCTGGTTTTGCCATTTGTACATTGCTTTGTGTACCTCTAGTGTAACACGCTTCACTAGTTTCGGTATTCAAGCCATCTTGCATGCATTGTGTGACATATTTGCATGATTCGAGACCATTGTACATTATGTTTCAGAGCTAGAAAATGTGTGTTTGCATGCCATACTTCATCCTTTGCCATGCTTAGTTAGAGTTGCAAGTTGTGCCTTTGGATCGGTCCTTTGCATCCGTGTATGTTTGCATGTATTTCGGTTGTCTCATTTCCATCATATGGCCACTGATGTGAGTGTGGTTGAGGTCCACTCATATTGGTGTAAGTCCATCTTGCATTTGTATATGCCATTTAGTTCATGTGCGCATGATAGTCTTCGTAAGTGTATTGTGTATGCCATGTTATGTCACGTGCATTGTGTATGCCATTTTAGCCCATAGCATTGTGTATGCTAGGTTGCATGTTAGTCGCATTGTGTATGCCATCTCATTGCTTTGTGTTTGGAGTAGGGTTTAGTCCGAACACGAAAAATGAGGGACGTTTCGTACTCCAAGTGACGAAACGTGCCTCGATTCTCGGTCGCCGACACTTTTGACTATCCATGATAGAATTGTTGGCTTTACTTGCTTATATGTGCATTCATTTCACATTGAGTCGTGCAATTCGACTTCTCAGCCATCATGTATCGAGATGCGTGATTAGTGGCACGAGAATCGAGGACTACACTCCCTTGAGCTTGTGCAAGGATGGGGAGAGTGGTCATGCACACATTTGTTGAAAATACATTGCCTTTTCTCTCTCTTGCCTTTGTTGCAGAAAAACCAGAAACCAGAGGTGGAAACTGGTCGGCCGACCAGATTTTCTGGCAGGCCGACCACCCTCTTTCGTCTCCACCACAAAGGGTGGTCAGCAGGTGGTCTTCCATGCTAATAACTGGTCGGTGGCCTTCCCAAGGTGGAGTTTCAACCTTCTAGAGCTTTGTGCAAGTTTTTGAGATCAATTGCAAACAAAGGCGAGGCGAGGCATCGTGATGGAATTTCCCGACAAGGCGACCCGAGTATGCATGCATCCTTCATCATTCGGAACAGAGCTGAGGCAGTCCATTGCATGTAGCATAGCATGCTAGTTTACTTTGCTTACCTAATTCATTTGTTAAGTAATTAGTATTGTGTAATAATTCGTTATTTATTTTGGTTGTGTAATATTCTTTCAGACCCTCCGAGAGAGGGCCAATTGTTGTAATAAGTGTGCGTGTGTGTGATGTATGTCTTCCAACCCCACATCTTTCTTCCTTTTATTTACCAGCTTATGATGGTTAGTTTAGGGCATGTTTCAATTAGCATACTTATGATAACATGTTTGCATTCATTCATTTGTCTTGCATGCATCAGGCTCGGCGCATCATACTAACTGCATTGTATTTCAATTCCGAGTTGAATACTTGTTAGTTGTAGCATTTCACATGCCATCTTTAGAATAGCCGAGCCTATTGTAGTTGCATTCCTGCATGTGTTGCATTAGGCATTTCAGCATAGTTAGGATCATGCATGGATTTCTAACATAGCTTCTGTTTTGGCTTGGAGTACTCGGTAAGTGTTTATGCTTTAGCGTGCTTACCATGAGGCTATGTGCTTATGTGATGTACCTGCCTGAATGCCTGTGGGTGAAGGTTGGATTATCTGAATTGGAATAATGCATTAACTGTGAGTTTTAAGCCCACTTGAGAGTGGCAAACCATCACGTTTTCTAAGCCCACCCGAGGGTGGCAAATCTACGTCTTAGCCTACTTGCGGGTAGCACCATCAAACCATTTTCAAAATAAACAAACATGAGATGTGTTGTTCTAATTCAGGCGATCCAGTCTATACTTGTATGTTGTGCGCATCACGTAGTAAATCTAGGCTCATAACCGGAATAAGAATGCATAATGTTTTCAAAACTCAATATCATGGTTAGTAGAGGCCGATCTTTGATCGAGCGAGCGGGGGTGCTCACGAAGTGACCTTCCCCAATCGTACCCAAGTTCCCAAGCCGAGGCAACTTTGCTGATGATGGACACGTAGCCTTCGGCATGAGTCAAGGTTTTCAAAATTCCCCAAAAATAAAATATTTAGGTGGTGACTCTGTAACTGGCAAAGCAGTCCATGTTTGGAACTTCTTTCTAAAAATCTGTTTTCCAAAACGATTTGTCAGATTTGGACTCTTTGATGATTCATCGGTCTTGCATTGCACTCTGCGAGATTAGATATAGGACCGTGACTTTTGAGTCTGAACTGTAGTGAGCCCAACGAACAAAACGTGTAACGCCCTCAAAATAATAACAATAAACCATCAAATAAAACATTCATTGACATATGAAATAACTACATTCTTCAATTCATCAGAGTTTCATTACAAAAGTATTACATGTTAACAACAAAAGCAAAATGCCCTACGGGCTTACAGCTTTCCAAGTTAACACTTGGTTACAACAAAAGAGTACTAACTCATACACATTAAGCCCTTGGCTTGAATTTACATGTAATACATCAAAAATAAAACGACAAAAGTATGTCCGCCTCTAGCCTCCAAAGCTATATCCTTGGAGGTGGCATGCTACCTGCACCTGAAAATGATATTCCCATATAGGGTGAGCCACAGCCCAGTAGAAATACACTAAACCAACCATGAACAATAACTAAAAGATTAGCAATTGATAGATGGCCAACACTGATACATTCACATAAATCACATATTTATGTCATATGACTTATGAGTCCAAGTTACTTTTCATTTTCCCTTTTTCAACAGATAAGCATATAAGCTATATCCACATTCTCAACAGATATGTATAACAACAATATCCCACATTCACAGATAAGCATACAAGCTATATCTACACTTCACAAAGATAAGCATATGAGCTCTATCTCCACTTCTCTAGACAAGCATATGAGCTGTATCTACGGAGTTCATCCCCTATCTTCTCCCAATACTATCCGGTTTAGAGGTACATCCCCCATCTTCCCCTAAACCGCGGAGTACATCCCCCATCTCCTCCTCTACACATAACGTATACAAACACATTGGTTCTATATACAATCACTCAATACATACAGTTAATGTATTCTATCAACCGTCAAATTCCATGACACATTCCATTGATTAGTTTTCATTTGCCTAATCATCATGCATTGTCTACAACAATCACGACTATCCTCCACCGATAGCCCAAAGCAGTTATTTCTAAACAGAAAATAAATGCATAAATGGATATTCAATCAACATTTCAATTCGGTGTGTGATAGATAATTCAACTACACCCTTTAACCCCACGCATCCCCAATCTCAACAATTCTATTTCATCTCCTCATTTCTCACAATTAATTATCCCAATTAATCAATCAATGTAATTAGGTCATTTTCCATAATTACCACTTCAACCCTTAGGTCCCATTTTCATCAATGATTCAACATTAATTCCTTTTTTCTATACCAAACGTGCATCTAGGTTCATTATAAATAAAACCCCAACTTTTGTAAAACAACACAAAAGCCCCAAACTTTCACAAAATTACCAAACCAACCCCAACATCTCAAAATACCAAAATTTAAAGACAAAATCCATAGAGAGGAGTAGGATATCCCTACCTCAAATTCGGAGCTCCAAGGGAGAAGATGACAAAACCCAACGTGCTCCAAATCCCGAAATTTTCATATTAAAATGTAACCCTCGACGATCAACAACTTTTTTGTAAAGGCCAAAGATGAGCAAATCACTCCTACTAGATCAAAACCTAGAGAGAAGGTAGAGTTCTAGAGTGAGAAGCCCAACAATGGTGTTTTTGGAAAAGTAGGAGAGAGAAGAGAAAGTGAAAAAGTGATTTGCAAAGTCAAAACTCGGAACTTAAACCCAGTCGCCCCGCTCGAGCGTCACTCATAGACTCCCGCTCGAGCGTCAACAATCTCGCTCGAGCGGCGGATACACACTCCCAGAACTTTTACAGAACCAGGTCTTCACTCGAGCTTCCAACTCCCCGCTCGAGCGTCCAACTCCACGCTCAAGCGTCCAACACTGCACAGGAAATACTGGATGGGTGCAATTCCCGCTCGAGCGGACAAGCCAAAATCTGGGCAACTAGTTTTGGTTTCTAAACTCAACCAACCTGTAACAAACCTGCCCAACACATCCTATAACTCAAATACGAAGTAAAAAGGATGCAAACAAGATAATAATCAACCACCAACATCCTCGGACACACGTCCGGGTCACCGTACAACAAGGGTAAAACCGGGATCGCTATAACCTCCCCCCTTTAAAGAATTTCGTCCCCGAAATTAAGCACAAGTTTTCAAAAACAAGTTTTCCTCCATTTTAAACAATGTTACATTTTAACATTCAACAATTCGACCCATTACCGGTCATCCCATCCCTTTAACAAGAGGCATTTCACAATATGTAAACAACATATGTACTTTTAACATGCATCAACATTACGCATTTCCTTTCCAATTTCAACGATATATTTGTAGACACCCCATTTTTGACCGACCTTAAGACTCAGACGTCACTGATTGAGCGCCTGGTGATGTTACATAACGTGCTCGTTCAGAAGTTTCAGAGTTGCGGCCGTGAGCCCTGCCTCCGGACTTCCGAACCCTCTTTTGTGCCTTGCTTCGGTTTGCGAACCAGACTCGGTTTTCTCAGTTTCTTTTCCTGAGGGGAGGGAGAGGTCCAGTAGACCATCTCTCGATGTCCGTAGGCTACATTTTGTGGTCGTAGGCCATTTTGCCCATTTCGGAGTCCGGTTCCCGGTTTTCGGAGCCGTCAGGCCGTGTGCCTCGGTTCGGGACCGCTTAACCATCTCCTATTGCTTTGGTTTTTGGTATACTTCCTTTATACTCCCTTTTGAGGGACACTGGGGTACTGAGAAACCCGCTTCGAGGTCGAATACCATTTTCGGTGTTTAACGGGCAGTTTCTGGGGGCCCGAACTGTGTGTTTTGGCCCCCGAACATTCGTTTTGCAATGGTTTTCGTTCATTTTTGGCAGGTACCTTTGTTTTATCACCAGGGAGGTCACTGAAGGGTGGGAGGCCAGTAATTGTTGCAGCAGCCAGTTATACATCCTCCGACGCCCTCCAGCGCCCGTTTTTCACACTTCCGGGCTAATGTTGAACACCTTGGGGTCACATTCTTGAACTTTGAACCACATATTTGTGATGTACACACTTGGGAGGACCCTAAACGTTGGTGGCCGGCCAGTAATTCCACCTGACCCTTTTGACCCCCTCCTTCCAGGCTAATGTTGAACACCTTGGACCCACATTCTTGAACTTTGAACCACATATTTGTGATGTACACACTTGGGAGGACCCTAAAATTTGGTGGTCGGCCAGTAATTCCACCTGACCCTTTTGAACCCCTCTTTCCGAGCTAATGTTGAACACCCTCGAGCCACTTTCTTGGACTTTTAACCACACGGTTGTGTTGTACACACATAGGAGGACACCATCAGTTGGTGGCCGGCCACTAAATCTTCTTGACCCTTTTGACCCCTAGCCGGCCGGCTAGGGGGTGTGGCCGGCCGGCCACCTGCAGCAAAGATACCTGGCCGGCCGAGATCCTTGAACTGTTCGCTTTACAGCTGTAGGGCTTTATCCCCCAGAAAATATCTTTATCCGGGGGATATTTTGTGGGGGAAAGTTTGTCTCCTTTTCCCCCACCTTTACACCCCCTTTTTGGCCCTTATAACCAGCAAGTAATATCACATTTGAGGGGTTGGAAAATTTGTCTTCAAGCTTCAAGATCCATCTCTCCTTCCATCCTTCTCATTTTCCTAAAAAAACCCTAAGTCCCTAATCATCATTTCTTCTACACCACCAAGCTCTACCATCACCACTTCATTTCCAGAAACAAGGAGGGCTTCTCAAAGGCTAAAGAAGCTGCAAATTGGTCCAAGAAGCAACAAAAGCTTTAGTCTTCAAGGGTGAGTAACATTTCTCCTCTTTGACCCTTTTTCTTGATCCATTAGTAAGCCCTATATGCTTTTTGTTTCAAGCTCCGGCCCTAACTGAAAGGGGCCTTCTTTTGAGCTCATTTTCACTTTTCATTAAGGGCTCAACCCTGTTTGAGCCCTCCATGATGCACTTGGTTCATTGATCCTCTTATATGTCATAATCTTGCATGCTATTTTTGGCCCATGAGTAATCTGTTTTTGAGCATGATGTAATCTGTGAATGTTCTTATTTTGGGCCCTTATTCAACATTGTTGAAGGGCCCCTCACCATTTGGTGCCTCCATGTGTCACTTGTAGTTATATCCCTTATTTGACCCCATTTTTGCATAAATTGGCAGCCCCCTTTGCTTCTGTTTTTGGACCTTGGTCCGAACTGAAAGTGGCCTTATTTTGGCCTATACTTCATGTTTCATTAACATTTTTTTTTCTGTTTGATGATTATTTTGTATACTTCATGTTATAGCACCTTTTGAGCCTCAATCTTGTGCTTTCTTTTTAGCATATTTGTATATTGATTTGAGGCTTGTCATATACTGTAAACATTCATATTTTTGGTCCCTCTTCAATGTTGTAGAAGGAAATTTTTCATTTTGGATTTTGCTTATATCACTTGCTTCATTACCCCTCTCTTGGCCCCTATTCTTGCATGCCATTTTTGCCATACCTATGCTTGCTGTTTGGCCATGTTTATAACTGTGAAAATGCCTTTTTTGGGACTGTCTAGCTTCTGCCTTTGCATTGCATGTCCATATTGTGCATGTTTGGCATAGCTATAGGCCATTCCGGATGCCTAATATCGCATTTCGGGACTATTTCATGCATTTGGTGTCATTTCGCCTCATTTCGGGACTGTTTTCCCCCATATTTTGGTGCTGAAATTCCATTAGAATGATTACTTTCCATTTCTATATCATAGTTCGCATTTTTGCATTGCCTCGGATTGCGTGCCCGTGTGCACGCATTTCGAGGCACCTCATTTTTATCCGCCGGCATCCTATGTGAGTGTGGCTGAGGCTCACTCATGTTGGTGTAAGCCCATATCACATTTTCATATCATTTGCATCGCATTCTGTCATTGCCTCGGTTTGCGTGCCCGTGTGCACGCATTTCGAGGCACTTCATTTTCATCCGCCGGCATCCTATGTGAGTGTGGCTGATGCTCACTCATGTTGGTATAAGCCCATATCACATTTTCATATCATTTGCATCGCATTCTGTCATTGCCTCGGTTTGTGTGCCCGTGTGCACGCATTTCGAGGCACTTTATTTTCATCTGTCGGCATCCTATGTGAGTGTGGCTAAGGCTCACTCATGTTGGTATAAGCCCATATCACATTTTCATATCATTTGCATCGCATTCTGTCATTGCCTCGGTTTGCGTGCCCGTGTGCACGTGTTTCGAAGCACTTCATTTTCATCCTCCGGCATCCTATGTGAGCGTGGCTGAGGCTCACTCATGTTGGTATAAGCCCATATCACATTTCCATATCATTTGCATCGCATTCTGTCATTGCCTCGGTTTGCGTGCCCGTGTGCACGCATTTTGAGGCAACTCATTTTTATCCGCCGGCATCCTATGTGAGTGTGGCTGAGGCTCACTCATGTTGGTATAAGCCCATATCATGTTTCCATGTCATTTGCATCGCATTCTGTCATTGCCACGGTTTGCGTGCCCGTGTGCACGCATTTCGAGGCACTTCATTTTCATCCGCCGGCATCCTATGTGAGTGTGGCTGAGGCTCACTCATGTTGGTATAAGCCCATATCACATTTTCAAATCATTTGCATCGCATTCTGTCATTACCTCAGTTTGCGTGCCCGTGTGCACGCATTTCGAGGCACTTCATTTTCATCCACCGGCATCCTATGTGAGCGTGGCTGAGGCTCACTCATGTTGGTATAAGCCCATATCACATTTTCATATCATTTGCATCGCATTCTGTCATTGCCTCAGTTTGCGTGCCCGTGTGCACGCATTTCGAGGTACTTCATTTTCATCCGTCGGCATCCTATGTGAGCGTGGCTGAGGCTCACTCATGTTGGTATAAGCCCATATCACATTTTCATATCATTTGCATCGCATTCTGTCATTGCCTCGGTTTGCGTGCCCGTGTGCACGCATTTCGAGGCACCTCATTTTTATCCGCCGGCATCCTATGTGAGTGTGGCTGAGGCTTACTCATGTTGGTATAAGCCCATATCATGTTTCCATGTCATTTGCATCGCATTCTGTCATTGCCTCGGTTTGCGTGCCCGTGTGCACGCATTTCGAGGCACTCCATTTTCATCCATCGTCCTCCTGTGTGAGTGTGGCTGAGGCTCTCTCATGTTAGTACAAGTCCATGTTGCATTCTATATACCATTTCCATGTCATTTGTATTGCATTCTGTCATTTTCTCGGTTTGCGTGCTCGTGAGCACGCATTTCGAGGCATCTCATTTTTCCATAGCATTGTGTATATTAGGATTGTATCTTAGTTGCATTTCATGCATGTCATGCATATTGCATCGTGTTCGGAATAGGAGTTAGCCCGGACACGGGAAACAAGGTACATTTCGTACTCCGAGTAACGGAATGTGTCTCAATTCCCCAGTCACCGACACTCCGGATTATCCATGATGGAGTTAGGTTTTAGCTGTGTTTCATGTGCATTCATTCTATATTGAGTTGTGCATTTCGACTCCTCGGCCATCATGCCTCGGTATGCGTGATTGGTGGCACGAGGATCGAGACATGCATATATTTGTGCAAATACATTGCTATGCCCCTTTCCTGCTCTCTGTTGCAGCAAAACGAAGAATCAGCAACCTTTTGGGACCTGGCACGCATTTCAAGAACAGGTGTAAACAGAGGCTAATTGGGGCATTCCGGTGGATTTCCGCGCAAGACAACCCGGACATGCATCATCCATCAGAAGCAAGGCAGTCCCTGGCTTGCATGCCAGTTTTATTTTTTTTTAGTTAATTTGTTAATTAATTAGGATCTTGTAATATTTTGGACTGCACTATTCTTTTATTCGGGACTGTAATATTCGGACTGTACTATTTATTCGGACCCTCTGCGCGAGGGCATAATTGTAATAAGTGTGGGTGAGTGTGATGTATGTCTTCCAACCCCACGTCTTTCTCCCTTTTATTTATCCGCTTATGATGGTTAGATTAGGGCATGTTTCAATTAGCATACAGTATGACAGCATGTTTGCATTCATTCATTAGTTTTGCATGCACCGGGCTCGGCGCATCATACTAACTGCATTGTACTTTCAATTCCAAATTGAATACATGATAGTTGTAGCATTTCATATGTCATCTTAGAATAGCCGAGCCTGCCATAATTGCATTTTGCATGTGTTGCATTAGGTATTTCTGTATACTTAGGATCATGCATGATTTCTAACATAGTTTCTATTTTGGCTTGGAGTACTCGGTAAGTTCTACGCTTTAGCATCCTTGCATGCGTGTGAGTGAATGCCATGAATAGCATGCTTACCATGAGGCTAATTGCTTATGTGATATAACTGCCTGAATGCCTGTGGGTGAAGGTTGGGTTACTTAAATTGGGATGAATCATCAAATGTTTCAAACCTACCTGCGGGTAGCAAACCATTTTCAAAAAAGCGAACATGAAATGTTTTGTTCCAATTCAGGTGACTCAGTCTATACTTGTATGCTGTGCGCATCACATAGTAACCTAGGCTAATAACCGGAATAAGAACTCACAATGTTTTCAAAAATAGATATCATGGTTAGTAGAGGCCGATCTTTGATCGGGCGAGCGGGGGTGCTCACGAAGTGACCTTCCCCAATCGTACCCAAGTTCCCGAGCCGAGGCAACTTTGGTGATGACAGACACGTGGCCTTTTGGCACCGAGTCAGGGTTTCCTAAATTTCCCAAAATAAAATATTTAGGTGGCGACTCTGTATCTGGCAAAGCAATCCATGTTTGGCACTTCTTTCAAAAATCTGTTTTCTCAAAACGATTTGCCGGATTTGGACTCTTTGGTTCAGACTTAGAACCGTGACAAACAAAAGTCGAGTCCGAGCTGTAGCGAGGCCCCCCGCGGGCTTGTTACAGTTTCTGGCGACTCTGCTAGGGATTTAGAGAACTTGACTCGAACTCGTGATACCTATTTTTGACTATACTTGTGTGTTTCTTTGCATTGCATTTGCATTGGTGCGCCTAGGACACCGTGTTTGCCATCTGCTATTCCTGAACGGTTTGCCGGAGGCTTGTCTTGTCAAGGCATGACCATAAGGCTGACCGGTTGTGGGCTCTGCCAGTATGGGAACACAAACCCCGGTTTTACCGGGGCACCCTCTTTGACCTTTCGACCTAGTACATATTCGGATCCATAGTGACCATTCCAAATTAGGACAGGTTGCTCACCCGTTTATAGGTTGTTTGAAACCGCTGCGTGCGTAGTGAAACCCTAGCTCCTGACAAAATAGGACAGGGAAACCATACCCCAACATAGGGGTGTTTTGGCTCTCACTTATCTGTTATGTGCTTTAGAGTGCGTCTCTACAGGAATGTATGTATCAGTATATGAGTTTGGGCATCAGGCCTGCGGGCATCAGTTCAGTATTGTCAGTATCAGGCCTGCGGGCATCAGTTCAGCACATGAGTGTGGGTATCAGGCCTGCGGGCATCAGCCAGTATTTGAGGATTAGTTATCTGCGGATATCAGATTCTGTTTTAGGAGACAGGGATAATAATCAGTGTTTGAGGACGGTGTGTATTCAGCTTATCAACTGTGTGTTGATTATGCCCGGCTGTGTGTCATGCATTTTATTTTAAGCTATTATGCTGTCCGTTTATCTGTTTATTTATTTCCTTTTTGCTTTATTTATCTTTTGCTAGGTCAGTTTTAGCACAATTGCTTCCAACCCAGCAGGCATTCCCCAAGCACTTTGGACACGAGGTCGTCGACTCCATCGATCTGAGGATCTAATCGACGGACAGCCAGTGTTCCATTCTCTACCCCCTGTTACTAGAAGAAAGCAGAAAAAGCGCAGTGTATCTGAACAGAGATCACCAGAACAGTGGTTTCCCCCATCAGTGGACAGTCGGATTGAGATCCCCATTGAGACAGATTTGCCAGTAGTTCAGACAAATCGAAACAGTATGACGGCACCAACAGGAGTTGAGGAAATGATGCGCCAAATGCAGGAAACCATGCGGGCCATGCAACAGGATGCCATTCGCCGGGATGAACTCGCCAAGCAATAATCCGAGATTATGACCCAGCAGGCTGAGCTGATTACCCGATTGCAACAGCAGAATGTTGCATCTGCTTCACATCAAGTCCCTCCTCCGGCAGGGGCTCCGTTACCTGAGCAGGCACCTACTGTTCAGAACGCCCCACCAAATGCCCAGAATGCCATGCCGAATATCCAAAACTTACAAGAGGACACGAATCTTCCAACGGGGCCAGCTCCGCCCCCACTTCCACCACAACTGTCCAAGGTCCATGCACCCAATCGCCCCGACTCTCCCTTCGAGTTCGAGGTTGATCATACAGCTCTGAAATTGAGAAAACTTGAGAAACTCTTCAAGAAATCCCAAGGGGTCAAGGCTATGCCGGATATCGAAGACGGATATACCGAGGAGGCCGTAACACTCCCCGATAGGTTCAAAATGCCACAAATCGACCGCTTTGACGGGACCGACAACCCCATGGTCCATCTCCGACTGTTTGCAGACATCTTGCGGCCAATGGGCCTAACACGACCACAGAAGCTTTCATTATTCGGTCGAACCCTGTCGGGTGTGGCCGCCCACTGGTACGCAAAGTTACAAGATGAAGTGAAGAGGAATTGGGATGAAATGGCTGAAGCCTTTGTCGCACAATATTCATACAACACTCAGATCGAGATCACAACTCGTGATCTCGAAACGACAAGGCAAGAGCCCAAGGAAACTTTCTCGGACTTTGTGATCTGATGGAGGGCAAAGGCGTCAATGATGACTCTAAGGCCCACTGACAAAGATCAAATCCGGATGATTGTGCGCAATCTCCACCCGAAGTTGATGCAGAGAATGATTGTAGTCCCCTTCCCTACTTTCGCAGATTTACATGAGATGGGGGTGCAAATCGAAGACGCAATGAAACAAGGTCTGTTTGACCACGATACGGAGCAACCGAGGAGGACTTTCAACCGTAACAACAATGCGGGCCCAAGTGGCGCTGCAAATACAAGAGCCTCGGAAGTTAGTATGGTCACCACCACTCCCCCTCCCCCTGGAGCCAAAGCCATTACCGAATCCACTCCCCCCCTCTTATGACCCAGCAAAATACTGTGCGTATCACCAACAACACGTTCATGACACCGACCGTTGTTACAGATTGCGTCATGAGATCCAGGATCTTATTGACAAACAGGTGATCGCGCCTCCTGATAAACCCAATGTCACAACCAACCCTCTCCCACCACATAACCAAGCTCCTCCTCCCAATAGAATCAATTTTATCCAGACTGGGGTCGCATCTTACGATCCTAGCATCTATATTACGCCCACCCACCTACCCAAGCCGGAGGTGCCCCTCCCCGATTGCACTGACTTCTTGTGCATGGTGGACATCTCCACAACCCAACCAGAACCGATGGTGGTGACCGTCGAAGACGGGGCAAGGCAGATTTTGGGAGAGAGTGAGATTGTTGAATCTGGGACTAGACAGAGTTTTGTTGGGGGAGCCTATGATCCAAGCGAGTATATCCTATCAATGAGCCGAATTGGGCTAGGTATAGAATTTCCAGAGACAGGAGAGCTATGCATGATCCGGGGGGATGGATCTAGGCTATGGGTAGATGATCTGACAGCTGTAGAGGAGGACTTTGCCAACCTGCAATTTTTTGATGACCAGGAACTGGGGGATGCGTCAATCAACTGGTACGATTATGAGGGATCAGCGGAGGCCACTGGATGGCTCGAGGATCAACCAGATGCAGTGGGGGAAGCCCAACCAGAACAGAGCCCGGCAGGGGCAGAGGTATCAGTTGTGGCCGGAATGGCCGAAAGTCAAGTTGTATCGCCGGAGAGCGCCGGTGCTAAGAATTCCGCTCGAGACATAGGCATTATGGATACGGGAATTATTGAACAACCAGCTGTACTGATGCAGCTGGAACGAGAAAAGTTTGAGGAGACTGAGAGAATTAGGAAAGCTAAAGGCCCTGAGGGGACTGAAAGTGCTGTGTGCACGAAGATAGAGAATGCTGCGAGCACGTGGACAGGGAGTACTGCGAGTGCAACTAAACCGGAGCCAGACAGGTGTCTGTTAGCTGCCGATGGAATGTGGTGGGAAGACGATGACTTATGTCTTGCCCACACAGATGAAGACTGGGGAAATAATCAACCGGATGACACTTGGTACCTCGATGAGGTTGACCATATGACAAGAAGTGGGCGGTACTTCAAACCCCCACACCTGGACCAACCCGAGGCATCCGGGAAGGATAGAGAAGCGGAGAAACAGAAGGAGAAGCAGATTGAAGAGGAAGTTGTGCTGAAACAGTTAAAGAAGATACAAGCAGACATCTCCATCTGGGGACTGCTAATGGCATCACAAGTACATAGGGAAGCTGTCCTGTCTGCTATGGACAAGTCCAAACTCTCCATAGACACCACGCCTGAACAGCTGGTTGGGCTGGTTTTTCCGGGAGGAGGTTCCCCGGCATTAACCTTTTCGGACAAGGAACTACCGCCTGAGGGCACAAGCCATAACAAACCTCTCTATATTTCTGTGGAATGTAGAGATAAGTGGATACCGATGGTACTTGTTGATACCGGGTCTGCTATTAATGTCTGCCCGACCAGAACGGCATATGCAATCGGGTTGAAGCCCGTAGATTTCGTCCCAACGACCCAAGTGATCAGAGCATACGACAATACCAGCAGAGAAGTGATGGGGACTGTTAAAATTCAAACCAAGGTTGGCCCAAGACAACACAACATTGAATTTCACATCTTGGACGTCCCCGCAACCTTTAACCTACTTTTGGGGCGGCCGTGGTTGCACCAGGTCAAAGCAGTCTCTTCCACTCTACATCAGATGCTAAAATACCCTCACGAGAAAGGGGTAGCGATTTTTTTGGGAATTCATCAATCCATCCGCCGCCGGAAGTGTCCACACCTGTCTTAGAGATCGAGCACGGCATGGAGGATGTGTTTTTGTCGGGGTTCACTTTGGCCGAGGCTCAAGTGGTGCAGAATGTCATGGCTGTGAATGAGGGTATATACGTTAGTGCTCAATCTATCTACCTCATGAACAAGCTAAAACATACCCTTGGGATGGGATTAGGGAGAAGCGGCCGGAAGGGCGTCTCAGTGTTGGCCGAAGTGCCACACAACCCTCACGCCTTTGGACTGGGTTATCTACCCACCAAAGAGGACTGGGTGAGGAAAGGGAAAGAAATGGCCGGAAGAGCCAGGGCAAAGAAGGCTGGGAAGCCATTTGAGTTAATGCATAGGCCCATCTGGGGCACCCTAAACGGACGCTTCGTCCGGGAGGAGGAAGATTTTCCATTCTGCGGCTTCCCGGAGCCATGGCTAAACGCGGAGGGGAAGCGCGTGCCTGGTTTTGAAATCTTCTTCGACATACAATTATCTGGGGATGACGTTGCCGAAGCGCAGACAGACCCACTAACCGAGGTTGAGCAGTGTGAAGCAATGGATCCTGAGAGCACAGAGCTTGAAATGGGGATAGCACTGGCGTGTCTACTATCAGATCCTCCGATCGGCCAAGAGTGCTTGGGGGATAACTCTTCAGTTTCTATGATTGGAGATGAAATAGCTGCGGGCTTTCCAGCGCCGATCTTGGATGCATCTATCGCACCTTCTCTCATCTGGCAATATGAAGAAGGCTTTTTATCTAGCAGCTCCGGGTCAGGTAGTGAGCTGGAATCTGATTCTACCGAATCTTGTGCGTCGGAATCAGATTCCAGCTCGACTGAGTCTGAGTCCGGTATTCCTGGGGGTGATAACCCGGATGCCACAGTCCTGTCTAGGTCGTCATTTTCATTTTCTTTTGAGTCTGTTGTAACAGAGGAATCTGACGGCTTGGAAATATTTAATGAGAATGATGTGGATGTGGTTTCTGAGTATTTTTCTGTGCCTTTGATTTATTGCTTAAATCAGGATTTTCAAAATTTTGATGAAAACAACGAGGGAGAAATTCCCCCAGTTTTGCAACGATTAATTGATCAAGAGCAGGAAAGATTTGTTAAACCTTTAATGGATGAAATCACTACTGTGAATGTTGGTATTGAGAAGGACCCGCGGCTGGTCCAGATCGGGTCCACGTTGTTTTCGGAGGAGCGCGAGCGCTTAGTCGCTTTATTAAAAGATTTCAAAGATGTTTTTGCGTGGTCCTACGAAGACATGCCTGGAATCGATCCTGAGATTGTACAGCACCGGATCCCTCTTGACCCCGAGGCCCGCCCTGTCAAACAGAAACTCAGAAGGATTCGCCCGGACTGGGCCCTCAAAATTAAGGAAGAGGTCACCAAGCAAATTGACGCAGGGTTCCTGCTGGTATCTGAATACCCAACTTGGTTGGCCAATATTGTTCTGGTGCCAAAGAAGGATGGCAAAATTCGGGTCTGTGTAGACTTCAGAGATTTGAACAGGGCCAGTCCGAAGGACGACTTTCCCTTGCGACACATTGATGAATTGGTGGATTTCACGGCAGGACACGCCTTGCTTTCGTTTATGGATGGTTTCTCAGGCTATAATCAGATAGTGATGGCACCCGAAGACCGGGAGAAGACTGCGTTCACTACCCCGTGGGGTACATATTGTTATAGAGTGATGCCATTCGGGTTGAAAAATGCTGGAGCTGCGTATTAACGGGCAGCAACTACAATATTGCATGATATGATCCATAAAGAGGTCGAGGTGTATGTGGACGACATGATTGTCAAGTCCAAAGATAGAGAGGGCCACTACACCGCCTTACAAAAATTCTTTCAAAGGATCAAAGAGTTTCGGCTGCGACTGAATCCCCAGAAATGCACGTTTGGTGTTACAGCAGGGAAGATGCTAGGGTTTCTGATTACACAAAGGGGCATCGAGGTCGACCCTTCCAAAATCAAGGCCATCTTAGAAATGCCACCACCAAGGACTGAAAAGGAGGTGCGAGGCTTTCTGGGTAAAGTGCAATTCATAAGATGGTTTATTTCTAAATTAACCTTGACTTGTGAACCACTTTTTGGTCTCCTGAAGAAAGGAAATAAATTCCAATGGGACGGCCGATGTCAAGCAGCTTTTGAGCAGATCAAAGAGTATCTACAGAACCCGCCCGTGTTGTCACCACCAGAGCCGGGGAGACCGTTGATATTGTACCTTTCGGTAACTGAGACTACCATGGGCTGCATGCTCGCGCAGGAGTCAGAAGACAAAGTGGAAAGGGCCATATACTATCTGAGCAAAAAGATGCTGGATTACGAAACCCGCTATACACCGCTGGAAAAGGCTTGTTTGGCCTTGGTATGGGCAACCAGGAAGCTGCGGCACTACCTGTTAGCTCACTCTGTAATGTTGGTTTCGCGTTTGGATCCCATCAAATATCTCTTCGAGAAACCAGCACTTACGGGTAGGCTAGCTCGTTGGCTGCTGTTGCTCTCCGAATTTGATTTGAAGTATGTAACACGCAAGTCAGTAAAAGGGAGAGCGGTAGCGGAGTTCCTTGCCGACCACCCGGTTGAGGGGGATGAAGCGGTTGAGTATCTATTCCCAGATGAAGCCATTCTGCACGTCGAAGATGAAACTTGGACGATGTACTTTGACGGAGCGTCAAACCAGTATGGGTACGGGATAGGGGTGTTACTGATAGCGCCTGATGATTCCCGTATCCCTTTAGCATTCAAGCTCCAGTTCAAAGTTTCCAACAATGAAGCAGAGTATGAGGCATGTATTGCTGGCCTGGAAGCAGCCCTGGAACTAGGGGCAAGACGGTTGGACGTCATTGGGGACTCAAACCTTGTTGTGTCTCAAGCAAAAGGAGATTGGAAAGTCAAGGAGGAAAGGATGATAATCTACCACCAAACCTTGGATTTGTTAATTCCTCGGTTTGAGAAGCTAAATTTCACCCACCTCGTAAGAGAGAACAACAGGTTTGCAGATTCACTAGCAACTCTATCTTCTATGATAGACATCCCGTCCGGAGTCCGGATGCATCCAGTCATTATTGATCAGAAGTTTGCGCCAGCATACGAGTCGATTTCCACCATAGATGAGGTTCAAGACGACAACCCCTGGTATTACGACATCTGGAACTTCTTGGAGAAGGAGACGTATCCACTAGGGGCAAATGCCAAGGATAAGAGGGCCATCAGGAGAATGGCTGCTCAGTTTATCATCTGCGGGGGTAAGCTGTACAAAAGGGGTCATCTGGGAATGCATAAGCTCTGTGTAGAAGCTGAAGAGTCGAAGCGCCTGATGGAAGCCATCCATGGGGGAGAGTGCGGTGCACACATGAATGGAGTAATGCTGGCCAGAAAGATCCTCAGACAGGGCTACTACTGGTCAACCATGGAGGAGGATTGTATTAGTTTTGTTCGGCGATGCCACAAGTGTCAAATTCATGCAAACCGCATGAACATCCCGCCGTCAAAGCTGTACAACATGACTTCACCATGGCCTTTTTCAGTCTGGGGAATTGATGTGATCGGAGCTGTTACCCCGAAGGGGTCAAACGGGCATGAGTTTATCCTGGTAGCGATAGATTATTTTACAAAGTGGGTCGAGGCCCAATCATACGCGGTGTTGAAGGCGTCGCACGTCGCAAAGTTCATCAGAAACAATATCATCTGTCGCTACGGGGTGCCAAACGAGATAATTTCAGATAATGGTTCCCACTTCAAGAAAGAAGTGATAGACTTGTTGGAGAAATACAATGTGGCTTTCCATAAGTCATCTACATACAGGCCGCAAACCAACGGAGCGGTTGAGGCCGCCAACAAGAATATCAAACATATACTGCAGAAGATGGTGGGAACCTATCGAGATTGGCCAGACAAGCTGCCATTTGCTCTGTGGGGCTATAGGACTTCAATCAGAACTTCTACTGGAGCGACTCCGTATTCATTAGTCTATGGAATGGAGGCTGTTCTACCCATCGAGATTGAGGTTCCGTCGTTACGAGTATTGGCTGAGTGCCAAATAGCCGAAGCAGATTGGCAGCAAAGCAGATTCGAAGAACTCATGCTCTTTGATGAAAGAAGACTGAAAGCACTGTACCACATCCAAGGCTATCAACGCAGAATTGCCCTGGCTTTCAACAAGAAGGTTAAGTCCAGGAATCTGAAAGAAGGAGATTTGGTGCTCAAAGACAACCGAGCTCCCATCCACGACCCAAGGGGCAAGTTCAAACCCAATTGGACTGGTCCTTACATCATCAAAGCTATCTGGTCAGGTGGAGCTGTGGTTCTGATGGATCTAGATGGCTTGGAGTTCTCACAACCGATCAATATGGACAAGTTGAAGAAATACTATCCTTGAGAGGCTCGCTAGGCCGAAAACCCGAAAGGGCGACCTAGGCAAAAGTCAGAGCACAAAAAATTAGAAAATATAAAAACTGAGCTCGCAAGGTTGAAAACCCGCAAAGGGCGGCCTTGGCAAAAGTTAGAGCGCAAAAGGAGAGTGAAAATACTCGAGTGAACCTTAGCCTGAACTACGTAAGGCTTGATTCCTATCTTTGGGATACGTAGGCAACTTCACCTCGAAGTTCAGCCATAAACGCTTCCCCGATCAACTTTGTCCATTTTGATCATCTCAGTCATCTTTATCCATCAGCATTTATCGCGATCTCCGGTACAGTGCTGTTCAAACTAGGGGCAACTTTCCGTTGCTGCGGTGGTGCAAAGTTACTCAGACTAGGGGCAACTTTCCGTTGCCATGCAGTGCCGCATTGTTTTTCAGACTAGGGGCAACTTTCCAGTTGCAGGGATCTGGGGTTGTGCATCTCAGTGACAGATTTTCGGCGTGTTCATTTCTGATCCACATCGAAAATAGTTTTGAAAAGTTTTAATAAAAGTTGACTTTGTTCAAATTAATCTTTTTACGACTAAGACTATTTTTGGACCAAAGCGGAAAATTTTCAGTACCACCACTTTCAATTTCATTGATTTCAAAACTGAGTTCTCCTGCTCTTGCATTACAATCGAGGTTGCTTTTTAGTACATTCATAAAGAAAACTTGAAAATACTAATAAAGCAATAAATTTGGGGCATAGTTGAATCAAGTATCTCTACGTCCCCTCCCAGGGCTGGACGAAGCATCTGATGCCAAGCTAGGCCCAACCTGTGCCTCCTTATTGAGCCAATCCAAGCACTCATCGGACAAAGTGCAACTGAAAGAAGAAGCAGGGGCCAGGAGCTCTCTAGTCCTCCATGCTGTGGTATATCGGGCGAGCTGTGCACCCCGGACCGGGAAAGCAGCTGGGTACTCAATCCCCTCCGGCGGGCAGGTCTGATCATGACCAAACTGACGCAGGAACCGGAACGGAAAATAGAATACGCAGTGGGTTAGACCAATCAATTGGATCCCAATCAGCCGAGACATACTATAGCTCATTGCCGGGAGGTTGAGCCAAGGACAACGCCAAGCAATGCCGTCTGCGGACAAATTGCACATCCAGTCAAACCACCACTTTTCGTCAAGAGCATTGACTAGGCGCTGCCGAAAGAAGTAGCCTCGAGCTGAATAAGCTGGGCAAGAGTCCACAACCTGCAACTTGTCCATTAACCATACCTAGGGGAGGGATGGAAAATGAGAGAATAAAGAATAGAGAGATGTACAATGAGAGAAAAGTAAGACAAGGGTTTTGTGAGAAAAACCGAGCCTGAGGGTCGAGTGATGTGAGCAAATATACATGTAAGGTTGGGTGGGAAACATTACCTGCAGTAGCAGTGGACTCCCAGCAAACCTAGTCGCCTCCCGGCGATAGACAGAATCTAACCCCATCAGTGTCTCGGCCAAGGTCATGGCAATACAGCTCTTTCCTTCTCTCAAGCCTTGGGCAACTTCAATCAGGCGAATGCTAGCCCCGCCGAAGCCCGAAGAAAGCAGAAAGTGAGACAACAAACATAAGCAGAGGGCGTGTTGCCGGAAACCCTGCCAATAATGGTTGCTGCGGTCACCGGCGTCGGAAAAACGATGGATCAAGCCAAGGATGTCCAGTTCCCCACTGCAGATTAGAGATCGAGCATCATGCGCCGTGAGCCCACACATCCGCCCTAAAGCCTGGGCGTGGCCAAAACGGAGCTGGGGCAAGATCACTTCAGAGTATTCAGATTCCATCAAAACCTGAAAATCTTCGAAAGTAGGACACATCTCTTGGCCGCCAAAGCTAAAAACGTGCGTCACTGGGTTCTAGAACCTTGCCGCGGCATGGAGAAAAGGGAGCTGTAACGGGGTACGGCTCAGCGTGAATAGTGCATTCAAGCCGAAACCCCGGAAGTTCAGCTTTTCCGAGCCATCTAGAGAAGAGATCCAAGATGTGAGATTTTCCGCGAGAAACGCCTCCATCTTTGTGTAAAACTAAGATGAAATGAATGTTCCCGAAGTTGAGGCTTTTATAGAGGGAAAAACACTATTCACGGGGACACGTGTCAAAAACCAGGTGGCTGCAGGAATAAGTGGCCGGCCGGCCACCTTTTCTGGCTGGCCAGCCATTTACTTTTTACAAAACTGGCCGGCCAGTTGTCTCTCTCCACAAAATTGGCCGGCCGGCTCCCAAAGGTGGCCGGCAATGCTGCAGTGTATCTCCTTGGCCCTGTTTTACTCTTCGAGGGGAAGTTTCAAGCATTTCCATGCAACGGGAGAGTCAAAGGCCTTCATCTCCCTCCGTTTCGGATGCGTTCCGGTGCCCAGATTGTCCGAAGTACACTCTGTTATTGCTGAGTTTTGTTTATCGAGTTGTTGTTTTGATTATCGAGTTGTTGTTTTGCTTATCGAGTTGTTTGTCGAGCGGACGTGTTTCGTGTTTTTTTTTTGAGTCATTGCCCTTTGTTTAAACAATCTTTGTTTAAAGTCTTGTTTATTTACGTTGTCAACACTGTTGTTTTTGCTTATCGAGTTGTAAACTTCCTAAGGTTCTGTTATATCTTAGTAAGTTGAGTTGCTTAGTTTGTTGCGTCGGTTCACTACCTGACTTGGTGATTACACAGTGCGCATTCCCATTCAATTTCATTTTTGTGCGAAATAAAATGATGCGATACGATGCTAAAAGTTTAAAATACAAACACCTTTTCAAAAGCTATTTCATTCCATCATGCTTTACAACGAACAAAGGTACAAGTTTTACGAAAAATAAAACTGCCTAACAATGTGCAAAGTGCTACAAACTACTAGCAGAAAGGAAAATAAAGCAGGAAACGGCAGCATCAATGTCCTCGGGAGCGGGAATGAGAAGCACTCCTCATCCTCTTTTGCGGGACAGCCTTTGCACCATCATCATCATCTGGGTCAGAACCGTCGTCCTCAGGATTCCCCTCAGCCTCGTCCCCACTCCCCGGACCAAGACCGGAGCCCTCCTCCTCGGCAGACGTCTCGGACTGACGATCTGTGGCCTCCTCCTCATCAGGCTCCGCCTCTACAACATGAGCCCTGCGTCTGCGGACAGGCCCTCCTCGAACTCCGCGAAAAGGCCTGGATGGCCTAGCTCCTCGAAAAGGCCTGGATGGCCCAGCTCCCTGAGAAGGCCCAGATGGCCCAGCTCCGTAAGAAGACCCAAATGGCCCAGCTCCCCAAGGGGACCCAGGTGGCCCGGCTCGCGGCGAAGCATATACAGGAGGTATCTGAAAATGAAAAAATTCAATACATCAGTTCAAATATGAAAATCAGATGCGAGTACAGTATATGAGTGGGGTGTGTGTCGAATGTGCTCTACAGTGCAGAAGAATGCTTAAAACCAATGTGTCATCAGAAATATGATAAATACAAGAAAGATAAACAGTACCTACGCACCCATAGCGGATAGATGTGTCTCTCTCCGAAGGACCATGCCCTCAAGCGAGGCCATCACCCCGAGAATCTCATCCACATACTCAACCGGAGGCTGCAAATACAAAGGAAAAACTATCAGTAAAGGAATAAATGTCCAAGTACCCGACTGATAAATCAAAGCTATAAATCATACCGGTGGCGAATCAGGATCCCTGACATATCTATGGTCAGGAAGTGGAGGCTCTAGCGGAATCGGGTAGGGAGTCCCGAAACGCCATCCCGTCAACTCGAACGGCATGTCCGGCCATCCAGGATGAGGATAGGTCGGAGTAACCGGAGGAATCGGTCTACCCCCACCTCTAGATGTACCAGCCCCGCTGGCAGAAGGGGCGTCTGCAGCCCGAGCCCGAGCCTGGCCCGAGGATGACATACCGGCAGGCCTCATCATCGGGATACAAGCTCCCGTCAATGGAGGCATCAAATATATGTGACGGTAAGTGGCGTAGTCCCCCTCCTCAATATATAGTAAAGCATCGCTACCCAGCATAGCGCCGACTACCTCCAAGTAAGAGAGCCTGTCAGCAGTCCGCATACTGACTGGGGGTACTGCGGGAGGATCCTGAGAAAGATACCCCCATACCTGACGCAGAAAGCGTTCCCCCAGGAACCATGCCCTGCCAACCGGCCCTTCGAGCAGGACCCTATACTGGGAGATGTCCGACCCTCCGGTATACTGAAGTCGGAGACCATCACCCAGGGACACCCAGGGCTGCCATGTGATCTGCGGATGATAAATGCATAAACCAATCAGAAATCGAGAATATACAGAGCAAATCAAAGATGAAAATGAAAGGAACTGAAAGTTCTGAGGTACCTCTGAATGTCGCACAGTGTCAAAGTACTGTCGCAGGTAAAGGAGGGTCTCTCGAGGTCTCGGCCGATGCGGGCCCTCAAACACCAGAGAATATGGGGTCATGGGAAGCCCTGCCACCTCCAACTCTGGGGCTAATGCTGGGAAGTATACATAGACCCATAACTGGGAAAAGCAGTGCAGAATGTAAGTACGAAATGCTGAGAGCAAAATATAGACTGTAAAAGTGCACTGTGTGTGCAATGTACAAGTGATGAAAAGCAAAAATGTAAATCAAGGGGACAGAAAAGTACCTCCCAGCCTCTCCAGTAGCCGCCGAGTAAATCGCCCCGCCCGCGGGAGGTCGCGCTCATATAAAAGTAAAGGGTAGCCAGGCCAGCGCCACCCTAGTCAAATCTACTGACCTGTGATAGGTCAACCAAAGCGCTCAGCAGATATAACCCGACTGTGTTCCCTCTATCGGCAAACAGGGTAGTCTCGAAGAGGAACATAAGGAAACCACGGGCGTACTGCTCCGTCTCCTCAGGAGTCTCGGGCACCATCTCCGCCCGCCGGAAGTGGGAAGAGAACCAAGTGTATCGGACTCTCCCAGAAACCCTGTTAACAGGCGGGCAAGCCCCCAATAGATATGTCCAGGCGGCCTCCCACTCGCCCATATCCTCATCATAGGGAATGGGCCAACCTCCTATGTCTAAGCCAGTCAACACAGCGAAGTCTAGAGACGTCATGGTCATGTCCCCGGTAGCAGAGAAATGAAAGGAGTTGGTGGTGTCCCACCATCTCTCTACCAATGTTGCCATCAATGTCCTCCTGGCGGAGCAACGTGACAACCCAACGCAGAAGGGCCCGAACCCTGCCAAGTCTATCAAATCTCGGACACCCTCCGGGAGTTCAGCGTACCAGTCCCGCGCGGCGGTGGAACCGTATCCCCGTACGCTGCGAGAACCAACCTGCATTCAGAATGAATACATGTGTCAATAACGAAATGAATATGGGCTGTGTGCCGATGAAATGAAATGGGTTGTGTACCGATGAAGTAAAATAAGCTACGTGCAAATTTTAATTGTGGGCTGCGTGTTCACTATCTATCTGGGCTGCGTGTTCAGAAAATTTAAAGTTTAGGCTGCGTGTTCAACTTTCAGTTAAATTGTGGGCTGCGTGTTCACTATCTATCTGGGCTGTGTGTTCAGAAAATTTAAAGTTTGGGCTGCGTGTTCAACTTTCAGTTAAATTGTGGGCTGGGTGTTCACTATCTATCTGGGCTGCGTGTTCAGAAAATTTGAAATTTGGGCTGCGTGTTCAACTTTCAGTTAAATTGTGGGCTGCGTGTTCACTATCAACTGGGCTGCGTGTTCAGAAAATTTGAAATTTGGGCTGCGTGTTCAACTTTCAGTTAAATTGTGGGCTGCGTGTTCACTATCAACTGGGCTGCGTGTTCAGAAAATTTAAAGTTTGGGCTGCGTGTTCAACTTTCAGTTAAATTGTGGGCTGCGTGTTCACTATCTATCTGGGCTGCGTGTTCAGAAAATTTAAAGTTTGGGCTGCGTGTTCAACTTTCAGTTAAATTGTGGGCTGCGTGTTCACTATTCAACTGGGCTGCGTGTTCAGAAAATTTAAAGTTTGGGCTGCGTGTTCAACTTTCAGTTAAATTGTGGGCTGCGTGTTCACTATCTATCTGGGCTGCGTGTTCAGAAAATTTGAAATTTGGGCTGCGTGTTCAACTTTCAGTTAAATTGTGGGCTGCGTGTTCACTATCAACTAGGCTGCGTGTTCAGAAAATTTGAAATTTGGGCTGCGTGTTCAACTTTCAGTTAAATTGTGGGCTGCGTGTTCACTATTCAACTGGGCTGCGTGTTCAAAAAATTTAAAGTTTGGGCTGCGTGTTCAACTTTCTATCAGTGTGGGTTGCGTGTTCACTATTCAACTGGGCTGCGTGTTCAGAAAATTTAAAGTTTGGGCTGCGTGTTCAACTTTTTATCAGTGTGGTCTGCGTGTTCACTATTCAACTGGGCTGCGTGTTCAGAAAATTTTAAGTGTGGGCTGTGTGTTCACTTTCGAATTCGGGCTGTGTGTTCGACAAATCAGTGTTTGAGCCGTGTGTTCACCTCTTAACTAATGTGTACTGTGGGTTCGCAATTAATTAATGAGCTGAGTGTTCAGAAATTCGAATGTTTAAAATACGTGTTCGGGATGCAAGCAAAGTACAATGTCATAAGCTAAACTGCGTGTTCAAGGAGGGTAAAGGTGCGAAATGTACGAAAAAAATGCAGAAAACGAAGTAAATACCTCTCGGGCCTCATGAGAGAGGTGATGCTCCGGCTCTCGGAGAAGCAGATCCCCAGGTGCTCGCTCGTCAAAGCTAGTGAAGTGACGGAAGACGGCACGAGGGAGGACATGTGCTGGCGGGTTGTACCTCCCAAGAATAAAAGGTAGGGTCCTCGGGGGTAGGGTCATGGGATCAAAATCGTCCCCGGCACCTGGAAAACCTCCGCCGTGGGGAGAATTACCTGCCATTTTCAAAGAATCTGCAAAAGGAGCAAAAATGAGCGAAAATGAGCCAAAATTGGAAAAAGTCAACAAAAGTCAACTCTCGGGAAATGAAAAAGTCAACAAAAGTCAACTCCCGAGAAAATCTTCCAAATATTGAGACAAACTTACCTCAAGTGGCGAAAATGCGGAAAGAAGCTCCGAAACCGAAATTTAATCGCTTCAAATTGCTTGAAACTGAATATTTTTGCGAAAACAATTTGCGCGAGGCGTTGGGAAACGCGTATGAAACTCGGATCTGGAGAAGAAAGTGTTGTAGGAGGCAAGAAAGGAAGGGATCTCGGCTGCATTATATAGGCTCCAAGTTTTGGAATGAAGGAGCATCAAAAAGGAGGTGAAAATACCAAAATGCCCGCGGATTTGGGCAGGTGGCCGGCCGGCCACCTTTACTAGCCGGCCAGCCATTTCCTTTTTGGAAAACCGGCTGGCCAGCCTTTTACTTTATGGAAAACTGGTCGGTGACCTCCCCTTGGGAAGATAAACGGCCGGCCATGTCCCCCACATGCCCACCTAGCTCTCTGCAAATTTTGAGGAAGATTGGAGTTCCCGGGACCTGAAAAAGTTCAAGAAAAGTGCACTTTTCTGTCGCAAAATGATCTGCCGGGACTTCAGCTTCAAGTTCTGACATATGTCTCATCATCATTCATCGAAATCGAAGTGTATCCTTTTTGAATGAGTTGTAACCTTTCCGGGAAGCAGATTGGAGGCCGTGATCGAGTCGCCTTCGCCGAAACACGCATTTCCATACTCGTTACTTCATGACAAACGGGCACCCTGATTCATGCTCGTTTCACACTATCATGCACATAACTTGCATTCTCATGAGCATACCTGCATTGACGTACACATTTCTTGATATTGGCATACCTCTATGTTTGAGCATGCGTTGTCACGCATGTTCCACTCTTGCATTGCGATGCATTCACTCACCGGCACTGCGTGTGTCAAACTTCCAGAATCACATTGGATATATGTTGGTAGCATATTGTACTTGTTGCAATTTCTCTCTTTTGCAGGCACGATATTGTATGTACGGTTCAATTGAGGCTGGTGCGACCAGACGAATCGCGCAGGTATTGTATCTTCTCCGTGTGAGACGTGGCGGGGATTGAATAATCCTCCGCATTCTTAACTGCATGAAATGTAGTTGTTGCTTTGCATTCTTGCTTAAAACTGTTGCATCTATTTGCGAATACTTGCTTCATTACAGCTTGCTGCATTTGCATGATCATTGAGTTATGTTCGGCTTCTTGCATATCATTTGCATTTTGCCCCCGCCTGCGGGCATGCCTGCGGGCACATCTCTATTTATCTTGTATGTTTGTCTAAGTCTTCGGCCTTGTCAAAAATGGGTCGTCTCTGGGCTTTGACATTCACTCACGTCACTTGTGACTTCCGAGTTCTGTCAAAGAGGGGCAACTGTAGACACCCCATTTTTGACCGACCTTAAGACTCAGATGTCACTAATTGAGCGACTGGTGATGTTACATAACATGCTCGTTCAGAAGTTTCAGAGTTGCGGCCGTGAGCCCTGCCTCCGGACTTCCGAACCCTCTTTTGTGCCTTGCCTCGGTTTGCGAACCAGACTCGGTTTTCTCGATTTCTTTTCCTGAGGGGAGGGAGAGGTCCAGTAGACCATCTCTCGATGTCCGTAGGCTACATTTTGTGGTCGTAGGCCATTTTGCCCATTTCGGAGTCCGGTTCCCGGTTTTCGGAGCCGTCAGGCCGTGTGCCTCGGTTCGGGACTGCTTAACCATCTCCTATTGCTCTGGTTTTTGGCATACGTCCTTTATACTCCCTTTTGAGGGACACTGGGGGCTGAGAAACCCGCTTCGAGGTCGAATACCATTTTCGGTGTTTAACGGGCAGTTTCCGGGGCCCCGAACTGCGTGTTTTGGCCCCCGAACATTCGTTTTGCAACGGTTTTCGTTCATTTTTGGCAGGTACCTCTGTTTTATCACCAGGGAGGTCACTGAAGGGTGGGAGGCCAGTAATTGTTCCAGCAGCCAGTTATACATCCTCCGACGCCCTCCGGCGCCCGTTTTTCACACTTCCGGGCTAATGTTGAACACCTTGGGGTCACATTCTTGAACTTTGAACCACATATTTGTGATGTACACACTTGGGAGGACCCTAAAAGTTGGTGGCCGTCCAGTAATTCCACCTGACCCTTTTGACCCCCTCATTCCAGGCTAATGTTGAACACCTTGGACCCACATTCTTGAACTTTGAACCACATATTTGTGATGTACACACTTGGAAGGACCCTAAAAGTTGGTGGCCGGCCAGTAATTCCACCTGACCCTTTTGAACCCCTCTTTCCGAGCTAATGTTGAACACCCTCGAGCCACTTTCTTGGACTTTTAACCACAGGGTTGTGTTGTACACACATAGGAGGACACCATCAGTTGGTGGCCGGCCACTAAATCTTCTTGACCCTTTTGACCCCTAGCCGGCCGGCTAGGGGGTGTGGCCGGTCGGCCACCTGCAGCAAAGATACCTGGCCGGCCGAGATCCTTGAACTGTTCACTTTACAGCTGTAGGGCTTTATTTCCCAGAAAATATCTTTATCCGGGGGATATTTTGTGGGGGAAAGTTTGTCTCCTTTTCCCCCACCTTTACACCCCCTTTTTGGCCCTTATAACTAGCAAGTAATATCACATTTGAGGGGTTGGAAAATTTGTCTTCAAGCTTCAAGATCCATCTCTCCTTCCATCCTTCTCATTTTCCTAAAAAAACCCTAAATCCCTAATCATCATTTCTTCTACACCACCAAGCTCTACCATCACCACTTCATTTCCAGCAACAAGGAGGGCTTCTCAAAGGCTAAAGAAGCTGCAAATTGGTCCAAGAAGCAACAAAAGCTTTAGTCTTCAAGGGTGAGTAACATTTCTCCTCTTTGACCCTTTTTCTTGATCCATTTGTAAGCCCTATATGCTTTTTGTTTCAAGCTCCGGCCCTAACTGAAAGGGGCCTTATTTTGAGCTCATTTTCACTTTTCATTAAGGGCTCAACCCTGTTTGAGCCCTCCATGATGCACTTGCTTCATTGATCCTCTTATATGTCATAATCTTGCATGCTATTTTTGGCCCATGAGTAATCTGTTTTTGAGCATGATGTAATCTGTGAATGTGCTTATTTTGGGCCCTTCTTCAACATTGTTGAAGGGCCCCTCACCATTTTGTGCCTCCATGTGTCACTTGTAGTTATATCCCTTATTTGACCCCATTTTTGCATAAATTGGCAGCCCCCTTTGCTTCTGTTTTTGGACCTTGGTCCGAACTGAAAGTGGCCTTATTTTGGCCTATACTTCATGTTTCATTAACATTTTTTTTTCTGTTTGATTATTATTTTGTATACTTCATGTTGTAGCACCTTTTGAGCCTCAATCTTGTGCTTTCTTTTTAGCATATTTGTATATTGATTTGAGGCTTGTCATATACTGTAAACATTCATATTTTTGGTCCCTCTTCAATGTTGTAGAAGGAAATTTTTCATTTTGGATTTTGCTTATATCACTTGCTTCATTACCCCTCTCTTGGCCCCTATTCTTGCATGCCATTTTTGCCATACCTATGCTTGCTGTTTGGCCATGTTTATAACTGTGAAAATGCCTTTTTTGGGACTGTCTAGCTTCTGCCTTTGCATTGCATGTCCATATTGTGCATGTTTGGCATAGCTATAGGCCATTCCGGGTGCCTAATATCGCATTTCGGGACTATTTCATGCATTTGGTGTCATTTCGCCTCATTTCGGGACTGTTTTCCCCCATATTTTGGTGCTGAAATTCCATTAGAATGATTACTTTCCATTTCTATATCATAGTTCGCATTTTTGCATTGCCTCGGTTTGCGTGCACGTGTGCACGCATTTCGAGGCACCTCATTTTTATCCGCCGGCATCCTATGTGAGTGTGGCTGAGGCTCACTCATGTTGGTGTAAGCCCATATCACATTTTCATATTATTTGCATCGCATTCTGTCATTGCCTCGGTTTGCGTACCCGTGTGCACGCATTTCGAGGCACTTCATTTTCATCCGCCGGCATCCTATGTGAGTGTGGCTGAGGCTCACTCATGTTGGTATAAGCCCATATCACATTTTCATATCATTTGCATCGCATTCTGTCATTGCCTCGGTTTGCATGCCCGTGTGCACGCATTTCGAGGCACTTCATTTTCATCCGCCGGCATCCTATGTGAGTGTGGCTGAGGCTCACTCATGTTGGTGTAAGCCCATATCACATTTTCATATCATTTGCATCGCATTCTGTCATTGTCTCGGTTTGCGTGCCCGTGTGCACGCATTTTGAGGCACTTCATTTTCATCCGCCGACATCCTATGTGAGTGTGGCTGAGGCTCACTCATGTTGGTATAAGCCCATATCACATTTTCATATCATTTGCATCGCATTCTGTCATTGTCTCGGTTTGCGTGCCCGTGTGTACGCATTTCGAGGCACTTCATTTTCATCCGCCGGCATCTTATGTGAGCGTGGCTGTGGCTCACTCATGTTGGTATAAGCCCATATCACATTTTCATATCATTTGCATCGCATTCTGTCATTGCCTCAGTTTGCGTGCCCGTGTGCACGCATTTCGAGGCACCTCATTTTTATCTGCCGGCATCCTATGTGAGTGTGGCTGAGGCTCACTCATGTTGGTATAAGCCCATATCATGTTTCCATGTCATTTGCATCGCATTCTGCCATTGTCTCGGTTTGCGTGCCCGTGTGCACGCATTTTGAGGCACTTCATTTTCATCCGCCGGCATCCTATGTGAGTGTGGCTGAGGCTCACTCATGTTGGTATAAGCCCATATCACATTTTCATATCATTTGCATCGTATTCTGTCATTGCCTCGGTTTGCGTGCCTGTGTGCACGCATTTCGAGGCACTTCATTTTCATCCGCCGGCATCCTATGTGAGCGTGGCTGAGGCTCACTCATGTTGGTATAAGCCCATATCACATTTTCATATCATTTGCATCGCATTCTGTCATTGCCTCGGTTTGCGTGCCCGTGTGCACGCATTTCGAGGCACCTCATTTTTATCCGCCGGCATCCTATGTGAGTGTGGCTGAGGCTCACTCATGTTGGTATAAGCCCATATCATGTTTCCATGTCATTTGCATCGCATTCTGTCATTGCCTCGGTTTGTGTGCCCGTGTGCACGCATTTCGAGGCACTCCATTTTCATCCATCGGCCTCCTATGTGAGTGTGGCTGAGGCTCTCTCATGTTAGTACAAGTCCATGTTGCATTCTATATGCCATTTCCATGTCATTTGTATTGCATTCTGTCATTTTCTCGGTTTGCGTGCTCGTGAGCACGCATTTCGAGGCATCTCATTTTTCCATAGCATTGTGTATATTAGGATTGTATCTTAGTTGCATTTCATGCATGTCATGCATATTGCATCGTGTTCGGAATAGGAGTTAGCCCGGACACGGGAAACGAGGTACATTTCGTACTCCGAGTAACGGAATGTGTCTCAATTCCCCAGTCACTAACACTCCGGATTATCCATGATGGAGTTAGGTTTTAGCTGTGTTTCATGTGCATTCATTCTATATTGAGTTGTGCATTTCGACTCCTCGGCCATCATGCCTCGGTATGCGTGATTGGTGGCACGAGGATCGAGACATGCATATATTTGTGCAAATACATTGCTATGCCCCTTTCCTGTTCTCTGTTGCAGCAAAACGAAGAATCAGCAACCTTTTGGGACCTGGCACGCATTTCAAGAACAGGTGTAAACAGAGGCTAATTGGGGCATTCCGGTGGATTTCCGCGCAAGACAACCCGGACATGCATCATCCATCAGAAGCAAGGCAGTCCCTAGCTTGCATGCCAGTTTTATTTTTTTTTTTAGTTAATTTGTTAATTAATTAGGATCTTTTAATATTTTTGACTGTACTATTCTTTCATTCGGGACTGTAATATTCGGACTGTACTATTTATTCGGACCCTCTGTGCGAGGGCATAATTGTAATAAGTGTGGGTGAGTGTGATGTATGTCTTCCAACCCCACGTCTTTCTCCCTTTTATTTATCCGCTTATGATGGTTAGATTAGGGCATGTTTCAATTAGCATACAGTATGACAGCATGTTTGCATTCATTCATTAGTTTTGCATGCACCGGGCTCGGCGCATCATACTAACTGCATTGTACTTTCAATTCCAAATTGAATACATGATAGTTGTAGCATTTCATATGCCATCTTAGAATAGCTGAGCCTGCCATAATTGCATTTTGCATGTGTTGCATTAGGCATTTCTGTATACTTAGGATCATGCATGATTTCTAACATAGTTTCTATTTTGGCTTGGAGTACTCGGTAAGTTCTACGCTTTAGCATCCTTGCATGCGTGTGAGTGAATGCCATGAATAGCATGCTTACCATGAGGCTAATTGCTTATGTGATATAACTGCCTGAATGCCTGTGGGTGAAGGTTGGGTTACTTAAATTGGGATGAATCATCAAATGTTTCAAACCTACCTGCGGGTAGCAAACCATTTTCAAAAAAGCGAACATGAAATGTGTTGTTCCAATTCAGGCGACTCAGTCTATACTTGTATGCTGTGCGCATCACATAGTAACCTAGGCTAATAACCGGAATAAGAACTCACAATGTTTTCAAAAATAGATATCATGGTTAGTAGAGGCCGATCTTTGATCGGGCGAGCGGGGGTGCTCACGAAGTGACCTTCCCCAATCGTACCCAAGTTCCCGAGCCGAGGCAACTTTGGTGATGACGGACACGTGGCCTTTTGGCACCGAGTCAGGGTTTCCTAAATTTCCCAAAATAAAATATTTAGGTGGCGACTCTGTATCTGGCAAAGCAGTTCATGTTTGGCACTTCTTTCAAAAATCTGTTTTCTCAAAACGATTTGCCGGATTTGGACTCTTTGGTTCAGACTTAGAACCGTGACAAACAAAAGTCGAGTCCGAGCTGTAGCGAGGCCCCCCGCGGGCTTGTTACAATATTCAACATATATAATGTTACATTCAACTTCCATATGAGGCAAGTTCCAAAACATACTTCCAATAAACCAAAACATTTTCAATGTTTCACAACTTATGACATATATAAAAGCTCTTAAGTTCAACAATAGTTCAAAATTTAAATACAAGATTACATATCAACAAACAAGTCCGGATATTTTTCGCAGACTTCCAACTCACGTTCCCAAGTGGCTTCTTCCACTCCGTGATGTTTCCACAAGACTTTCACCAAAGGAATGGTCTTGCCACGCAGGACCTGATCCCGCCTATCCAAGACCCGAACCGGTCTCTCCTCATACGAGGCGTCCTCATCTACCTCTAAATTGGTCCAATCCAACACATGTGATGGATCTGGCTCATACTTCCGAAGCATACTCACATGAAACACGTCATGAACTCCGGACAACTGCGGCAGTAAAGCTAACCGATAAGCAACCTCGCCAACTCTCTCAAGGATCTCAAAAGGACCAATAAACCGAGGGGATAACTTCCCACTCTTCCCAAACCTCATCAAACCTCGCCTAGGTGATATCTTCAGAAAGACATGATCACCTACCTCAAACGCCAAAGGCCTCCTCGTACGGTCGGCATAACTCTTTTGGCGACTCTAGGCTGTAACAAGCCTCCTACGGATAAGTTCAACTTTCTCCGTCGCCTCCCTAACCAACTCCGGACCCAACAAAGGTGCATCACCCACCTCGGCCCAACACACTGGAGACCTACACGGTCGGCCATACAAGGCCTCAAACGGTGCCATACCGATGCTAGACTGAAAACTGTTGTTGTAGGCAAACTCTACCAAGGGTAAGTGCCTCTCCCACGTCCCGCTGAAGTCCAGGACATAACCCCGAAGCATATCCTCAAGGATCTGAATAGTACGCTCGGAATGCCCGTCAGTCTAAGGATGGTAAGCCGTACTAAAGGTTAACTTAGTGCCCAAGGCACTCTGCAAACTCTACCACAACCTAGCAGTAAAACGAGGATCTCTATCTGAGACGATCGTCACTGGGACCCCGTGCAATCTCACTATGTCCCGAATATACAAGTCGGCAAGATGATCTACCGAATCTCTCACGCGCATAGGAATGAAATGCGCAGACTTAGTTAACCGGTCTACAACCACCCAAATAGCATCACTACCCCGCTGAGTCCTCGGAAGACCTACAACGAAGTCCATAGTGACATGCTCCCACTTCCACTCGGCAATAGGCAAGGGTTGCAACAAACCCGCTGGCCTCTGACGCTCGGCCTTCACTTGCTGGCAAGTAAGGCACTTCGATACGAAAACAGCCACATCTCTCTTCATACCCCGCCACCAAAACTGGCGACCCAAATCCTGATACATCTTAGTACCTCCCGGATGCACCGCAAGGCGCGAATGGTAAAACTCTCGGAGTACTTTCTCTCGGCAAGACTCCGGCACAAACAAACGGTCTCGGTATCTCACACTCAGGTCGGGATACACCGTCAAACCCTTCTCAACTTTCCCACTGGAGATCTTCTCTCGGAGGGATTCTACCTCGAGGTCACCTCTCTGTGCCTCTAACACTCTAGTCACAAGTGTAGGCTGCGCAACAACAGAAAACAAGGCCGCAGCCTCAACGGATTCACTCAGAAGTAAATCAAACTCCCCAAGTGCTCCCAACATCTCCCATTCCCGGATGGCTATACTAGCTACATCGCTAATGGATTTCCTACTAAGGGCATCGGCCATAACATTGGCCTTTCCCGAATGATAGTGCAACTCAAAATCATAGTCCTCGATGAACTCCATCCACCTCCTCTGCCTCAAATTCAAGTCTCTCTGTGTAAACAGATACTTCAAACTCTTGTGGTCCGAGAACACCTCGAACCTCTCACCGTAAAGGTAATGCCTCCAGATTTTCAAGGCAAAGATCACAGCCGCTAACTCTAGGTCGTGTGTAGGGTAATTCTTCTCGTGTATTTTCAACTGACGTGAACCATAAGCTACCACTTTCCCCTCTTGCATCAACACACAACCCAAACCCTCTCGTGAGGCATCACAATAAACTGTATAACCCAACCCTCTCTTCGGAATAATCAACAACGGAGCGGTGGTCAATCTAACTTTCAACTCTTGGAACGACTTTTCACAAGTCTCACTCCACACAAACTTGACTCCCTTCCGAGTCAGTCTAGTCAACGGTGACGCTAGCCTGGAGAAATCTTTCACAAACCGGCGGTAATACCCAGCTAATCCCAGAAAACTGCAGATCTCTAACACACTCTTAGGCTGTGCCCAATCTTGCACTGCCTCTATGTAACGCCCTCAAAATAATAACATTAAACCCATCACTATAAACATACATTTATATACAAAAGATCCACATTTCCTCAATTCATCAGAGTACTTCATTACAAAAGTATTACACGTTAACAACAAAAGTAAATGCCCTACGGGCTTACAGCTTTCCAAGTTAACACTTGGTTACAAAGAGAGTAATGACTCGGTTACACATTAAGCCCTGCGCATTGAATTTACATGTAACACATCAAACGGAGATAAGAGAACAAAAGTCTGTCCGCCTCTAGCCTCCCAAGCTATGTCCTTGGAGGTGGCATGCTACCTGAACCTGAAATGATGTTCCCATATAGGGTAAGCCACAGCCCAGCAGAGATATACTAAACCAATTATAAACAATGCCTAAAAGATTAGCAACTGAGAGATGGTCAATACTTATACCTCCATTTATATCTTATTTCAATTCCATGACAACTAAATCTATGATACAATTCAATTTTCATTTCTTATTCAACTTTGAGTTTGAAAACAAGGCTCAGTACTCTGGCCAAAACATTTGATGAGGTTATAGTTCATCACTAGAACACCTTCGAAATTCACGGTGGATACCCATTTTGATGTTATATCAATAACACACAAACTACTTCCATACTTCACAAACGATGATGATATACATTTTAGTCTTATATCAAATCAAACCATCTTTTCAATAGATAAGCATATGAGCTATATCAATACCACAACAGATAAGCATATGAGCTATATCAATACCATAACAGATAAGCATGTTACACATCAACAGATAAGCATATAAGCTGTATCCACACTTCACTAGACAAGCCTATGAGCTATATCTACACTTCACAAAGACAAGCATATGAGCTGTATCTTCACTTTCTAGACAAGCATATGAGCTGTGTCTACGGAGTTCATCCCCCATCTCCTCCCAATCCTATCCGGTTTAGAGGTACATCCCCCATCTTCCCCTAAACCGCGGAGTACATCCCCCATCTCCTCCTCTACACAAGCAATGCATATAAACACAAAGGTTCTATACACAATATAACGCATGTAAACACAGAATCACATACTCAATCAATCAATACATAAATTTAATGTATTCTACTAACCGTCTACACATAATGCATATAAACACATTGGTCATATACACAATCACTCAATACATACAGTTAATGTATTCTGTCAACCGTCATACTCTATGACACATCCGATTGATTAGCTTTAGTTTGCCTAATCATCATGCATTGTCTACAACAATCAACACTACCCTTCACCGGTAGCCCAAAGCAATTATTTCTAAGCAGGAAATAAATGCACAAATGGATAATATATCAACATTTCAACTAGATGAGCAATAAAAGATTCATCTACACTCTTTAGTCACATACATTCCCAATTTTAACATTCTCAATTCAATTCCTCATTTTCCTCAATTAATCGTATGCATTAATTAATTAATCCAATTAGGGCAAATCACCATAGTTCACAAAACAACCCTAAGGTTCCATTTCCATCAATGTCCCAACATTAATCTCATTTCTCTATGCCTAACATGCATATAGGTTTATATATTTAAAACCCCAACTTTTGTAAAATTACACAAAGGCCTAAACTTTCTCAAAATTACCCAACAACCCCCAACATATCAAAATGCTAAAATTCAAAGACAAAGCTCATAAGATGGAGTAGGTTATCCCTACTTCGAATGATGGGGCTCAACGAAGGAGATGAAGAAACGGAAATGCTCCAAATCCCGAAATTTTCAGATTAGAAGATAGCCCTCGACGATCAACACAACTTTTGTAAAGGCCCAAGGTGAGAAAACAACTCCTACTAGATCAATTCTAAGAGAGAAGTTAGGGTTTTAGAGTGAGGTGCTCTCCAATGGAGGTTTTGAAAAAGTAAGAGAGAGAAAGGAAATCAAAAAGTGATCAAAAAAGTGATTTCACGGACTGATATAAAAACAGGTCCGCTCGAGCGTACAACACCCCGCTCGAGCGTCAAACACAGGTTCACACTCGAGCGTCCCAAGATCCGCTCGAGCGCCGGATGCACTCTCCCAGAATTTTCTGCAGATGTCCAAAATGCTGAGAGAAGGAAATTCACGCTCGAGCGTCCAAACGTCCGCTCGAGCGGAAAGGCCGCAACAAAATCCCGCTCGAGCGTCAAATATCCGCTCGAGCGGAGAGACCAAAACCTGGGCAAAAATTCTAAGTTTTAAAACACGACCAACTTATTCCCAACTTGTCCAACACAACCCAAAACTCTAATTAAAAGAGTAGGGGATAGAAATGAGGATAAGACAACAACGAATCTACGGAACCGAGTCCGGATTACAGTTAACCAACAACAGGAAATACCGGGATCGCTATACTCTACCTTGGATGTATCAACAGACACTCCTTCCCCGGATACTACGTGGCCTAAGACTTTGACTTCCCTCAGCCAGAACTCACACTTCCCAAACTTGGCATACAGCCTATGGGCTCTAAGCAACTCAAGCACCACTCTCAAGTGTTCCTCGTGCTCCTCCTCAGAAGGCGAATAGATAAGAATGTCGTCCACGAAAACGACCACAAATCGATCTAAGAATTCCCGAAAGATCCGGTTCATCAAGTCCATAAAGACTGCCGGTGCATTGGTAAGCCCGAATGGCCTCACCAGAAACTCATAATGGCCATACCGCGTACGGAATGCCGTCTTAGGAATATCCTCCTCCCTGACCCTCAACTGGTGGTAACCCGATCTCAAGTCTATTTTAGAGAAACAACGGGAACCCTTCAACTGGTCAAACAAATCATCTATACGGGGCATAGGGTACTTATTCTTGACCGTAGCCCGATTCAACTTCCGGTAGTCTATACACAATCTCAAGGCACCATCTTTCTTTTTAGCAAAGAGGGCCGGTGCTCCCCACGGCGAAACACTAGGGCGAACAAAACCCTTAACTAGCAATTCCTGGAGCTGAACTTTCAACTCAACCAACTCTGCTGGAGCAAAACGGTAAGGTGCCATAGAAATCGGCGCCGTGCCGGGCACTAAATCAATAGAGAACTCTATCTCTCGGTGAGGTGGCAAACTAACAAGGTCTTCGGGAAAGACATCTGAATACTCACAAACCACCCTCAGCAATACAATCTGGGTCTCATCACACTCACCACTCTCAAAGCTAGCAAGTAGACCACTAAGCTCACTTCGCCCTCGCGAATCATACCCCGGTGGCAAAACACTACCAACCCGGTCTCCCAAGAAATGGAACCACTCCCCGCTCAAGGTACATAACGTGACCCTCTGGCGGTAGCAATCGATAACAGCCCGGTATGACGATAGCCAGTCCATACCCAAAATAACATCAAAACCTTTCATGGGCATGACAGCAAACGGAAAAGAAAACCTATAGTCGGCGACCTCTATATCACAACCTCTAACACCCTGTTTCAGGATCAACTCACCACCAAGAGGTGACACCACACAAATAAGAGATGCTAACTGTGCTAACTCCAATTCCAAAACAGATGCAAATGCAGCAGATACAAAAGAATGAGATGCACCCGTGTCTATCAACACATTAGCAACCGAGTTGCAAAACAGAAAAGTACCTCTCACTACCGATGGAGCTGGTACTAAATCCTGCGCGGTAACAGCATACACGCGCCTCGTAGGCCCCAGGTCTACCTGCTCACCTCTAGGAGCAAAAGACTGCTGCACAGACTGGGACGACGAAGCCCCCAGATTGGCCCTCGAGGCCTGCACAGACTGAGCTGGCTGAAAACCCTGCGTCTGTCTAGAACCAGACGCTCCTGAAGTGGCACTCAACTGTGGGCAAAACCTCTTCAGGTGCCCAGGCTGTCCACACTGATAACAAGACAAGGGCTGCCCCCTGCCCAAACTCTGACTCTGCGGTCTAGCTGAAGAGGAAGCAGCTCTCTGACCCCCACCTTTCTGCGGGAAAACTGAAACCTTGTGACCCAGCTGGCCACACTTGTAACAAGCAAACTCCCCCTAATTGCCTCTCCCCGAGCCTGCACTCGGCACTGGAAAGGTCGATCTAGAAACTGCGCCCTGAGGCTGCTGAGGGTTATAACCCCTCTGTCTCTTGGAGCCTCTCTGCTCTTCCTCCTCTTCCTGCATCATAATTTCCATATGAGCGGCGGCATCTACCAGGTGTCTATACTCTCGGATGTAAGACCCACCAACCCTCAACTTGAGGCCCCGCCTCAACTTCCGCTCAAACTCAAAGCAACGGCGTTCCTCAGACGCCACCAGTTCAGGTGCAAACCTGGACAGACTGGTAAAAGTAGCCTCAAACTCGGCCACTGACAAGCCCTGTTGTTTAAGCCGGCTAAACTGATCCCTCAGTTTCTCCCTAGCTGCTGCAGACAAAAACCTCTCCTGGAAAGCATTTACAAACGCCTCCCAAGTACCACCAACACGAGCCTTCTCGTACTTCCACCACTGACCCGCATCTCCCTTCAGCTGGAAGGATGCCAAGGTCACTTTCAGTGCTCCGTCCTCGATGCCAAGCATCTCGAACGTCTTACTCATTTGCTCTAATCACTCATCAGCCTTCAATGGCTCCTTCGGATCCTCGATAAACTCATCCGGATTAGACCGGAAGAACTCCCTTTTCAAGAAAGAAGGCCCTGCCTCAGCTGCCTGATTTCCAGCTCTAAGAATACCCAAAGCTCCTGCTATCTCTCTGGCCAAGGCACCCATGGCCTGCTGACCCGCTGGCTTGGCCACATTAGCCTGACCAACTCCCTCTTGCACTGCCGGAACCTCCTCTGGTAACGGTACTTCCTGCCTCGCAGGCCTACCACGCCTAGCACCTCTTCCTCGTCCTGACATCCTAATAAAGGTAATACAGAACGTTAGCACATTCATAAATGTGCCGAAACTAAACACTCACGTCCTAATACATGGACAACTGTAATTCACTCCACGTAAGCACATAAACACATAAACACTTACGAATTTCATTTCCGGATAATGATAGTCCCGAGGCGTTACTAGAGTTTCGGTTAGAAACAGCATTGATCAAGTGCTTTTCCAACAAGACTCCCAGAAACCCAAGGATCCAATCAACATCCTAGAAATTAAATCCCATACCCACATAGTCACATAAGCATGTTATCAATTAAGCACATAGCATATGACACTACATCTAAGTCTCTATCAAGCGAGACAAACCCATTGTGATACTAATCACTTCCCACGTACCCAAAGTATTCGAACCCGGTATGCTCTGATACCAAGTTGTAACGCCCTCAAAATAATAACAATAAACCATCAAATAAAACATTCATTGACATATGAAATAACTACATTCTTCTATTCATCAGAGTTTCATTACAAAAGTATTACATGTTAACAACAAAAGCAAAATGCCCTATGGGCTTACAGCTTTCCAAGTTAACACTTGGTTACAACAAAAGAGTACTAACTCATACACATTAAGCCCTTGGCTTGAATTTACATGTAATACATCAAAAATAAAACGACAAAAGTATGTCCGCCTCTAGCCTCCCAAGCTATGTCCTTGGAGGTGGCATGCTACCTGTACCTGAAAATGGTATTCCCATATAGGGTGAGCCACAGCCTAGTAGAAATACACTAAACCAACCATGAACAATGACTAAAAGATTAGCAATTGATAGATGGCCAACACTGATACATTCACATAAATCACATATTTATGTCATACGACTTATGAGTCCAAGTTACTTTTCATTTTTCCTTTTTCAACAGATAAGCATATAAGTTATATCCACATTCTCAACAGATATGTATAACAACAATATCTCACATTCACAGATAAGCATACAAGCTATATCCACACTTCACAAAGATAAGCATATGAACTCTATCTCCACTTCTCTAGACAAGCATATGAGCTGTATCTAGGGAGTTCATTCCCTATCTTTTCCCAATACTATCCGGTTTAGAGGTACATCCCCCATCTTCCCCTAAACCGCGGAGTACATCCCCCATCTCCTCCTCTACACATAACGTATACAAACACATTGGTTCTATATACAATCACTCAATACATACAGTTAATGTATTCTATCAACTGTCAAATTCCATGACACATTCCATTGATTAGTTTTCATTTGCCTAATCATCATGCATTGTCTACAACAATCACGACTATCCTCCACCGATAGCCCAAAGCAGTTATTTCTAAACAGAAAATAAATGCATAAATGGATATTCAATCAACATTTCAATTCGGTGTGTGATAGATAATTAAACTACACCCTTTAACCCCACGCATCCCCAATCTCAACAATTCCATTTCATCTCCTCATTTCTCACAATTAATTATCCCAATTAATCAATCAATGTAATTAGGTCATTTTCCATAATTACCACTTCAACCCTTAGGTCCCATTTTCATCAATGATTCAACATTAATTCCATTTCTCTATACCAAACGTGCATCTAGGCTCATTATAAATAAAACCCCAACTTTTGTAAAATAACACAAAAGCCCCAAACTTTCACAAAATTACCAAACCAACCCCAACATCTCAAAATACCAAAATTTAAAGACAAAATCCATAGAGAGGAGTAGGATATCCCTACCTCAAAGTCGGAGCTCCAAGGGAGAAGATGACAAAACCTAACGTGCTCCAAATCCCGAAATTTTCAGATTAAAATGTAGCCCTCGACGATCAACAACTTTTTCGTAAAAGCCAAAGATGAGCAAATCACTCCTACTAGATCAAAACCTAGAGAGAAGGTAGAGTTCTAGAGTGAGAGGCTCAACAATGGTGTTTTTGGAAAAGTAGGAGAGAGAAGAGAAAGTGAAAAAGTGATTTGCAAAGTCAAAACTCGGAACTTAAACCCAGTCGCCCCGCTCGAGCGTCAAACACCCCGCTCGAGCGTCACTCACAGACTCCCGCTCAAGCGTCAACAATCCCGCTCAAGCGGCGGATACACACTCCCAGAACTTTTACAGAGCCAGGTCTTCGCTCGAGCTTCCAACTCCCCGCTCGAGCGGCACTCACACAACCCCGCTCGAGCGTCCAACTCCACGCTCGAGCGTCCAACACTGCACAGAAAATACTGGATGGGTGCAATTCCCGCTCGAGTGCCAAAATCCCCGCTCGAGCGGACAGGCCAAAATCTGGGCAACTAGTTTTGGTTTCTAAACTCAACCAACCTGTAACAAACCTGCCCAACACATCCTATAACTAAAATACGAAGTAAAAAGGATGCAAACAAGATAATAATCAACCACCAACATCCTCGGACACACGTCCGGGTCACCGTACAACAAGGGTAAAACCGGGATCGCTATAAAACGGATTTCCCACCCGGGACGTTCAGGGACGTTTACAATATACAACAACAAGCTCCACGGAACCTAAGTCCAGATACAACAACCAAATGGGGAAAGACCGGGATCGCTATACGTTCACATTATTAGTCAGTTGAATGGGCTATATATCAAATTTAAAAAAAATAAATAAAAAAAAAATTGAAAAACTATAACTTCGCCCACCCATACCATTGTGAGCAAGAGTCATAAATATGGGCATTTTCAACACTGCCCTATGTTGATATGGAACTTGGAATTTGAATTAGTTTATGATTTCATTATCAGTTGACAAGGTTAAAGTTATTTTATCTATTTTTAATTTTCATAGATAGTTTTCAAAAATAAAACAACTACTAGGGAATTTGGCTTTTTTTTTTTTTTGTCAAAAAAAAAAAATTAGAAAATATTAGTGTACAAGTAAGGATTGAAAAATTCTTACAATTTAAATTTCAAACAAATAGTCATGCGAATGTGTTGACGGTTCTTTTGTCTCAACCGAAAAGACTACTGTTAAGTATAGCGAAAATTGAATAGCAAAAGAAGAAGAGAAAGAAATAAAGAAAAATGATTGATTAAACAGTCAAAATGATCCGTGGTGGGCCTCCATGGGCCCAACAACACGCTTCAATCTGATCTCGAACTGGAGAGAAGCCTTGCCATTAAAAAAAGTAAAAAACATAGCAAATTCTTCACACTTTTATAATAGTAGTAGATAGATAAATTAGGTGAGAAATTATGAGAAATAAAGTACTTTTATTTTGAAACTTTGATTTCTCATTTAAAAGTGATGATATTTAATGAAAATAACCGTATTTTATTTATATATATATATATATATATAAAAAAAATAATTTAGAACATGAGAAACAATATATTAATAAAACAACATGAGTATATAGATAAGATCCCAAAGGGTCATTCCAACCAAACAACAAAAGTAAAATCTGTTATTCTTGGTAAATTATTTGTCCATCCTTTGTGATTGCAAAATTAAATATAAAAGTTGGTGAATCCACTAATAATTAATGTGTAAACCCCGAATATTAGAAGAAAATATGTTATCCTTGGTGCATTATTTGTCCATCTTAGAAAATTAAAATCTTTCTAGGAACATTATTAAATACGTTCACATTATTAGTCAGTTGAATGGGCCATGTATCAAATTTAAAAAATAAAAACAAAAAGAAATTGAAAAACTATAACTTCGATCACCTACACCATTGTGAGCAAGAGTATTAAATATGGGCATTTTCAGCACTTCCCTATGTAGATATGGAACTTGAAATTTGAATTGGTTTATGATTTCATTATCAGTTTACAAGGTTAAAGTTATTTTATCTATTCTTAATTTTTATAGATAGTTTTCAAAAATAAAAAAACTACTATCGTGTTTGGCTTTTTTTTTCTTTTTTTTTTTGTCAAAAAAAAATCAGAAAATATTAGTGTACAAGTAAGGATTGAAAAATACTTACAATTTAAATTTCAAACAAATAGTCATGCGAATGTGTTGACGGTTCTTTTGTCTCAACGGAAAAGACTATTGTTAAGTATAGCGAAAAATAAATTGAAAAAGAAGAAGAGAAAGAAATAAAGAAAAATAATTGAGTAAACAATCAAAATGATCCGTGGTGGGCCCCCGCGGGCCCAACAACACGTTTCAATCTGATCTCGGACTGGAGAGAAGCCTAACCACTAAAAAAAGTAAAAAACATAGAAAACTCGTCACACTTTTATAATAGTAGTAGATAGATAAATCAAGTGAGAAATTATTAGAAATAAATTACTTTTATTTTGAAACTTTGATTTCTTATTTAAAAGTGATGAGATTTAATGAAAATAACCTTATTTTATTTATATATATATATATATATATATTTTTAGAACATGATAAACAATATATTAATAAAACAACAAGAGTATATAAATAAGATCCAAAAGGGTCATTCCAACCAAACAACAAAAGTAAAATCTGTTATCCTTGGTAAATTATTTGTCCATCTTTTGTGACTGCCTTATTAAATATGAAAGTCGGTGAATCTACTAATAATTAATGTATAGACCCTGAATATTAGAAGAAAATCTGTTATCCTTGGTAAATTATTTTTCCATCTTAGAAAATTAAACTCTTTCTAGGATATTATTAAATAGGTTCACATTATTAGTCACTTGAATGGGCCATATATCAAATTTAAAAAATAAAAAATAACAAAATTGAAAAACTATAACTTCGACCACCCACACTATTGTCAGCAAGAGTCATAAATATGGGCATTTTCAGCACTGCCCGACTCTGAGATGGAACTTGGAATTTGAATTAAATTATGATTTCATTATCAGTTGACAAGGTTAAAGTTATTTTATCTATTTTTAATTTTTATAGATAGTTTTCCAAAATAAAACAACTACTATGGTGTTTGGCTTCTTTTTTTTTTTTTTTGACAAAAAAAATAGAAAATATTAGTGTACAATTAAGGATTGAAAATTTCTTACAAATTAAATTTCAAACAAATAGTCATGCGAATGTGATGACAGTTTTTTTGTCTCAACGAAAAGGACTATTGTTAAGTATAGCGAAAAATGAATAGAAAAAGTCGAAGAGAAAGAAATAAAGAAAAAAGATTTAGTAAACAATCAAAATGATCTGTTGTGGGCCCCCACGGGCCCAACAACACGCTTCAATCTGATCTCGGACTAGAGAGAAGCCTAGCCATTAAAAAAAGTAAAAAACATAGCAAACTCTTCACATTTTTATAATAGTAGTAGATAGATAAATCAGGTGAGAAATTATGAGAAATAAAGTACTTTTATTTTAAAACTTTGATTTCTCATTTAAAAGTGATGAGATTTAATGAAAATAACCTTGTTTTATATATATTTATATATATATATATTTTAGAACATGAGAAACAATATATTAATAAAACAACAAGAGTATATAAACAAGACCACATAGGGTCATTCCAACCAAACAACAAAAGTAAAATATATTATCCTTGGTAAATTATTTGTCCATCTTTTGTGATTGCCTTATTAAATATGAAAGTTGGGGAATCCACTAATAATTAATGTATAGACCCTAAATATTAGAAGAAAATTTGTTATCCTTGGTACATTATTTGTCCGTCTTAGAAAACTAAACTCTTTCTAGGAACATTATTAAATACGTTCACATTATTAGTCAATTGAATGGGCTATATATCAAATTTAAAAAATAAAAATAAAAAAAAATTAAAAACTATGACTTTGACCACCCACACTATTGTGAGCAAGAGTCATAAATGTGGGCATGTTCCACACTGCCCTATGTTAATATGGAACTTGGAATTTGAATTAGTTTACGATTTCATTATCAGTTGACAAGGTTAAAGTTATTTTATCTATTTTTAATTTTTATAGATAGTTTTCAAAAATAAAACAACTACTATGGTGTTCGGCTACTTTTTTTTTTTGTCAAAAAAAAAATCAAAAAATATTAGTGTACAAGTAAAGATTGAAAAATTCTTACAAATCAAATTTCAAACAAATAGTCACGTGAATGTGTTCACAATTTTTTTTTTTTTTTTTTTGTCTCAACGGAAAAGACTATTGTTAAGTATAACGAAAAATGAAGAGAAAAAGAAGAAGAGATAGAAATAAAGAAAAATTATTGAGTAAACAATCAAAATGATCCGGGGTTGGCCCCCACGGGCCCAACAACACTCTTCAATCTGATCTCGGACTGGAGAGAAGCCTAGCCATTAAAAAAAGTAAAAACCGTAGCAAACTCTTCACACTTTTATAATAGTAGTAGATAGATAAATTAGGTGAGAAATTATGAGAAATAAATTACATTTATTTTGAAACTTTGATTTCTCACTTAAAAGGGATGAGATTTAATGAAAATAACCTTATTATATATATATACATATATATATATATATATATATATATATATATATATTTTAGAACATGACAAACAACATATTATTAAAACAACAAGTGTATATAAATAAGACCCCAAAGGGTCATTCCACTCAAACAACAAAAGTAAAATCTGTTATCCTTGGTAAATTATTTGTCCATCTTTTGTGATTTCCTTATCAAATATGAAAGTTGGTGAATCTACTAATAATTAATGTATAGACCTTGAATATTAGAAGAAAATCTGTTATCCTTGGTAAATTATTTGTCCATCTTACAAAATTAAATTCTTTCTAGGAACGTTAATAAATACGTTCACATTATTTGTCAATTGAATGGCCCATATATCAAATTTAAAAAATAAAAATAAAAAAAAATATAAAAACTATAACTTCGACCACCCACACTACTGTGAGTAAGAGTCATAAATATGGGCATTTTCAACACTACCCTATGTTGATATGGAACTTGAAATTTGAATTAGTTTATGATTTCAATATCAGTTGACAAGGTTAAAGTTATTTTATCTATTTTTAATTTTTATATGTAGTTTTCAAAAATAAAACAGCTACTATGGTGTTTGGCTTTTGTTTTGCTTTTTTTTTTTTTATCAAAAAAAAAAATTCAAAAAATATTAGTGAACAAGTATGGATTGAAAAATTCTTACAAATTAAATTTCAAACAAATAGTCATGCGAATGTGTTGACACTTCTTTTGCCTCAATGAAAAAGACTATTATTAAGTATAACGAAAAATGAATAGAAAAAGAAGCAGAGAAACTAATAAAGAAAAATGAATGAGTAAACAATCAAAATGATCTGTGGTGGGCCCCACGTGCCCAACAACACGCTTCATTATGATCTCGGACTGGAGAGAAGCCTAGCCATTAAAAAAAAATAAAAAACATTGCAAACTCTTCACACTTTTATAATAGTAGTAGATAGATAAATTAGGTGAGAAATTATGAGAAATAAATTACTTTTATTTTGAAACTTTGATTTCTCATTTAAAAGTGATTAAATTTAATGAAAATAACCTTATTTTATATATATATATATATATATCTATATTAGGACGTGAGAAACAATATATTAATAAAACAACAAGAGTACATAAATAAGACTCCAAAGGGTCATTCCAACCAAACAACAAAAGTAGAAAAATAACAACAAAAAACAAATGCTCAAAAAAAAAAAAAAAACAGTTATGATCCCGGAAAAACCACTGATGTGCTCAAAGATGTGGTCTAGAAAATAAGATCTGTTTGAAAGCCCACTGTCCCTGCCAACAACGTCCCCATCGCCGCTGCCTAACGCCGCCGCCATTGTCACCAGAGAAAGAAGAACACCCACAATGGCATGGGAGAAGGGTTTAGAGAGGAGGAAACTATAGCGACCCCGGTCTTTTCCCTTTAGATTATTGTATCCAGACTTAGGTTCCGTGGATCCTGTCATTATATATTGGTTGTTGTTGGCCTTTAATGTCTTGGTTTTTGTGTTTTGGGATGTGTTGGGCAGGTTTGTTATAGGTTGGTTGAGTTTAGAAGTCAAAACTAGTTGCCCAGTTTTTAACCTGTACGCTCGAGCGAGGGTTTTGGCGCTCGAGCGGGAATTTCACCCATCCAGTATTTCCTGTGCAGTGTTGGGAGCTCGAGCGTGGGATTGTCCGCTCGAGCGGGGTTGTGTGAGTTACGCTCGAGCGGGGAGTTGGAAGCTCGAGCGGAGACCTGGTTCTGTAAAACTTCTGGGAATGTGCATTCGACGCTCGAGCGGGAGTTTGGCTGCTCGAGCGGGAGTCTGTGAGTGGCGCTCGAGCGGGGTTTTATACGCTCGAGCGGGCCGACTGGTATATAAATCCGAGATCCGACTTTCTGGATCATTTTTCATCTCCCTTTTGATCTGAAAAACCTTAGAACCGACTTTTCTCTTTCTCTACACACCTTCTGTGGTATTTTGATATGTTGGGGATACTTTGGTAATTTTGGGAAAAACCCTAGTTGTTTTAATAAATTAATTTGTATAATTAATTTAAGGAAATTGGGGAAATTGGTTAAATACATGAAATTGAGGAATTCATTGGTTAAATGGTGTAGTTGGATAATTAAAATCACTCGCCCATTTGTTTGTTGATATATTTATTTCCAGTCTAGAAATAACTGTTTTGGGCTATCGGTGGAGGATAGTCGTGTTTGTTGTAGACATTGCATGTGGATTAGGGAAAATTGAAACTAATCAATTTGTTTAAGTCATAAAGTTAGATTATTGAATTAATACAGAAATTACATGTATTGATTGAGCATTGCATATGCATATTGTTTGGGAGGAGATAGGGGATGTACTCCACGGTTTAGGGGAAGATAGGGGATGGACCTCTAAACCGGATTTTGTTTGGGAGGAGATAGGGGATGGACTCCATTAGCATCACTTATATGTGTGCTTATTTATATTGAAGTGTTTTGTTGATACATCACTAAAATGTGTATCAAATTGGAAGTATGAAGTGTTTTGGTTTGAGCCTGAGTCTCATTTGTTTGTTGATAATGGAAGAGTGTGAATTTGATATATAGAGTACACTGTTGTATGTTTGGCCAGGTTCTGAGCCATATTGAATTAATATATTGGAAAGTAAAACGTGTCTTAGACATTAATGTCATGAAACTGTATAAAGATATAACTGATTATCTTGGTTAACCAATTATTGAATACTATTGCTTTATTCAATGCTTATGTTTGGTTTAGTATATTTCTACTGGGCTGTGGCTCACCCTTTATGGGAACATCATTTTCAGGTTCAGGTGATAAGCTACCTCCAAGGAATTAGCTTGGGAGGGTTTGGTTTCTGGATTTGAAGAAGACTATCTTTAGTTAATTGTCTTTATTTATTAATACATGTAAACATTCAAGCCTAGGGCTTTTCTTGTATTGAGTTAGAACTCATATTTTTGTATCCAAGTGTTGGCTTGGAAAAGATGTAAGCCGGTAGGGCATTTTATTCGATGTTACATGTAATGCTTCATTTAGTAATACTTTGATGAATGAATTAATAAATTGTTTTCTTTAAATAATGCATGTCAATGATATATATATAATGGGTTAATTTTGAGGGCGTGACAGAAACCATTTATATCACATACTTTACCTTTTTATTCATCGAAGTATGATAATAAAAAAATGAAATCATTTATTTTCTTTTCTCAAAGGATAAAGATACCACAAACATTTATTTTATTTTCAAAACTCTATCACAAATATATCAAATATTTGTCTGGAATCCGAATATATCAAAGATAGACATGAAAATAGATAACTAGATATATGTAGTTATCTATGAGTATCGAATACATTGTAAAAGCAAAAAAGGTCAGAAACGATTTTTATTCAGATTGTTTCATTTCTCACAACCTTAACCAATCATGGGGAATAGTAGAAACATCATTGTCATTTATTTCAGTGTTTTCCACTTTCTCTTCTTCTTGTGCATGCTTGGAAGAACCCTTCGAATTCAATTCACCAACTTTCTGAGCCACATTTTTCTTAAGCTCCACCATAGACCTTTTTAATTGTTCAGGCTGTTGCAAGTCAAGTTGATTAACATATGCATCAAACCTACAACTTAGCAAGCCATAGTTTTTGTTACTCATGTTTTGAACAATTTTCTCTTTCTTTTTCTCGACTTTCAATCGCTTGCTCAGCTCATGGAATTGTTGGTTGAGTTGGTGCACAGTGGCATCATCATGCCGCGAGGCATGGCTGGAGACGCCTTCACTTGGCAGCGCATTTTGGTTCAGAAAGCGGTCTACAACCGAGTCAACATTAGGTTTTCCAAAAGAGAAAGCCTTGCCTCCCATGGAGAAGAGGACAATGGCCATATCTACGCCACATTTTTTTTTGATCAGCAAAAGAAGAACTTTATTGATGAAGATAAGATACAGAATATGGAAAAACATCAATAAAGAAGAGGCACAAGAAAAGCAACAAAGAGAACACTCCAAATCCCAGTTAGGGGCTGAAGGAACGAGACCCTAACAAGGGCAAGCTGAAGTCAAAGTTGGTGAGAGACCAACAAACCAAAATGCAGAACAGCTGGGAAAGCAAACAAGGCACCAAGGTATGAAAACAAGAAAAACAGCAAAAATAGCAAAATGCAGCTAGGCATCAAGATGCATACACTTTACCGTGACAGCAGAAACTAGGGCAGAGCAGCAAACCAAAAATGATGCAAAGCATAGCAAAGTTGAAGCACAGCAAAGCAGCAACCATAAATCAAACTAGAAACATTGAGCATGGCCACCACGAAGATCTTCTAATACCAGGTATACACCCACTTCCCCTTGCTTCCAACTGCATACCAGCACTTAGAATCAGCCCATGTAGCATCAGACCAATACACCAGCGAACCAGCAATGAGCATGCTTGACAGCAAAAACTAAGGCAGAGCAAAAACCCAAAAATAAGGCAAAGCATAGCAAAATTGAAACATAGCAGAGCAAAATTGGCCACCAAGAAGATCTGCTAATACCAGGTATACATTCACTTCCCCTTGCTTTCATCCGCATACCACAGATTGACCAAAATCCTGCACCCTTACAGCAAAACACCAAGGCACTGAGCTCGCTTGCTTTGTTGAATATCCCATGTTTATGCTTTGAGAAGGAAATCCTTCTTGCGTTTTCATTGGCTATCATCTTCATTTCAATCTTCTTTCGGCCTTGGGATTGGTTCCTCTCCACGTTTAAAGAAAAAGCAAGAAAATCTTTTTTGAAAAAACTTCTTAGTAAGAAGCATGAGATATATGCAAGTACACGTAAAGGGGGATTATATACTGTTAGTATTGATATTTTTACATTGATATTCTTTTGGCTCCAGAATCTGCAATTCTCCTTTTGTGATTGACTTATTAAATATGAAAGTTGGTGAATTTGGTAATAATTAATGTATAGACCCCGAATATTAGAAGAAAATCTGTTACCTTGGTAAATTATTTGTCCATCGTTTGTGATTGCCTTATTAAATATCAAAGTTGGTGAATCTACTAATAATCAATGTATAGACCCTGAATATTAGAAGAAAATCTGTTATCCTTGGTAAATTATTTGTACATCTTAGAAAATTAAACTCTTTCAAGGAACATTATTAAATGCGTTCACATTATTAGTCAATTGAATGGGCCATATATCAAATTTAAAAAATAAAAAAAAAAAAATTGAAAAACTATAACTTCGACCACCCACACTATTGCCAGCAAGAGTCATAAATATGGGCATTTTCAAACCTACCCTATGTTGATATGGAACTTGGAATTTGAATTAGTTTATGATTTCATTATCAGTTGACAATGTTAAAGTTATTTTATCTATTTTTAATTTTTATAGATAGTTTTCAAAAATAAAAAAACTACTATGGTGTTTGCATTTTTTTTTTTCTTTTTTTGTAGTAAAAAAAAAATCAGAAAATATTAGTGTACAAGTAAGGATTGAAAAATTCTTAAAATTTAAATTTCAAACAAATAATCATGCGAATGTGTTGACGGTTCTTTTGTCTCAACAGAAAAGACTATTGTTATGTACAGCGAAAAATGAATAGAAAAAGAAGAAGAGAAATAAATAAAGAAAAATGATTGAGTAAACAATCAAAATGATTTGTGGTGGGCCCCCACGGGCCCAACAACAAGCTTCAATCTGATCTCGGACTGGAAAGAAGCCTAGCCATTAAAAAAAGTAAAATACATAGCAAACTCTTCACACTATTATAATAGTAGTAGATAGATAAATTAGGTGAGAAATTATGAGAAATAAATTACTTTTATTTTGAAACTTTGATTTCTCATTTAAAAGTGATGAGATTTAATGAAAATAACCTTATTTTATTAATATATATATATATATATATATATATATTAGAACATTAGAAATAATACGTTAATAAAACAACAAGACTATATAAATAAGACCCCAAAGGGTCATTCGACCCAAACAACAAAAATAAAATCTGTTATCCTTGGTAAATTATTTGTCCATCTTTTGTGATTTCCTTATTAAATATGAAAGTTGGTGAATCTACTAATAATTAATGTATAGACCCAGAATATTAGAAGAAAATCTGTTATCCTTGGTAAATTATTTGTCCATCTTAGAAAATTAAATTCTTTCTAGGAATGTTAATAAATACGTTCACATTATTTGTCAATTGAATAGGCCATATATCAAATTTGAAAAATAAAAAAAAAAATTAAAAACTATAACTTCGACCACCCACACTATTGTGAACAAGAGTCATAAATATGGGCATTTTCAACACTACCCTATGTTGATATGGAACTTGGAATTTGAATTAGTTTATGATTTCATTATCAGTTGACAAGGTTAAAGTTATTTTATCTATTTTTAATTTTTATAGGTAGTTTTCAAAAATAAAACAACTACTATGGTGTTTGGCTTTTGTTTTGTTTTGTTTTGTTTTCTTTTTTTTTTATCAAAAAAAAAAAATTCAGAAAATATTAGTGTACAAGTATGGATTGAAAAATTCTTACAAATTAAATTTCAAACAAATAGTCATGCGAATGTGTTGACACTTCTTTGGCCTCAACGGAAAAGACTATTATTAAGTATAGCGAAAAATGAATAGAAAAAGAAGAAGAGAAAGAAATAAAGAAAAATGATTGAGAAAACAATCAAAATGATTTGTGATGGGCCCCACGAGCCCAACAACACACTTCATTATGATCTCGGACTGAAGAGAAGCCTAGCCATTAAAAAAAGTAAAAAACATTGCAAACTCTTCACACTTTTATAATAGTAGTAGATAGATAAATTAGGTGAGAAATTATGAGAAATAAATTACTTTTATTTTGAAACTTTGATTTCTCATTTAAAAGTGATTAGATTTAATGAAAATAAACTTATTATATATATATATATATTAGGACGTGAGAAACAATATATTAATAAAACAACAAGAGGACACAAATAAGACACCAATGGGTCATTCCAACCAAAAAACAAAAGTAAAAAAATAACAACAAAAAACAAACCCTCAAAAAAAAAAAAAAAAAAAAAGCAACTATGATCCAGGAAAAACCACTGATGTGCTTAAAGATGTGGTCTAGAAAATAAGATCTACTTGAAAGCCCACCGTCCCTATCAACAACGTCCCCATCGCCACAGCCCAACGCCGCCGCCACTATCGCCAGAGAAAGAAAAACACCCACAATGGCATGGGAGAAGGGTTTATAGAGGAGGAAACCATTTATATCACATACTTTACTTTTTTATTCATCTAAGTATGATAATAAAAAAATGAAATCATTTATTTTCTTTTCTCAACGGATAAAGATACCACAAACATTTATTTTATTTTCAAAACTCTATCACAAATATATCAAATATTTGTCTGGAATCCGAATATATCAAAGATAGACGTGAAAATAGATAACTAGATATATGTAGTTATCTATGAGTATTGAATACATTGTAAAAGCAAAAAAGGTCAGAAACGATTTTTATTCAGATTGTTTCATTTCTCACAACCTTAACCAATCATGGGGAATAGTAGAAACATCATGGTCATTTATTTCAGTGTTTTCCTATAAGAACCCACATTTTTCATCTTAATCATGTTCATGAGCATTTGTATGATTATGACTTGTTAAGCTTGCATGTGTATGTTGTGACTTGATTTGCTTTAGCAAGTGAAATCTGTGCCTTGACTTGAAGCCTTGTGATTTGTCTAAGTATAGTGTACCTGTCTTCTTCCTTCCTTGATGTAAAAACTTAGGTCACGCCTTGCCTCTAGCCGATGTTATTCCAAGCCGAGGTCACCCTTAGTCTAGTAGTAGTATCTTGGAACCCCTTGTTGATCTCCGTCCTTGCCTCGACCACGTTAGCCGAGATGTTACCTTGCACCCCAGTGATCTCGCCCTGGAGCGGTATGACCTAGGCCGAGGTGTGGCGCATCTAGGCCAAGATGTGGCACAGCTTAGTCAAGTGTTGTCCTTCCTAGCCGAGGTCATTGTCACCCCTTGCCGAAGTGTCATTCCGTGCAGACTTGTTAGATATGCCTTGTTGTTAGCCGATGTCATAGCCTGTCAGAGAGCCCATGCCGCTTTGCTTGTTGAACACCCTTCCACCATGCCTTGTCTGGTCTGCCAGTCACCTTTTCAGGTAGAACCCAACCAGTCGCCGCCACGTGTCTCAGCAGAGGATTAACCCCAGAACCGGGTATATAAAACTATCATTTGGTGTCATAACCTTGTCTTGTAGAGAGAGAAGCTCTAGGAGGAAGAAAGAGTTTTAGAGTGAGGAAGTAGATCTTCAAGCTTGATTTCTAGAGATCCAACCGTTAGATCCGCATTCTAAGGTTAGATTCTTGATCTACTCGTAATGTTCTTTATGTTTATGTTATTGCATTGCATGATTGAAAATGATCTGTAAGCCATGCATCGTTTTGAAGCTCGATTTTAGAAAGAGAAAATGACATTCATGTGTTCTTCAAGAAAGTCTTGATTTGATCCGAAAACTTTATGCCTAGAATCACGTTTTGTGTTTGTTCTTGCATGATTTCCAAGTATGGGTACCCAGGTCCATGTTTTCAAACTCATAGCACGAAAACCTCAGATTTGTGATGACAGATTATGATCAAACATTCGTATTTTTCATGCTTTCACACCCATGTTCTTCATGTTCATCAGCAGAGGGGAACCCAGAGTTTCCCGACCTCTTTTCCTTGTATGTGGCCCTCGGAAACACACCTCGGCTTAGACCTGGTTGGTGCCCAGTAGGTTTTCCAAAAATCATTTGCATGCATGTTAGACTTGTTTTGAGGAAATGTGTTCAAGTACGCTTTGCAATGTGATTGTAGGACTGGACCTTGCTTGACCCCGACGTTTGAAGAATTAAGTGAGTGGTATTTCTAATAAAGCTATGTTACACTTGTTTTGATAAATCTGGTTTTGCCTTGTCTTGAAAAGTATTTGATTTAGCATGAATGACTATCCCTATTTTGTATATTAAAGGCTATCTTGTTTTGATGACATTTCTTGAAAGTCCTTAGTTGCAGGGGACTATAATGCGACTGCACTCTTGTCTTGACAGTCCTTAGTGCTAGAGGACTCTAAACTTTCGCAGCACAGCTTGTCTTGAAAGTCCTTAGTGCTAGAGGACTCTAAACTTTCGCAGCACAGCTTGTCTTGAAAGTCCTTAGTGCTAGAGGACTCTAAACTTTCGCAGCACAGCTTGTCTTGAAAGTCCTTAGTTGCAGGGGACTATAATACAACTGCACTCTTGTCTTGGGAACGTCATCACCTTCTTGTATTAAGTAGATGTAATAACATCTAAAGAACTTGAAAGGCCGGCAATGAACTTGATTTCCCTCTTGATTGTAGAGTATGTTATGTATTGTTTTGAAAGAAATCTTGGATATCAATCATGCAAACCTTTATTTCTAATATCATTCACTGAGTATCCAAGCTCACCCTCTCTATATATATGTAGGTGATGAACAAGAAGGCATTGAGGCCTAGACGTGATTGCCGATGTGTTTTGGGTGCTTTGCCGACATGTTTTGGATTTGCGTTTTGCATCGTCTTGAAGATTATGCTTCTCGGCTTATGTTTTCCTTGTTTGTTTTTGGCATATGTCGGCTTGAGAAGCCTTTTGGTCAGGACGTGTTTTGTATCTCATTCTTGCTGTATCTAAATTGTAAGACTTGTAAAGATGTTTGATGTATGACATTCCATTGGACTTATGCACGGCTTTCATGGACTATTTAGATTGTGTATATGTATACATATTGCTTCCGCACTTGTAAGCCCCATATTTTATACTCTGATTGTGTGTGAATTTTGGAAGTTGGCCTTCGGTAATCACGGATTACTGGCCATCACGGCACCAAACTACTAGGGGCGGTTTGGGGGCGTGACAGAATGGTATCAGAGCACAAGATCCTTATAGTACGTTATTCACACACCTTGGGTCCTAAAGAGCCTAGGATTTCCCTTAGAAGAATGTTAAGATTGCATCATATTGCTTGCTACTTGACTATGTGTGCATCGTTTTAGCCTAGACGCTCGTTACTTGCATATGTGTTATCTGTTTAGTTGTTTTAAAGTCTCATCTTGCATTCCCCCTAGCATCATGAGGAGAGGTAGACCCCCGGTTGGCCGAGATCGATCAGAAGACAGGTTGGAGAGATTGGAAAGGTTAGTCGAAGGCTTGGTTCGGGAGCAGAGGCAACCTAGGCCGCAGGATACTGGTACCACTTCCATGCATGCCGAACAGACGAATGGCCGATATGCAGCTCCACCCCCTCCAGTGCCACAAGTGCCTCCACAGCAAGCTTTGTATGGGAACGACACGATAACTCTAATCAGAGAGTTCAAGAAGATGAAACCGCCGAGATTTCAGGGAGGTATAGAACCGATGAAAGCCGAGGCATGGGTTTTAGAAATGGAGAAGTTGTTTGAAGTTTTTCCCAGTACAGACGCCCAGAAGGTATCTCTAGCAGCATTCACATTAGACGACGATGCTCGTAGGTGGTGGATGATGGTTCGAGAAAGCAATCCGGGTTTGACGTGGGCAAAATTTTTGGAGTTATTCTACAACAAGCATTTCCCCCTCAGCGTCCGGGACCGAAAGACCACGGAGTTTCAGAATCTGATCCAAGGGAACAAGACGGTCGCGGAATACGATCGAGCCTTTACTGAACTAGCGAGATATGCGCCTCATATGGTTGACGACGAGTACCGAAAGGCGAGGAAGTTCGAAAGTGGGTTGCGTGGACCGATACAAGATCGGGTCAATATGCTCAATATGCCGACGTACGCCGGAGTACTGGACAAGGCCATCCTGGCTGAAGCTAACTTGAACCGATACCAGAGTTCAGGTGAGGGTCAGAGGAAGAGACAGAGTTATGACAATCGCCGAGTTCCGTTCAATGCCAAGAAGAAGATAAGCACAGACAGTTCCAGCAACTCAAACCAGGAAGGTAACGTTAAGCCGATGTGCGCGAGTTGTGGAAAGCTACATTTCGGGGTTTGTCGTTGGGCAACAGGAGCTTGCTACGAGTGTGGCGAGATAGGCCATCGCGTGAAGGACTGCCCGAAAGCAAGGACCGATGATGGAAAGAGGACTGGGAGCACCTCGGGCTCTGCACAGAAGAATAACATCGGGGGAGTACAGGCGAGGCAGGGCAGAGTTTTCGCAATAGTGCCGGGAGACGCCCAGAATGCTGAAACAGTGGTGTCAGGTACCATTTCAATTTGTTCTCAAGATGCATACGTATTGATTGATTCGGGTTCTACGCATTCATTTGTGTCCACTATATTCGCCGAGAAGTTGGATAGGGAATTAGAACCCCTTGATTATGTATTATCTGTGTCTACTCCATCTGGGAGAAATATGATTGTTACATCCATTTATAGGGCGTGTATTGCTATGATTGAGAGTGTAGAATTGTTAGTTGATTTGATGCCATTAAACATGACTCACTTCGATGTTATATTGGGAATGGATTGGTTAGTGGCGAATCATGCATCCATTAATTGTATTACTAAGAACGTCACATTGAAGACCCCAAGTCAAGCTGAGGTCATTTTCCAAGGTAAAGGAATAGTACCCCCACCTTACTTAATCTCATCCATGAAGGCCTACAAGTTGATCCAAAAAGGATGTAAGGGTTATTTATGCAGTATACTAAGTGATCTGAATGGAAATGTTGAGTTAGCCGACATACCCGTTGTTGAGGAATTCCCCGACGTCTTTCCGAATGAGTTGCCTGGCCACCTTGTCGATAGAGAAATAGAGTTCACTGTGGACGTCTTGCCAGGAACACAACCTATCTCCAAAACACCCTACAGAATGGCTCCAGCCGAACTTAGAGAACTGAAGTCGCAGTTACAGGAATTGTTGGATAAGGGATTCGTCAAGCTGAGTACTTCACCGTGGGGAGCACCCGTTCTGTTTGTTAAGAAAAAGGATGGCACACTTCGTCTTTGCATCGACTACAGGGAACTTAATAAGGTGACCATTAAGAACAAGTATCCATTGCCAAGGATTGATGACTTACTCGATCAACTACGAGGAGCACGAGTCTTTTCCAAGATTGACCTCAGGTCGGGTTACCATCAGTTGAAGGTTAAAGCCGAGGACATTGAGAAAACTGCTTTTCGGACAAGATATGGTCACTACGAATTTTTGGTAATGCCCTTCGGAGTAACCAATGCCCCAGCAGCATTCATGGACCTGATGAACAGAGTCTTTAAGCCGTACCTAGATGAATTTGTCATTATTTTCATCGACGACATATTGATCTATTCTGGGAGTGCGAGCGAGCACGAGAATCATCTGAGACTTGCCCTGCAGACTTTGAGAGATAAGAAGTTGTACGCCAAGTTAAGTAAATGCGAGTTCTGGCTTTCCAGCATTTCATTTCTAGGGCATGTGATTAATGAAGACGGTATATCAGTTGACCCCAGTAAGATTGAAGCCATTGTGAATTGGCCGACGCCGACCAACGTGTCCGAGGTTCGTAGTTTCCTGGGTTTGGCAGGTTATTACAGAAAGTTTGTGAAGGATTTCTCGAGGATTGCAGTGCCTTTGACACAACTAACCAAGAAGGGAGCAGCTTATGAATGGACCAATGAAAGAGAATCAGCTTTCCAGGAACTGAAGACGAGGTTAGTTACAGCACCGGTTCTGGTACTACCATCAGCTAATGAAGAATTTCAGATCTACAGCGATGCTTCACACAAAGGTTTAGGTTGCGTTTTAATGCAAAAAGGTAAAGTCATAGCGTACGCGTCTCGTCAGTTGAAGCCTAATGAAAAGAATTATCCCACCCATGACCTGGAGTTAGCTGCCGTGGTTTTTGCTTTGAAGATCTGGCGTTATTACCTGTACGGAACATCTTGCCAAGTTTTCACCGACCACAAGAGTCTGAAATACTTGTTCACCCAGAAAGAGTTAAATATGAGGCAGAGAAGATGGCTCGAGCTGTTGAAGGACTACGACATGCAGATTCAGTATCACCCAGGTAAGGCAAACTCCGTAGCCGACGCATTAAGCAGGAAGCTGGTCGGAAGTTTGGCGTGTCTGGCAACAGTCTCAGCGGAACCGACCGTCGTTGAGGAAGTAAAGACCAGGCAGGTGGAAGATAAGTTCCTAAAAAGGGTAATCGATGAATTTGTCTCCAAGCCGAGGCCAGGGTACACAGTGGAAAATCAGGTGCTTAGGTTCAAAGGAAGATTGTGTGTAGCCGACGTACCAGAGTTGAAAAGGAAGATTTTGCAAGAGGCCCATAACTCCAAGTTTGCCATTCATCCAGGGAGCACCAAGATGTATCAGGACGTAAAGCGGACCTTTTGGTGGCCAAACATGAAGAGAGAAATAGCTGAGTTTGTGTTTCAGTGTCTGAGTTGTCAGCAAGTGAAGGCAGAACACCAGAGACCGGCAGGACTTCTCCAACCCTTGTCAATTCCTGAGTGGAAATGGGAGCACATCTCCATGGATTTCGTAGTGGGTTTGCCGAGGACGCAAAGAGGTATGGATTCCATTTGGGTTATAGTTGACAGGTTTACTAAGTCAGCTCACTTTTTGCCTGTCAAGACTACATTCAATGCCGACCGACTTGCCGAACTGTACGTAAACGAGATCGTTAGGCTTCATGGTGTGCCGATGTCCATTGTGTCAGACCGAGACCCGAAGTTCATTTCTAGATTTTGGCAGAGTCTACAAGGAGCGTTGGGAACAGAGTTGAGATTTGGCACAGCCTTTCATCCCCAGACCGACGGGCAGACAGAAAGAATGATTCAGACACTCGAAGACATGCTCAGGTTGTGCGTGTTGGATTTTCAGGGGAGTTGGGAATCGCATTTGCCATTGATAGAGTTCGCGTACAACAACAGTTATCAAGCCAGCATAGGCATGGCGCCGTATGAAGCTCTGTATGGAAGAGAGTGCAGATCGCCGATATGTTGGACTGAAGTAGGAGACAAAGCTCTAATTGGCCCCGAGTTGGTTCAGATGACAACTGAGAAGATCAAACTCATTCAGCAGAGGATTAAAACCGCACAGAGTCGACAGAAGAGTTATGCCGACCAAAGAAGGAGGGAGTTAGAATTTGAAATTGGGGATCACGTGTTTTTGAAAGTTTCGCCGATGACAGGAGTTTCGAGATTTGGGAAGAAGGGTAAACTTGCACCTCGATATATTGGGCCATTTGAAATTCTTGAGAGGATCAACACCGTTGCTTACAGACTTGCTTTGCCACCAGATTTGAGTCGAGTCCACAATGTGTTCCATGTTTCGATGTTGAGGAAATATATCCGAGACCCACTGCATGTAATAGATTATTCCGGAGTTGTGGTTAATGAAGACTTGGGCTATGAAGAGAAGCCGATGAGAATTATCGACAGACAAGTGAGGCAGTTGAGAAACAAGTCGATATCAATGGTGAAAATCGAATGGGAGAAGCATTATGGCGGGGAGGCCACATGGGAAAAGGAAGAGGAGATGAAAATCTGTCACCCGGAGTTATTCATAGGTCAAGGTAACTTAAGTTTGGGGACCAAACTTCCTTAAGGAGGGTAGACTGTAAGAACCCACATTTTTCATCTTAATCATGTTCATGAGCATTTGTATGATTATGACTTGTTAGGCTTGCATGTGTATGTTGTGACTTGATTTGCTTTAGCAAGTGAAATCTGTGCCTTGACTTGAAGCCTTGTGATTTGTCTAAGTATAGTGTACCTGTCTTCTTCCTTCCTTGATGTAAAAACTTAGGTCACGCCTTGCCTCTAGCCGATGTTATTCCAAGCCGAGGTCACCCTTAGTCTAGTAGTAGTATCTTGGAACCCCTTGTTGATCTCCGTCCTTGCCTCGACCACGTTAGCCGAGATGTTACCTTGCACCCCAGTGATCTCGCCCTGGAGCGGTATGACCTAGGCCGAGGTGTGGCGCATCTAGGCCAAGATGTGGCACAGCTTAGTCAAGTGTTGTCCTTCCTAGCCGAGGTCATTGTCACCCCTTGCCGAAGTGTCATTCCGTGCAGACTTGTTAGATATGCCTTGTTGTTAGCCGATGTCATAGCCTGTCAGAGAGCCCATGCCGCTTTGCTTGTTGAACACCCTTCCACCATGCCTTGTCTGGTCTGCCAGTCACCTTTTCAGGTAGAACCCAACCAGTCGCCGCCACGTGTCTCAGCAGAGGATTAACCCCAGAACCGGGTATATAAAACTATCATTTGGTGTCATAACCTTGTCTTGTAGAGAGAGAAGCTCTAGGAGGAAGAAAGAGTTTTAGAGTGAGGAAGTAGATCTTCAAGCTTGATTTCTAGAGATCCAACCGTTAGATCCGCATTCTAAGGTTAGATTCTTGATCTACTCGTAATGTTCTTTATGTTTATGTTATTGCATTGCATGATTGAAAATGATCTGTAAGCCATGCATCGTTTTGAAGCTCGATTTTAGAAAGAGAAAATGACATTCATGTGTTCTTCAAGAAAGTCTTGATTTGATCCGAAAACTTTATGCCTAGAATCACGTTTTGTGTTTGTTCTTGCATGATTTCCAAGTATGGGTACCCAGGTCCATGTTTTCAAACTCATAGCACGAAAACCTCAGATTTGTGATGACAGATTATGATCAAACATTCGTATTTTTCATGCTTTCACACCCATGTTCTTCATGTTCATCAGCAGAGGGGAACCCAGAGTTTCCCGACCTCTTTTCCTTGTATGTGGCCCTCGGAAACACACCTCGGCTTAGACCTGGTTGGTGCCCAGTAGGTTTTCCAAAAATCATTTGCATGCATGTTAGACTTGTTTTGAGGAAATGTGTTCAAGTACGCTTTGCAATGTGATTGTAGGACTGGACCTTGCTTGACCCCGACGTTTGAAGAATTAAGTGAGTGGTATTTCTAATAAAGCTATGTTACACTTGTTTTGATAAATCTGGTTTTGCCTTGTCTTGAAAAGTATTTGATTTAGCATGAATGACTATCCCTATTTTGTATATTAAAGGCTATCTTGTTTTGATGACATTTCTTGAAAGTCCTTAGTTGCAGGGGACTATAATGCGACTGCACTCTTGTCTTGACAGTCCTTAGTGCTAGAGGACTCTAAACTTTCGCAGCACAGCTTGTCTTGAAAGTCCTTAGTGTTAGAGGACTCTAAACTTTCGCAGCACAGCTTGTCTTGAAAGTCCTTAGTGCTAGAGGACTCTAAACTTTCGCAGCACAGCTTGTCTTGAAAGTCCTTAGTTGCAGGGGACTATAATACAACTGCACTCTTGTCTTGGGAACGTCATCACCTTCTTGTATTAAGTAGATGTAATAACATCTAAAGAACTTGAAAGGCCGGCAATGAACTTGATTTCCCTCTTGATTGTAGAGTATGTTATGTATTGTTTTGAAAGAAATCTTGGATATCAATCATGCAAACCTTTATTTCTAATATCATTCACTGAGTATCCAAGCTCACCCTCTCTATATATATGTAGGTGATGAACAAGAAGGCATTGAGGCCTAGACGTGATTGCCGATGTGTTTTGGGTGCTTTGCCGACATGTTTTGGATTTGCGTTTTGCATCGTCTTGAAGATTATGCTTCTCGGCTTATGTTTTCCTTGTTTGTTTTTGGCATATGTCGGCTTGAGAAGCCTTTTGGTCAGGACGTGTTTTGTATCTCATTCTTGCTGTATCTAAATTGTAAGACTTGTAAAGATGTTTGATGTATGACATTCCATTGGACTTATGCACGGCTTTCATGGACTATTTAGATTTTGTATATGTATACATATTGCTTCCGCACTTGTAAGCCCCATATTTTATACTCTGATTGTGTGTGAATTTTGGAAGTTGGCCTTCGGTAATCACGGATTACTGGCCATCACGGCACCAAACTACTAGGGGCGGTTTGGGGGCGTGACATTTCCACTTGCTCTTCTTCTTGTGCATGCTTGGAAGAACCCTTCGAATTCAATTCATCAACTCTCTGAGCCACATTTTTCTTAAGCTCCACCATAGACCTTTTTAATTGTTCAATCTATTGCAAGTCAAGTTGATTAACATATGCATCAAACCTACAACTTAGCATGTAACGCCCTCAAAATAATAGCTTTAAACCCCTTTAAATAAGACATGCATTGATATTCAAAAGCTCCACATTCTTTCATTTAACAGAGTTTCATTACAAAAAGTATTACATGTTAACAACAAAAGCAAATGCCCTATGGGCTTACAGCTTTCCAAGTTAACACTTGGTTACAACAAAAGAGTACTAACTCAAACACGTTAAGCCCTTGGCTTGAATTTACATGTAATACATCAAGTAAAACAACAAAAGTCCGCCTCTGGCCTCCCAAGCTACGTCCTTGGAGGTGGCATGCTACCTGTACCTGAAAATGATATTCCCATATAGGGTGAGCCACAGCCCAGTAGAAATACACTAAACCAACCATGAACAATGACTAAAAGATTAGCAACTGATAGACGGTCAACACTGACACTTCCATTTACATCTCCCTACGTTTCCATGACAGCCAAGTCTATGTTACAATTCACTTTTCGTTTTTGTTCAACTTTGAGTTTGAAAACAAGGCTCAGTACTCTGGCCAGAACATTTGATGAGATTATAGTTCATCACTAGAACACTTTCGAAATCCAAGGTGGATACACATTATTTTGTTGTATCAATAACACATAAACTACTCCCATACTTCGCAAACAATGATGATATACATTTTAGTGCTATATCAAATCAAACAAACTTTTCAATAGATAAGCATATGAGCTATATCACTACTACAACAGATAAGCATATGAGCTGTATCAACATTCCGATAGATAAGCATATGAGCTGTATCAACACTTCAACCGATAAGCATATGAGCTATATCAACATTCCAACAACCGGTTTAGAGGTACATCCCCCATCTTCCCCTAAACCATTAACCGGTTTAGAGGTACATCCCCCATCTTCCCCTAAACCGTGGAGTACATCCCCTATCTCCTCCCATACACAAGTAATGCATATAAACACAGAATCACATATGCAATCAATCAATACATAAAATTAATGTATTCTATCAACCGACATGCTCTATGACACATCCAATTGATTAGTTTTAGTTTGCCTAATCATCAAGCATTGTCTACAACAATCAACACTACCCTCCACCGGTAGCCCAAAGCAATTATTTCTAAGCAGGAAATAAATGCACAATGGATATTCAATCGACATTTCAATTCGGTGAGTGATAAATAATTCAACTACACCCTTTAACCCCATGTACTCCCAATCTCAGCAATTCCATTTCATTTCCTCATTTCCCACAATTAATTATCTCAATTAATTAAACAATGTAATTAGGTCATTTTCCATAATTACCATTACCACCCTTAGGTCCCATTTTCATCAATGATTCAACATTTATTCCATTTCTCTATACCAAACATGCATCTAGGTTTATTACAAATAAAACCCCAACTTTTGTAAAATAACACAAATGGCCCAAACTTTCACAAAATTACCAAACCAACCCCAACATCTCAAATTACCAAAATTTAAAGACAAAATCCATAGAGAGGAGTAGGATATCCCTACCTCAAATTCAGAGCTCCAAGGGAGAAGATGAGTAAAACTCAGAAGTGCTCCAAATCCCAAATTTCTCAGATCTCAACAAAGCCCTCGACGATCAACACACTTCTTACAAAGGTCCAAGGTGAGGAAAACACTCTAGGTAGATCAATCCTAAGAGAGAAGTTCGGTTTTAGAGTGAGGTGCTCTCCAATGGAGGTTTTGAAAAAGTAAGAGAGAGAAAGGAAATCAAAAAGTGATCAAAAAGGTGGTTTCACGAACTGATATAAAAGCAGGTCCGCTCGAGCGTACAACACCCCGCTCGAGCGTACAGACACAAGTTCACGCTCGAGCGTCCAGCGATCCGCTCGAGCGCCGGGTGCACTCTCCCAGAATTTTCTGCAGACGACCAAAATGCTGAGAGAAGGAAATTCACGCTCGAGCGTCCAAACTGCCGCTCGAGCGTAAAGGCAGCAACAAAAGCTCGCTCGAGCACAAAACCGCCGCTCGAGCGGAGAGGCCAAAACCTGGGCAAAATTTCAAAGCATTAAAACACAACCAACTAATTCCCAACTTGCCCAACACAACCCAAAACTCTAAAACAAAGAGTAAAGGATAGAAATGAGGATAAGACAACAACGAATCTACGAAACTGAGTCCAGATTATAGTTATACAACAACAGGGAATACCGGGATCGCTATAACCTCCCCCCCTTAAAGAATTTCGTCCTCGAAATTAAAGATACATCAAAACACAAGGCCAAATGATCATAGAGCATTCAACAACCGAACCCCAAGGAAAGAAATTACTTTCAAAACAAGCCTCCGACTCACTCTACCAAGGGAAAGACCAACCAAGGGAACACATTCTAAATAACACCACCTTAGGTGCGCAAGTCTCAACAAACCAAACCTCCCCCGAAACAATTCACCAAAAACCGACTAGTGCTCCAAGCTTAGTCACTACTCAACAACACGACTAAAACAAATCTTAAAGTAGATAATAAGAAAACATTTTCTTGTTCAAGAGGCATTTCTCAAAGATGTTTAAATTTTCAACGTTAACGTTCCAGGATAAATCTTGCATTTTCCATACGAAAACTCAAAAGCTTTGTAAACATTTTTCACAAATACGTTGTTACCCAAAACGCAGAGTTATCCACAGTTTATTTGCCCAAAAGAGTAATCTGGAATTCTTAAAAAGAAAATCCTTGAATTAAATCAACTTTTCAACAACGCATTTAGATGACCCCTAAACACTAGGAAAATTTTGTTTTCCATTTCTTTCCAAATTAACACTATCTACAACCATCACTCACGTAGTGATGACACAACCAACACGGAACACAACATTTCTATAATGATAATTAATAGAAATAACAACCGTACTATCAACACATAAGGTATAAGAAATTCATGGTTTTGCAATTTTATCCCGCCTCCCTTTACTTAACCACTTTATAATCATAAACACGGCTCAGAAACACACAAATGATACACATTATAGTGCTGTATCAACATCAAACTAGACACCATACATTCATAATGTATAAAAAGCCAATCATTCACAATGATCAATCAATACATATATTAGATGTATTATTCCAACCGTCAGACTCAATGACAAAACATGTTCGATTAATTTCAGTTTTCCTTAATCAACATACGGAGTCTACAACGAACGAGACTAAACTCAAGGTGACCAATGCCACCCCAACACCCGATACCGACAAGCTGACTAGTCAACTCAATAAACTCTACACTCAGTAATCCACACACTGATGTGCTACTCAGACCACTAACCCCAACCACAGAGTTCTCTACACGAACCACAAATTTTGGAATCTCATCGGATTTCCTAAAATTTAATCGCCTCAACATCGCGTCTAAGGGAATCACCATCCCCCGCCATGGTTATCTAGCAAACCTGCTCACTTCCTTGACCGAAGACCGACATGGTCAACCTCAATCACAACATCCCAAATACGAAGGACTACTTTGACCCACGCTATACTCATTACTTTAGAACACGAATTGCTCTTAATTCAAAGAATGCTGGCAGCATCCACTCATAACCCACACCCAACAATGGATAACCAATCACAATATGAACACTACCCCTATACAACCAAGGGGGTCACCACGGACTCACTATCTAGCAAGGCCCAACACACGAACCAGCATACAGGTACCATTCCCACTAACTCGAGATACAAATCTCACGTTCCCTCGAACATCCTCATATAGTCTTGCCAACACCGCGCAACTCTCGAAACCCTCCCATCTAACACATTCAACCGTACTAGGCAAAACCTCCTTATTTTGCAAGCCCTCTTACTCCTACACCGAATCCTCCAATAACTCATAGGGTCCACTCGTTACTCTATATCTTACTTGTCACTCATCTCGAGAGTACCATCAAGAGGCCCGGCCTCCGTGCTAAACCACTAGTCCACACTACCGCTAGGCAACCATCATGAACCAAACTCCGACACCGTCACAAGTCGCCGATAGGGCTTCCAAAGATTCACTCTTCTAACTTTCCAGAGGGGTAAAAGTCCTCGCCTCCCTCGTCATTAACCCACATCTTCATTCGCAAACACCATACCACTGTGACTCCACCCACGGGTCACACTCTAACCATGGGCTATATACCCAATTAACGCTTCTGATAATATCCTCTGACTTGACCAGTGCTAAGGTACGAACTTATCACATTCAATCCAAATAAAGAAATTTGAAAACTTAGGGAGACATCCATTATACTACAGCCCGAGGTATAGTACCAGCTACTCACAACACATCGCTCCCGATACAACAATCACAACCTTATATAGGGACTGACATCCCTTCACTTGAAACGGCCAATCAGTACACCTGCAATCTTGACAACGTTACTTACCACGAAGGTACGAGTCCAACCTTGACAAAATTATGTGCCATGCCCCCGTAGGACACCATATAAAATACGTGTTACATCTAGTATTAATCGTACACTTCACATCCTCTCAAGTTCACTCGACAGTAGATCAAAAGCTATACCACGCACAAAACTTTAAATGGGTATTACCCATGTAATTCCACACACTCGGCAAGTAAAACAGTTCTCGCTCCAATATTACCTTGGCTAGGACACGTACCCCTCGGTGGTTCTTCCAAATTTTGAAAACATGGCTCTCTAGCCCTCATCCTCCCCAAATCAAATCACAAGCATAAATTTTTTTTTTTTATAGCAACTTTATACATTAATAAAATTTTAGAGCTACGACATGCTCCAATTCACCCACTCTAGGGAAATTAACAAACAAAGCATATATGTATATATATATAGATAAACAAACAGTTTAGATGTTTCAACCTTCCCAAAACACATTGGTTACACAACGGAACCCAATGATCACAAAACAATAATCCACTGATTACACAACGGATTAGTCAAAACAAAACCATCCCATCAGTATTACTACTACTACCGTCCCTTGTTGGACCGCCGAAGTTGGTCATCCCCGAACATAAGGCAACCTACGAGCTTACAAGTCACGGACAAGAACCACTGGTATGCCCCCTCTGCCCACACCTGGAACAACTACAAACTTCCCTAGCTGGGGCTTGGGAACTCGACTCTACTGAGGCCCTCGAAATCTGGCCTGCTAGTCCCCCAAAACGATATTGTTCCTGCCCAGTCGAAAGAAACTGAGCCTGGCTAGGTTGCAAAACCCCTAAAGAAGCTCCCGACTGAGTACAAAAACGTCGAATATGACCCGGCTGATTACACACCCAACAGGTAGGCGGTGCCTGAGCACGAGATTGGTTCAGAATCTGGGCTGATGAAGACCCCAACAACTGCCTCCCCACTGAGCATTTAATCGGTCCAAAACCCAGCTGGTTGGATGATCCTGGTGGTACAACTACTGGTTGAACTGCTAACCCCACCCCTTTCTTCTGTGGGCAAACCGAAACCCTGTGGCCCAGCAGACCACATCTGAAACAAATGATGCCCCTCTGCTTATTTTCCCCCGAACCCAAATCTGACACTGGAAGGGCAGTTCTAGCCCGTCCTTCCTGTTGCGAGTTTAAAACCCTCTGCCTCTTAAAAGGCCTACCAACACCCTGAGTCACAGGAGTCGCCGAGATGGCTTCCTCCCCACTCTGCCCCATTGCTAGCACTGCAGCCTCTACATGGGCGGCCGCCTCAACAAGCGCCCTATATCTTTTATGCCAAGACCCCGCTATCCTTACACGGATGTCGTCACGCAGCTTACTCTCAAACTCGAAACAACGTAAGTACTCCGTCTCCACCAATTCTGGAGCAAACCTCGACAGATTAGCAAACCATCTTTCGAACCGCACCAAAGGTGTAGTACCTTGGCGTAATTCCACAAATTGTTTCCGCAGCTCTTCCTGAGCGGAAGGAGGGAAATCGCAACTTCCTCGCCTAGGCATCCTAGTAAAAGTAACGGAGACACGTTAGCACACTCATACATGTGCCGAAGCTAAACACTTACATCCTAACACATGGATAACTGTAATTCACTCCACATAAGCACATAAACATGTAAGCACTTACGAATTTCATTTCCAGATAATGATAGTCCCGAGGCGTTACTAGAGTTCCGATCAGAAACAGCATTGATCAAGTGCCTTTCCAACAGGACTCCCAGAAACCCAAGGATCCAATCAACATCCAAGAAACTACACTCCATACCCAAATAGTCACATAAACATGTTATCACAAAAGTACATAACATTACGTCTAAGTCTCTAACAAGCGAGAGAAACCCATTGTGATACTAATCACTTCCCACGTACCCAAAGTATTCGAACCCGGTACGCTCTGATACCAAGTTGTAACGCCCTCAAAATAATAGCTTTAAACCCCTTTAAATAAGACATGCATTGATATTCAAAAGCTCCACATTCTTTCATTTAACAGAGTTTCATTACAAAAAGTATTACATGTTAACAACAAAAGCAAATGCCCTATGGGCTTACAGCTTTCCAAGTTAACACTTGGTTACAACAAAAGAGTACTAACTCAAACACGTTAAGCCCTTGGCTTGAATTTACATGTAATACATCAAGTAAAACAACAAAAGTCCGCCTCTGGCCTCCCAAGCTACGTCCTTGGAGGTGGCATGCTACCTGTACCTGAAAATGATATTCCCATATAGGGTGAGCCACAGCCCAGTAGAAATACACTAAACCAACCATGAACAATGACTAAAAGATTAGCAACTGATAGACGGTCAACACTGACACTTCCATTTACATCTCCCTACGTTTCCATGACAGCCAAGTCTATGTTACAATTCACTTTTCGTTTTTGTTCAACTTTGAGTTTGAAAACAAGGCTCAGTACTCTGGCCAGAACATTTGATGAGATTATAGTTCATCACTAGAACACTTTCGAAATCCAAGGTGGATACACATTATTTTGTTGTATCAATAACACATAAACTACTCCCATACTTCGCAAACAATGATGATATACATTTTAGTGCTATATCAAATCAAACAAACTTTTCAATAGATAAGCATATGAGCTATATCACTACTACAACAGATAAGCATATGAGCTGTATCAACATTCCGATAGATAAGCATATGAGCTGTATCAACACTTCAACCGATAAGCATATGAGCTATATCAACATTCCAACAACCGGTTTAGAGGTACATCCCCCATCTTCCCCTAAACCATTAACCGGTTTAGAGGTACATCCCCCATCTTCCCCTAAACCGTGGAGTACATCCCCTATCTCCTCCCATACACAAGTAATGCATATAAACACAGAATCACATATGCAATCAATCAATACATAAAATTAATGTATTCTATCAACCGACATGCTCTATGACACATCCAATTGATTAGTTTTAGTTTGCCTAATCATCAAGCATTGTCTACAACAATCAACACTACCCTCCACCGGTAGCCCAAAGCAATTATTTCTAAGCAGGAAATAAATGCACAATGGATATTCAATCGACATTTCAATTCGGTGAGTGATAAATAATTCAACTACACCCTTTAACCCCATGTACTCCCAATCTCAGCAATTCCATTTCATTTCCTCATTTCCCACAATTAATTATCTCAATTAATTAAACAATGTAATTAGGTCATTTTCCATAATTACCATTACCACCCTTAGGTCCCATTTTCATCAATGATTCAACATTTATTCCATTTCTCTATACCAAACATGCATCTAGGTTTATTACAAATAAAACCCCAACTTTTGTAAAATAACACAAATGGCCCAAACTTTCACAAAATTACCAAACCAACCCCAACATCTCAAATTACCAAAATTTAAAGACAAAATCCATAGAGAGGAGTAGGATATCCCTACCTCAAATTCAGAGCTCCAAGGGAGAAGATGAGTAAAACTCAGAAGTGCTCCAAATCCCAAATTTCTCAGATCTCAACAAAGCCCTCGACGATCAACACACTTCTTACAAAGGTCCAAGGTGAGGAAAACACTCTAGGTAGATCAATCCTAAGAGAGAAGTTCGGTTTTAGAGTGAGGTGCTCTCCAATGGAGGTTTTGAAAAAGTAAGAGAGAGAAAGGAAATCAAAAAGTGATCAAAAAGGTGGTTTCACGAACTGATATAAAAGCAGGTCCGCTCGAGCGTACAACACCCCGCTCGAGCGTACAGACACAAGTTCACGCTCGAGCGTCCAGCGATCCGCTCGAGCGCCGGGTGCACTCTCCCAGAATTTTCTGCAGACGACCAAAATGCTGAGAGAAGGAAATTCACGCTCGAGCGTCCAAACTGCCGCTCGAGCGTAAAGGCAGCAACAAAAGCTCGCTCGAGCACAAAACCGCCGCTCGAGCGGAGAGGCCAAAACCTGGGCAAAATTTCAAAGCATTAAAACACAACCAACTAATTCCCAACTTGCCCAACACAACCCAAAACTCTAAAACAAAGAGTAAAGGATAGAAATGAGGATAAGACAACAACGAATCTACGAAACTGAGTCCAGATTATAGTTATACAACAACAGGGAATACCGGGATCGCTATATAGCAAGCCATAGTTTTTGTTACTCATGTTTTGAACAATTTTCTCTTTCTTTTTCTCAACTTTCAATCGCTTGCTCAGCTCATGGAATTGTTGGTTGAGTTGGTGCACAGTGGCATCATCACGCCGCGAGGCATGGCTGGAAACGCCTTCACTTGGCAGCGCATTTTGGTTCAGAAAGCAGTCTACAACCGAGTCAACATTAGGTTTTCCAAAAGAGAAAGCCTTGCCTCCCATGGAGAAGAGGACAATGGCCATATCTACGCCACATTTTTTTTTTGATCAGCAAAAGAAGAACTTTATTGATGAAGATAAGATACAGAATATGGAAAAACATCAATAAAGAAGAGGCACAAGAAAAGCAACAAAGAGAACACTCCAAATCCCAGTTAGGGGCTGAAGGAACGAGACCCTAACAAGGGCAAGCTGAAGTCAAAGTTGGTGAGAGACCAACAAACCAAAATGCAGAACAGCTGGGAAAACAAGCAAGGCACCAAGGTATAAAAACAACAAAAACAGCAAAAACATCAAAATGCAGCTAGGCATCAAGATGCATACACTATACCATGACAGCAGAAACTAGGGCAGAGCAGCAAACAAAAAATGATGCAAAACATAGCAAAGTTGAAGCACAGCAAAGCAGTAACCAGAAATCAAACCAGAAACATTGAGCATGGCCACCACGAAGATCTTCTAATACCAGGTATACACCCACTTCCCCTTGCTTCCAACCGCATACCAACACTTAGAATCAGCCCATGTAGCATCAGACCAATACACCAGCGAACCAGCAATGAGCATGCTTGACAGCAAAAACCCAAAAATAAGGCAAAGCATAGCAAAATTGAAACATAGTAGAGCAAAATTGGCCACCAAGAAGATCTGCTAATACCAGGTATACATCCACTTCCCCTTGCTTTCATCCGCATACCACAAATTGACCAAAATCCTGCACCCTTACGGCAAAACACCAAGGCACTGAGCTCGCTTGCTTTGTTGAAAATCCCATGTTTATGCTTTGAGAAGGAAATCCTTCTTGCGTTTTCATTGGCTATCATCTTCATTTCAATCTTCTTTCGGCCTTGGGATTGGTTCCTCTCCACGTTTAAAGAAAAAGCAAGAAAATCTTTTTTGAAAAAACTTCTTAGTAAGAAGCATGAGATATATGCAAGTACACGCAAAGGGGGATTATATACTGTTAGTATTGATATTTTTACATTGATATTCTTTTGGCTCCAGAATCTGCAATTCTCCTTTTGTGATTGACTTATTAAATATGAAAGTTGGTGAATTTGGTAATAATTAATGTATAGACCCCGAATATTAGAAGAAAATCTGTTACCTTGGTAAATTATTTGTCCATCGTTTGTGATTGCCTTATTAAATATCAAAGTTGGTGAATCTACTAATAATCAATGTATAGACCCTGAATATTAGAAGAAAATCTGTTATCCTTGGTAAATTATTTGTACATCTTAGAAAATTAAACTCTTTCAAGGAACATTATTAAATGCATTCACATTATTAGTCAATTGAATGGGCCATATATCAAATTTAAAAAATAAAAAAAAAAATTGAAAAACTATAACTTCGACCACCCACACTATTGCCAGCAAGAGTCATAAATATGGGCATTTTCAAAACTACCCTATGTTGATATGGAACTTGGAATTTGAATTAGTTTATGATTTCATTATCAGTTGACAATGTTAAAGTTATTTTATCTATTTTTAATTTTTATAGATAGTTTTCAAAAATAAAAAAACTACTATGGTGTTTGGCATTTTTTTTTTCTTTTTTTTTTTGTCAAAAAAAAAAATCTAAAAATATTAGTGTACAAGTAAGGATTGAAAAATTCTTACAATTTAAATTTCAAACAAATAATCATGCGAATGTGTTGACGGTTCTTTTGACTCAACGGAAAAGACTATTGTTATGTACAGCGAAAAATGAATAGAAAAAGAAGAAGAGAAATAAATAAAGAAAAATGATTGAGTAAACAATCAAAATGATTTGTGGTGGGCCCCCACGGGCCCAACAACAAGCTTCAATCTGATCTCGGACTGGAGAGAAGCCTAGCCATTAAAAAAAGTAGAATACATAGCAAACTCTTCACACTATTATAATAGTAGTAGATAGATAAATTAGGTGAGAAATTATGAGAAATAAATTACTTTTATTTTGAAACTTTGATTTCTCATTTAAAAGTGATGAGATTTAATGAAAATAACCTTATTTTATTAATATATATATATATATATATATTAGAACATGAGAAATAATACGTTAATAAAACAACAAGACTATATAAATAAGACCCCAAAGGGTCATTCGACCCAAACAACAAAAATAAAATCTGTTATCCTTGGTAAATTATTTGTCCATCTTTTGTGATTTCCTTATTAAATATGAAAGTTGGTGAATCTACTAATAATTAATGTATAGACCCAGAATATTAGAAGAAAATCTGTTATCCTTGGTAAATTATTTGTCCATCTTAGAAAATTAAATTCTTTCTAGGAATGTTAATAAATACGTTCACATTATTTGTCAATTGAATAGGCCATATATCAAATTTGAAAAATAAAAAAAAAAATTTAAAAACTATAACTTCGACCAGCCACACTATTGTGAACAAGAGTCATAAATATGGGCATTTTCAACACTACCCTATGTTGATATGGAACTTGGAATTTGAATTAGTTTATGATTTCATTATCAGTTGACAAGGTTAAAGTTATTTTATCTATTTTTAATTTTTATAGGTAGTTTTCAAAAATAAAACAACTACTATGGTGTTTGGCTTTTGTTTTGTTTTGTTTTGTTTTCTTCTTTTTTTATAAAAAAAAAAAATTCAGAAAATATTAGTGTACAAGTATGGATTGAAAAATTCTTACAAATTAAATTTCAAACAAATAGTCATGCGAATGTGTTGACACTTCTTTGGCCTCAACGGAAAAGACTATTATTAAGTATAGCGAAAAATGAATAGAAAAAGAAGAAGAGAAAGAAATAAAGAAAAATGATTGAGAAAACAATCAAAATGATTTGTGATGGGCCCCACGAGCCCAACAACACACTTCATTATGATCTCGGACTGAAGAGAAGCCTAGCCATTAAAAAAAGTAAAAAACATTGCAAACTCTTCACACTTTTATAATAGTAGTAGATAGATAAATTAGGTGAGAAATTATGAGAAATAAATTACTTTTATTTTGAAACTTTGATTTCTCATTTAAAAGTGATTAGATTTAATGAAAATAAACTTATTATATATATATATATATATTACGACGTGAGAAACAATATATTAATAAAACAACAAGAGGACACAAATAAGACACCAATGGGTCATTCCAACCAAAAAACAAAAGTAAAAAAATAACAACAAAAAACAAACCCTCAAAAAAAAAAAAAAAAAAAAAAAACAGCTATGATCCAGGAAAAACCACTGATGTGCTCAAAGATGTGGTCTAGAAAATAAGATCTACTTGAAAGCCCACCGTCCCTATCAACAACGTCCCCATCGCCACTGCCCAACGCCGCCGCCACTGTCGCCAGAGAAAGAAAAACACCCACAATGGCATGGGAGAAGGGTTTATAGGGGAGGAAACCATTTATATCACATACTTTACTTTTTTATTCATCTAAGTATGATAATAAAAAAATGAAATCATTTATTTTCTTTTCTCAACGGATAAAGATACCACAAACATTTATTTTATTTTCAAAACTCTATCACAAATATATCAAATATTTGTCTGGAATCCGAATATATCAAAGATAGACGTGAAAATAGATAACTAGATATATGTAGTTATCTATGAGTATTGAATACATTGTAAAAGCAAAAAAGGTCAGAAACGATTTTTATTTAGATTGTTTCATTTCTCACAACCTTAACCAATCATGGGGAATAGTAGAAACATCATGGTCATTTATTTCAGTGTTTTCCACTTGCTCTTCTTCTTGTGCATGCTTGGAAGAACCCTTCAAATTCAATTCATCAACTCTCTGAGCCACATTTTTCTTAAGCTCCACCATAGACCTTTTTAATTGTTCAAGCTATTGCAAGTCAAGTTGATTAACATATGCATCAAACCTACAACTTAGCAAGCCATAGTTTTTGTTACTCATGTTTTGAACAATTTTCTCTTTCTTTTTCTCGACTTTCAATCGCTTGCTCAGCTCATGGAATTGTTGGTTGAGTTGGTGCACAGTGGCATCATCACGCCGCGAGGCATGGCTGGAGACGCCTTCACTTGGCAGCGCATTTTGGTTCAGAAAGCGGTCTACAACCGAGTCAACATTAGGTTTTCCAAAAGAGAAAGCCTTGCCTCCCATGGAGAAGAGGACAATGGCCATATCTACGCCACATTTTTTTTTGATCAGCAAAAGAAGAACTTTATTGATGAAGATAAGATACAGAATATGGAAAAACATCAATAAAGAAGAGGCACAAGAAAAGCAACAAAGAGAACACTCCAAATCCCAGTTAGGGGCTAAAGGAACGAGACCCTAACAAGGGCAAGCTGAAGTCAAAGTTGGTGAGAGACCAACAAACCAAAATGCAGAACAGCTGGGAAAACAAGCAAGGCACCAAGGTATAAAAACAACAAAAACAGCAAAAACATCAAAATGCAGCTAGGCATCAAGATGCATACACTTTACCATGACAGCAGAAACTAGGGCAGAGCAGCAAACAAAAAATGATGCAAAACATAGCAAAGTTGAAGCACAGCAAAGCAGTAACCCGAAATCAAACCAGAAACATTGAGCATGGCCACCACGAAGATCTTCTAATACCAGGTATACACCCACTTCCCCTTGCTTCCAACCGCATACCAACACTTAGAATCAGCCCATGTAGCATCAGACCAATACACCAGCGAACCAGCAATGAGCATGCTTGACAGCAAAAACTAAGGCAGAGCAAAAACCCAAAAATAAGGCAAAGCATAGAAAAATTGAAACATAGCAGAGCAAAATTGGCCACCAAGAAGATCTGCTAATACCAGGTATACATCCACTTCCCCTTGCTTTCATCCGCATACCACAAATTGACCAAAATCCTGCACCCTTACGGCAAAACACCAAGGCACTGAGCTCGCTTGCTTTGTTGAAAATCCCATGTTTATGCTTTGAGAAGGAAATCCTTCTTGCGTTTTCATTGGCTATCATCTTCATTTCAATCTTCTTTCGGCCTTGGGATTGGTTCCTCTCCACGTTTAAAGAAAAAGCAAGAAAATCTTTTTTGAAAAAACTTCTTAGTAAGAAGCATGAGATATATGCAAGTACACGCAAAGGGGGATTATATACTGTTAGTATTGATATTTTTACATTGATATTCTTTTGGCTCCAGAATCTGCAATTCTCCTTTTGTGATTGACTTATTAAATATGAAAGTTGGTGAATTTGGTAATAATTAATGTATAGACCCCGAATATTAGAAGAAAATCTGTTACCTTGGTAAATTATTTGTCCATCGTTTGTGATTGCCTTATTAAATATCAAAGTTGGTGAATCTACTAATAATCAATGTATAGACCCTGAATATTAGAAGAAAATCTGTTATCCTTGGTAAATTATTTGTACATCTTAGAAAATTAAACTCTTTCAAGGAACATTATTAAATGCATTCACATTATTAGTCAACTGAATGGGCCATATATCAAATTAAAAAAAAAAAAAAAAATTGAAAAACTATAACTTCGACCACCCACACTATTGCCAGCAAGAGTCATAAATATGGGCATTTTCAAAACTACCCTATGTTGATATGGAACTTGGAATTTGAATTAGTTTATGATTTCATTATCAGTTGACAATGTTAAAGTTATTTTATCTATTTTTAATTTTTATAGATAGTTTTCAAAAATAAAAAAACTACTATGGTGTTTGGCATTTTTTTTTTCTTTTTTTTTTGTCAAAAAAAAAATCAGAAAATATTAGTGTACAAGTAAGGATTGAAAAATTCTTACAATTTAAATTTCAAACAAATAATCATGCGAATGTGTTGACGGTTCTTTTGTCTCAACGGAAAAGACTATTGTTATGTACAGCGAAAAATGAATAGAAAAAGAAGAAGAGAAATAAATAAAGAAAAATGATTGAGTAAACAATCAAAATGATTTTTGGTGGGCCCCCACGGGCCCAACAACAAGCTTCAATCTGATCTCGGACTGGAGAGAAGCCTAGCCATTAAAAAAAGTAAAATACATAGCAAACTCTTCACACTATTATAATAGTAGTAGATAGATAAATTAGGTGAGAAATTATGAGAAATAAATTACTTTTATTTTGAAACTTTGATTTCTCATTTAAAAGTGATGAGATTTAATGAAAATAACCTTATTTTATTAATATATATATATATATATATATATTAGAACATGAGAAATAATACGTTAATAAAACAACAAGACTATATAAATAAGACCCCAAAGGGTCATTCGACCCAAACAACAAAAATAAAATCTGTTATCCTTGGTAAATTATTTGTCCATCTTTTGTGATTTCCTTATTAAATATGAAAGTTGGTGAATCTACTAATAATTAATGTATAGACCCAGAATATTAGAAGAAAATCTGTTATACTTGGTAAATTATTTGTCCATCTTAGAAAATTAAATTCTTTCTAGGAATGTTGATAAATACGTTCACATTATTTGTCAATTGAATAGGCCATATATCAAATTTGAAAAATAAAAAAAAAAAATTAAAAACTATAACTTCGACCACCCACACTATTGTGAACAGGAGTCATAAATATGGGCATTTTCAACACGACCCTATGTTGATATGGAACTTGGAATTTGAATTAGTTTAAGATTTCATTATCAGTTGACAAGGTTAAAGTTATTTTATCTATTTTTAATTTTTATAGGTAGTTTTGAAAAATAAAACAACAACTATGGTGTTTGGCTTTTGTTTTGTTTTGTTTTGTTTTCTTTTTTTTTTTATCAAAAAAAAAAATTCAGAAAATATTAGTGTACAAGTATGGGTTGAAAAATTCTTACAAATTAAATTTCAAACAAATAGTCATGCGAATGTGTTGACACTTCTTTGGCCTCAACGGAAAAGACTATTATTAAGTATAGCGAAAAATGAATAGAAAAAGATGAAGAGAAAGAAATAAAGAAAAATGATTGAGAAAACAATCAAAATGATCTGTGATGGGCCCCACGAGCCCAACAACACGCTTCACTATGATCTCGGACTGGAGAGAAGCCTAGCCATTAAAAAAAGTAAAAAACATTGCAAACTCTTCACACTTTTATAATAGTCGTAGATAGATAAATCAGGTGAGAAATTATGAGAAATAAATTACTTTTATTTTGAAACTTTGATTTCTCGTTTAAAAGTGATTAGATTTAATGAAAATAAACTTATTATATATATATATATATATTAGGCCGTGAGAAACAATATATTAATAAAACAACAAGAGGACACAAATAAGACACCAATGGGTCATTCCAACCAAACAACAAAAGTAAAAAAATAACAACAAAAAACAAACCCTCAAAAAAAAAAAAAAAAAAAAACCAGCTATGATCTAGGAAAAACCACTGATGTGCTCAAAGATGTGGTCTAGAAAATAAGATCTGCTTGAAAGCCCACCGTCCCTATCAACAACGTCCCCGTCGCCGCTGCCCAACGCCGCCGCCACTGTCGCCAGAGAAAGAAAAACACCCACAATGGCATGGGAGAAGGGTTTATAGAGGAGGAAACCATTTATATCACATACTTTACTTTTTTATTCATCTAAGTATGATAATAAAAAAATGAAATCATTTATTTTCTTTTCTCAAAGGATAAAGATACCACAAACATTTATTTTATTTTCAAAACGCTATCACAAATATATCAAATATTTGTCTGGAATCGGAATATATCAAAGATAGACATGAAAATAGATAACTAGATATATGTAGTTTTCTATGAGTATTGATGTAACGCCCTCAAAATTAACCCATTATATATCATTGACATGCATTATTTAAAGAAGACAATTTATTAATTCATTCATCAGAGTATTACCAAATAAAGTATTACATGTAACATCGGATAAAACGCCCTACAGGCTTACATCTTTCCAAGCCAACACTTGGATACAAAAATATGAGTTCTAACTCAACATAAGAAAAGCCCTAGGCTTGAATGTTTACATGTACTAATAATTAAAGACAATTAACTAAAAGTAGTCTTCTCCAATCCAGAAGCCAAACCCTCCCAAGCTAAGTCCTTGGAGGTAGTTTATCACCTGAACCTGAAAATGATGTTCCCATAAAGGGTGAGCCACAGCCCAGTAGAAATATACTAAACCACTTATAAGCAATGAATAAAGCAATAGTATTCAACAGATGGTTAACCAAGATAATCAATTACTTCATTTTACAATCTCATGACACTATTGTCTAAGATACGTTTTACTTTCCAATTTTATCAACATGGCTCAGAACCTGGCCAAACTTACAACAGTGAATCACATATAATATCCACATCCTTCCAATATCAACAAACAAATGAGACTCAAGCTCAAATCAAACACTTCATACTTCCAGATTGATACACATTTTAGTGCTGTATCAATAAAACACTTCTATATAAATAAGCACACATAAAAGTGATGCTAATGGAGTCCATCCCCTATCTCCTCCCAAACAAAATCCGGTTTAGAGGTCCATCCCCTATCTTCCCCTAAACCGTGGAGTACATCCCCTATCTCCTACCACACACAAAACAATGTATGCAAATGCAATGCTCAATCAATACACGTATTTTCTGTATCAATGCCATAGTCAACATTAATGACTTAACCAATGTGATTAGTTTCAGTTATTCCTAATCCACATGCAATGTCTACAACAATCACGACTATCCTCCACCGATAGCCCAAAACAGTTATTTCTAAACTGAAAATAACTATGTCAACAATTCAATAGACAAATGATACCAATTACCCAATTACGCCATTTAATCAATGAATTCCATGAATTTAACCCTCTTTTCCCAATTCCATGAATTACTTATACAAATTAATTCAATAATACAACTAGGGTTTTTCCCAAAATTTACCAAAGTATCCCAACATGTTAAAATACCAAAACTTAGAACAAACCCTATAAAATGGAGTAGGAAATCCCTACCTCGAAGAAAACAACACAAATGGTGAAGACAAAGATGAGTGTCCAATTACCAAAGTGCTCCAATTCGCCAAATGTTCAGATTAAATGAAAGCCCTCGACTCCCTCAATCTTTTTAATGAAGGATCAAGGGTAGAAACACACCCTAAGTGGATCAAATCTAAGAAAGAAGGTGAGTAGGGAGAAGGAGAAGTCGGACCTAGGGTTTGGAATCAAAAAGAAGATGAAAAGGACTGATCAAAACCCGTTGCTGTAAATATATACTGGACAGGCTCGCTCGAGCGAAGACTTGGTCGCTCGAGCGACCAGACACAGAGAAACTACGCTCGTGCCAAGGAAGCCTTGCTCGAGCCAACCACCCAAAAGCTCGCTCGAGCGAAAGAAAGCTCGATCGAGCGAAGAACTCAAACCCTCAGGTCTGTAACCAGACACACGCTCGAGCGAAGGAACTATTGCTTGAGCGAAGAACGAACTAACTCGCTCGAGCGACGAAAAGCTCGCTCGAGCCAAGAATGCAAAGCTACAGGTCCAAACCAGACGCAATCTCTCGCTCGAGCTACCAAACCCCGGCTCGAGCGAAGAACCAAAAACAACAGCTCGCTCGAGCGACAAACTACTCGCTCGAGCGAAGATCCAAAATACTGGACAGCAACACTTGATTTCTAAACCCAACCAACCTGAAACAAACCTGCCCAACACATCCTATAATTCCAAATGAGAAAATAAGGGACAACAACAACCATTATACAATGACCGAATCTACGGAACCTATGTCCGGACACAATAGTCAAATGGGAAAAGACCGGGGTCGCTATAATTGAATACATTGTAAAAGCAAAAAAGGTCAGAAACGATTTTTATTCAGATTGTTTCATTTCTCACAACCTTAACCAATCATGGGGAATAGTAGAAACATCACTGTCATTTATTTCAGTGTTTTCCACTTGCTCTTCTTCTTGTGCATGCTTGGAAGAACCCTTCGAATTCAATTCCTCAACTCTCTGAGCCACATTTTTCTTAAGCTCCACCATAGACCTTTTTAATTGTTCAAGCTATTGCAAGTCAAGTTGATTAACATATGCATCAAACCTACAACTTAGCAAACCATAGTTTTTGTTACTCATGTTTTGAACAATTTTCTCTTTCTTTTTCTCGACTTTCAATCGCTTGCTCAGCTCATGGAATTGTTGGTTGAGTTGGTGCACAGTGGCATCATCATGCCACGAGGCATGGCTAGAGACACCTTCACTTGGCAGCGCATTTTGGTTCAGAAAGCGGTCTACAACCGAGTCAACATTAGGTTTTCCAAAAGAGAAAGCCTTGCCTCCCATGGAGAAGAGGACAATGGCCATATCTACGCCGGATTTTTTTTTTGATCAGCAAAAGAAGAACTTTATTGATGAAGATAAGATACAGAATATGGAAAAACATCAATAAAGAAGAGGCACAAGAAAAGCAACAAAGAGAACACTCCAAATCCCAGTTAGGGGCTGAAGGAACGAGACCCTAACAAGGGCAAGCTGAAGTCAAAGTTGGTGAGAGACCAACAAACCAAAATGCAGAACAGCTGGGAAAACAAACAAGGCACCAAGGTATAAAAACAACAAAAACAGCAAAAACAGCAAAATGCAGCTAGGCATCAAGATGCATACACTTTACCGTGACAGCAGAGACTAGGGCAGAGCAGCAAACCAAAAATGATGAAAAGCATAGCAAAGTTGAAGCACAGCAAAGCAGCAACCAGAAATCAAACCAGAAACATTGAGCATGGCCACCACGAAGATCTTCTAATACCAGGTATACACCCACTTCCCCTTGCTTCCAACAGCATACCAGCACTTCGAATCAGCCCATGTAGCATCAGACCAATACACCAGCGAACCAGCAATGAGCATGCTTGACAGCAAAAACTAAGGCAGAGCAAAAACCCAAAAATAAGGCAAAGCATAGCAAAATTGAAACATAGCAGAGCAAAATTGGCCACCAAGAAGATCTGCTAATACCAGGTATACATCCACTTCCCCTTGCTTTCATCCACATACCACAGATTGACCAAAATCCTGCACCCTTACAGCAAAACACCAAGGCACTGAGCTCGCTTGCTTTGTTGAAAATCCCATGTTTATGCTTTGAGAAGGAAATCCTTCTTGCGTTTTCATTGGCTATCATCTTCATTTCAATCTTCTTTCGGCCTTGGGATTGGTTCCTCTCCACGTTTAAAGAAAAAGCAAGAAAATCTTTTTTGAAAAAACTTCTTAGTAAGAAGCATGAGATATATGCAAGTACACGCAAAGGGGGATTATATACTGTTAGTATTGATATGTTTACATTGATATTCTTTTGGCTCCAGAATCTGCAATTCTCCTTTTGTGATTGACTTATTAAATATGAAAGTTGGTGAATTTGGTAACAATTAATTGATAGACCTCGAATATTAGAAGAAAATCTGTTACCTTGGTAAATTATTTGTCCATCATTTGTGATTGCCTTATTAAATATCAAAGTTGGTGAATCTACTAATAATCAATGTATAGACCCCGAATATTCGAAGAAAATCTGTTATCCTTGGTAAATTATATGTACGTCTTAGAAAATTAAACTCTTTCAAGGAACATTATTAAATACGTTCACATTATTAGTCAATTGAATGAGCCATATATCAAATTTAAAAAATAAAAATAAAAAAAATTGAAAAACTATAACTTCGACCACCCACACTATTGCCAGCAAGAGTCATAAATATGGGCATTTTCAAAACTACCCTATGTTGATATGGAACTTGGAATTTGAATTAGTTTATGATTTCATTATCAGTTGACAATGTTAAAGTTATTTTATCTATTTTTAATTTTTATAGATAGTTTTCAAAAATAAAAAACTACTATGGTGTTTGGCATTTTTTTTTCTTTTTTTTTTTTGTCAAAAAAAAATCAGAAAATATTAGTGTACAAGTAAGGATTGAAAAATTCTTACAATTTAAATTTCAAACAAATAATCATGCGAATGTGTTGACGGTTCTTTTGTCTCAACGGAAAAGACTATTGTTATGTACAGCGAAAAATGAATAGAAAAAGAAGAAGAGAAATAAATAAAGAAAAATGATTGAGTAAACAATCAAAATGATTCGTGGTGGGCCCCCACGGGCTCAACAACAAGCTTCAATCTGATCTCGGACTGGAGAGAAGCCTAGCCATTAAAAAAAGTAAAATACATAGCAAACTCTTCACACTATTATAATAGTGGTAGAGAGATAAATTAGGTGAGAAATTATGAGAAATAAATTACATTTATTTTGAAACTTTGATTTCTCATTTAAAAGTGATGAGATTTAATGAAAATAACCTTATTTTATTTATATATATATATATATATATTAGAACATGAGAAATAATATGTTAATAAAACAACAAGAGTATATAAATAAGACCCCAAAGGGTCATTCGACCCAAACAACAAAAATAAAATCTGTTATCCTTGGTAAATTATTTGTCCATCTTTTGTGATTTCCTTATTAAATATGAAAGTTGGTGAATCTACTAATAATTAATGTATAGACCTAGAATATTAGAAGAAAATCTATTATCCTTGGTAAATTATTTGTCCATCTGTGAAAATTAAATTCTTTCTAGGAACGTTAATAAATACGTTCACATTATTTGTCAATTGAATGGGCCATATATCAAATTTGAAAAATAAAAAAAAAATTAAAAACTATAACTTCGGCCACCCACACTATTGTGAACAAGAGTCATAAATATGGGCATTTTCAACACTACCCTATGTTGATATGGAACTTGGAATTAGAATTAGTTTATGATTTCATTATCAGTTGACAAGGTTAAAGTTATTTTATCTATTTTTAATTTTTATAGGTAGTTTTCAAAAATAAAACAACTACTATGGTGTTTGGTTTTTGTTTTGTTTTCTTTTTTTTTTTATCAAAAAAAAAAATTCATAAAATATTAGTGTACAAGTATGGATTGAAAAATTGTTACAAATTAAATTTCAAACAAATAGTCATGCGAATGTGTTGACACTTCTTTGGCCTCAATGGAAAAGACTATTGTTAATTATAGCGAAAAATGAATAGAAAAAGAAGAAGAGAAAGAAATAAAGAAAAATGATTGAGAAAACAATCAGAATGATCTGTGATGGGCCCCACGAGCCCAACAACACGCTTCATTATGATCTTGGACTGGAGAGAAGCCTAGCCATTAAAAAAAGTAAAAAACATTACAAACTCTTCACACTTTTATAATAGTCGTAGATAGATAAATTAGGTGAGAAATTATGAGAAATAAATTACTTTTATTTTGAAACTTTGATTTCTCATTTAAAAGTGATTAGATTTAATGAAAATAAACTTATTTTATATATATATATATATATATATTAGGACGTGAGAAACAATATATTAATAAAACAACAAGAGGACACAAATAAGACACCAATGGGTCATTCCAACCAAACAACAAAAGTAAAAAAATAACAACAAAAAACAAACCCTCAAAAAAAAAAAAGAAAAAAAAAAGCTATGATCCAGGAAAAACCACTGATGTGCTCAAAGATGTGGTCTAGAAAATAAGATCTGCTTGAAAGCCCACCGTCCCTATCAACAACGTCCCCATCTCCGCTGCCCAACGCCCCTACCACTGTCGCCAGAGAAAGAAAAACACCCACAATGGCCTGGGAGAAGGGTTTATAGAGGAGGAAACCATTTATATCACATACTTTACTTTTTTATTCATCTAAGTATGATAATAAAAAAATGAAATCATCTATTTTCTTTTCTCAAAGGATAACGATACCACAAACATTTATTTTATTTTCAAAACTCTATCACAAATATATCAAATATTCGTCGGGAATCCGAATATAGCAAAGATAGACATGAAAATAGATAACTAGATATATGTAGTTATCTATGAGTATCAAATACATTGTAAAAGCAAAAAAGGTCAGAACCGATTTTTATTCAGATTGTTTCATTTCTCGCAACCTTAACCAATCATGGGGAATAGTAGAAACATCATTGTCATTTATTTCAGTGCTTTCCACTTGCTCTTCTTCTTGTGCATGCTTGGAAGAACCCTTCGAATTCAATTCATCAACTCTCTGAGCCACATTTTTCTTAAGCTCCACCATAGACCTTTTTAATTGTTCAAGCTGTTGCAAATCAAGTTGATTAACATATGCATCAAACCTACAAGTTAGCAAGCCATAGTTTTTGTTACTCATGTTTTGAACAATTTTCTCTTTCTTTTTCTCGACTTTCAATCGCTTGCTCAGCTCATGGAATTGTTGGTTGAGTTGGTGCACAGTGGCATCATCATGCCGCAAGGCATGGCTGGAGACGCCTTCACTTGGCAGCGCATTTTGGTTCAGAAAGCGGTGTACAACCCAGTCAACATTAGGTTTTCCAAAAGAGAAAGCCTTGCCTCCCATGGAGAAGAGGACAATGGCCATATCTACGCCACATTTTTTTTTTTGATCAGCAAAAGAAGAACTTTATTGATGAAGATAAGATACAGAATATGGAAAAACATCAATAAAGAAGAGGCACAAGAAAAGCAACAAAGAGAACACTCCAAATCCCAGTTAGGAGCTGAAGGAACGAGACCCTAACAAGGGCAAGCTGAAGTCAAAGTTGGTGAGAGACCAACAAACCAAAATGCAGAACAGTTGGGAAAACAAACAAGGCACCAAGGTATAAAAACAACAAAAATAACAAAAACAGCAAAATGCAGCTCGGCATCAAGATGCATACACTTTACCACGACAGCAGAAACTAGGGCAGAGCAGCAAACCAAAAATGATGCAACGCATAGCAAAGTTGAAGCACAGCAAAGCAGCAACCAGAAATCAAACCAGAAACATTGAGCATGGCCACCACGAAGATCTTCTAATACCAGGTATACACCCACTTCCCCTTGCTTCCAACAGCATACCGGCACTTAGAATCAGCCCTTGTAGCATCAGACCAATACACCAGCGAACCAGCAATGAGCATGCTTGACAGCAAAAACTAAGGCAGAGCAAAAACCCAAAAATAAGGCAAAGCATAGCAAAATTGAAACATAGCAAAGCAAAATTGGCCACCAAGAAGATCTGCTAATACCAGGTATACATCCACTTCCCCTTGCTTTCATTCGCATACCACAGATTGACCAAAATCCTGCACCCTTATAGCAAAACACCAAGGCACTGAGCTCGCTTGCGTTGTTGAAAATCCCATGTTTATGCTTTGAGAAGGAAATCCTTCTTGTGTTTTCATTGGCTATCATCTTCATTTCAATCTTCTTTCGGCCTTGGGATTGGTTCCTCTCCATATTTAAAGAAAAAGCAAGAAAATCTTTTTTGAAAAAACTTCTTGGTAAGAAGCATGAGATATATGCAAGTACACAAAAAGGGGGATTATATACTGTTAGTATTGATATTTTTACATTGATATTCTTTTGGCTCCAGAATCTGCAATTCTCCTTTTATGATTGACTTATTAAATATGAAAGTTGGTGAATTTGGTAACAATTAATGTATAGACCGCGAATATTAGAAGAAAATCTGTTACCTTGGTAAATTATTTGTCCATCATTTGTGATTGCCTTATTAAATGTCAAAGTTGGTGAATCTACTAATAATCAATGTATAGACCCCGAATATTCGAAGAAAATCTGTTATCCTTGGTAAATTATATGTACATCTTAGAAAATTAAACTCTTTCAAGGAACATTATTAAATACGTTCACATTATTAGTCAATTGAATGAGCCATATATCAAATTTAAAAAATAAAAATAAAAAAAATTGAAAAACTATAACTTCGACCACCCACACTATTGCCAGCAAGAGTCATAAATATGGGCATTTTCAAAACTACCCTATGTTGATATGGAACTTGGAATTTGAATTAGTTTATGATTTCATTATCAGTTGACAATGTTAAAGTTATTTTATCTATTTTTAATTTTTATAGATAGTTTTCAAAAATAAAAAAGCTACTATGGTGTTTGGCTTTTTTTTTTTCTTTTTTTTTTTGTCAAAAAAAAATCAGAAAATATTAGTGTACAAGTAAGCATTGAAAAATTCTTACAATTTAAATTTCAAACAAATAATCATGCGAATGTGTTGACAGTTCTTTTGTCTCAACGGAAAAGACTATTGTTATGTACAACAAAAAATGAATAGAAAAAGAAGAAGAGAAATAAATAAAGAAAAATGATTGAGTAAACAATCAAAATGATTCGTGGTGGGCCCCCACGGGCACAACAACAAGCTTCAATCTGATCTCGGACTGGAGAGAAGCCTAGCCATTAAAAAAAGTAAAATACATAGCAAACTCTTCACACTATTATAATAGTGGTAGATAGATAAATTAGGTGAGAAATTATGAGAAATAAATTACTTTTATTTTGAAACTTTGATTTCTCATTTAAAAGTGATGAGATTTAATGAAAATAACCTTATTTTATTAATATATATATATATATATATATATATTAGAACATGAGAAATAATACGTTAATAAAACAACAAGACTATATAAATAAGACCCCAAAGGGTCATTCGACCCAAACAACAAAAATAAAATCTGTTATCCTTGGTAAATTATTTGTCCATCTTTTGTGATTTCATTATTAAATATGAAAGTTGGTGAATCTACTAATAATTAATGTGTAGACCCAAAATATTAGAAGAAAATCTGTTATCCTTGGTAAATTATTTGTCCATCTTAGAAAATTAAATTCTTTCTAGGAACGTTAATAAATACGTTCACATTATTTGTCAATTGAATGGGCCATATATCAAATTTGAAAAATAAAAAAAAAAATTAAAAACTATAACTTCGGCCACCCACATATTGTGAACAAGAGTCATAAATATGGGCATTTTCAACACTACCATATGTTGATATGGAACTTGGAATTAGAATTAGTTTATGATTTCATTATCAGTTGACAAGGTTAAAGTTATTTTATCTATTTTTAATTTTTATAGGTAGCTTTCAAAAATAAAACAACTACTATGGTGTTTGGCTTTTGTTTTGTTTTGTTTTGTTTTCTTTTTTTTTTTTATCAAAAAAAAAATTCATAAAATATTAGTGCACAAGTATGGATTGAAAAATTCTTACAAATTAAATTTCAAACAAATGGTCATGCGAATGTGTTGACACTTCTTTGGCCTCAACGGAAAAGACTATTATTAATTATAGCGAAAAATGAATAGAAAAAGAAGAAGAGAAAGAAATAAAGAAAAATGATTGAGAAAACAATCAGAATGATCTGTGATGGGCCCCACGAGCCCAACAACACGCTTCATTATGATCTTGGATTGGAGAGAAGCCTAGCCATTAAAAAAAGTAAAAAACATTGCAAACTCTTCACACTTTTATAATAGTCGTAGATAGATAAATTAGGTGAGAAATTATGAGAAATAAATTACTTTTATTTTGAAACTTTGATTTCTCATTTAAAAGTGATTAGATTTAATGAAAATAAACTTATTTTGTATATATATATATATTAGGACGTGAGAAACAATATATTAATAAAACAACAAGAGGACACAAATAAGACACCAATGGGTCATTCCAACCAAACAACAAAAGTAAAAAAATAACAACAAAAAACAAACCCTCAAAAAAAAAAAAGAAAAAAAAAAAGCTATGATCCAGGAAAAACCACTGATGTGCTCAAAGATGTGGTCTAGAAAATAAGATCTGCTTGAAAGCCCACCGTCCCTATCAACAACGTCCCCATCGCCGCTGCCCAACGCCACTACCACTGTCGCCAGAGAAAGAAAAACACCCACAATGGCATGGGAGAAGTGTCACGCCCCCAAACCGCCCCTAGTAGTTTGGTGCCGTGATGGCCAGTAATCCGTGATTACCGAAGGCCAACTTCCAAAATTCACACACAATCAGAGTATAAAATATGGGGCTTACAAGTGCGGAAGCAATATGTATACATATACAAAATCTAAATAGTCCATGAAAGCCGTGCATAAGTCCAATGGAATGTCATACATCAAACATCTTTACAAGTCTTACAATTTAGATACAGCAAGAATGAGATACAAAACACGTCCTGACCAAAAGGCTTCTCAAGCCGACATATGCCAAAAACAAACAAGGAAAACATAAGCCGAGAAGCATAATCTTCAAGACGATGCAAAACGCAAATCCAAAACATGTCGGCAAAGCACCCAAAACACATCGGCAATCACGTCTAGGCCTCAATGCCTTCTTGTTCATCACCTACATATATATAGAGAGGGTGAGCTTGGATACTCAGTGAATGATATTAGAAATAAAGGTTTGCATGATTGATATCCAAGATTTCTTTCAAAACAATACATAACATACTCTACAATCAAGAGGGAAATCAAGTTCATTGCCGGCCTTTCAAGTTCTTTAGATGTTATTACATCTACTTAATACAAGAAGGTGATGACGTTCCCAAGACAAGAGTGCAGTTGTATTATAGTCCCCTGCAACTAAGGACTTTCAAGACAAGCTGTGCTGCGAAAGTTTAGAGTCCTCTAGCACTAAGGACTTTCAAGACAAGCTGTGCTGCGAAAGTTTAGAGTCCTCTAGCACTAAGGACTTTCAAGACAAGCTGTGCTGCGAAAGTTTAGAGTCCTCTAGCACTAAGGACTGTCAAGACAAGAGTGCAGTCGCATTATAGTCCCCTGCAACTAAGGACTTTCAAGAAATGTCATCAAAACAAGATAGCCTTTAATATACAAAATAGGGATAGTCATTCATGCTAAATCAAATACTTTTCAAGACAAGGCAAAACCAGATTTATCAAAACAAGTGTAACATAGCTTTATTAGAAATACCACTCACTTAATTCTTCAAACGTCGGGGTCAAGCAAGGTCCAGTCCTACAATCACATTGCAAAGCGTACTTGAACACATTTCCTCAAAACAAGTCTAACATGCATGCAAATGATTTTTGGAAAACCTACTGGGCACCAACCAGGTCTAAGCCGAGGTGTGTTTCCGAGGGCCACATACAAGGAAAAGAGGTCGGGAAACTCTGGGTTCCCCTCTGCTGATGAACATGAAGAACATGGGTGTGAAAGCATGAAAAATACGAATGTTTGATCATAATCTGTCATCACAAATCTGAGGTTTTCGTGCTATGAGTTTGAAAACATGGACCTGGGTACCCATACTTGGAAATCATGCAAGAACAAACACAAAACGTGATTCTAGGCATAAAGTTTTCGGATCAAATCAAGACTTTCTTGAAGAACACATGAATGTCATTTTCTCTTTCTAAAATCGAGCTTCAAAACGATGCATGGCTTACAGATCATTTTCAATCATGCAATGCAATAACATAAACATAAAGAACATTACGAGTAGATCAAGAATCTAACCTTAGAATGCGGATCTAACGGTTGGATCTCTAGAAATCAAGCTTGAAGATCTACTTCCTCACTCTAAAACTCTTTCTTCCTCCTAGAGCTTCTCTCTCTACAAGACAAGGTTATGACACCAAATGATAGTTTTATATACCCGGTTCTGGGGTTAATCCTCTGCTGAGACACGTGGCGGCGACTGGTTGGGTTCTACCTGAAAAGGTGACTGGCAGACCAGACAAGGCATGGTGGAAGGGTGTTCAACAAGCAAAGCGGCATGGGCTCTCTGACAGGCTATGACATCGGCTAACAACAAGGCATATCTAACAAGTCTGCACGGAATGACACTTCGGCAAGGGGTGACAATGACCTCGGCTAGGAAGGACAACACTTGACTAAGCTGTGCCACATCTTGGCCTAGATGCGCCACACCTCGGCCTAGGTCATACCGCTCCAGGGCGAGATCACTGGGGTGCAAGGTAACATCTCGGCTAACGTGGTCGAGGCAAGGACGGAGATCAACAAGGGGTTCCAAGATACTACTACTAGACTAAGGGTGACCTCGGCTTGGAATAACATCGGCTAGAGGCAAGGCGTGACCTAAGTTTTTACATCAAGGAAGGAAGAAGACAGGTACACTATACTTAGACAAATCACAAGGCTTCAAGTCAAGGCACAGATTTCACTTGCTAAAGCAAATCAAGTCACAACATACACATGCAAGCTTAACAAGTCATAATCATACAAATGCTCATGAACATGATTAAGATGAAAAATGTGGGTTCTTACAGTCTACCCTCCTTAAGGAAGTTTGGTCCCCAAACTTAAGTTACCTTGACCTATGAATAACTCCGGGTGACAGATTTTCATCTCCTCTTCCTTTTCCCATGTGGCCTCCCCGCCATAATGCTTCTCCCATTCGATTTTCACCATTGATATCGACTTGTTTCTCAACTGCCTCACTTGTCTGTCGATAATTCTCATCGGCTTCTCTTCGTAGCCCAAGTCTTCATTAACCACAACTCCGGAATAATCTATTACATGCAGTGGGTCTCGGATATATTTCCTCAACATCGAAACATGGAACACATTGTGGACTCGACTCAAATCTGGTGGCAAAGCAAGTCTGTAAGCAACGGTGTTGATCCTCTCAAGAATTTCAAATGGCCCAATATATCGAGGTGCAAGTTTACCCTTCTTCCCAAATCTCGAAACTCCTGTCATCGGCGAAACTTTCAAAAACACGTGATCCCCAATTTCAAATTCTAACTCCCTCCTTCTTTGGTCGGCATAACTCTTCTGTCGACTCTGTGCGGTTTTAATCCTCTGCTGAATGAGTTTGATCTTCTCAGTTGTCATCTGAACCAACTCGGGGCCAATTAGAGCTTTGTCTCCTACTTCAGTCCAACATATCGGCGATCTGCACTCTCTTCCATACAGAGCTTCATACGGCGCCATGCCTATGCTGGCTTGATAACTGTTGTTGTACGCGAACTCTATCAATGGCAAATGCGATTCCCAACTCCCCTGAAAATCCAACACGCACAACCTGAGCATGTCTTCGAGTGTCTGAATCATTCTTTCTGTCTGCCCGTCGGTCTGGGGGTGAAAGGCTGTGCCAAATCTCAACTCTGTTCCCAACGCTCCTTGTAGACTCTGCCAAAATCTAGAAATGAACTTCGGGTCTCGGTCTGACACAATGGACATCGGCACACCATGAAGCCTAACGATCTCGTTTACGTACAGTTCGGCAAGTCGGTCGGCATTGAATGTAGTCTTGACAGGCAAAAAGTGAGCTGACTTAGTAAACCTGTCAACTATAACCCAAATGGAATCCATACCTCTTTGCGTCCTCGGCAAACCCACTACGAAATCCATGGAGATGTGCTCCCATTTCCACTCAGGAATTGACAAGGGTTGGAGAAGTCCTGCCGGTCTCTGGTGTTCTGCCTTCACTTGCTGACAACTCAGACACTGAAACACAAACTCAGCTATTTCTCTCTTCATGTTTGGCCACCAAAAGGTCCGCTTTACGTCCTGATACATCTTGGTGCTCCCTGGATGAATGGCAAACTTGGAGTTATGGGCCTCTTGCAAAATCTTCCTTTTCAACTCTGGTACGTCGGCTACACACAATCTTCCTTTGAACCTAAGCACCTGATTTTCCACTGTGTACCCTGGCCTCGGCTTGGAGACAAATTCATCGATTACCCTTTTTAGGAACTTATCTTCCACCTGCCTGGTCTTTACTTCCTCAACGACGGTCGGTTCCGCTGAGACTGTTGCCAGACACGCCAAACTTCCGACCAGCTTCCTGCTTAATGCGTCGGCTACGGAGTTTGCCTTACCTGGGTGATACTGAATCTGCATGTCGCAGTCCTTCAACAGCTCGAGCCATCTTCTCTGCCTCATATTTAACTCTTTCTGGGTGAACAAGTATTTCAGACTCTTGTGGTCGGTGAAAACTTGGCAAGATGTTCCGTACAGGTAATGACGCCAGATCTTCAAAGCAAAAACCACGGCAGCTAACTCCAGGTCATGGGTGGGATAATTCTTTTCATTAGGCTTCAACTGACGAGACGCGTACGCTATGACTTTACCTTTTTGCATTAAAACGCAACCTAAACCTTTGTGTGAAGCATCGCTGTAGATCTGAAATTCTTCATTAGCTGATGGTAGTACCAGAACCGGTGCTGTAACTAACCTCGTCTTCAGTTCCTGGAAAGCTGATTCTCTTTCATTGGTCCATTCATAAGCTGCTCCCTTCTTGGTTAGTTGTGTCAAAGGCACTGCAATCCTCGAGAAATCCTTCACAAACTTTCTGTAATAACCTGCCAAACCCAGGAAACTACGAACCTCGGACACGTTGGTCGGCGTCGGCCAATTCACAATGGCTTCAATCTTACTGGGGTCAACTGATATACCGTCTTCATTAATCACATGCCCTAGAAATGAAATGCTGGAAAGCCAGAACTCGCATTTACTTAACTTGGCGTACAACTTCTTATCTCTCAAGGTCTGCAGGGCAAGTCTCAGATGATTCTCGTGCTCGCTCGCACTCCCAGAATAGATCAATATGTCGTCGATGAAAATAATGACAAATTCATCTAGGTACGGCTTAAAGACTCTGTTCATCAGGTCCATGAATGCTGCTGGGGCATTGGTTACTCCGAAGGGCATTACCAAAAATTCGTAGTGACCATATCTTGTCCGAAAAGCAGTTTTCTCAATGTCCTCGGCTTTAACCTTCAACTGATGGTAACCCGACCTGAGGTCAATCTTGGAAAAGACTCGTGCTCCTCGTAGTTGATCGAGTAAGTCATCAATCCTTGGCAATGGATACTTGTTCTTAATGGTCACCTTATTAAGTTCCCTGTAGTCGATGCAAAGACGAAGTGTGCCATCCTTTTTCTTAACAAACAGAACGGGTGCTCCCCACGGTGAAGTACTCGGCTTGACGAATCCCTTATCCAACAATTCCTGTAACTGCGACTTCAGTTCTCTAAGTTCGGCTGGAGCCATTCTGTAGGGTGTTTTGGAGATAGGTTGTGTTCCTGGCAAGACGTCCACAGTGAACTCTATTTCTCTATCGACAAGGTGGCCAGGCAACTCATTCGGAAAGACGTCGGGGAATTCCTCAACAACGGGTATGTCGGCTAACTCAACATTTCCATTCAGATCACTTAGTATACTGCATAAATAACCCTTACATCCTTTTTGGATCAACTTGTAGGCCTTCATGGATGAGATTAAGTAAGGTGGGGGTACTATTCCTTTACCTTGGAAAATGACCTCAGCTTGACTTGGGGTCTTCAATGTGACGTTCTTAGTAATACAATTAATGGATGCATGATTCACCACTAACCAATCCATTCCCAATATAACATCGAAGTGAGTCATGTTTAATGGCATCAAATCAACTAACAATTCTACACTCTCAATCATAGCAATACACGCCCTATAAATGGATGTAACAATCATATTTCTCCCAGATGGAGTAGACACAGATAATACATAATCAAGGTGTTCTAATTCCCTATCCAACTTCTCGGCGAATATAGTGGACACAAATGAATGCGTAGAACCCGAATCAATCAATACGTATGCATCTTGAGAACAAATTGAAATGGTACCTGACACCACTGTTTCAGCATTCTGGGCGTCTCCCGGCACTATTGCGAAAACTCTGCCCTGCCTCGCCTGTACTCCCCCGATGTTATTCTTCTGTGCAGAGCCCGAGGTGCTCCCAGTCCTCTTTCCATCATCGGTCCTTGCTTTCGGGCAGTCCTTCACGCGATGGCCTATCTCGCCACACTCGTAGCAAGCTCCTGTTGCCCAACGACAAACCCCGAAATGTAGCTTTCCACAACTCGCGCACATCGGCTTAACGTTACCTTCCTGGTTTGAGTTGCTGGAACTGTCTGTGCTTATCTTCTTCTTGGCATTGAACGGAACTCGGCGATTGTCATAACTCTGTCTCTTCCTCTGACCCTCACCTGAACTCTGGTATCGGTTCAAGTTAGCTTCAGCCAGGATGGCCTTGTCCAGTACTCCGGCGTACGTCGGCATATTGAGCATATTGACCCGATCTTGTATCGGTCCACGCAACCCACTTTCGAACTTCCTCGCCTTTCGGTACTCGTCGTCAACCATATGAGGCGCATATCTCGCTAGTTCAGTAAAGGCTCGATCGTATTCCGCGACCGTCTTGTTCCCTTGGATCAGATTCTGAAACTCCGTGGTCTTTCGGTCCCGGACGCTGAGGGGGAAATGCTTGTTGTAGAATAACTCCAAAAATTTTGCCCACGTCAAACCCGGATTGCTTTCTCGAACCATCATCCACCACCTACGAGCATCGTCGTCTAATGTGAATGCTGCTAGAGATACCTTCTGGGCGTCTGTACTGGGAAAAACTTCAAACAACTTCTCCATTTCTAAAACCCATGCCTCGGCTTTCATCGGTTCTATACCTCCCTGAAATCTCGGCGGTTTCATCTTCTTGAACTCTCTGATTAGAGTTATCGTGTCGTTCCCATACAAAGCTTGCTGTGGAGGCACTTGTGGCACTGGAGGGGGTGGAGCTGCATATCGGCCATTCGTCTGTTCGGTATGCATGGAAGTGGTACCAGTATCCTGCGGCCTAGGTTGCCTCTGCTCCCGAACCAAGCCTTCGACTAACCTTTCCAATCTCTCCAACCTGTCTTCTGATCGATCTCGGCCAACCGGGGGTCTACCTCTCCTCATGATGCTAGGGGGAATGCAAGATGAGACTTTAAAACAACTAAACAGATAACACATATGCAAGTAACGAGCGTCTAGGCTAAAACGATGCACACATAGTCAAGTAGCAAGCAATATGATGCAATCTTAACATTCTTCTAAGGGAAATCCTAGGCTCTTTAGGACCCAAGGTGTGTGAATAACGTACTATAAGGATCTTGTGCTCTGATACCATTCTGTCACGCCCCCAAACCGCCCCTAGTAGTTTGGTGCCGTGATGGCCAGTAATCCGTGATTACCGAAGGCCAACTTCCAAAATTCACACACAATCAGAGTATAAAATATGGGGCTTACAAGTGCGGAAGCAATATGTATACATATACAAAATCTAAATAGTCCATGAAAGCCGTGCATAAGTCCAATGGAATGTCATACATCAAACATCTTTACAAGTCTTACAATTTAGATACAGCAAGAATGAGATACAAAACACGTCCTGACCAAAAGGCTTCTCAAGCCGACATATGCCAAAAACAAACAAGGAAAACATAAGCCGAGAAGCATAATCTTCAAGACGATGCAAAACGCAAATCCAAAACATGTCGGCAAAGCACCCAAAACACATCGGCAATCACGTCTAGGCCTCAATGCCTTCTTGTTCATCACCTACATATATATAGAGAGGGTGAGCTTGGATACTCAGTGAATGATATTAGAAATAAAGGTTTGCATGATTGATATCCAAGATTTCTTTCAAAACAATACATAACATACTCTACAATCAAGAGGGAAATCAAGTTCATTGCCGGCCTTTCAAGTTCTTTAGATGTTATTACATCTACTTAATACAAGAAGGTGATGACGTTCCCAAGACAAGCTGTGCTGCGAAAGTTTAGAGTCCTCTAGCACTAAGGACTTTCAAGACAAGCTGTGCTGCGAAAGTTTAGAGTCCTCTAGCACTAAGGACTTTCAAGACAAGCTGTGCTGCGAAAGTTTAGAGTCCTCTAGCACTAAGGACTGTCAAGACAAGAGTGCAGTCGCATTATAGTCCCCTGCAACTAAGGACTTTCAAGAAATGTCATCAAAACAAGATAGCCTTTAATATACAAAATAGGGATAGTCATTCATGCTAAATCAAATACTTTTCAAGACAAGGCAAAACCAGATTTATCAAAACAAGTGTAACATAGCTTTATTAGAAATACCACTCACTTAATTCTTCAAACGTCGGGGTCAAGCAAGGTCCAGTCCTACAATCACATTGCAAAGCGTACTTGAACACATTTCCTCAAAACAAGTCTAACATGCATGCAAATGATTTTTGGAAAACCTACTGGGCACCAACCAGGTCTAAGCCGAGGTGTGTTTCCGAGGGCCACATACAAGGAAAAGAGGTCGGGAAACTCTGGGTTCCCCTCTGCTGATGAACATGAAGAACATGGGTGTGAAAGCATGAAAAATACGAATGTTTGATCATAATCTGTCATCACAAATCTGAGGTTTTCGTGCTATGAGTTTGAAAACATGGACCTGGGTACCCATACTTGGAAATCATGCAAGAACAAACACAAAACGTGATTCTAGGCATAAAGTTTTCGGATCAAATCAAGACTTTCTTGAAGAACACATGAATGTCATTTTCTCTTTCTAAAATCGAGCTTCAAAACGATGCATGGCTTACAGATCATTTTCAATCATGCAATGCAATAACATAAACATAAAGAACATTACGAGTAGATCAAGAATCTAACCTTAGAATGCGGATCTAACGGTTGGATCTCTAGAAATCAAGCTTGAAGATCTACTTCCTCACTCTAAAACTCTTTCTTCCTCCTAGAGCTTCTCTCTCTACAAGACAAGGTTATGACACCAAATGATAGTTTTATATACCCGGTTCTGGGGTTAATCCTCTGCTGAGACACGTGGCGGCGACTGGTTGGGTTCTACCTGAAAAGGTGACTGGCAGACCAGACAAGGCATGGTGGAAGGGTGTTCAACAAGCAAAGCGGCATGGGCTCTCTGACAGGCTATGACATCGGCTAACAACAAGGCATATCTAACAAGTCTGCACGGAATGACACTTCGGCAAGGGGTGACAATGACCTCGGCTAGGAAGGACAACACTTGACTAAGCTGTGCCACATCTTGGCCTAGATGCGCCACACCTCGGCCTAGGTCATACCGCTCCAGGGCGAGATCACTGGGGTGCAAGGTAACATCTCAGCTAACGTGGTCGAGGCAAGGACGGAGATCAACAAGGGGTTCCAAGATACTACTACTAGACTAAGGGTGACCTCGGCTTGGAATAACATCGGCTAGAGGCAAGGCGTGACCTAAGTTTTTACATCAAGGAAGGAAGAAGACAGGTACACTATACTTAGACAAATCACAAGGCTTCAAGTCAAGGCACAGATTTCACTTGCTAAAGCAAATCAAGTCACAACATACACATGCAAGCTTAACAAGTCATAATCATACAAATGCTCATGAACATGATTAAGATGAAAAATGTGGGTTCTTACACCAAGGCACTGAGCTCGCTTGCGTTGTTGAAAATCCCATGTTTATGCTTTGAGAAGGAAATCCTTCTTGTGTTTTCATTGGCTATCATCTTCATTTCAATCTTCTTTCGGCCTTGGGATTGGTTCCTCTCCACATTTAAAGAAAAAGCAAGAAAATCTTTTTTGAAAAAACTTCTTAGTAAGAAGCATGAGATATATGCAAGTACACAAAAAGGGGGATTATATACTGTTAGTATTGATATTTTTACATTGATATTCTTTTGGCTCCAGAATCTGCAATTCTCCTTTTATGATTGACTTATTAAATATGAAAGTTGGTGAATTTGGTAATAATTAATGTATAGACCTCGAATATTAGAAGAAAATCTGTTACCTTGGTAAATTATTTGTCCATCATTTGTGATTGCCTTATTAAATATCAAAGTTGGTGAATCTACTAATAATCAATGTATAGACCCCGAATATTCGAAGAAAATCTGTTATCCTTGGTAAATTATATGTACGTCTTAGAAAATTAAACTCTTTCAAGGAACATTATTAAATACGTTCACATTATTAGTCAATTGAATGAGCCATATATCAAATTTAAAAAATAAAAATAAAAAAAATTGAAAAACTATAACTTCGACCACCCACACTATTGCCAGCAAGAGTCATAAATATGGGCATTTTCAAAACTACCCTATGTTGATATGGAACTTGGAATTTGAATTAGTTTATGATTTCATTATCAGTTGACAATGTTAAAGTTATTTTATCTATTTTTAATTTTTATAGATAGTTTTCAAAAATAAAAAAGCTACTATGGTGTTTGGCATTTTTTTTTTCTTTTTTTTTTGTCAAAAAAAAATCAGAAAATATTAGTGTACAAGTAAGGATTGAAAAATTCTTACAATTTAAATTTCAAACAAATAATCATACGAATGTGTTGACAGTTCTTTTGTCTCAACGGAAAAGACTATTGTTATGTACAACAAAAAATGAATAGAAAAAGAAGAAGAGAAATAAATAAAGAAAAATGATTGAGTAAACAATCAAAATGATTCGTGGTGGGCCCCCACGGGCCCAACAACAAGCTTCAATCTGATCTCGGACTGGAGAGAAGCCTAGCCATTAAAAAAAGTAAAATACATAGCAAACTCTTCACACTATTATAATAGTAGTAGATAGATAAATTAGGTGAGAAATTATGAGAAATAAATTACTTTTATTTTGAAACTTTGATTTCTCATTTAAAAGTGATGAGATTTAATGAAAATAACCTTATTATATATATATATATATATATATATATATATATTAGAACATGAGAAATAATATGTTAATAAAACAACAAGAGTATATAAATAAGACCCCAAAGGGTCATTCGACCCAAACAACAAAAATAAAATCTGTTATCCTTGGTAAATTGTTTGTCCATCTTTTGTGATTTCCTTATTAAATATGAAAGTTGGTGAATCTACTAATAATTAATATATAGACCCAGAATATTAGAAGAAAATCTGTTATCCTTGGTAAATTATTTGTCCATCTTAGAAAATTAAATTCTTTCTAGGGACGTTAATAAATACGTTCACATTATTTGTCAATTGAATGGGCCATATATCAAATTTGAAAAATAAAAAAAAATTTAAAACTATAACTTCGGCCACCCACACTATTGTGAACAAGAGTCATAAATATGGGCATTTTCAACACTACCCTATGTTGATATGGAACTTGGAATTAGAATTAGTTTATGATTTCATTATCAGTTGACAAGGTTAAAGTTATTTTATCTATTTTTAATTTTTATAGGTAGTTTTCAAAAATAAAACAACTACTATGGTGTTTGGCTTTTGTTTTGTTTTGTTTTGTTTTTTTTTTTTTATCAAAAAAAAAAAATCCGAAAATATTAGTGTACAAGTATGGATTGAAAAATTCTTACAAATTAAATTTCAAACAAATAGTCATGCGAATGTGTTGACACTTCTTTAGCCTCAATGGAAAAGACTATTATTAAGTATAGCGAAAAATGAATAGAAAAAGAAGAAGAGAAAGAAATAAAGAAAAATGATTGAGAAAACAATCGAAATGATCTGTGATGGGCCCCACGAGCCCAACAACACGCTTCATTATGATCTCGGACTGGAGAGAAGCCTAGCCATTAAAAAAAGTAAAAAACATTGCAAACTCTTCACACTTTTATAATAGTAGTAGATAGATAAATTAGGTGAGAAATTATGAGAAATAAATTACTTTTATTTTGAAACTTTGATTTCTCATTTAAAAGTGATTAGTTTTAATGAAAATTAACTTATTATATATATATATTAGGACGTAAGAAACAATATATTAATAAAACAACAAGAGGACACAAATAAGACACCAATGGGTCATTCCAACCAAACAACAAAAGTAAAAAAATAACAACAAAAAACAAACCCTCAAAAAAAAAAAAGAAAAAAGAAAAAAAAAACTGCTATGATCCAGGAAAAACCACTGATGTGCTCAAAGATGTGGTCTAGAAAATAAGATCTGCTTGAAAGCCCACCGTCCCTATCAACAACGTCCCCATCGCCGCTGCCCAACGCCGTCGCCACTGTCGCCAGAGAAAGAAAAACACCCACAATGGCATGGGAGAAGGGTTTATAGAGGAGGAAACCATTTATATCACATACTTTACTTTTTTATTCATCTAAGTATGATAATAAAAAAATGAAATCATTTATTTTCTTTTCTCAAAGGATAAAGATACCACAAATATTTATTTTATTTTCAAAACTCTATCACAAATATATCAAATATTTGTTTGGAATCCAAATATATCAAAGATAGACGTGAAAATAGATAACTAGATATATGTAGTTATCTATGAGTATCGAATACATTGTAAAATCAAAAAAGATCAGAAACGATTTTTATTCAGATTGTTTCATTTCTCACAACCTTAACCAATCATGGGGAATAGCAGAAACATCATTGTCATTTATTTCAGTGTTTTCCACTTGCTCTTCTTCTTGTGCATGCTTGGAAGAACCCTTCAAATTCAATTCATGAACTCTCTGAACCACATTTTTTTTAAGCTCCACCATAGACCTTTCTAATTGTTCAAGCTGTTGCAAGTCAAGCTATAGCGATCCCGGTATTCCCTGTTGTTGTATAACTATAATCTGGACTCAGTTTCGTAGATTCGTTGTTGTCTTATCCTCATTTCTATCCTTTACTCTTTGTTTTAGAGTTTTGGGTTGTGTTGGGCAAGTTGGGAATTAGTTGGTTGTGTTTTAATGCTTTGAAATTTTGCCCAGGTTTTGGCCTCTCCGCTCGAGCGGCGGTTTTGTGCTCGAGCGAGCTTTTGTTGCTGCCTTTACGCTCGAGCGGCAGTTTGGACGCTCGAGCGTGAATTTCCTTCTCTCAGCATTTTGGTCGTCTGCAGAAAATTCTGGGAGAGTGCACCCGGCGCTCGAGCGGATCGCTGGACGCTCGAGCGTGAACTTGTGTCTGTACGCTCGAGCGGGGTGTTGTACGCTCGAGCGGACCTGCTTTTATATCAGTTCGTGAAACCACCTTTTTGATCACTTTTTGATTTCCTTTCTCTCTCTTACTTTTTCAAAACCTCCATTGGAGAGCACCTCACTCTAAAACCGAACTTCTCTCTTAGGATTGATCTACCTAGAGTGTTTTCCTCACCTTGGACCTTTGTAAGAAGTGTGTTGATCGTCGAGGGCTTTGTTGAGATCTGAGAAATTTGGGATTTGGAGCACTTCTGAGTTTTACTCATCTTCTCCCTTGGAGCTCTGAATTTGAGGTAGGGATATCCTACTCCTCTCTATGGATTTTGTCTTTAAATTTTGGTAATTTGAGATGTTGGGGTTGGTTTGGTAATTTTGTGAAAGTTTGGGCCATTTGTGTTATTTTACAAAAGTTGGGGTTTTATTTGTAATAAACCTAGATGCATGTTTGGTATAGAGAAATGGAATAAATGTTGAATCATTGATGAAAATGGGACCTAAGGGTGGTAATGGTAATTATGGAAAATGACCTAATTACATTGTTTAATTAATTGAGATAATTAATTGTGGGAAATGAGGAAATGAAATGGAATTGCTGAGATTGGGAGTACATGGGGTTAAAGGGTGTAGTTGAATTATTTATCACTCACCGAATTGAAATGTCGATTGAATATCCATTGTGCATTTATTTCCTGCTTAGAAATAATTGCTTTGGGCTACCGGTGGAGGGTAGTGTTGATTGTTGTAGACAATGCTTGATGATTAGGCAAACTAAAACTAATCAATTGGATGTGTCATAGAGCATGTCGGTTGATAGAATACATTAATTTTATGTATTGATTGATTGCATATGTGATTCTGTGTTTATATGCATTACTTGTGTATGGGAGGAGATAGGGGATGTACTCCACGGTTTAGGGGAAGATGGGGGATGTACCTCTAAACCGGTTAATGGTTTAGGGGAAGATGGGGGATGTACCTCTAAACCGGTTGTTGGAATGTTGATATAGCTCATATGCTTATCGGTTGAAGTGTTGATACAGCTCATATGCTTATCTATCGGAATGTTGATACAGCTCATATGCTTATCTGTTGTAGTAGTGATATAGCTCATATGCTTATCTATTGAAAAGTTTGTTTGATTTGATATAGCACTAAAATGTATATCATCATTGTTTGCGAAGTATGGGAGTAGTTTATGTGTTATTGATACAAGAAAATAATGTGTATCCACCTTGGATTTCGAAAGTGTTCTAGTGATGAACTATAATCTCATCAAATGTTCTGGCCAGAGTACTGAGCCTTGTTTTCAAACTCAAAGTTGAACAAAAACGAAAAGTGAATTGTAACATAGACTTGGCTGTCATGGAAACGTAGGGAGATGTAAATGGAAGTGTCAGTGTTGACCGTCTATCAGTTGCTAATCTTTTAGTCATTGTTCATGGTTGGTTTAGTGTATTTCTACTGGGCTGTGGCTCACCCTATATGGGAATATCATTTTCAGGTACAGGTAGCATGCCACCTCCAAGGACGTAGCTTGGGAGGCCAGAGGCGGACTTTTGTTGTTTTACTTGATGTATTACATGTAAATTCAAGCCAAGGGCTTAACGTGTTTGAGTTAGTACTCTTTTGTTGTAACCAAGTGTTAACTTGGAAAGCTGTAAGCCCATAGGGCATTTGCTTTTGTTGTTAACATGTAATACTTTTTGTAATGAAACTCTGTTAAATGAAAGAATGTGGAGCTTTTGAATATCAATGCATGTCTTATTTAAAGGGGTTTAAAGCTATTATTTTGAGGGCGTTACAACTTGGTATCAGAGCGTACCGGGTTCGAATACTTTGGGTACGTGGGAAGTGATTAGTATCACAATGGGTTTCTCTCGCTTGTTAGAGACTTAGACGTAATGTTATGTACTTTTGTGATAACATGTTTATGTGACTATTTGGGTATGGAGTGTAGTTTCTTGGATGTTGATTGGATCCTTGGGTTTCTGGGAGTCCTGTTGGAAAGGCACTTGATCAATGCTGTTTCTGATCGGAACTCTAGTAACGCCTCGGGACTATCATTATCTGGAAATGAAATTCGTAAGTGCTTACATGTTTATGTGCTTATGTGGAGTGAATTACAGTTATCCATGTGTTAGGATGTAAGTGTTTAGCTTCGGCACATGTATGAGTGTGCTAACGTGTCTCCGTTACTTTTACTAGGATGCCTAGGCGAGGAAGTTGCGATTTCCCTCCTTCCGCTCAGGAAGAGCTGCGGAAACAATTTGTGGAATTACGCCAAGGTACTACACCTTTGGTGCGGTTCGAAAGATGGTTTGCTAATCTGTCGAGGTTTGCTCCAGAATTGGTGGAGACGGAGTACTTACGTTGTTTCGAGTTTGAGAGTAAGCTGCGTGACGACATCCGTGTAAGGATAGCGGGGTCTTGGCATAAAAGATATAGGGCGCTTGTTGAGGCGGCCGCCCATGTAGAGGCTGCAGTGCTAGCAATGGGGCAGAGTGGGGAGGAAGCCATCTCGGCGACTCCTGTGACTCAGGGTGTTGGTAGGCCTTTTAAGAGGCAGAGGGTTTTAAACTCGCAACAGGAAGGACGGGCTAGAACTGCCCTTCCAGTGTCAGATTTGGGTTCGGGGGAAAATAAGCAGAGGGGCATCATTTGTTTCAGATGTGGTCTGCTGGGCCACAGGGTTTCGGTTTGCCCACAGAAGAAAGGGGTGGGGTTAGCAGTTCAACCAGTAGTTGTACCACCAGGATCATCCAACCAGCTGGGTTTTGGACCGATTAAATGCTCAGTGGGGAGGCAGTTGTTGGGGTCTTCATCAGCCCAGATTCTGAACCAATCTCGTGCTCAGGCACCGCCTACCTGTTGGGTGTGTAATCAGCCGGGTCATATTCGACGTTTTTGTACTCAGTCGGGAGCTTCTTTAGGGGTTTTGCAACCTAGCCAGGCTCAGTTTCTTTCGACTGGGCAGGAACAATATCGTTTTGGGGGACTAGCAGGCCAGATTTCGAGGGCCTCAGTAGAGTCGAGTTCCCAAGCCCCAGCTAGGGAAGTTTGTAGTTGTTCCAGGTGTGGGCAGAGGGGGCATACCAGTGGTTCTTGTCCGTGACTTGTAAGCTCGTAGGTTGCCTTATGTTCGGGGATGACCAACTTCGGCGGTCCAACAAGGGACGGTAGTAGTAGTAATACTGATGGGATGGTTTTGTTTTGACTAATCCGTTGTGTAATCAGTGGATTATTGTTTTGTGATCATTGGGTTCCGTTGTGTAACCAATGTGTTTTGGGAAGGTTGAAACATCTAAACTGTTTGTTTATCTATATATATATACATATATGCTTTGTTTGTTAATTTCCCTAGAGTGGGTGAATTGGAGCATGTCGTAGCTCTAAAATTTTATTAATGTATAAAGTTGCTATAAAAAAAAAAAATTTATGCTTGTGATTTGATTTGGGGAGGATGAGGGCTAGAGAGCCATGTTTTCAAAATTTGGAAGAACCACCGAGGGGTACGTGTCCTAGCCAAGGTAATATTGGAGCGAGAACTGTTTTACTTGCCGAGTGTGTGGAATTACATGGGTAATACCCATTTAAAGTTTTGTGCGTGGTATAGCTTTTGATCTACTGTCGAGTGAACTTGAGAGGATGTGAAGTGTACGATTAATACTAGATGTAACACGTATTTTATATGGTGTCCTACGGGGGCATGGCACATAATTTTGTCAAGGTTGGACTCGTACCTTCGTGGTAAGTAACGTTGTCAAGATTGCAGGTGTACTGATTGGCCGTTTCAAGTGAAGGGATGTCAGTCCCTATATAAGGTTGTGATTGTTGTATCGGGAGCGATGTGTTGTGAGTAGCTGGTACTATACCTCGGGCTGTAGTATAATGGATGTCTCCCTAAGTTTTCAAATTTCTTTATTTGGATTGAATGTGATAAGTTCGTACCTTAGCACTGGTCAAGTCAGAGGATATTATCAGAAGCGTTAATTGGGTATATAGCCCATGGTTAGAGTGTGACCCGTGGGTGGAGTCACAGTGGTATGGTGTTTGCGAATGAAGATGTGGGTTAATGACGAGGGAGGCGAGGACTTTTACCCCTCTGGAAAGTTAGAAGAGTGAATCTTTGGAAGCCCTATCGGCGACTTGTGACGGTGTCGGAGTTTGGTTCATGATGGTTGCCTAGCGGTAGTGTGGACTAGTGGTTTAGCACGGAGGCCGGGCCTCTTGATGGTACTCTCGAGATGAGTGACAAGTAAGATATAGAGTAACGAGTGGACCCTATGAGTTATTGGAGGATTCGGTGTAGGAGTAAGAGGGCTTGCAAAATAAGGAGGTTTTGCCTAGTACGGTTGAATGTGTTAGATGGGAGGGTTTCGAGAGTTGCGCGGTGTTGGCAAGACTATATGAGGATGTTCGAGGGAACGTGAGATTTGTATCTCGAGTTAGTGGGAATGGTACCTGTATGCTGGTTCGTGTGTTGGGCCTTGCTAGATAGTGAGTCCGTGGTGACCCCCTTGGTTGTATAGGGGTAGTGTTCATATTGTGATTGGTTATCCATTGTTGGGTGTGGGTTATGAGTGGATGCTGCCAGCATTCTTTGAATTAAGAGCAATTCGTGTTCTAAAGTAATGAGTATAGCGTGGGTCAAAGTAGTCCTTCGTATTTGGGATGTTGTGATTGAGGTTGACCATGTCGGTCTTCGGTCAAGGAAGTGAGCAGGTTTGCTAGATAACCATGGCGGGGGATGGTGATTCCCTTAGACGCGATGTTGAGGCGATTAAATTTTAGGAAATCCGATGAGATTCCAAAATTTGTGGTTCGTGTAGAGAACTCTGTGGTTGGGGTTAGTGGTCTGAGTAGCACATCAGTGTGTGGATTACTGAGTGTAGAGTTTATTGAGTTGACTAGTCAGCTTGTCGGTATCGGGTGTTGGGGTGGCATTGGTCACCTTGAGTTTAGTCTCGTTCGTTGTAGACTCCGTATGTTGATTAAGGAAAACTGAAATTAATCGAACATGTTTTGTCATTGAGTCTGACGGTTGGAATAATACATCTAATATATGTATTGATTGATCATTGTGAATGATTGGCTTTTTATACATTATGAATGTATGGTGTCTAGTTTGATGTTGATACAGCACTATAATGTGTATCATTTGTGTGTTTCTGAGCCGTGTTTATGATTATAAAGTGGTTAAGTAAAGGGAGGCGGGATAAAATTGCAAAACCATGAATTTCTTATACCTTATGTGTTGATAGTACGGTTGTTATTTCTATTAATTATCATTATAGAAATGTTGTGTTCCGTGTTGGTTGTGTCATCACTACGTGAGTGATGGTTGTAGATAGTGTTAATTTGGAAAGAAATGGAAAACAAAATTTCCCTAGTGTTTAGGGGTCATCTAAATGCGTTGTTGAAAAGTTGATTTAATTCAAGGATTTTCTTTTTAAGAATTCCAGATTACTCTTTTGGGCAAATAAACTGTGGATAACTCTGCGTTTTGGGTAACAACGTATTTGTGAAAAATGTTTACAAAGCTTTTGAGTTTTCGTATGGAAAATGCAAGATTTATCCTGGAACGTTAACGTTGAAAATTTAAACATCTTTGAGAAATGCCTCTTGAACAAGAAAATGTTTTCTTATTATCTACTTTAAGATTTGTTTTAGTCGTGTTGTTGAGTAGTGACTAAGCTTGGAGCACTAGTCGGTTTTTGGTGAATTGTTTCGGGGGAGGTTTGGTTTGTTGAGACTTGCGCACCTAAGGTGGTGTTATTTAGAATGTGTTCCCTTGGTTGGTCTTTCCCTTGGTAGAGTGAGTCGGAGGCTTGTTTTGAAAGTAATTTCTTTCCTTGGGGTTCGGTTGTTGAATGCTCTATGATCATTTGGCCTTGTGTTTTGATGTATCTTTAATTTCGAGGACGAAATTCTTTAAGGGGGGGAGGTTATAGCGATCCCGGTATTCCCTGTTGTTGTATAACTATAATCTGGACTCAGTTTCGTAGATTCGTTGTTGTCTTATCCTCATTTCTATCCTTTACTCTTTGTTTTAGAGTTTTGGGTTGTGTTGGGCAAGTTGGGAATTAGTTGGTTGTGTTTTAATGCTTTGAAATTTTGCCCAGGTTTTGGCCTCTCCGCTCGAGCGGCGGTTTTGTGCTCGAGCGAGCTTTTGTTGCTGCCTTTACGCTCGAGCGGCAGTTTGGACGCTCGAGCGTGAATTTCCTTCTCTCAGCATTTTGGTCGTCTGCAGAAAATTCTGGGAGAGTGCACCCGGCGCTCGAGCGGATCGCTGGACGCTCGAGCGTGAACTTGTGTCTGTACGCTCGAGCGGGGTGTTGTACGCTCGAGCGGACCTGCTTTTATATCAGTTCGTGAAACCACCTTTTTGATCACTTTTTGATTTCCTTTCTCTCTCTTACTTTTTCAAAACCTCCATTGGAGAGCACCTCACTCTAAAACCGAACTTCTCTCTTAGGATTGATCTACCTAGAGTGTTTTCCTCACCTTGGACCTTTGTAAGAAGTGTGTTGATCGTCGAGGGCTTTGTTGAGATCTGAGAAATTTGGGATTTGGAGCACTTCTGAGTTTTACTCATCTTCTCCCTTGGAGCTCTGAATTTGAGGTAGGGATATCCTACTCCTCTCTATGGATTTTGTCTTTAAATTTTGGTAATTTGAGATGTTGGGGTTGGTTTGGTAATTTTGTGAAAGTTTGGGCCATTTGTGTTATTTTACAAAAGTTGGGGTTTTATTTGTAATAAACCTAGATGCATGTTTGGTATAGAGAAATGGAATAAATGTTGAATCATTGATGAAAATGGGACCTAAGGGTGGTAATGGTAATTATGGAAAATGACCTAATTACATTGTTTAATTAATTGAGATAATTAATTGTGGGAAATGAGGAAATGAAATGGAATTGCTGAGATTGGGAGTACATGGGGTTAAAGGGTGTAGTTGAATTATTTATCACTCACCGAATTGAAATGTCGATTGAATATCCATTGTGCATTTATTTCCTGCTTAGAAATAATTGCTTTGGGCTACCGGTGGAGGGTAGTGTTGATTGTTGTAGACAATGCTTGATGATTAGGCAAACTAAAACTAATCAATTGGATGTGTCATAGAGCATGTCGGTTGATAGAATACATTAATTTTATGTATTGATTGATTGCATATGTGATTCTGTGTTTATATGCATTACTTGTGTATGGGAGGAGATAGGGGATGTACTCCACGGTTTAGGGGAAGATGGGGGATGTACCTCTAAACCGGTTAATGGTTTAGGGGAAGATGGGGGATGTACCTCTAAACCGGTTGTTGGAATGTTGATATAGCTCATATGCTTATCGGTTGAAGTGTTGATACAGCTCATATGCTTATCTATCGGAATGTTGATACAGCTCATATGCTTATCTGTTGTAGTAGTGATATAGCTCATATGCTTATCTATTGAAAAGTTTGTTTGATTTGATATAGCACTAAAATGTATATCATCATTGTTTGCGAAGTATGGGAGTAGTTTATGTGTTATTGATACAAGAAAATAATGTGTATCCACCTTGGATTTCGAAAGTGTTCTAGTGATGAACTATAATCTCATCAAATGTTCTGGCCAGAGTACTGAGCCTTGTTTTCAAACTCAAAGTTGAACAAAAACGAAAAGTGAATTGTAACATAGACTTGGCTGTCATGGAAACGTAGGGAGATGTAAATGGAAGTGTCAGTGTTGACCGTCTATCAGTTGCTAATCTTTTAGTCATTGTTCATGGTTGGTTTAGTGTATTTCTACTGGGCTGTGGCTCACCCTATATGGGAATATCATTTTCAGGTACAGGTAGCATGCCACCTCCAAGGACGTAGCTTGGGAGGCCAGAGGCGGACTTTTGTTGTTTTACTTGATGTATTACATGTAAATTCAAGCCAAGGGCTTAACGTGTTTGAGTTAGTACTCTTTTGTTGTAACCAAGTGTTAACTTGGAAAGCTGTAAGCCCATAGGGCATTTGCTTTTGTTGTTAACATGTAATACTTTTTGTAATGAAACTCTGTTAAATGAAAGAATGTGGAGCTTTTGAATATCAATGCATGTCTTATTTAAAGGGGTTTAAAGCTATTATTTTGAGGGCGTTACACAAGCTGATTAACATATGCATCAAACCTACAACTTAGCAAGCCATAGTTTTTGTTACTCATGTTTTGAACAATTTTCTCTTCCTTTTTCTCGGCTTTCAATCGCTTGATCAGTTGATGGAATTGTTGGTTGAGTTGGTGCACAGTGGCATCGTCGTGCCGCGAGGCATTGCTGGAGACGCCTTCACTTGGCTGCGCATTTTGGTTCAGAAAGCGGTCTACAACTGAGTCAACATTTGGTTTTCCAAAATAGAATGCCTTGCCTCCCATGGAGAAGAGAACAATGGCCATATCTACGCCACATTTTTTTTTGATCAGCAATAGAAGAACTTTATTGAAGAAGATAACATACAGAATATGGAAAAAAAACATCAATAAAGAAGAGGCACAAGAAAAGCAACAAAGAGAACACTCCAAATCCCAGTTAGGGGCAGAAGGAGCGAGACCCTAACAAGAGCAAGCTGAAGCCAAAGTTGGTGAGAGACCAACAAAGCAAAATGCAGAACAGATGGGAAAACAAACAAGGCACCAAGGTGCAAAAACAGCAAAAACAATAAAATGCAGCTAGGCTTCAGGATGCATACACTTTAGCATGACAGCAGAAACTAGGGCAGAGCAGCAAACCAAAAATGATGCAAAGCATAGCAAACTTGAAGCACAGCAGAGTAGCAACCAGAAATCAAACCAGAAACATTGAGCATCGCCACCACGAAGATCTGCTAATACTAGGTATACACCCACTTCCCCTTGCTTCCAACAGCATGCCAGCACTTAGAATCAGCCCATGTAGCATCCAACCAATACACCAGCGAACCAGCAATTGTAACGCCCTCAAAATAATGCATAAAACCCATCATTCTTGACATGCACAATATAAGGGAAATAAACATCTTTCTATTTATCAGAGTAGTTCTTACAAAAGTATTACATGTTGACAACAAAAGTAAACGCCCTATGGGCTTACAACTTTCCATGCCAACACTTGGTTACAAGAAAGGATTACTAACTCATATACATATTAAGCCCTTGGCTTGGATTTACATGTAATACCTCAAAGGAAAACAAAACAACCAAAAAGTCTGTCTGCCTCTAGCCTCCTAAGCTATGTCCTTGGAGGTTGCATGGTACCTGTACCTGAAAATGGTGTCCCATATAGGGTGAGCCACAGCCCAGTAGAAATATACTAAACCAACTATAAACAATGACTAAAATAACAGCATTCGATAGATGGTCCACACTTATATTCCCACTTATAACACATTACAGTTTCATGACATTCAGATCCATGTTACATTTCATTTCCCACTTCTTTTTCAACTTTGAGTTTGAAAACAAGGCTCAAAGCCTAGCCAAATAACTTAATGAGATTATGACTCATCATTAAAACACTTTTGAAATTCATGATGGATACACATTTTGGTGCTGTATCAATAACACATAAACCACTTCCGTACTTCACGAAGAATATACATTTTGGTGCTGTATCAATATAACATAGAAATACTTCTATACTTCACAATTGATAACGATATACATTTTAGTGCTATATCAAACCAATTCAAACACTTCCATAATCCACACTTGATACACATTGTAGTGCTGTATCAATGTCACACAAAATCCGATTTGGAGGTCCATCCCCTATCTTCCCCTAAACCGTGGAGTACATCCCCTATCTCCTCCCACACACAATGTATATAAACATAGATCATATACATAATCAATCGATACATAAAGTTAATGTATTATTCCAACCACTACATTTAGCATACTCAATCGATTAGTTTTAGTTTACCTAATCATCATGCATTATCTACAACAATCAAGACTATCCTCCACCAATAGCCCAAAGCAGTTATTTCTAAACAGAAAATAAATGCACCAAATGGATAAAATATCAACATTTTAACTAGGTGAGTGATAAATGATCCAACTACACCCTTTAATCCCATACGTTCCCAATTTCAACATTCTCAATTCAACTTCTCATTTCTCAAAATTAATTTCACAAATTAATTCATCAATGTAATTAGGGCATTTCCCATAATTAATAAAACAACCCTAAGGTTCCATTTCTATCAATAACCCAACATTTACCTTAATTCTCCATGCTAAACATGCATTTAGGTTTATATAAGTAAAACCCCTTCTTTTGTAAAATTACATAAAGGCCCAAACTTTCTCAAAATTACCCAACAACCCCCAACATATTGAAATGCTAAAATTTAAAGACAAAGCCCATAAAGAGGAGTAGGATATCCCTACCTTGAAGTTAGAGCTCAAACGGGGAAGTTGAATAAAACCAAAATGCTCCAAACTCCAAGATCCACCGATCAAAACGAAGCCCTCGACGATCCACACACTTTTTACAAAGGCCTAAGGGAAAGGGGACACTCTAACTAGATCAAACCCTAGAGAGAAAGGAGATCCTAGAGAGAGAGGCTCTCAAAAATGATTTTGGAAAAGAAAGAGAGAGAAAGGAAATGTAAAAAGTGATTTAAAATTACCCAGCGGATGACTCATATACGTATGACCCGCTCAAGCGGAGAATAGAACGCTCGAGCGTCAAGCACAAAAATTTGGATCTGCTCGCGCGCAAGAAGGCCCGCTCGAGCTCCAAGAAACAAAAGCAAAACACATCCGCTCGAGCGCGAAGAACCAGTTCGCTCGAGCGTAGATTTTCATCTCCCAGAACTTTTCAGAAAAAAGGACTACCCGCTCGAGCTCCAACAAGCCCGCTCGAGCGCGACCCGCTTGAGCGCCAACAAGCCCACTCGAGCGCCAACAAGCCCACTCGAGCGTAGAAAACACACCTACAGAAGTTTTACAGGGGCACAAAATACTGCTAGGGTGTAAACCACACTTGAGCGCAAGAAGGCCCGCTCGAGCGGACAACCCAAAAACCAAACTCCGCTCGAGCTCAGAAGGATCCGCTCGAGCGTAACACCAAAAACCTGGGCAACTACACTTGAGACCAAAACCCAATCTACCTGTTCAGAACACGCCCAACACATCCTATAACTCGAATACCAAGTACGAAAGGACGTAAACAAGATATAAAGAACTGCTAACATCCACAGAACCAAGTCCGGATCACTGTACAACAAGGGATAAAATCCAGAATCGCTATAGCAATGAGCATGCTTGACAGTATAAACTAAGGCAGAGCAAAAACCCAAAAATAAGGCAAAGCATAGCAAAATTGAAACATAGCAGAGCGAAATTGGCCACCAAGAAGATCTGCTAATACCAGGTATACATCCACTTCCCCTTGCTTTCATCAGCATTATAGCGATCCCGGGTTTACCCTTGTTGTACAGTGATCCGGACATGTGTCCGTGGATGTTGGTAGTTGTTTATTATCTTGTTTGCATCCTTTTGCTTCTTATTGAGTTATAGGATGTGTTGGGCAGGTTTGTTGCAGGTTGGTTGTGTTTGGGAGCCTAGTGTTGCTGCCCAGAATTTTGGACCTTCGCTCGAGCGAGGAGTTGGTCGCTCGAGCGAGAGTGGGGTTCGTGTTTGGTGGGTCGAGCCAGAGTGGCTCGCTCGAGCGAGCGGTTGCACCTGGTTCTGGACCTGAGAGCTGTCTTTCTTGGCTCGAGCGAGCTTCCTTCGCTCGAGCGGTCTGGATTTTTCTTCGCTCGATCGAGAACTTATTGGCTCGAGCGAGAGTTTTCTGTGTCTGGTCGCTCGAGCGACCAAGTCTTCGCTCGAGCGAGCGTGTTTTATATCAGCGTGCAGCAGCGTCTAAAACATCACTTTTTCACTTTCTTTTTGATCCAAAACCCTTAATCCGACACACTCTCTCTCTAAACTTGCACTCTCTCTATGATTTGATCTCCCTAGGGTGTGAATCTAGCCTAGGGCCTTTGTTAAAAAGATAGAGGGTGTTGAGAGCTTCGATTTAATCTGAAAAAGTTTGGATTTGGAGCACGTTGATCTTCGAGTCTTCATCTCCTTTTTGGCTAAAACTTCAAGGTAGGGATATCCTACTCCTCTCAATGGGTTTTGTCTTTAAATTTTGGTATTTTGAGATGTTGGGCTTGGTTTGGTAATTTTGTGAAAGTTTGGGGCTTTTGTGTAATTTTACAAAAGTTGGGGTTTTATTCATAATAAACCTAGATGCATGTTTGGCATAGAAAAATGGAATTAATGTTGAATCATTGATGAAAATGGGACCTAAGGGTTGAAATGGTAATTATGGAAAATGGCCTAATTACATTGTTTAATTAATTGGGATAATTAATTGAGAAGAATGAAGAAATGAAATGTTGATTGAATATCCATTGTGCATTTATTTCCTGTTTAGAAATAACTGCTTTGGGCTATCGGTGGGGGATAGTCGTGATTGTTGTAGACAATGCATGATGATTAGGCAAACTGAAACTAATCAATGAAATGTGTCGTGGAACTTGACGGTTGATAGAATACATTAATTGTATGTATTGGGTGATTGTATATAGAACCAATGTGTTTATATACGTTATGTGTAGAGGAGGAGATAAGGGATGTACTCCGCGGTTTAGGGGAAGATAGGGGATGTACCTCTAAACCGGTTAGTGTTGGGAGAAGATAGGGGATGAACTCCGTAGATACAGCTCATATGCTTGTCTAGAAGTGAAGATAGAGCTTATATGCTTATCTTTGTGATGTGTGGATATAGCTCATATGCTTATCGGTGGATATTGTGGTTATACATATCTGTTGTAGAATGTGGATATAGCTTATTTGCTTATCTGAGAATGTGGATATTGTTGTTATACATATCTGTTGAGCATGTGGTTAGTGCTTATATGCCTATCCGTAGAAAAGGGGAAAATGAAAGGAAACTTGGACTCATAAGTCGTATGACATAAATATGTGATTTATGTGATTGTATCAGTGTTAGCCATCTATCAATTGCCAATGTTTTAGTCATTGTCCATGGTTGGTTTAGTGTATTTCTACTGGGCTGTGGCTCACCCTATATGGGAATATCATTTTCAGGTGCAGGAAGCATGCCACCTCCAAGGACATAGCTTGGGAGGCTAGAGACGGACATGTCTTGTCGTTTTACTTTTGATGTATTACATGTAACTTCAAGCCAAGGGCTTAATGTGTAAACGAGTTAGTACTCTTTTGTTGTAACCAAGTGTTAACTTGGAAAGCTGTAAGCCAGTAGGGCATTTTGTTATGATGTTAACATGTAATACTTATGTAATGGAACTCTAAGGAATAAAGGAATGTGGTTAGTTTATATGTAAATGCATGTCTTATTTGATGGGTTTAATGTTATTATTTTGAGGGCGTTATAAGCATACCACAGATTGACCAAAATCCTGCACCCTTACAGCAAAACACCAAGGCACTAAGCTCGCTTGCTTTGTTGAAAATCCCATGTTTACGGTTTGAGAAGGTAATCCTTCTTGCGTTTTCATTGGCGATCATCTTCATTTCAATCTTCTTTCGGCCTTGGGATTGCTTCCTCTCCACGTTTAAAGAAAAAGCAATAAAATATTTTTTCAAAAACTTCTCAGTAAGAAGCATGAGATATATGCAAGTACACGCAAAGGGGGATTATATACTGTTAGTATTGATATTTTTACATTGATATTCTTTTGGCTCCAGAATCTGCAATTCCCCTTTTGTGATTGCCTTATTAAATATGAAAGTTGGTGAATTTGGTAATAATTAATGTATAGACCCTGAATATTAGAAGAAAATCTGTTACCTTGGTAACTTATTTGTCCATTGTTTGTGATTGCCTTATTAAATATCAAAGTTGGTGAATCTACTAATAATTAATGTATAGACCCTAAATATAAGAAGAAAATCTGTTATCCTTGGTAAATAATTTGTCCATCTTAGAAAATTAAACTCTTTCAAGGAACATTATTAAATACGTTCACATTATTAGTCAATTGAATGGGCCATATATCAAATTTAAAAAATAAAAAAAAAATTGAAAAACTATAACTTCGACCACCCACACTATTGTAAGCAAGAGTCATAAATATGGGCATTTTCAACACTGCCCTATGTTGATATGGAACTTGGAATTTGAATTAGTTTATGATTTCATTATCAATTGACAATGTTAAAGTTATTTTATCTATTTTTAATTTTTATAGATAGTTTTCAAAAATAAAAAAACTACTATGGTTTTTGGAATTTTTTTTCTTTTTTTTTGTCAAAAAAAAATCAGAAAATATTAGTGTACAAGTAAGGACTGAAAAATTCTTACAATTTAAATTTCAAACAAATAGTCATGCGAATGTGTTGACAGTTCTTTTGTCTCAACGGAAAAGACAATTGTTAAGTAAAATGAATAGAAATAGAAGAAGAGAAATAATTAAAGAAAAATGATTGAGTAAACAATCAAAATGATTCGTGGTGGGCCCCCACGGGCCCAACAACACTCTTCAATCTGATCTCGGACTGGAGAGAAGCCTAGCCATTAAAAAAAGTAAAAAACCTAGCAAACTCTTCACACTATTATAATAGTAGTAGATAGATAAATTAGGTGAGAAATTATGAGAAATAAATTACTTTTATTTTGAAACTTTGACTTCTCATTTAAAAGTGATGAGATTTAATGAAAATAACCGTATTTTATATATATATATATATATATATTAGAACATGAGAAATAATATATTAATAAAACAACAAGAGTATATAAATAAGACCCCAAAGGGTCATTCGACCCAAACAACAAAAGTAAAATCTGCTATCCTTGGTAAATTATTTGTCCATCTTTTGGGATTTCCTTATTAGATATGAAAGTTGGTGAATCTACTAATAATTAATGTATAGACCTTGAATATTAGAAGAAAATTTGTTATCCTTGGGAAATTATTTGTCCATCTTAGAAAATTAAATTCTTTCTAGGAACGTTAGTAAATACGTTCACATTATTTGTCAATTGAATGGGCCATATATCAAATTTGAAAAATAAAAATAAAAAAAATTTAATGACTATAACTTCGACCACCCACACTATTGTGAGCAAGAGTCATAAATATGGGCATTTTCAACACTACCCTATGTTGATATGGAACTTGGAATTTGAATTAGTTTATGATTTCATTATTAGTTGACAAGGTTAAAGTTATTTCATCTATTTTTAATTTTTATAGGTAGCTTTCAAAAATAAAACAACTACTATGGTGTTTGGCTTTTGTTTTGTTTTGTTTTTTTTTATCAAAAAAAAAAAATTACAGAAAATATTAGTGTACAAGTATGGATTGAAAAATTCTTACAAATTCAATTTCAAACAAATAGTCATGCGAATGTGTTGACACTTCTTTTGCCTCAACGAAAAAGACTATTAGTAAGTATAGCAAAAATGAATAGAAAAAGAAGAAAGGAAAGAAATAAAGAAAAATGATTGAGTAAACAATAAAAATGATCTGTGATGGGCCCCACGAGCCCAACAACACGTTTCATTGTGATCTCGGACTGGAGAGAAGCCTAGCCATTAAAAAAAGTGAAAAACATTGCAAACTCTTCACACTTTTATGATAGTAGCAGATAGATAAATTAGGTGAGAAATTATGATAAATAAATTACTTTTATTTTGAAACTTTGATTTCTCATTTAAAAGTGATTAGATTTAATGAAAATAAACTTATTATATATATATATATTAGGACGTGAGAAACAATATATTAATAAAACAACAAGAGGACACAAATAAGACCCCAAAGGGTCATTCCAACGAAACAACAAAAGTAAAAAAATAACAACAAAAAACAAACCCTAAAAAAAAAAAAAAAAAAAAACAATTATGATCTAGGAAAAACCACTAATGTGCTTAAAGATGTGGTCTAGAAAATAAGATCTGCTTGAAAGCCCATCGTCCCTGTCAACAACGTCCCCGTCGCCGCTGCCCAACGTTGCCGCCACTGTCGCCAGAGAAAGAAAAACACCCACAATGGCATGGGAGAAGTGTTTAGAGAGGAGGAAACCATTTATATCACATACTTTACTTTTTATTTATCGAAGTATGATAATAAAAAAATGAAATCATTTATTTTCTTTTCTCAAAGGATAAAGATACCACAAACATTTATTTTATTTTCAAAACTCTATCACAAATATATCAAATATTTTTCTGGAATCCAAATATATCAAAGATGGACGTGAAAATAGAAAACTAGATATATGTAGTTATCTATGAGTATCAAATACATTGTAAAAGTAAAAAAGGTCAGAAACGATTTTTATTCAGATTGTTTCATTTCTCACAACCTTAACCAATCATGGGGAATAGTAGAAACATCATTGTCATTTATTTCAATGTTTTCCACTTGCTCTTCCTCTTGTGCATGCTTGGAAGAACCCTTCGAATTCAATTCATCAACTTTCTGAGCCACGTTTTTCTTAAGCTCCACCATAGACCTTTTTAATTGTTCAAGCTGTTGCAAGTCAAGCTGATTAACATATGCATCAAACCTACAACTTAGCAAGCCATAGTTTTTGTTACTCATGTTTTGAACAATTTTCTCTTTCTTTCTCTCGGCTTTCAATCGCTTGATCAGCTCATGGAATTGTTGGTTGAGTTGGTGCACAGTGGCATCGTCGTGCCGCGAGGCATGGCTGGAGACGCCTTCACTTGGCTGCGCATTTTGGTTCAGAAAGCGGTCTACAACTAAGTCAACATTAGGTTTTCCAAAAGAGAAAGCCTTGCCTCCCATGGAGAAGAGGACAATGGCCATATTTACACCACATTTTTTTTTGATCAGCAAAAGAAGAACTTTATTGATGAAGATAACATACAGAATACGGAAAAAAACATCAATAAAGAAGAGGCACAAGAAAAGCAACCAAGAGAACACTCCAAATCCCAGTTAGGGACAGAAGGAGTGAGACCCTAACAAGAGCAAGCTGATGCCAAAGTTGGTGAGAGACCAACAAAGCAAAATGCAGAACAGATGGGAAAACAAACAAGGCACCAAGGTGCAAAAACAACAAAAACAGCAAAAACAACAAAATGCAGCTAGGAATCAGGATGCATACACTTTAGCATGACAGCAGAAACTAGGGTAGGGCAGCAAGCCAAAAATGATGCAAAGCATAGCAAACTTGAAGCACAGCAGAGCAGCAACCAGAAATCAAACCAGAAACATTGTGCATGGCCACCGCGAAGATCTGCTAATACCAGGTATACACCCACTTTCCCTTGCTTCCAACGGCATACTAGCACTATCACGACCCCAAACCGCCCGTAGTAGTTTGGTGCCGTGATGGCCAGTAATCCGTAATTACCGAAGGCCAACTTTCAAAAACTTAACAAAATCAGAGTATGGATATAGGGGGCTCACAAATGCGGAAGTAATAAATCAAAATACAAGCGGTCCATAAGAGCTGTGTATAGATCAAATGCAATGTCATCCATCTTACAATTTGAATACAGCAAGCAAAATATGTGTTACATCTTGATCAAAAGGCTTCTCGAGCCGACATATACAAAACACAATAAATACGAGTCAAGAAGCATGATTTTCAAGATTTGCCGACATGCAATGAAAGGCATCGCCGACGTAAATACAAAAACAAAGCCGACATAAGCACGAATCCAAAACAAGCTTTCAAAACAGTCTAGGCGTCGCCCCCGTCCTGCCCATCACCTACATATATAGATAGAGAGGGGTGAGCACAAATACTCAGTGAATGGTACTAGAAATAAAGGTTTTGCATGAATATAGCCGGAGTCTTTCAAAACAAAACACATCAAACTTTATCGAGACAAGGGATGAACCGTATTCATCAATCGAACATTTCAAGTATCAAGGGATGCTTACAGACATCGGCAAAACAAGGGATGAACCGTATTCATCATTCAAAGCTTACAAGTATCAAGGACTGCTCACTGACATCGGCAAAACAAGGGATGAACCGTATTCATCATTCAAAGCTTACAAGTATCAAGGACTGCTCACTGTCATCGGCAAAACAAGGGATGAACCGTATTCATCAATCAAAGCTTACAAGTATCAAGGACTGCTCACTGTCATCGGCAAAACAAGGGATGAACCGTATTCATCATTCAAAGCTTACAAGTATCAAGGACTGCTTACTGACATCGGCAAAACAAGGGATGAACCGTATTCATCATTCAAATGGTACTGCGAAAGTTTAGAGTCCTCCAGCCCGAGGGACTTGTGTTACTTAGGCCCGTAGCCCGATTCAACAAGGACCGTATCCTTTTATACTTAGTACTGCGAAAGTTTAGAGTCCTCCAGCACAAGGGACTTGTGTTACTTAGGCCCGTAGCCCGATTTAACAAGGACCATATCCTTTTGTACTTAGTACTGCGAAAGTTTAGAGTCCTCCAGCACAAGGGACTTGTGTTACTTAGGCCCGTAGCCCGATTTAACAAGGACCGTATCCTTTTATACTTAGTGCTGCGAAAATTTAGAGTCCTCCAGCACAAAGGACTTGTGTTACTTAGGCCCGTAGCCCGATTTAACAAGGACCGTATCCTTTTATACTTAGTACTGCGAAAGTTTAGAGTCCTCCAGCACAAGAGACTTTCCAAGAATAACATCAAAACGGGGCTATTCATTCATGCTTGGCAAATACTTTCGTCAAAACAAAACAAAGCAAGATTCATCAAAAACAAGTGTAACATAGCTTTATCAAAAATACCACTCACCTAGTTCTTCAGGTGTAGGCTCAAGGCAAGAATCAAGGTCCTACAATCACATGGCAAATCACATCCTCAAAACAGGCTTTATATGTATGCAAATGATCTCGGCATTCTCGTCAGATTCAAGTCAAAGACAAAGCAAAACATGCTGGGAACTTAAACACTGCTCTTGCCTCATAAGAACACACTGGGCACTGTCCAGGCCCTTGCCGAGGTCCCATCAAACAAAGTCGGGAAAAACCTAGGTTTCCCTTTGAAGAATATGAAGAACGTGATCATTTGAAAGATGGATGCAAGTTCACAACTTGTTACAAAAATCTGAGTTTTCATGCCAAGAGTTCAAAATATGGACCTGGGTACCTCACACAAGAAAGTCATGCAAGAACAAACACAAAATCATGGCTTCCGTTCCAAACTTTCGGATCGAAACAAGGCTCTCTTCAAGAACACATGAAAACCATTTTCTCTTTCCAAAACTAACTTCAAAACGATGCATGACATGCAAAACAGATCCGATCATGCAATGCAGCTAGATAATCGATAACAACAATCAAAGTAGATCAAGATTCTAACCTCAAACCTCGAATCTAACGGATCAAACCACGAAGATCAAGCTTGGAAGACTATTCTCACTCAAGAACCCTTCTTCCTCCTCTCTAGAGCTTCTCTCTCTAAAACAAGGATTTGAGACCAAAATGACTTGTTTCTAAGTCTGCCGGCTGTCTTAACAATCAGCTCGGACACGTGGCGCTATCGGGTTGGCTCAACTCAAAAAGGTGATTGATTGATAAGACAAGTCTCTGACAAAGCGTATGTAACAAGCTGGGCGAGACACATCGGCAATAAATGACATCGGCTCAAATCAAGGATCCGGCAACAGGATAACAAAACATCGGCTAGGGAGGACGACACTTGACTAAGCTGTGCCACACCTTGGCCGGGGTGTGCCACATCTCGGCCTAGGCCATACCTGCCTGCGGACAAGGTTCACTAGGTGCAAAACATCTCGGCAATAAATGCCCGAGGTGAAGATGGGGTTGACCAAGATCTCAAAACAATTCTAAGTACAAGGATTCAGAGGCGAACTAAGCTCAAGGTGACCTCGGCCACGCACACACCGAACAAGGGACAAGATCACGCAAGCAATATTAACAAAACAAGGCAAGAAAATCCTTCCAATTATTAAAAGGGCAAATTACATATACACCCCTCGAGGTTTGGCTAAATTACAGATACCCCCCTGAGGTTTCAGAAATTACATCCCGCCCCCTGAGGTTTGTATTTTCATAACAATTTGCCCCCTGAGGTTTATATTTCATAACAAATTACCCCCTAATTTCTTATGCAAATATAGCATTCAGGGGGGAATTCGTAATTTCTCAAACCTCAGGGGGGCATCTGTAATTTAGCCAAACCTCGAGGGGTGTATATGTAATTTGCCCTTATTAAAACAAGGCAAGATCATGCAGGAATGTATGCAAGTAAGACAAGGGTAAGGTGAGGGTTGTTACATCCTACCCCCCTTAAAGAAGTTTGGTCCCCAAACTTAAATTACCTTGTTCCAAGAACAACTCCGGATAACGGATTCTCATATCCTCTTCCTTTTCCCACGTGGCTTCTGTGCCATAATGCTCCTTCCATTCGTCCTTTACCATCGGTATCGATCTGTTTCTCAATTGCCTCACTTGTCGGTCAATAATCCTCATTGGCTTCTCCTCGTAGCCCAAATCCTCATTAACTGTGATCTCGGAATGATCAATTACATGTAGTGGATCTTGGATGTACTTCCTCAACATCGAAACATGAAACACATTGTGGACTTGGCTCAAATCTGGCGGCAAAGCAAGTCTGTAGGCAACGGGGTTAATTCTCTCAAGAATTTCAAACGGTCCAATATACCGAGGTGCTAATTTACCTTTCTTTCCAAATCTGGAAACTCCTTTCATTGGTGAGACTTTTAGGAATACGTGATTCCCAACTCCGAATTCTAACTCATTCCTTCTCTGGTTGGCGTAGCTCTTTTGTCGGCTCTGGGCAGTTTTAATCCTCTGTTGGATGAGTTTAATCTTTTCTGTTGTCACTTGAATCAATTCGGGACCAAGCAGAGCTCTGTCTCCGACTTCGGTCCAACATATCGGTGACCTACATTTTTTTCCGTACAAGGCCTCATAAGGCGCCATGCCAATACTAGCTTGATAACTGTTATTGTAAGCGAATTCCACTAAGGGCAAATGTGTTCCCCAACTCCCTAGGAAGTCCAATACGCAAAGTCTAAGCATATCTTCAAGTGTCTGAATTGTCCTCTCTGTCTGCCCATCCGTTTGGGGATGAAAAGCTGTACTAAATCTCAGTTCGGCTCCGAAAGCTCTCTGAAGACTCTGCCAAAATCTAGAAACAAATTTAGGATCTCGGTCTGACACAATGGACATCGGCACTCCATGAAGTCTGACAATCTCGTTCACATATAACAAGGCAAGTTGATCGGCGTTGAAGGTAGTCTTAACAGGTAGAAAGTGTGCTGACTTAGTTAATCTATCAATAACAACCCAAATCGAATCCATACCTTTCGGTGTCTTCGGCAAACCAATCACAAAGTCCATGGAGACGTGCTCCCATTTCCACTCAGGAATTGGCAAAGGTTGAAGAAGTCCTGCTGGTCTTTGATGTTCTGCTTTCACTTGTTGACAATGTAAACATTGGGACACGAATTCGGCTATCTCTCTTTTCATATTCGGCCACCAGAAGGTTTGCTTCATATCTCGATACATTTTGGTGTTCCCTGGATGAACGGCAAACTTAGAACCGTGGGCTTCCTGCAAAATTTTCCTTTTTAACTCTGGGATGTCGGCCACACATAACCTTCCCTCAAACTTGAGCACTTGATTTTCGATAGTATAACCCGATCTCGGCTTTGTGTCAATTTCCTCGGCTATTTTCTTGTAGAAGTTATCCTCCATCTGTCTTGTCTTTACCTCAACAACAATGGTCGGCTCCACTGTCATCACGGTCAAACACGCCAAATTTGCATCTGACTTCCTGCTCAAAGCGTCGGCTACACTGTTAGCTTTACCGGGGTGATATTGAATTTGCATATCATAGTCCTTCAATAACTCGAGCCACCATCTCTGCCTCAAATTCAATTCCTTCTGTGTGAATAGGTATTTTAAACTCTTATGATCTGAAAAAACCTGACAAGTAGCTCCGTACAAATAGTGACGCCAAATCTTCATAGCAAAAACCACGGCCGCTAATTCTAAATCATGGGTAGGATAGTTTTTCTCATGAGGTTTCAACTGACGAGATGCATAAGCTATAACCTTACCCCCTTGCATTAACACACAACCCAAGCCTTTATGTGAAGCATCGCTATAGATATGAAACTCTTCGTTACCTGATGGAAGAACGAGCACTGGTGCCGTAACTAACCTCGTCTTTAGTTCCTGAAAAGCTGATTCCCGATCTTCAGTCCATTCATACAGTGTCCCCTTCTTAGTCAGTTGCGTCAAAGGAATTGCAATCCTTGAGAAATCTTTCACAAACTTTCTGTAATAACCTGCCAATCCCTAGTAGTTTGGTGCCGTGATGGCCAGTAATCCGTAATTACCGAAGGCCAACTTTCAAAAACTTAACAAAATCAGAGTATGGATATAGGGGGCTCACAAATGCGGAAGTAATAAATCAAAATACAAGCGGTCCATCAGAGCTGTGTATAGATCAAATGCAATGTCATCCATCTTACAATTTGAATACAGCAAGCAAAATATGTGTTACATCTTGATCAAAAGGCTTCTCGAGCCGACATATACAAAATACAATAAATACGAGTCAAGAAGCATGATTTTCAAGATTTGCCGACATGCAATGAAAGGCATCGCCGACGTAAATACAAAAACAAAGCCGACATAAGCACGAATCCAAAACAAGCTTTCAAAACAGTCTAGGCATCGCCGCCGTCCTGCTCATCACCTACATATATATATAGAGAGGGGTGAGCACAAATACTCAGTGAATGGTACTAGAAATAAAGGTTTTGCATGAATATAGCCGGAGTCTTTCAAAACAAAACACATCAAACCTTATCGAGACAAGGGATGAACCGTATTCATCAATCGAACATTTCAAGTATCAAGGGATGCTTACAGACATCGGCAAAACAAGGGATGAACCGTATTCATCATTCAAAGCTTACAAGTATCAAGGACTGCTCACTAACATCGGCAAAACAAGAGATGAACCGTATTCATCATTCAAAGCTTACAAGTATCAAGGACTGCTCACTGTCATCGGCAAAACAAGGGATGAACCGTATTCATCAATCAAAGCTTACAAGTATCAAGGACTGCTCACTGTCATCGGCAAAACAAGGGATGAACCGTATTCATCATTCAAAGCTTACAAGTATCAAGGACTGCTTACTGACATCGGCAAAACAAGGGATGAACCGTATTCATCATTCAAATGGTACTGCGAAAGTTTAGAGTCCTCCAGCCCGAGGGACTTGTGTTACTTAGGCCCGTAGCCCGATTCAACAAGGACCGTATCCTTTTATACTTAGTACTGCGAAAGTTTAGAGTCCTCCAGCACAAGGGACTTGTGTTACTTAGGCCCGTAGCCCGATTTAACAAGGACCATATCCTTTTGTACTTAGTACTGCGAAAGTTTAGAGTCCTCCAGCACAAGGGACTTGTGTTACTTAGGCCCGTAGCCCGATTTAACAAGGACCGTATCCTTTTATACTTAGTACTGCGAAAATTTAGAGTCCTCCAGCACAAAGGACTTGTGTTACTTAGGCCCGTAGCCCGATTTAACAAGGACCGTATCCTTTTATACTTAGTACTGCGAAAGTTTAGAGTCCTCCAGCACAAGGGACTTTCCAAGAATAACATCAAAACGGGGCTATTCATTCATGCTTGGCAAATACTTTCGTCAAAACAAAACAAAGCAAGATTCATCAAAAACAAGTGTAACATAGCTTTATCAAAAATACCACTCACCTAGTTCTTCAGGTGTAGGCTCAAGGCAAGAATCAAGGTCCTACAATCACATGGCAAATCACATCCTCAAAACAGGCTTTATATGTATGCAAATGATCTCGGCATTCTCGCCAGATTCAAGTCAAAGACAAAGCAAAACATGCTGGGAACTTAAACACTGCTCTTGCCTCATAAGAACACACTGGGCACTGTCCAGGCCCTTGCCGAGGTCCCATCAAACAAAGTCGGGAAAAACCTAGGTTTCCCTTTGAAGAATATGAAGAACGTGATCATTTGAAAGATGGATGCAAGTTCACAACTTGTTACAAAAATCTGAGTTTTCATGCCAAGAGTTCAAAATATGGACCTGGGTACCTCACACAAGAAAGTCATGCAAGAACAAACACAAAATCATGGCTTCCGTTCCAAACTTTCGGATCGAAACAAGGCTCTCTTCAAGAACACATGAAAACCATTTTCTCTTTCCAAAACTAACTTCAAAACGATGCATGACATGCAAAACAGATCCGATCATGCAATGCAGCTAGATAATCGATAACAACAATCAAAGTAGATCAAGATTCTAACCTCAAACCTCGAATCTAACGGATCAAACCACGAAGATCAAGCTTGGAAGACTATTCTCACTCAAGAACCCTTCTTCCTCCTCTCTAGAGCTTCTCTCTCTAAAACAAGGATTTGAGACCAAAATGACTTGTTTCTAAGTCTGCCGGCTGTCTTAACAATCAGCTCGGACACGTGGCGCTATCGGGTTGGCTCAACTCAAAAAGGTGATTGATTGATAAGACAAGTCTCTGACAAAGCGTATGTAACAAGCTGGGCGAGACACATCGGCAATAAATGACATCGGCTCAAATCAAGGATCCGGCAACAGGATAACAAAACATCGGCTAGGGAGGACGACACTTGACTAAGCTGTGCCACACCTTGGCCGGGGTGTGCCACATCTCGGCCTAGGCCATACCTGCCTGCGGACAAGGTTCACTAGGTGCAAAACATCTCGGCAATAAATGCCCGAGGTGAAGATGGGGTTGACCAAGATCTCAAAACAATTCTAAGTACAAGGATTCAGAGGCGAACTAAGCTCAAGGTGACCTCGGCCACGCACACACCGAACAAGGGACAAGATCACGCAAGCAATATTAACAAAACAAGGCAAGAAAATCCTTCCAATTATTAAAACAAGGCAAGATCATGCAGGAATGTATGCAAGTAAGACAAGGGTAAGGTGAGGGTTGTTACATCCTACCCCCCTTAAAGAAGTTTGGTCCCCAAACTTAAATTACCTTGTTCCAAGAACAACTCCGGATAACGGATTCTCATATCCTCTTCCTTTTCCCACGTGGCTTCTGTGCCATAATGCTCCTTCCATTCGTCCTTTACCATCGGTATCGATCTGTTTCTCAATTGCCTCACTTGTCGGTCAATAATCCTCATTGGCTTCTCCTCGTAGCCCAAATCCTCATTAACTGTGAACTCGGAATGATCAATTACATGTAGTGGATCTTGGATGTACTTCCTCAACATCGAAACATGAAACACATTGTGGACTTGGCTCAAATCTGGCGGCAAAGCAAGTCTGTAGGCAACGGGGTTAATTCTCTCAAGAATTTCAAACGGTCCAATATACCGAGGTGCTAATTTACCTTTCTTTCCAAATCTGGAAACTCCTTTCATTGGTGAGACTTTTAGGAATACGTGATTCCCAACTCCGAATTCTAACTCATTCCTTCTCTGGTTGGCGTAGCTCTTTTGTCGGCTCTGGGCAGTTTTAATCCTCTGTTGGATGAGTTTAATCTTTTCTGTTGTCACTTGAATCAATTCGGGACCAAGCAGAGCTCTGTCTCCGACTTCGGTCCAACATATCGGTGACCTACATTTTTTTCCGTACAAGGCCTCATAAGGCGCCATGCCAATACTAGCTTGATAACTGTTATTGTAAGCGAATTCCACTAAGGGCAAATGTGTTCCCCAACTCCCTAGGAAGTCCAATACGCAAAGTCTAAGCATATCTTCAAGTGTCTGAATTGTCCTCTCTGTCTGCCCATCCGTTTGGGGATGAAAAGCTGTACTAAATCTCAGTTCGGCTCCGAAAGCTCTCTGAAGACTCTGCCAAAATCTAGAAACAAATTTAGGATCTCGGTCTGACACAATGGACATCGGCACTCCATGAAGTCTGACAATCTCGTTCACAAATAACAAGGCAAGTTGATCGGCGTTGAAGGTAGTCTTAACAGGTAGAAAGTGTGCTGACTTAGTTAATCTATCAATAACAACCCAAATCGAATCCATACCTTTCGGTGTCTTCGGCAAACCAATCACAAAGTCCATGGAGACGTGCTCCCATTTCCACTCAGGAATTGGCAAAGGTTGAAGAAGTCCTGCTGGTCTTTGATGTTCTGCTTTCACTTGTTGACAATGTAAACATTGGGACACGAATTCGGCTATCTCTCTTTTCATATTCGGCCACCAGAAGGTTTGCTTCATATCTCGATACATTTTGGTGTTCCCTGGATGAACGGCAAACTTAGAACCGTGAGCTTCCTGCAAAATTTTCCTTTTTAACTCTGGGATGTCGGCCACACATAACCTTCCCTCAAACTTGAGCACTTGATTTTCGATAGTATAACCCGATCTCGGCTTTGTGTCAATTTCCTCGGCTATTTTCTTGTAGAAGTTATCCTCCATCTGTCTTGTCTTTACCTCAACAACAATGGTCGGCTCCACTGTCATCACGGTCAAACACGCCAAATTTGCATCTGACTTCCTGCTCAAAGCGTCGGCTACACTGTTAGCTTTACCGGGGTGATATTGAATTTGCATATCATAGTCCTTCAATAACTCGAGCCACCATCTCTGCCTCAAATTCAATTCCTTCTGTGTGAATAGGTATTTTAAACTCTTATGATCTGAAAAAACCTGACAAGTAGCTCCGTACAAATAGTGACGCCAAATCTTCATAGCAAAAACCACGGCCGCTAATTCTAAATCATGGGTAGGATAGTTTTTCTCATGAGGTTTCAACTGACGAGATGCATAAGCTATAACCTTACCCCCTTGCATTAACACACAACCCAAGCCTTTATGTGAAGCATCGCTATAGATATGAAACTCTTCGTTACCTGATGGAAGAACGAGCACTGGTGCCGTAACTAACCTCGTCTTTAGTTCCTGAAAAGCTGATTCCCGATCTTCAGTCCATTCATACAGTGTCCCCTTCTTAGTCAGTTGCGTCAAAGGAATTGCAATCCTTGAGAAATCTTTCACAAACTTTCTGTAATAACCTGCCAATCCCTAGTAGTTTGGTGCCGTGATGGCCAGTAATCCGTAATTACTGAAGGCCAACTTTCAAAAACTTAACAAAATCAGAGTATGGATATAGGGGGCTCACAAATGCGGAAGTAATAAATCAAAATACAAGCGGTCCATCAGAGCTGTGTATAGATCAAATGCAATGTCATCCATCTTACAATTTGAATACAACAAGCAAAATATGTGTTACATCTTGATCAAAAGGCTTCTCGAGCCGACATATACAAAATACAATAAATACGAGTCAAGAAGCATGATTTTCAAGATTTGCCGACATGCAATGAAAGGCATCGCCGACGTAAATACAAAAACAAAGCCGATATAAGCACGAATCCAAAACAAGCTTTCAAAACAGTCTAGGCATCGCCGCCGTCCTGCTCATCACCTACATATATATATAGAGAGGGGTGAGCACAAATACTCAGTGAATGGTACTAGAAATAAAGGTTTTGCATGAATATAGCCGGAGTCTTTCAAAACAAAACACATCAAACCTTATCGAGACAAGGGATGAACCGTATTCATCAATCGAACATTTCAAGTATCAAGGGATGCTTACAGACATCGGCAAAACAAGGGATGAACCGTATTCATCATTCAAAGCTTACAAGTATCAAGGACTGCTCACTAACATCGGCAAAACAAGAGATGAACCGTATTCATCATTCAAAGCTTACAAGTATCAAGGACTGCTCACTGTCATCGGCAAAACAAGGGATGAACCGTATTCATCAATCAAAGCTTACAAGTATCAAGGACTGCTCACTGTCATCGGCAAAACAAGGGATGAACCGTATTCATCATTCAAAGCTTACAAGTATCAAGGACTGCTTACTGACATCGGCAAAACAAGGGATGAACCGTATTCATCATTCAAATGGTACTGCGAAAGTTTAGAGTCCTCCAGCCCGAGGGACTTGTGTTACTTAGGCCCGTAGCCCGATTCAACAAGGACCGTATCCTTTTATACTTAGTACTGCGAAAGTTTAGAGTCCTCCAGCACAAGGGACTTGTGTTACTTAGGCCCGTAGCCCGATTTAACAAGGACCGTATCCTTTTATACTTAGTATTGCGAAAGTTTAGAGTCCTCCAGCACAAGGGACTTGTGTTACTTAGGCCCGTAGCCCGATTTAACAAGGACCGTATCCTTTTATACTTAGTACTGCGAAAGTTTAGAGTCCTCCAGCACAAGGGACTTGTGTTACTTAGGCCCGTAGCCCGATTTAACAAGGACCGTATCCTTTTATACTTAGTACTGCGAAAGTTTAGAGTCCTCCAGCACAAGGGACTTTCCAAGAATAACATCAAAACGGGGCTATTCGTTCATGCTTGGCAATTACTTTTGTCAAAACAAAACAAAGCAAGATTCATCAAAAACAAGTGTAACATAGCTTTATCAAAAATACCACTCACCTAGTTCTTCAGGTGTAGGCTCAAGGCAAGAATCAAGGTCCTACAATCACATGGCAAATCACATCCTCAAAACAAGCTTTATATGTATGCAAATGATCTCGGCATTCTCACCAGATTCAAGTCAAAGACAAAGCAAAACATGCTGGGAGCTTAAACACTGCTCTTGCCTCATAAGAACACACTGGGCACTGTCCAGGCCCTTGCCGAGGTCCCATCAAACAAAGTCGGGAAAAACCTGGGTTTCCCTTTGAAGAATATGAAGAACATGATCATTTGAAAGATGGATGCAAGTTCACAACTTGTTACAAAAATCTGAGTTTTCATGCCAAGAGTTCAAAATATGGACCTGGGTACCTCACACAAGAAAGTCATGCAAGAACAAACACAAAATCATGGCTTCCGTTCCAAACTTTCGGATCGAAACAAGGATCTCTTCAAGAACACATGAAAACCATTTTCTCTTTCCAAAACTAACTTCAAAACGATGCATGACATGCAAAACAGATCCGATCATGCAATGCAGCTAGATAATCGATAACAACAATCAAAGTAGATCAAGATTCTAACCTCAAACCTCGAATCTAACGGATCAAACCACGAAGATCAAGCTTGGAAGACTATTCTCACTCAAGAACCCTTCTTCCTCCTCTCTAGAGCTTCTCTCTCTAAAACAAGGATTTGAGACCAAAATGACTTGTTTCTAAGTCTGCCGGCTGTCTTAACAATCAGCTCGGACACGTGGCGCTATCGGGTTGGCTCAACTCAAAAAGGTGATTGATTGATAAGACAAGTCTCTGACAAAGCGTATGTAACAAGCTGGGCGAGACACATCGGCAATAAATGACATCGGCTCAAATCAAGGATCCGGCAACAGGATAACAAAACATCGGCTAGGGAGGACGACACTTGACTAAGCTGTGCCACACCTTGGCCGGGGTGTGCCACATCTCGGCCTAGGCCATACCTGCCTGCAGACAAGGTTCACTAGGTGCAAAACATCTCGGCAATAAATGCCCGAGGTGAAGATGGGGTTGACCAAGATCTCAAAACAATTCTAAGTACAAGGATTCAGAGGCGAACTAAGCTCAAGGTGACCTCGGCCACGCACACACCGAACAAGTGACAAGATCACGCAAGCAATATTAATAAAACAAGGCAAGCAAATCCTTCCAATTATTAAAACAAGGCAAGATCATGCAGGAATGTATGCAAGTAAGACAAGGGTATGGTGAGGGTTGTTACAAGCACTTCAAATCATCCCATGTAGCATCCAACCAATACACCAGCGAACCAGCAATGAGCATGCTTGACAGCAGAAACTAAGGTAGAGCAAAAACCCAAAAATAAGGCAAAACATAGCAAAATTGAAACATAGCAGAGCGAAATTGGCCACCAAGAAGATTGCTAATGCCAGGTATACATCCACTTCCCCTTGCTTTCATCAGCATACCACAGATTGACCAAAATCCTGCACCCTTACAGCAAAACACCAAGGCACTGAGCTCGCTTGCTTTGTTGAAAATCCCATGTATACGCTTTGAGAAGGTGATCCTTCTTGCATTTTCATTGGCTATCATTTTCATTTCAATCTTCTTTCGGCCATGGGATTGCTTCCTCTCTACGTTTAAAGGAAAAGCAAGAAAATCTTTTTTCAAAAACTTCTCAGTAAGAAGCATGAGATATATGCAAGTACACGCAAAGGGGGATTATATACTGTTAGTATTGATATTTTTACATTGATATTCTTTTGGCTCTAGAATCTGCAATTCCCCTTTTGTGATTGCCTTATTAAATATGAAAGTTGGTGAATTTACTAATAATTAATGTATAGACCCTGAATATTAGAAGAAAATCTATTATCCTTGGTAAATTATTTGTCCATCTTAGAAAATTAAACTCTTTCAAGGAACATTATTAAAGACGTTCACATTATTAGTCAATTGAATGGGCCATATATCAAATTTAAAAAATAAAAACAAAAAAAAATTGAAAAACTATAACTTCGACAACCCACACTATTGTAAGCAAGAGTCATAAATATGGGCATTTTCAACGCTGCCCTATATTGATATGGAACTTGGAATTCGAATTAGTTTATATTTCATTATTAGTTGACAATGTTAAAGTTATTTTATCTATTTTTAATTTTTATAGATAGTTCTCAAAAATTAAAAAAAAAACTACTGTGGTGTTTGACTTTTTTTTTCTTTTTTTTTTTTGGTGAAAAAAAAATCAAAAAATATTAGTGTACAAGTAAGGATTGAAAAATTCTTACAATTTAAATTTCAAACAAATAGTCATGCGAATGTGTTGACGGTTCTTTTGTCTCAACGGAAAAGACTATTGTTAAGTATAGCGAAAAATGAATAGAAAAATAAGAAGAGAAATAAATAAAGAAAAATGATTGAGTAAACAATCAAAATGATTCGTGGTGGGTCCCCACGGGCCCAACAACAAGCTTCAATCTGATCTCGGACTGGAGACAAGCTTAGCCATTAAAAAAAGTAAAAAACATAGAAAACTCTTCACACTATTATAATAGTAGCAGATAGATAAATTAGGTGAGAAATTATGAGAAATAAATTACTTTTATTTTGAAACTTTGATTTCTCATTTAAAAGTGATGAGATTTAATGAAAATAACCTTATTATATATATATATATATATATTTTTTTTAGAACATGAGAAATAATATATTAATAAAACAACAAGAGTATATAAATAAGACCCCAAAGGGTCATTCCACCCAAACAACAAAAGTAAAATCTGTTATCCTTGGTAAATTATTTGTCCATCTTTTGTGATTTCCTTATTAAATATGAAAGTTGGTGTATCTACTAATACTTAATGTATAGACCCTGAATATTAGAAGAAAATCTGTTATCCTTGGTAAATTATTTGTCCATTTTAGAAAATTAAATTCTTTCTAGGAACGTTAATAAATACGTTCACATTATTTGCCAATTGAATGGGCCATATATCAAATTTAAAAAATAAAAATAAAAAATTTTTAAAAACTATAACTTCGCCCACCCACACTATTGTGAGCAAGAGTCATAAATATGGGCATTTTCAACACTACCCTATGTTGATATGGAACATGGAATTTGAATTAGTTTATGATTTCATTATCAGTTGACAAGGTTAAAGTTATTTTATCTTTTTTTAATTTTTGTACGTAGTTTTCAAAAATAAAACAACTACTATGGTGTTTGGCTTTTGTGTTGTTTTTTTTTTCTCAAAAAAAAAAAAAAATTCAGAAAATATTAGTGTACAAGTATGGATTGAAAAATTCTTACAAATTAAATTTCAAACAAGTGGTCATGCGAATGTGTTGACACTTCTTTTGCCTCAGCGGAAAAGACTAAAAGCGAAAAATGAATAGAAAAAGAAGAAGAGAAAGAAATAAAGAAAAATGATTGAGTAAACAATCAAAATGATCTATGGTGGGCCCCACGAGCCCAACAACACGCTTCATTATGATCTCGGACTGGAGAGAAGCCTAGCCATTAAAAAAAAGTAAAAAACGTTGCAAACTCTTCACACTTTTATAATAGTAGTAGATAGATAAATTAGGTGAGAAATTATGAGAAATAAATTACTTTTATTTTGAAACTTTCATTTCTCATTTAAAAGTGATTAGATTTAATGAAAATAACCTTATTTTATATATATCTGTATATATATATATATATATATATATATTAGGACGTGAGAAACAATATATTAATAAAACAACAAGAGTACATAAATAAGACCCCAAAGTGTCATTCCAACCAAACAACAAAAGTAAAAAAATAACAACAAAAAACAAATCCTCAAAAAAAAAAAAAAAAAAAAACAATTATGATCCAGGAAAAACCACTGATGTGCTCCAAGATGTGGTCTAGAAAATAAGATCTGCTTGAACACCCACTGTCCCTGTCAACAACGTCCCCATCGCCGCTGCCCAACGCCGCCGCCACTGTCGCCAGAGAAAGAAGAACACCCACAATGGCATAGGAGAATGGTTTAGAGAGGAGGAAACCATTTATATCACATACTTTACTTTTTTATTCATCTAAGTATGATAATAAAAAAATGAAATCATTTATTTTCTTTTCTCAAAGGATAAAGATACCACAAACATTTATTTTATTTTCAAAAATCTGTCACAAATATATCAAATATTTGTCTGGAATACAAATATATCAAAGATAGACATGAAAATAGATAACTAGATATATGTAGTTATCTATGAGTATCGAATACATTGTAAGAGCAAAAAAGGTCCGAAACGATTTTTATTCAGATTGTTTCATTTCTCACAACCTTAACCAATCATGGGGAATTGTAGAAACATCATTGTCATTTATTTCAGTGTTTTCCACTTGCTCTTCTTCTTGTGCATGCTTGGAAGAACCCTTCGAATTCAATTCATCAACTCTCTGAGCCACGTTTTTCTTAAGCTCCACCATAGACCTTTTTAATTGTTCAAGCTATTGCAAGTGAAGCTGATTAACATATGCATCAAACCTACAACTTAGCAAGCCATAGTTTTTGTTACTCATGTTTTGAACAATTTTCTCTTTCTTTTTCTCGGCTTTCAATCGCTTGCTCAGCTCATGGAATTGTTGGTTGAGTTGGCGCACAGTGGCATCATCGTGCTGCGAGGCATGGCTGGAGACGCCTTCACTTGGTTGCGCATTTTGGTTCAGAAAGCGGTCTACAACTGAGTGAACATTAGATTTTCCAAAAGAGAAAGCCTTACCTCCCATGGAGAAGAGGACAATGGCCATATCTACGCCCCATTTTTTTTTGATCTGCAAAAGAAGAACTTTATTAATGAAGATAAGATACAGAATATGGAAAAACATCAATAAAAAAGAGGCACAAGAAAAACAACAAAGAGAACACTCCAAATCCCAGTTAGGATGGTAGAAGGAGCGAGACCCTAACAAGAGCAAGCTAAAGCCAAAGTTGGTGAGAGACCAACAAAGCAAAATGCAGAACAGATGGGAAAACAAACAAGGCACCAAACAGCAAAAACAACAAAATGCAGCTAGGCTTTAGGATGCATACACTTTAGCATGACAGCAGAAACTAGGGCAGAGCAGCAAACCAAAAATGATGCAAAGCACAGCAAACTTGAAGCACAGCAGAGCAGCAACCAGAAATCAAACCAGAAACATTGAGCATCGCCACCACGAAGATCTGCTAATACTAGGTATACACCCACTTCCCCTTGCTTCCAAAGCATACCAGCTGTCACGACCCCAAACCGCCCCTAGTAGTTTGGTGCCGTGATGGCCAGTAATCCTAGATTACCGAAGGCCAACTTTCAAAATTCACACACAATCAGAGTATAGATATAAGGGGCTCACAAGGGCGGAAGCAATAATCTAAAATACAAGTGGTCCATAAGAGCAGTGCATAAGTCAAATGAAATGGCATACATCTTTACATAGCTTTACAACCTGAATACAAATAGAAATGAAGTACAAAAATACATATTACATCTTGGAAAAAGGCTTGTCAAGCCGACATGTTCAAAATACATAAGCTTCAAAATTGCCGACATAAACAAAATACATGGAATACAAGTCAAGATACATAATATTCAGGATTGCCGACGTCCTTACAGCCGACATAACATGCACATAAAACACACATCTCAGCGTAGCCGACTTCTTGCTTGTTACCTACATATATACATAGGGAGGGTGAGCTTGGATACTCAGTGAATGGTATAAGTAATAAAGGGGTTAAATGAATGATTCCCGAGGTCTTTTCAAAACAATACATAGTATATCTTTGTCAAAACCAAACATATCATAGCTCGTTCAAAACATGAGATAAATCTTGTTCATCAAACTTGATCTTACAAAACTTACTTACTTACTTACTTAACATGTGTCAAATCTTATAACATAACCTCGGCATAACCTTGGTCCTTCAAAACTTACTTACTTACTTACTTACAAGACCCACACGGTAAACCACCAGTGGCAAATCAAGACCAAGCAAGAGCCCGTAGCTCTTTAACACTTGGGTGCTGCGCAAGTTTAGAGTCCTCCAGCACAAGGGACCTATGTTACAAGAGCCCGTAGCCCTTTAACACTTGGGTGCTGCGCAAGTTTAGAGTCCTCCAGCACAAGGGACCTATGTTACAAGAGCCCGTAGCCCTTTAACACTTGGGTGCTGCACAAGTTTAGAGTCCTCCAGCACAAGGGACCTATGTTACAAGAGCCCGTAGCCCTTTAACACTTGGGTACTGCGCAAGTTTAGAGTCCTCCAGCACAAGGGACCTATGTTACAAGAGCCCGTAGCCCTTTAACACTTGGGTGATGCGCAAGTTTAGAGTCCTCCAGCACAATGGACCTATGTTACAAGAGCCCGTAGCCCTTTAACACTTGGGTATAAATCAAGGGTGCTGTGAAAGTTTAGAGTCCTCCAGCACGAGGGACTTTCCGAGAAGGTCATCAAAACAAAGCTTACTTGATAACTTGCCATTCGAAACAAAGCTTATACTTGATACATAAAATAGGGATATCATTCATGCTTAACAAATACTTTTATCAAAACAAGGCAAAGCTTTATCAAAACCTTAAGAACATAACTTTATTAAAAATACCACTCATATTAGTTCTTGGGACGTCGGGATCAAGGCAAAGGTCCAAGTCCCACAACACATGGCAAAGCATACTGAATGCCCTTCTCAAAACAAGTCTCACATGCATGCAAATGATCTCGGAAAACATGCTGGAAGTCAAAACACTGTTTTACATGCCAGGAAGACATGCTGGGCACTAACCAGGTCTTTGCCGAGGTCCCATACTTCCTGGCCGAGGTGTGGCTACCCTGGCTTCGGCAAGCGGCTGCATGCCGAGGTGCGCACAGGACAAACTAATGGTGTAAGTGATCATGCAAGGTAGGCCAAGGTGAGATACGATGCTTGGCCTAAGTGTGAGGTCTAGGTAAGAGTGATCTCGGCGACTACACCTCGGGAAGTGAGGTCTGGAGATCTGGGTTTCCACCCGTGAAGAACAGGAAGAACATGAACATGAAGATCATGAAGAACATGGATGCCAAAATCATAACTTCTTTATTTACAAAATCTGGGATTTCATGCTATGAGTTCGAAAACATGGACCTGGGTACCCATGCTTGAAAATCATATGAAAACAAACACAAAAACATGGATCTTGGCATGAGTTTTCGGATCAAAACATGACTTTTCTTGAAGAACACATGAATGCTATTTTCTCTTTCTAAAACCGAACTTCAAAGCAATACATGGCTTACAAATCATATTCAATCATGCAATGCAATATCATAAACATAAAGAACAACATGCGTAGATCAAGAATCTAACCTTAGAACACAGATTTAACTGTTCGATCTCTAGGGATCAAGCTTGGAAGTCTACTCTCCCTCAAGAACTCCTCTCCCTCTTCTAGAGCTTCTCTCTCTTCTTCGAAACAAGTATACAACAAAATGATGGGTTCTCTCACTCTATCGGCTGACTTAACTCTCAGCTCGGACACGTGGCAACGGCTGGTTGGTTCTCTTCAAAAAGGTGATAGGTTGACAAGACAAGACTATGACAAAGCGTATCTAACAAGCTACTCGGTAAAGCACTCCGGCAAGTGGTGACATCGGCTAAGGACAAAGCTTCGGCAACTAAGGTGACAATGACCTCGGGTAGGAAGGACAACGCTTGACTAAGTGTAGACGCGCCCGAACGCCCCGGGAGGGTGAGTCCCGTTCTGTTCATCTGTGGGCTTTCGAATTGTCACGGTTCCTAATCTAAACCAAAGAGTCCAAATCCGACAAATCGTTTTGAGAAAAATAGATTTCTGAAAGAAGTGCCAAACATGGACTGCTTTGCCAGATACAGAGTCGCCACCTAAATATTTTAAAATGGGAGAATTTAGGAAACCCTGACTCGGTGCCAAAGGCCATGTGTCCGTCATTGCCAAAGTTGCCTCGGCTCGGGAGCTTGGGTACTATTAGGGAAGGTCAGCTATGAGCACCCCCTCTTGCCCGGTCTGAAGACCGGCCTCTACTAACCGTGATATCCGTTTTTGAAAACGTTATGTGTTCTTATTCCCTTTATTAACCTAGAATTACTATATTATGCGCACAGCACACAAGTATAGACTAGATTGCCTAATTTGGAAATAAACATTGCATATCCGTTTGTCTTGAAAAAAAAAACATTTTAGAATTTGCTACTCGCAAGTAGGCTAAAATACGGATTTCAACGAGTTTTTCCAACTCAGACAATCCAACCTTCACCCACAGGCATTCAAACAGTTTATCACATAAGCATCTAGCCACATGGTAAACATGCTGTCATGATAGCATTCACACTCATGCGAGATGCTAAAGCATAAATACTTACATCGTACTCCGTGCCAAAACAATGAACTAGTTAGCCAACATGCATGGTCCTAGTTCATGTCAAATTGCCTAATGCAACACATACAGGATACAAATAGAATAGGCTCGACTAACCTAAGCATGGCATGTGAAATGCAGTCAATTGATGCACGTATTCAATTTGGAATTGAAATACAAATGCAGTTAGCATGATGTACCGAGCCCGGTGCATGCAAGACGGATGTATGAATGCACACATGCGTAGCATAAGGTATGCTAATTTAAACATGACTTATTACTAACCATCAAAGCAGGTAAGTAAAAGGGGAGAAAGAAGTGGGGATTGGAAGACATGCACACACACGCACCCACACTTATTACAGATTCGCCCTCACTCGGAGGGACCGAATAAATATTACAAATAATTAACCTACAAGCTAATTAAATATTACAAATTACCTAATTAGTTAACAAACTAACTAAGCTAGGAAAAACAGTAAACCACCTCGGGAAGAGAGCTCGATGCAATGCATGCTCGGTCCTGCTCGGAAGTACACTGCCATGCGCAAGCTGCCTCTGTTTTCCCTGCTCTGCTCCTCTAAAGACTGTCAAAGTCTCAGGAATGCTTCCCTGCACATTGGGGGACACCACCGGCTGAGTAGGATTGCCACCGGCAGTGGTATGTGGCCACCGACCGTTGGTGAAGCTATCGGCAGAGGGAGGATTTCCGATCGGCACTTAGCACTGCCGGTCGGCAGAGAGTTCCTGCAGAACCTGCAATTGACAGCAACAGAGGGCAAGGCAAAGCATGGCAATACAATTCAAGCCATATATGCACCAAACATGTTCCTTATCATGCTAGTGACTCAAAGGGACATGCTCCTTGGTTCACGGACCATCAATCGCGCATTTCCATGCGTGATGGCCCAAGGGACCAAGGGTGCACACTTTGATGTCAAATGCAATGCAAACCAACAAACCAAAGCCCAATTCCTATCACTAGATCAAGGAACAAGACATGCATGCTAGATGCAATACAACCTAGGCATGTGAGCTAAGGATGTAACATGGGAATGCAACGCATTCATGCAATTACGCAAGCAAATATGCGAGGCAAACATGCAAACAAACAAAAGGTAGACTTGAGCATGATATAGGTAGCTCTAATTAGGCCCAAAAATAGTGGCCAAAGTGCCCAAAATGAAGGCTAAATGATATGCAAACATGCATGTACACAAGGGCCAACACTCAAGTATAAAAGGGCGACTCTCAAGCACACTTGAAAGAGGCATAACATGGACTAATGGCATGCAAGGTAAGCATTGAAAATCATGTTACAAAAGGTTCTAAGCCAATTAAACAAGACAAACAAGGCATGCAAACAACGCCAAAAAACCAAGACAAGCCAAGAGGCTTAAACCAAGACTAAATCAACCAAGCCTCACAAGGCTAAGAGAACTTAAAATAGGCCTAGTGTAGACCTAAACAACACCCGAGGGACACTTGGATGGCATCTAAATGGCTCAAAATCAAAAGCATGCACAAATGCCAAAACATGGAGCATACTACACAGGCTTCCAAAGCTTCAAAGAGGCATCCAAGGCAAGCATGCAAGCATATTAAAGGGACTGAAATAGCATGGCAATTGGTCCCAAATCACTAAAATAAAGCAAGGATGCATGCTACACATTCACACACTTAAAGCCAACAAGCCAAAAATGCAAAGAGGCTATACAATGCATGCCATGGCCGACCCAAACAACTATGGACAGACCTCTAGCATGGCAAAATAAGCACAAAAGCTTCACAAAGCTAGACCTAAAACATGCTTGAACAATGGTTTACAACCTAAGGCATGTTAAGGCCTAAACATGGCATTACAAGGTAGGTATGCTAAGCATGCATGGTGTACCAAAACCAACAAAAACGAGAGGCATATTATAGCATAATAAGCACAAAAAACAACTAAGGCATTGTCAACATGAAGCTTAGCTAGGTGCTCCCTCAAGAGGCCAAAAATGGTCCTTTTCAAGGACAACAAGGAGAGGGGGTGGCCCTCTCCTCCCTAGGACCTCAAGGCACCATCCTCACCTCTAAAATCCCTCAAGATTTCAGTGGTGAGGAGGCCCAAACACCAAGGTCCCAGAGCTCACTCAAAATAGCACAAAATGGGGCCTTTCAAGGCCTAAGAGGGGTCAAACTTCTCCAAACCACAAAACACTCTAAACAAACTATTTAGAGGGCCTAAAAATAGAACTTTTTTATATTATACACTAAGCTCAAAAACAGTTCTAAGATAGGCAAAAAAACAATGCAAGAATGGGGAATATAAAGGCAAGTTTCTTACCCTTGAAGACTTTCTTCAAAAATGGTGGACCAGCTGGTTCTTCAAGCTCAAAACCACCCAAGAACTTCAAGAACAACCTCTTGGAACCTCAGTAGCCAAGGGAAGGTGTAACACTATGTGTTTGTGTGCAATAGTAAGACACAAATGCACCTAGACACACACAAAGGCCAAATGAGAGAGAGGTATAGAGATAGAATGTGTATGGAACCTTAGACCTAACACCAGAGCTCTCACACAAATTTTCTCTCTAAAATGTCTAACCCTAGAACAAGGAGAAGAGCTCTCCTCTTATAGAAGTCCTCCTTTGCAAAGCTTTCCAAACAAGCTTCTTAGAGGAAAATCCCTCCATACACGTGTATAGAGGGAAGCAGAGTGGGTGCCAGCTATCACAGCTGGCACAAAATATCTACAAAAAGTAGATGAACAGTAGTCGGCTGCTCAAAATTGCCATTTTGACAAAATGGACTGCCGACCGGCAACAAATAGTGCTGACCGGCAGTACACATTGCCGATGGAAACAAAACACCAGCCGGTGGCCTCTGGCCATGGCCGGTGATGTGTGGGGATGCCTCACAAGGCATTCCCTGCCCCTCCAAGGCAAAACACAAGTGTTTGGTGCAAAACCAGACACTAAACAGTCGAGTTCGGAGATCCTGAGGCAAGGCGCGTAGCCGAGACCTCCGGGAACTCCAAACGAACACAAACATGGATGATCACCGGGTGTTCAAACGATGACGTCCAAGTCTTGAGGACGGTCAAAAATGGGGTGTCTACACTAAGCTGTGCCACACCTTGGCCTAGATGTGCCATACCTCGGTCTAGGTCATACCACTCCAAGACAAGATCACTCAGGTGCAAAGGTAACATCTCGGCCTAGATGATACACATCTCGGCCTTGGTGATTCACACCTCGGTCTAGATAATGACATCTCGGCCAATATGTCAAGGCGAAGATGGAGGTCAACAAAGGGGGTTCCAAGACACTTCTAGACTGAGGATGACCTCGGCTTGGAATGATCTAGGCTTAACATAACCTAGGCTTGGAATGACTTCAGCTAAACATAACTTAGGCTTGAGGCACCAAGGAAAGAACAAAGCAGGCACACAACACTTAGACAACACTTAGACAAATCACATAAACACAAAACAAGGCAAGATTCATGAATGCAAACTTAACAAGACAAAGCTATATAAACGAACTCGAACATGACTACAACAAGAATATGGGCTGCTACAGCAATCTTAACATGGCAAAACATATAAATGCATGCAAGCATGACTAAGCCATAAATATGGGTTGTTACACCAACACTTAGATTCAGCCCATGTAGCATCAGACCAATAGACCAGCGAACCAGCAATGAGCGTGGTTGACAACAGAAACTAAGCAGAGCAAAAACCCAAAAATAAGGCAAAGCATAGCAAAATTGAAACATAGCAGAGCAAAATTGCCACCAAGAAGATCTGCTAATACCAGGGATACATCCACTTCCCCTTGTTTCCATTAGCATACCACAGATTGACAAAAATCCTGCACCCTTACAGCAAAACACCAAGGCATTGAGCTCGCTTGCTTTGTTGAAAATCCCATGTTTACGCTTTGAGAAGGTAATCCTTCTTGCGTTTTCATTGGCTATCATCTTCATTTCAATCTTCTTTCGGCCTTGGGATTGCTTCCTCTCCACGTTTAAACAAAAGCAAGAAAATCTTTTTTGAAAAAACTTCTCAGTAAGAAGCATGAGATATATGCAAGTACACGCAAAGGGGGATTATATACTGTTAGTACTGATATTTTTACATTGATATTCTTTTGGCTCCAGAATCTGCACTTCTCCTTTTGTGATTGCCATATTAAATATGAAAGTTGGTGAATTTACTAAAAATTAATGTATAGACCCTGAATATTAGAAGAAAATTTGTTACCTTGGGAAATTATTTGTCCATCATTTGTGATTGCATTATTAAATATCAAAGTTGGTGAATCTACTAACAATTAATGTATAGACCTTGAATATTAGAAAAAAATCTGTTATCCTTGGTAAATTATTTGTTCATCTTAGAAAATTAAACTCTTTCAAGGAACATTATTAAATACGTTCACATTATTAGTCAATTGAATGTGCCATATATCAAATTTAAAAAATAAAAATAAAAAAATTGAAAAACTATAACTTCGACCACCCACACTATTGTAAGCAAGAGTCATAAATATGGGCATTTTCAACACTGCCCTATGTTGATATGGAACTTGGAATTTGAATTAGTTTCTGATTTCATTATCAGTTGACAATGTTAAAGTTATTTTATCTATTTTTAATTTTTAAAGATAGTTTTCAAAAATAAAAAAACTACTATGGTGTTTGGCTTTTTTTTTTTCTTTTTTTTTGTCAAAAAAAAATCAGAATATATTAGTGTACAAGTAAGGATTGAAAAATTCTTACAATTTAAATTTCAAACAAATAGTCATGCGAATGTGTTGACGGTTCTTTTGTCTCAACGGAAAAGACTATTGTTAAGTATAGCGAAAAATGAATAGAAAAAGAAGAATGGAAATAAATAAAGAAAAATGATTGAGTAAACAATCAAAATGATTCGTGGTGGGCTCCCACGGGCCCAAAAACAAGCTTCAATCTGATCTCGAACTAGAAAAAAGCCTAGCCATTAAAAAAAGTAAAAAACATAGCAAACTCTTCACACTATTATAATAGTAGCAGATAGATAAATTAGGTGAGAAATTATGAGAAATAAATTACTTTTATTTTGAAACTTTGATTTCTCATTTAAAAGTGATGAGATTTAATGAAAATAACCTTATTTTATATATATATATATATATATATATTTTAGAACATGAGAAATAATATATTAATAAAACAACAAGAGTATATAAATAAGACCCCAAAGGGTCATTCCAGCCAAACAACAAAAGTAAAATCTGTTATACTTGGTAAATTATGTGTCCATCTTTTGTGATTTCCTTATTAAATATGAAAGTTGGTGAATCTACTAATAATTAATGTATAGACCCTGAATATTAGAAGAAAATCTGTTATCCTCGGAAAATTATTTCTCCATCTTAGAAAATTAAACTCTTTTTAGGAACATTATTAAATACGTTAACATTATTAGTCAATTAAATGGGCCATATATCAAATTTAAAAAAGAAAAATAAAAAAAAATGAAAAACTATAACTTCAACTACCCACACCATTGTGGGCAAGAGTCATAAATATGGGCATTTTCAACACTGCCCTATGTTGATATGGAACTTGGAATTTGAATTAGTTTATGATTTTCATTATCAGTTGACAATGTTAAAGTTATTTTATCTATTTTTAATTTTTATAGATAGTTTTCAAAAATAAAAACTCTACTATGGTGTTTGGCTTTTTTTTTTCTTTTTTTTTTGTCAAAAAAAAAATCAGAATATATTAGTGTACAAGTAAGGATTGAAAAATTCTTACAATTTAAATTTCAAACAAGTAGTCATGCGAATGTGTTGACGGTTCTTTTGTCTCAACGGAAAAGACTATTGTTAAGTATAGCGAAAAATGAATAGAAAAAGAAGAATGCAAATAAATAAAGAAAAATGATTGAGTAAACAATCAAAATGATTCGTGGTGGGCTCCCACGGGCCCAAAAATAAGCTTCAATCTGATCTCGGACTGGAAAAAAGCCTAGCCATTAGAAAAAGTAAAAAACATAGCAAACTCTTCACACTATTATAATAGTAGTAGATAGATAAATTATGTGAGAAATTATGAGAAATAAATTAGTTTTATTTTGAAACTTTGATTTCTCATTTAAAAGTGATGAGATTTAATGAAAATAACCTTATTTTATATATATCTATATAATAAGGGAAGAAGGTTTTTGACAATGTATAAAATGTGTGTGAGATACATTTTAATCCAATGGTGTAGATCAATTGTAAGAATCTATTAACGGTGTAGATCAATTCTGAGATCATATATTCCTGCTCAAATATCTCTCTCCCTCACCCTTCCACCTACTCACGTCTCTCTCCCCCTTTCTGTTCTCACCCACCTTTGCTCATCATCACCACTGCTCATCACCTCTGCTCAAATATCTCTCTCCCGCTCAAATACATTCGCCGCTGCTCATCATCACCACTCGCAAGGGTTTGATTTCACTTGGTTCGCAAGGTAATGTCCTCCATTTCTGTCTCTCCCCTTCACTTTCTGTTTCGATTTTTGATCTGTTTTGGTGGTTTCAAGGTTCTGAAAATCGATTTCAGATCTGTTCGATTTCGATTTTTCATCAAGGTTCTGCTTCAAGGTTCTCACCCTCCCTCGGCTAGCAAGGTAATATCGATTTCTGCCTTGCACCTTCTCTCTCTGTTTCGCTTTGATTCATGGTGCAGTCATCTGTAACCCTCGCACTTTGGTTTTTATTTTTTTGGTAACGTTTGGTATCCATCACCCCGCTCGACCTTGCCACCACATACATATGTTCTGGGCTGTCTTGCTCCTCCATTTTCCTCTCTCGCTCTCTCTCTCTCTCTCTCTTATCTTCTCTCTTTTCCTTCCCTCTAACAGCTTCAGAGTTCAAAGCTCTGGTTCATGAACTCACTGTGTTGGAGGCAATCAAATGGTCTCTGATCATCATGATCATGATCATGCACTGGAAGCAAGAAACATAATACACCCATTTCAAAACAACACCTATTTCAAAAGGTTTTTCAAAATCATAAAAAATCAACACTCATTTTCCATTAAGGAATTAAATCCATTTCATAAAATCAAACTGAAAATAAAAATACATTTCTAAAATCAAAATCGATTTTATGAAGATCAAGTATTATTTCATAAGAACAACAAAAGAGTAATTCCAATTTCAAGTGTAAACATAACAAATTGGTTAGACCCAAGGATCTCAAGCCTCAAGAACAGGTTGTAATTGCTTCTTTGGAGTCCTTTTTATTGCATGTGTACACAACCAGATAGACTGTTTGATTGGCAATTAGATAGTTCCTTCTCAAAAATTTAAAAAATGAAATAAGGGACTATTTCTTTTGGGGTAAACCTATGTACACAAAAACAGAATGGCAACCAGATAGATTGTTTGATTAGCAATGAGATAGTTCCTTCTCAAAAATTTAAAAAATGAAATAAGGGACCAAATGAGAATGGAACACAAAAACAGAATGGATTGCAAATAAACCGTAAAATAACCTTCGAGTAGTTGTGCCACCAAGGTTTTTGAAGCATTGAAGCTTCAATCTTCGAGTAGTACGCTCATGTCTTATAAATATGTGTTTTTATAAAATTCTTGGCAAGTTAGTTTGGCATTGCAAAGTTCATAAGAGCATCCAATCCAGGTAAGACTTTGATCGCTGCTCTTGATCGCTGTTGTGTTTTTCCCTTTCTCTACTCTTGACTGCTGTTGTTGGTTGATTAAAGTATTTTTTGTATTACTTTTAGATTTCATGTATAGCACACAGTGCTTTCCTTTTGAAATGGCCAGCCTTCTATTTTACTTGTAACTTTATAGAGATATGTCCAATTTTATGCCAGAACACTTTCTAAAAAGAAACATAATACACTATTTATTGAATTCACTGAAATCAGAACACTTTCTAATCATTTCACCTATTTTCACAACACTTTTACTCCTATAAAAGATAACAAATAAAAAACAAAAAAAAAAAGTTTGAAGTTCAATCTCCTTAGGTAGTTGATAAGTGAATCACTCAAGTTTGGTGAAATGTATTTGTGTTTGAAATGCAAATGATTAAACACATTTCAAGATGAACTTCAAACTTAACTCACTTCCCAAACCATGGTATTCTTCTTCCCAAACATCATAGTAAAAGAATAAATACAGTACAGTTAAGCTGAGTAGCTGAAGTTATCATTAGTAAAAGAATATCAATAATCTAAAGTCTGCTTTTAAAAGAACATAGTCATTTGTAAAGAGAAAAAGCAATGTTCTGCTCTCTTTTTGTGTGGTTAACCTAGAAATGAATATTCTAACCCTAAAATAATTCACTGTATAGTTAGGATATTGTGTTCTAATCCTAAAAGAATACAATATCCTAAAATAATCATAGTCATTGAAAAAAAGCAATATTCTAATCCTAAAAGAATTCACTGCCTTCACATTGTTACCTGTAAAGCTTTTTAATGAAGACATTGTGCAGCTCTCTTTTTGTGTGGTTTACCTGGAAATGAATCAAAAAAATTCAGTGTTTGAGAATGCAAGGAATGCTTAGAATACAATGTTCATATTCCAACCATTGAAAACAAAAAAAGCAAGAAAAAAAATTATTGTTATTGACATAATTACAAATAAAAAATCTTCATTATGAAAGAATACAAAATATATATATATATATACTACCGCAAACCAACTATAAATGCTAAAGTTGATGAGGTTTTGTACTTGAACAACCAAAAGTATGTTACATGAAAGACAAGGCAAAATCCCCCAACTATGTTAGAATCCCCATTTAATCGAACAGGGTCAGAGGCACCAAAAAGTGTCGATGCCTCCAGAGACATTGAACAGTCCCAACCAGCAACGCACCAAAATTGTAAGATCAATTAACAAGATGACCAAAATTATGATAGCAATACATAATTATCACAAAAAAGGGGTGTTCACATTTTTTCCTATCAAAGCTTAACTAGATTTTCAATTTTTTAACTGTTAACAATTTAATCAATTCTGAATAAATCCACATCATGCACAGCCTGAGCCAGCCAGCCAATTTAATTCTAAGGTCAACTACAACTCCACACTCACAGCAAAACCATAGACTAGAGTCACTCGCAGTCAAGGGTACAAAGTCCTATTTCACCATTATTCATACCCCTTAAATTTGTATAATAGTTGTTCAAACCATGGTATTCTTCTTCCCATAAAATTGTTGATGCTCACATATTAATAATCATGATATCCTCTGTGAGAATTTGGTGTGAATTAACGTATTTGGTGTAAAAAGGCTCACATTAGACAGCTTGATGCTTCTTAAGAACAGTGAATGGTCATTAGGAAACTTGAGGACGTCCAAACATTAAGGTAAGAATTTGATTTGTATTCTTACTGAAGCATGGCTTTAAATTAAAGCATTGCTTTAAATTAAAGCATTGTTGTTTAGTGATTATTTTTTTGGGTAGGATTTGTATAGTCAAGTTAGACAACCATGACTTTAAATTTTTATTTTGTTAGTTGTTAGGATTTGAATCTTTTTCAGTTAATTAATTTTGAAATTCACGACTTAATTGGTTGGAATTTGTAATAACATACTTTTCATTAGCAAAGGTCTTTTTATTTTCTTAGAATTCTCTATTAGTATGACTTTAAATTTTAAATTTTTTCTCCCATTCTTTATTGTTTCAATTATGAAGTTATTTTCAAATTCCAACTTTGGTTTTAGATTTTGATATCTGTATTTTAGATTTTTTTTTTCCCCTCATTGATCTACAGGTAACATATTATTATAATATAGCTTGGGCAAATTACAAACACCCCCCTCGAGGTATGGCGAAAATACAAATTCCCCCCTGAGGTTTGAGAAATTACAAATTGCCCCCTGGAGGTCAAATTTGCATAACAAATTAGGGGGGAATCTGTATGAAAATAAAAACCTCAGGGGGTAATTTGTTATGGAAATATAAACCTCAGGGGGCGAGATGTAATTTCTCAAACCTCAGGGGGAAATCTGTATTTTCACCAAACCTCGAGGGGGTGTTTGTAATTTGCCCTATTAGCTTAATGAAGAATAGTATATACAAAGTTCCAAATTGAAACTGTATTTGTGTTTGTGTTGGAAAAATTAAACATGTTTGTTTTTTGAAATGTGAAATGGGTTTCATTTTTAAATGTGTTTTGATTTTTGAAATTGGTTTAATTTTTAGAAATCTGAATGGGGTTGATGGGTTTGATATTTGAAATCTGAAATGGGTTTGATTCATCTTGATTCTATTGCATTTCAAACTCAAATGGGGTTGATGGGTTTGATATCTGAAATCTGAATTGAGTTTGATTCATCTTGATTCTATTACACTTCAAACTCAACCCATTTGGGTTTCAATCTATGTTGATATCTGAAATCTGAAATAAGTTTGGTGTCAGTGAATCACTCAGCAATTCAATCTTCTTAGGTAGTTGATAAGTTTTAAGTTCATTTGAAATTTCCCCACCCTTATATGGCAACATAGATGGAAACCCAACAAAGCATAAAAGTTAGAAGGAAGATATTCTAATAATAATAATGACAATAACAATAACAATAATCATAGTAATGGTAACAACAATGATGACCAACTCCAATACTGATATTCATCAGTTGTAAGTTTTATTTAAACTTTCCATTGCATTTTCAATGTGTTGGGTTAGATTTTTTGAATTCCCAACACATTTCCCCCCGTTTATGATAATTTATTGCTTATAAAACCCACCATAATCACTATAAAGTTTATTGCTTTGTACAGTGATTAACAATTTAACAGTTCAAGCTACAAACAGGGCATGTATCTTTCCCTGATTAGTGGTTAATTATACCCACAAACAGGGCATGTATCTTTCTATGATTGTATTATGCATGGATTGGGCATGTATCTTTGACTGTTGTACCAACATCAGTCATTTTATTTTTATTTGACTGTTGTAAATTATCTACCTTCCATTTGTGCACCAAGTTTTTCATTTGACTATTTTGGGCAAATAAGCCTAAAATATTTCAAATAGAAATAATGGAATTGGGTTGGTTGAATCTTGAATCAACCCAATTCAATTAGAAATTTAAAATTTATTAATATAGTTAGGTAGTTTTGTTTCTTGAGTTACTATGAGGCTAATCCAAATAAACCCCAATTCCACTCTATTTTTTTATGGGTTCATTATATTTTCATTAAAATTTTATTTTAAAAATAGCCCCATCACTTCTAATTTAATTTATAAGTCAAGTTATAATGTTTCCGTTCACATGTCATTTATGAGAGGTGCCAAAGATGGCTTCGGTGATGAAGGTGAACCTGATGATAAGTGGGTAAAGAGTTTGAAAGTATAATTAATTAGTGTTAAAAATGTAACGCCCTCAAATAATAACGTTAAACCCATTAAATAAGACATGCATTGATATACAAAAGTTCCACATTCTTTCATTTCCGAGAGTTTCATTACATAAGTATTACATGTTAACAACAAAAGCAAAATGCCCTACGGGCTTACAGCTTTCCAAGTTAACACTTGGTTACAACAAAAAGAGTACTAACTCATACACATTAAGCCCTTGGCTTGTATTTACATGTAATACATCAAAAAGTAAAACGACAACATTATGTCCGCCTCTAGCCTCCCAAGCTATGTCCTTGGAGGTGGCATGCTTCCTGCACCTGAAAATGATATTCCCATATAGGGTGAGCCACAGCCCAGTAGAAATATACTAAACCAGCCATGAACAATGACTAAAAGATTAGCAATTGATAGATGGCCAACACTGATACAATCCCATAAATCACATATTTATGTCATACGACTTATGAGTCCAAATTACTTTTCATTTTCCCTTTTTCAACAGATAGGCATATAAGCACCACCCACATTCTCAACAGATATGTATAACAACAATATCCACAGATAAGCATATATGCTATATCCACACTTCACAAAGATAAGCATATTAGCTTTATCTTCACTTCTCTAGACAAGCATATGAGCTATATCTACGGAGTTCATCCCCTATCTTCTCCCAACACTATCCGGTTTAGAGGTACATCCCCCATCTTCCCCTAAACCGCGGAGTACATCCCCTATCTCCTCCTCTACACATAACGTATACAAACACATTGGTTCTATATACAATCACCCAATACATACAATTAATGTATTTTATCAACCGTCAAATTCTATGACACATTCCATTGATTAGTTTCCGTTTGCCTAATCATCATGCATTGTCTACAACAATCACGACTATCCTCCACCGATAGCCCAAAGCAGTTATTTCTAAACAGAAAATAAATGCACAATGGATATTCAATCAACATTTCATTTCCTCATTCCTCACAATTAATTATCCCAATTAATTAAACAATGTAATTAGGTCAATTCCCATAATTAACATTTCAACCCTTAGGTCCCATTTTCATCAATGACTTAACATTTATTCCATTTCTCTATGCCAAACATGCATTCAGGTTTATTATGAATAAAACCCCAACTTTTGTAAAATTACACAAAAGCCCCCAAACTTTTACGAAATTACCAAACCAACCCCAACATCTCAAAATGCCAAAATTTAAATACAAAACCCATAGAGAGGAGTAGGATATCCCTACCTCGAAGTTTGAGCCAAAAAGGAGATGAAGACTCGAAGACCAACGTGCTCCAAATCCAAACTTTTTCAGATTAAAACAAAGCTCTCAACGCCCTCTATCTTTTTAACAAAGGCCCTAGGCTAGATTCACACTCTAGGGAGATCAATTCTTAGAGAGAATATAAGTGTCGAGAGAGAGGGTCTCGGATCTAGGTTTTGATCAAAAAAAGAGAGTGAAAAAGTGATGTTCAAAAACGCTACTGTCCGCTGATATAAAACACGCTCGCTCGAGCGAAGACTTGGTCGCTCGAGCGACCAGACACAGAAAACTCTCGCTCGAGCCAAGAAGCTCGCTCGAGCCAACAACTCAAACCTTCAGGTCTGCAACCAGAAGCACGCTCGAGCGACAGACCTCTCGCTCGAGCGAAGAACAAACCAGACCGCTCGAGCCAAGAAATACAACTCTCAGGTCCAGAACCAGGTGCAAGCGCTCGCTCGAGCGAAGCCACTCTGGCTCGACCCACCAGACACGAACTCAACTCTCGCTCGAGCGACCAACTCCTCGCCCGAGCGAAGGTCCAGAAATTTGGGCAGCAACACTAGGCTCCCAAGCACAACCAACCTGTAACAAACCTGCCCAACACATCCTATAACTCAATATACAAAGTAAAAAGGATGCAAACAAGATAATAAACAACTACCAACATCCACGGACACATGTCCGGATCACTGTACAACAAGGGTAAACCCGGGATCGCTATAACCTCCCCCCTTAAAGAATTTCGTCCCCGAAATTAAACACAAGTTTTCAAAAACAAGTTTTTCTCCATTTTAAACAATGTTACATTTTAACATTCAACACTTCGACCCATTACCGGTCATCCCCTCCATTTAACAAGAGGCATCTCACAATATGTAAACAACATATGTACTTTCAACATGCATTAACATTACGCATTACCTTTCCAATTTCAACAATACATTCAACACATATAGTGTCACATTCAACTTCCATATGAGGCAAGTTCAAAAACATACTTCCAATAAACCAAAACATTTTCAATGTTTCACAACTTAAGACATATATGAAAGCTCTTAAGTTCAACAACAGTTCAAAATGTAAATACAAGATTACATATCAACAAACAAGTCCGGATATTTTTCACGGACTTCCAACTCACGTTCCCAAGTGGCCTCCTCCACTCCGTGATGTTTCCACAAGACTTTCACCAAAGGAATGGTCTTGCCACGCAGGACCTGATCCCGCCTATCCAAGACCCGAACCGGTCTCTCCTCATACGAGGCATCCTCATCTACCTCTAAATCGGTCCAATCCAACACATGTGATGGATCTGGCTCATACTTCCGAAGCATACTCACATGAAACACGTCATGCACTCCGGACAACTGCGGCGGTAAGGCTAACCGATAAGCAACCTCGCCAATCCTCTCAAGGATCTCAAAAGGACCAATAAACCGAGGGGATAACTTCCCACTCTTCCCAAATCTCATCAAGCCTCGCCTAGGTGATATCTTCAGAAAGACATGATCACCTACCTCAAACGCCAAAGGCCTCCTCCTCCGGTCAGCTAAAGATTTCTGCCGACTCTGGGCTGTAACAAGCCTTCTACGGATAAGCTCAACTTTCTCCGTCATCTCCCTAACCAACTCCAGACCCAACAAAGGTGCATCACCCACCTCGGCCCAACAAACTGGAGACCTACACGGTCGGCCATACAAGGCCTCAAGCGGTGCCATACCAATGCTAGACTGAAAACTGTTGTTGTAGGCAAACTCTACCAATGGCAAGTGCCTCTCCCACGTCCCACTGAAGTCCAGGACACAACCCCGAACCATATCCTCGAGGATCTGAATAGTACGCTCGGACTGCCCGTCAGTCTGAGGGTGATAAGCCGTACTAAAGGTCAACTTAGTGCCCATGGCACTCTGCAAACTCTGCCACAACCTAGCAGTAAAACGAGGATCTCTATCTGAGACGATCGTCACTGAGACCCCGTGCAATCTCACTACGTCCCGAATATACAAGTCAGCAAGATGATCCACCGACTCTCTCACGCGCATAGGAATAAAATGCGCCGACTTAGTCAACCGGTCTACAACCACCCAAATAGCATCACTACCCCGCTGAGTCCTCGGAAGACCTACAACGAAGTCCATAGTGACATGCTCCCACTTCCACTCGGCAATAGGCAAGGGTTGCAACAAACCCGCTGGCCTCTGATGCTCGGCCTTCACTTGCTGGCAAGTAAGGCACTTCGATACGAAAACAGCCACATCTCTCTTCATACCCCGCCACCAAAACTGGCGACCCAAATCCTGATACATCTTAGTACCTCCCGGATGCACCGCAAGGCGCGAATGATGAAACTCTCGGAGTACTTCCTCTCGGCAAGACTCCGGTACAAACAAACGGTCTCGGTATCTCACACTCTGATCGGGATACACCGTCAAACCCTTCTCAACTTTCCCACTGGAGATCTTCTCTCGGAGGGATTCTACCTCAAGGTCACCTCTCTGTGCCTCTAACACTCTAGTCAGAAGTGTAGGCTGCGCAACAACAGAAAACAAGGCCGCAGCCTCAACAGATTCGCCCAGTAGCAAATCAAACTCACCAAGTGCTCCCAACATCTCCCATTCCCGGATGGCTATACAAGCTATATCACTAATGGATTTCCTACTAAGGGCATCGGCCACAACATTGGCCTTTCCCGGATGATAATGCAACTCAAAATCATAATCCTCGATGAACTCCATCCACCTCCTCTGCCTCAAATTCAAGTCTCTCTGTGTAAACAGATACTTCAAACTCTTGTGGTCCGAGAACACCTCGAACCTCTCACCATAAAGGTAGTGCCTCCAGATTTTCAAGGCAAAGATCACTGCTGCTAACTCTAGATCGTGTGTGGGGTAATTCTTCTCGTGTATTTTCAACTGACGTGAGCCATAAGCTACCACTTTCCCCTCCTGCATCAACACACATCCTAAACCCTCTCGTGAGGCATCACAGTAAACCGCATAACCCAACCCTCTCTCCGGAATAATCAACACCGGAGCGGTGGTCAATCTAACTTTCAGCTCTTGGAACGACTTTTCCCAAGTCTCACTCCACACAAACTTGACTCCCTTCCGAGTCAGTCTAGTCAACGGTGACGCTAATCTGGAGAAATCTTTCACAAACCGACGGTAATACCCAGCTAATCCCAGAAAACTGCGGATCTCAAACACACTCTTAGGCTGTGCCCAATCTTGCACTGCCTCCACCTTGGATGTATCAACAGACACCCCTTCCCCGGATACCACGTGGCCTAAGAATTTGACTTCCCTCAGCCAGAACTCACACTTCCCAAACTTGGCATACAGCCTATGGGCTCTAAGTAACTCAAGCACCACTCTCAAGTGTGCCTCGTGCTCCTCCTCAGAAGACGAATAGATAAGGATGTCGTCCACGAAGACGACCACAAACCGGTCTAAGAACTCCCGGAAAATCCGGTTCATCAAGTCCATAAAGACTGCCGGTGCATTGGTAAGCCCAAATGGCATTACCAGAAACTCATAATGGCCATACCGCGTACGGAAAGCCGTCTTCGGAATATCCTCCTCCCTGACCCTCAACTGGTGGTAACCCGATCTCAAGTCTATCTTAGAGAAACAACGGGAACCCTTCAACTGCTCAAACAAATCATCTATACGGGGCATAGGGTACTTATTCTTAACCGTAGCCCGATTCAACTTCCGGTAGTCAATACACAATCTCAAGGCACCATCTTTCTTTTTAACAAAGAGGGCCGGTGCTCCCCACGGCGAAACACTAGGGCGAACAAAGCCCTTATTGAGCAATTCCTGGAGCTGAACTTTCAACTCAACCAATTCTGCTGGAGCAAAACGGTAAGGTGCCATGGAAATCGGCGCCGTGCCGGGCACTAAATCAATAGAGAACTCTATCTCTCGGTGAGGTGGCAAACTAACAAGATCTTCGGGAAAGACATCCGAATACTCACAAACCACCCTTGGCAACACAATCTGAGACTCATCATACCCACTACTCTCAAAGCTAGCAAGTCGACCACTAAGCTCACTTCGCCCTCGCGAATCATACCCCGGTGGCAATACACAACCAACCCGGTCTCCCAAGAAATGGAACCACTCCCTGCTCAAGGTACATAACGTGACCCTCTGGCGGTAGCAATCAATAACAGCCCGGTATAACGATAGCCAGTCGATACCCAAAATAACATCAAAACCCTTCATGGGCATGACAACAAACTGAAAAGGAAGCCTATAGTCGGCGACCTCTATATCACATCCTCTAACACCCTGTTTCAGGATCAACTCACCACCCAAAGGCGATACCACACAAATAGGAGATGCTAACTGTGCCAATTCCAATTCCAAAACCGATGCAAATGCAGCAGATACAAAAGAATGAGATGCACCCGTGTCTATCAACACATTAGCAACCGAGTTGCAAAACAGAAAAGTACCTCTCACTACTGATGGAGCCGGTACTAAATCCTGCGCGGTAACAGCATACACGCGCCCCGTAGGCCCCTGGTCTATCTGTTCACCTCTCGGAGCAAAAGACTGCTGCACAGACTGGGATGACGAAGCTCCCGGATTGGCCCTCGAGGCCTGCACAGACTGAGCTGGCTGAAAACCCTGCGTCTGCCTAGAACCAGACGCTCCCGAAGTGGCACTCAACTGCGGGCAAAACCTCTTTAGGTGCCCAGGCTGTCCACACTGATAACAAGACAAGGGTTGCCCCCTGCCCAAACTCTGACTCTGCGGTCTAGCTGAGGAAGAAGCAGCTCTCTGACCCCCACCCTTCTGCGGGCAAACAGAAACCTTGTGACCCAGTTGGCCACACTTGTAACAGGTGAAATCCCCCTGACCACCTCTCCCGGAGCCTGCACTCGGCACTGGGAAGGTCGATCTAGCAACACCACCCTGCGACTGCTGAGGGTTAGAACCCCTCTGCCTCCTGTCATCACCCTGGCCATCTTGGCTCCTCTTAGAGCCTCTCTGCCCCTCTTCCTCCTCCTGCATCATGAGCTCCATATAAGCTGCAGCGTCCACTAGGTGTCTATACTCTCGGATGCAAGACCCACCAACCCTCAACTTGAGGCCCCGCCTCAACTTCCGCTCAAACTCATAGCAACGGCGTTCCTCAGACGCCACCAGTTCAGGTGCGAACCTGGACAGACTGGTAAAAGTAGCCTCAAACTCGGCCACTGACAGGCCCTGCTGATTAAGCCGGCCAAACTGATCCCTCAGCTTCTCCCTAGCTGCTGCAAACAAAAACCTCTTCTGAAAAGCATTCACAAACGCCTCCCAAGTACCACCAACACAAGCCTTCTCATACTTCCACCATTGACCCGCATCTCCCTTCAGTTGGAAGGATGCCAAGGTCACTTTCAGTGCTCCGTCCTCGATGCCAAGCATCTCGAACGTCTTACTCATTTGTTCTAGCCACTCATAAGCCTTCAGTGGCTCCTTCGGATCCCCGACAAACTCATCCGGATTAGACCGGAAAAACTCCCTCTTCAAGAAAGAAGGCCCTGCCTCAGCTGCCTGATTCCCAGCTCTAAGAATACCCAAAGCTCCTGCTATCTCTCTGGCCAAAGCACCCATAGCCTGCTGACCCACTGGCTCGGCCACATTGGCCTGACCAACACCCTCCTGCACTGCCGGAATCTCACCCTGTAACGGTACTTCCTGCCTCGCAGGTCTACCACGCCTAGCACCTCTTCCTCGTCCTGACATCCTAATAAAGGTAACACAGAACATTAGCACATTCATAAATGTGCCGAAACTAAACACTCACGTCCTAATGCATGGACAACAGTAATTCACTCCACGTAAGCACATAAACACATAAGCACTTACGAATTTCAATTCCGGATAATGATAGTCCCGAGGCATTACTAGAGTTCCAGCTAGAAACAGCATTGATCAAGTGCTTTTCCAACAAGACTCCCAAAAATCCAAGGATCCAATCAACATCCTAGAAATTAAATCCCATACCCACATAATCACATAATCATGTTATCAAGTAATCACATAGCATATGATACTACATCAAAGTCTCTATCAAGCGAGACAAACCCATTGTGATACTAATCACTTCCCACGTACCCAAAGTATTCGAACCCGGTACGCTCTGATACCAAGTTGTAACGCCCTCAAATAATAACGTTAAACCCATTAAATAAGACATGCATTGATATACAAAAGTTCCACATTCTTTCATTTCCGAGAGTTTCATTACATAAGTATTACATGTTAACAACAAAAGCAAAATGCCCTACGGGCTTACAGCTTTCCAAGTTAACACTTGGTTACAACAAAAAGAGTACTAACTCATACACATTAAGCCCTTGGCTTGTATTTACATGTAATACATCAAAAAGTAAAACGACAACATTATGTCCGCCTCTAGCCTCCCAAGCTATGTCCTTGGAGGTGGCATGCTTCCTGCACCTGAAAATGATATTCCCATATAGGGTGAGCCACAGCCCAGTAGAAATATACTAAACCAGCCATGAACAATGACTAAAAGATTAGCAATTGATAGATGGCCAACACTGATACAATCCCATAAATCACATATTTATGTCATACGACTTATGAGTCCAAATTACTTTTCATTTTCCCTTTTTCAACAGATAGGCATATAAGCACCACCCACATTCTCAACAGATATGTATAACAACAATATCCACATATAAGAATATAAGCTATATCCACACTTCACAAAGCTAAGCATATTAGCTCTATCTTCACTTCTCTAGACAAGCATATGAGCTATATCTACGGAGTTCATCCCCTATCTTCTCCCAACACTATCCGGTTTAGAGGTACATCCCCCATCTTCCCCTAAACCGCGGAGTACATCCCCTATCTCCTCCTCTACACATAACGTATACAAACACATTGGTTCTATATACAATCACCCAATACATACAATTAATGTATTTTATCAACCGTCAAATTCTATGACACATTCCATTGATTAGTTTCCGTTTGCCTAATCATCATGCATTGTCTACAACAATCACGACTATCCTTCACCGATAGCCCAAAGCAGTTATTTCTAAACAGAAAATAAATGCACAATGGATATTCAATCAACATTTCATTTCCTCATTCCTCACAATTAATTATCCCAATTAATTAAACAATGTAATTAGGTCAATTCCCATAATTAACATTTCAACCCTTAGATCCCATTTTCATCAATGACTTAACATTTATTCCATTTCTCTATGCCAAACATGAATTCATGTTTATTATGAATAAAACCCCAACTTTTGTAAAATTACACAAAAGCCTCCAAACTTTCACGAAATTACCAAACCAACCCCAACATCTCAAAATGCCAAAATTTAAATACAAAATCCATAGAGAGGAGTAGGATATCCCTACCTCGAAGTTTGAGCCAAAAAGGAGATGAAGACTCGAAGACCAACGTGCTCCAAATCCAAACTTTTTCTGATTAAAACAAAGCTCTCAACGCCCTCTATCTTTTTAACAAAGGCCCTAGGCTAGATTCACACTCTAGGGAGATCAATTCTTAGAGAGAATATAAGTGTGGAGAGAGAGGGTCTCGGATCTAGGTTTTGATCAAAAAAAGAGAGTGAAAAAGTGATGTTCAAAAACGCTACTGCCCGCTGATATAAAACACGCTCGCTCGAGCGAAGACTTGGTCGCTCGAGCGACTAGACACAGAAAACTCTCGCTCGAGCTAAGAAGCTCTTGCTCGAGCCAAAAACTCAAAAGTGCGCTCGAGCGAAAGAATGCTCGCTTGAGCCAACAACTCAAACCTTCAGGTCTGCAACCAGAAGCACGATCGAGCGACAGACCTCTCGCTCGAGCGAAGAACAAACCAGACCGCTCGAGCCAAGAAAATCTCGCTCGAGCCAAGAAATACAACTCTCAGCTCCAGAACCAGGTGCAAGCGCTCGCTCAAGCGAAGCCACTCTGGCTCGACCCACCAGACACGAACTGAACTCTCGCTCGAGCGACCAACTCCTCGCTCGAGCGAAGGTCCAGAAATCTGGGCAGCAACACTAGGCTCCCAAGCACAACCAACCTGTAACAAACCTGCCCAACACATCCTATAACTCAATATACAAAGTAAAAAGGATGCAAACAAGATAATAAACAACTACCAACATCCACAGACACATGTCCGGATCACTGTACAGCAAGGGTAAACCCGGGATCGCTATAACCTCCCCCCTTAAAGAATTTCGTCCCCGAAATTAAACACAAGTTTTCAAAAACAAGTTTTTCTCCATTTTAAACAATGTTACATTTTAACATTCAACACTTCGACCCATTACCGGTCATCCCCTCCATTTAACAAGAGGCATCTCACAATATGTAAACAACATATGTACTTTCAACATGCATTAACATTACGCATTACCTTTCTAATTTCAACAATACATTCAACACATATAGTGTCACATTCAACTTCCATATGAGGCAAGTTCCAAAACATACTTCCAATAAACCAAAACATTTTCAATGTTTCACAACTTAAGACATATATAAAAGCTCTTAAGTTCAACAACGGTTCAAAATGTAAATACAAGATTACATATCAACAAACAAGTCCGGATATTTTTCACGGACTTCAAACTCACGTTCCCAAGTGGCCTCCTCCACTCCGTGATGTTTCCACAAGACTTTCACCAAAGGAATGGTCTTGCCACGCAGGACCTGATCCCGCCTATCCAAGACCCGAACCGGCCTCTCCTCATACGAGGCATCCTCATCTACCTCTAAATCGGTCCAATCCAACACATGTGATGGATCTGGCTCATACTTCCGAAGCATACTCACATGAAACACGTCATGCACTCCGGACAACAGCGACGGTAAGGCTAACCGATAAGCAACCTCGCCAATCCTCTCAAGGATCTCAAAAGGACCAATAAACCGAGGGGATAACTTCCCACTCTTTCCAAATCTCATCATGCCTCGCCTAGGTGATATCTTCAGAAAGACATGATCACCTACCTCAAACGCCAAAGGCCTCCTCCTCCGGTCAGCATAAGATTTCTGCCGACTCTGGGCTGTAACAAGCCTCCTACGGATAAGCTCAACTTTCTCCGTCGTCTCCCTAACCAACTCCGGACCCAACAAAGGTGCATCACCCACCTCGGCCCAACAAACTGGAGACCTACACGGTCGGCCATACAAGGCCTCAAGCGGTGCCATACCAATGCTAGACTGAAAACTGTTGTTGTAGGCAAACTCTACCAATGGCAAGTGCCTCTCCCACGTCCCACTGAAGTCCAGGACACAACCCCGAAGCATATCCTCGAGGATCTGAATAGTACGCTCGGACTGCCCGTCAGTCTGAGGGTGATAAGCCGTACTAAAGGTCAACTTAGTGCCCATGGCACTCTGCAAACTCTGCCACAACCTAGCAGTAAAACGAGGATCTCTATCTGAGACGATCGTCACTGGGACCCCGTGCAATCTCACTACGTCCCGAATATACAAGTCAGCAAGATGATCCACCGAATCTCTCACGCGCATAGGAATAAAATGCGCCGACTTAGTCAACCGGTCTACAACCACCCAAATAGCATCACTACCCTGCTGAGTCCTCGGTAGACCTACAACGAAGTCCATAGTGACATGCTCCCACTTCCACTCGGCAATAGGCAAGGGTTGCAACAAACCCGCTGGCCTCTGATGCTCGGCCTTCACTTGCTGGCAAGTAAGGCACTTCGATACGAAAACAGCCACATCTCTCTTCATACCCCGCCACCAAAACTGGCGACCCAAATCCTGATACATCTTAGTACCTCCCGGATGCACCGCAAGGCGCGAATGATGAAACTCTCGGAGTACTTCCTCTCGGCAAGACTCCGGTACAAACAAACGGTCTCGGTATCTCACACTCTGATCGGGATACACCGTCAAACCCTTCTCAACTTTCCCACTGGAGATCTTCTCTCGGAGGGATTCTACCTCAAGGTCACCTCTCTGTGCCTCTAACACTCTAGTCACAAGTGTAGGCTGCGCAACAACAGAAAACAAGGTCGCAGCCTCAACAGATTCGCCCAGTAGCAAATCAAACTCACCAAGTGCTCCCAACATCTCCCATTCCCGGATGGCTATACAAGCTATATCACTAATGGATTTCCTACTAAGGGCATCGGCCACAACATTGGCCTTTCCCGGATGATAATGCAACTCAAAATCATAATCCTCGATGAACTCTATCCACCTCCTCTGCCTCAAATTCAAGTCTCTCTGTGTAAACAGATACTTCAAACTCTTGTGGTCCGAGAACACCTCGAACCTCTCACCATAAAGGTAGTGCCTCCAGATTTTCAAGGCAAAGATCACTGCTGCTAACTCTAGATCGTGTGTGGGGTAATTCTTCTCGTGTATTTTCAACTGACGTGAGCCATAAGCTACCACTTTCCCCTCCTGCATCAACACACATCCTAAACCCTCTCGTGAGGCATCACAGTAAACCGCATAACCCAACCCTCTCTCCGGAATAATGAACACCGGAGCGGTGGCCAATCTAACTTTCAGCTCTTGGAACGACTTTTCCCAAGTCTCACTCCACACAAACTTGACTCCCTTCCGAGTAAGTCTAGTCAACGGTGACGCTAATCTGGAGAAATCTTTCACAAACCGACGGTAATACCCAGCTAATCCCAGAAAACTGCGGATCTCAAACACACTCTTAGGCTGTGCCCAATCTTGCACTGCCTCAACCTTGGATGTATCAACAGACACCCCTTCCCCGGATACCACGTGGCCTAAGAATTTGACTTCCCTCAGCCAGAACTCACACTTCCCAAACTTGGCATACAGCCTATGGGCTCTAAGTAACTCAAGCACCACTCTCAAGTGTGCCTCGTGCTCCTCCTCAGAAGACGAATAGATAAGGATGTCGTCCACGAAGACGACCACAAATCGGTCTAAGAACTCCCGGAAAATCCGGTTCATCAAGTCCATAAAGACTGCCGGTGCATTGGTAAGCCCAAATGGCATTACCAGAAACTCATAATGGCCATACCGCGTACGGAATGCTGTCTTCGGAATATCCTCCTCCCTGACCCTCAACTGGTGGTAACCCAATCTCAAGTCTATCTTAGAGAAACAACGGGAACCCTTCAAATGCTCAAACAAATCATCTATACGGGGCATAGGGTACTTATTCTGAACCGTAGCCCGATTCAACTTCCGGTAGTCAATACACAATCTCAAGGCACCATCTTTCTTTTTAACAAAGTGGGCTGGTGCTCCCCACGGCAAAACACTAGGGCGAACAAAGCCCTTATCGAGCAATTCCTGGAGCTGAACTTTCAACTCAACCAATTCTGCTGGAGCAAAACAGTAAGGTGCCATGGAAATCGGCGCCGTGCCGGGCACTAAATCAATAGAGAACTCTATCTCTCGGTGAGGTGGCAAACTAACAAGATCTTCGGGAAAGACATCTGAATACTCACAAACCACCCTTGGCAACACAATTTGAGACTCATCATACTCACTACTCTCAAAGCTAGCAAGTAGACCACTACGCTCACTTCGCCCTCGCGAATCATACCCCGGTGGCAATACACAACCAACCTGGTCTCCCAAGAAATGGAACCACTCCCCGCTCAAGGTACATAACGTGACCCTCTGGCGGTAGCAATCAATAACAGCCCGGTATGACGATAGCCAGTCCATACCCAAAATAACATCAAAACCCTTCATGGGCATGACAACAAACGGAAAAGGAAGCCTATAGCCGGCGACCTCTATATCACATCCTCTAACACCCTGTTTCAGGATCAACTCACCACCCAAAGGCGATACCACAAAAATAGGAGATGCTAACTGTGCCAATTCCAATTCCAAAACTGATGCAAATGCAGCAGATACAAAAGAATGAGATTCACCCGTGTCTATCAACACATTAGCAACCGAGTTGCAAAACAGAAAAGTACCTCTCACTACCGATGGAGCCGGTACTAAATCCTGCGCGGTAACAGCATACACGCGCCCCGTAGGCCCCTGGTCTACCTGCTAACCTCTCGGAGCAAAAGACTGCTGCACAGACTGGGATGACGAAGCTCCCGGATTGGCCCTCGAAGCCTGCACAGACTGAGCTGGCTGAAAACCCTGCGTCTGCCTAGAACCAGACGCTCCCGAAGTGGCACTCAACTGCGGGCAAAACCTCTTTAGGTGCCCAGGCTGTCCACACTGATAACAAGACAAGGGCTGCCCCCTGCCCAAACTCTGACTCTGCGGTCTAGCTAAAGAAGAAGCAGCTCTCTGACCCCCACCCTTCTGCAGGCAAACAAAAACCTTGTGACCCAGCTGGCCACACTTGTAACAGGTGAAATCCCCCTGACCACCTCTCCCGGAGCCTGCACTCGACACTGGGAAGGTCGATCTAGCAACACCACCCTGCGACTGCTGAGGGTTAGAACCCCTCTGCCTCCTGTCATCACCCTGGCCATCTTGGCTCCTCTTGGAGCCTCTCTGCCCCTCATCCTCCTCCTGCATCATGAGCTCCATATGAGCTGCAGCGTCCACTAGGTGTCTATACTCTCGGATGTAAGACCCACCAACCCTCAACTTGAGGCCCCGCCTCAACTTCCGCTCAAACTCATAGCAACGGCGTTCCTCAGACGCCACCAGTTCAGGTGCGAACCTGGACAGACTGGTAAAAGTAGCCTCAAACTCGGCCACTGACAGGCCCTGCTGATTAAGCCGGCCAAACTGATCCCTCAGCTTCTCCCTAGCTGCTGCAGACAAAAACCTCTCCTGAAAAGCATTCACAAACGCCTCTCAAGTACCACCAACACGAGCCTTCTCGTACTTCCACCATTGACCCGCATCACCCTTCAGTTGGAAGGATGCCAAGGTTACTTTCAGTGCTCCGTCCTCGATGCCAAGCATCTCGAACGTCTTACTCAATTGTTCTAGCCACTCATCAGCCTTCAGTGGCTCCTTCGGATCCCCGACAAACTCATCCGGATTAGACCGGAAAAACTCCCTCTTCAAGAAAGGAGGCCCTGCCTCAGCTGCCTGATTCCCAGCTCTAAGAATACCCAAAGCTCCTGCTATCTCTCTGGCCAAAGCACCCATGGCCTGTTGACCCACTGGCTCGGCCACGTTGGCCTGACCAACACCCCCCTGCACTGCCGGAATCTCACCCTGTAACGGTACTTCCTGCCTCGCAGGTCTACCACGCCTAGCACCTCTTCCTCGTCCTGACATCCTAATAAAGGTAACACAGAACATTAGCACATTCATAAATATGCCGAAACTAAACACTCACGTCCTAATGCATGGACAACAGTAATTCACTCCACGTAAGCACATAAACACATAAGCACTTACGAATTTCATTTCCGGATAATGATAGTCCCGAGGCATTACTAGAGTTCCAGCTAGAAACAGCATTGATCAAGTGCTTTTCCAACAAGACTCCCAGAAATCCAAGGATCCAATCAACATCCTAGAAATTAAATCCCATACCCACATAATCACATAAGCATGTTATCAAGTAAGCACATAGCATATGATACTACATCAAAGTCTCTATCAAGCGAGACAAACCCATTGTGATATTAATCACTTCCCACGTACCCAAAGTATTCGAACCCGGTACGCTCTGATACCAAGTTGTAACGCCCTCAAATAATAACGTTAAACCCATTAAATAAGACATGCATTGATATACAAAAGTTCCACATTCTTTCATTTCCGAGAGTTTCATTACATAAGTATTACATGTTAACAACAAAAGCAAAATGCCCTACGGGCTTACAGCTTTCCAAGTTAACACTTGGTTACAACAAAAAGAGTACTAACTCATACACATTAAGCCCTTGGCTTGTATTTACATGTAATACATCAAAAAGTAAAACGACAACATTATGTCCGCCTCTAGCCTCCCAAGCTATGTCCTTGGAGGTGGCATGCTTCCTGCACCTGAAAATGATATTCCCATATAGGGTGAGCCACAACCCAGTAGAAATATACTAAACCAGCCATGAACAATGACTAAAAGATTAGCAATTGATAGATGGCCAACACTGATACAATCCCATAAATCACATATTTATGTCATACGACTTATGAGTCCAAATTACTTTTCATTTTCCCTTTTTCAACAAATAGGCATATAAGCACCACCCACATTCTCAACAGATATGTATAACAACAATATCCACATATAAGCATATAAGCTATATCCACACTTCACAAAGATAAGCATATTAGCTCTATCTTCACTTCTCTAGACAAGCATATGAGCTATATCTACGGAGTTCATCCCCTATCTTCTCCCAACACTATCCGGTTTAGAGGTACATCCCCCATCTACCCCTAAACCGCGGAGTACATCCCCTATCTCCTCCTCTACACATAACGTATACAAACACATTGGTTCTATATACAATCACCCAATACATACAATTAATGTATTTTATCAACCGTCAAATTCTATGACACATTCCATTGATTAGTTTCCGTTTGCCTAATCATCATGCATTGTCTACAACAATCACGACTATCCTCCACCGATAGCCCAAAGCAGTTATTTCTAAACAGAAAATAAATGCACAATGGATATTCAATCAACATTTCATTTCCTCATTCCTCACAATTAATTATCCCAATTAATTAAACAATGTAATTAGGTCAATTCCCATAATTAACATTTCAACCCTTAGGTCCCATTTTCATCAATGACTTAACATTTATTCCATTTCTCTATGCCAAACATGCATTCAGGTTTATTATGAATAAAACCCCAACTTTTGTAAAATTACACAAAAGCCCCCAAACTTTCACGAAATTACCAAACCAACCCCAACATCTCAAAATGCCAAAATTTAAATACAAAATCCATAGAGAGGAGTAGGATATCCCTACCTCAAAGTTTGAGCCAAAAAGGAGATGAAGACTCGAAGACCAACGTGCTCCAAATCCAAACTTTTTCAGATTAAAACAAAGCTCTCAACGCCCTCTATCTTTTTAACAAAGGCCCTAGGCTAGATTCACACTCTAGGGAGATTAATTCTTAGAGAGAATATAAGTGTAGAGAGAGAGGGTCTCGGATCTAGGTTTTGATCAAAAAAAGAGAGTGAAAAAGTGATGTTCAAAAACGCTACTGTCCGCTGATATAAGACACGCTCGCTCGAGCGAAGACTTGGTCGCTCGAGCGACCAGACACAGAAAACTCTCACTCGAGCCAAGAAGCTCTTGCTCGAGCCAAAAACTCAAAAGTGCGCTCGAGCGAAAGAATGCTCGCTCGAGCCAACAACTCAAACCTTCAGGTCTGCAACCAGAAGCACGCTCGAGCGACAGACCTCTCGCTCGAGCGAAGAACAAACCAGACCGCTCGAGCCAAGAAATACAACTCTCAGGTCCAGAACCAGGTGCAAGCGCTCGCTCGAGCGAAGCCACTCTGGCTCGACCCACCAGACACGAACTCAACTCTCACTCGAGCTACCAACTCCTCGCTCGAGCGAAGGTCCAGAAATCTGGGCAGCAACACTAGGCTCCCAAGCACAACCAACCTGTAACAAACCTGCCCAACACATCCTATAACTCAATATACAAAGTAAAAAGGATGCAAACAAGATAATAAACAACTACCAACATCCACGGACACATGTCCGGATCACTGTACAACAAGGGTAAACCCGGGATCGCTATAAAAAAAGCCTGTTAAAGTCATTTATAATTTTTTAAAATGTTAACCTCACACACTCAAAAAAAAAAAAAAAAAAAAAAAATTTGTTCCATTCAAATGTAATATATTTACTGTGTGATTTTAAAAACAAAGGGAATGTTTTCTTTCCTGTCATTGTCCTTTGAAATTAAACCGATTTGAAATTAAACCTATTTTTCGTTAACTGTCACGCCCCACTTTTTATTACTCGGAGTCATTACCAAATTCTTTAACTTAATCCAATTTCGGAGATAACATGCGGAAATAAACTCATACATTCAATCCGTAGAAATGTTTAACAATACTCTCATTCGTATGCAAAGTATACATTACATGAACTAACTTAATAAATTGCCCTTGGGCTTACATCATGAAAAGTACAAGAAGAAGGGTGTAACCCTTTACAACAATGGCATTCCGCCAACATAACTAAGGCCCTGTGGCCAACAAATAAGAAGACCCAAATCTTGTAGCACACCCTGCTCAACACCTGAAAAAGATTCAACAACGTGGGATGAACATATAGTCCAGTAGGGAACTCAACATGCTCCTTAACAATAACAACATTACAGATAGCTATGATCATGAACACCCATTCTCATACTAGAATAATAATGTGACAGTTTATACAAAATATATGTATAAATATATATATGAACTTTTCTTGAAAACAATCATTTAATTCACCGCTATAAGCGATTTATTCTCCTTTTTTCCTTTCATTAACCCCCGTTCCCAATCTTTTATAGCATTAACAACTACTTAGAAACATAGATTCACTAAGCCCATTACTCTTCCATTTGCCACACATACAACAGATGTGCCTTTTCAAAACATATTTGGCATTTCAATGCAATTCCAATTATATCATAACTATCCATGCACACCTCTATAAAAAACATAACAACTTAACTACATACATAAAATCAATCAATGAGTCAACTCGTCCCTCCAACACTGTAACAAATACAATCCACAATGTTTCTAGATACACTGAAACAATAACAAAACAACACTGCACTACTAGCTATATGCGTAGTAAGCCAAAGATACACTTCTCACCATAATCTACCAGTTTACCAGGCGCTAGCTGGAAGGGTATGGTACCTTAGATTATCAGCGCGTCAGTTCTCCAGGCGCTAGCTGGAAGGGTATGATACCTTTGATTATAAGCGCTGAACACATAAGTGTGTGGAGTCCATCCCCTATCTTCTCACACACACTGGAGTACAACCCCTCTCTTCTCCCAAACCAGTATACAAATATAATGTAATTCAGTATTTCATTACATATAATGTTCAATCAACAATGGTGTATTACATACACAGCAATTCAACACAACCACGCCATCCTCCACTGATGACCAAGGATAAAACCTCTAGATGCAAATATTTAGTACACCTATTAAAGACTCAATTACTATGAGACCACAAACCCGACAACAACATTAACATGGTAGTACAAGATACAATTCCACACATGTGTGTGTTCAACACTCATGAAACAATAATCTAATTTTCATACGTATTTCAAAACGCTTTTCCCATTTCACAAAACAAGTTCCACTTCCCTCTTTGTTTTAACAAAACCGACTCCGTCTCTTTAGTTGTCACAAAACCAAACCCATCCCTTTTATTTTACAAAAACCGATTTCTACCAATAAGGAAGCCATAACTCACATTAGTACACTACATACATTTCAAACCCATTTCAAAACCAAAGTTAACCCCTTAGGCATTAACACCTTCACCCACTCACTTCAACAATAGAGAGTTACATTTTAGGTTCATTATTCTCCATTTTAATTTATCAATCAAAATATGATTTAGGCCTTTTTCCTTCATCAACTACAACATGCTAATTTACACTCGAATTAGCCCAAAACAACTCTCTATGATAACATAACCATTTTCAAATACCCAACCCTAGGTTCCTTCCCATGATTTCAAACAAATCCAACATGGATATGATTTTTATGCAATACAAAATTACCACATGTCTATCTATAGACGAAGTATTGAAAAAGAACAAGGAGAATCCCTACCTCGAATAGAGAAGACGGAGATGAAGACCAAAGACCCACGTGCTCCAAATCCCAAGTTTCTCAGATTAAAACAAAGCTCTCGCAAAGCTCTACCTTTCTTCCAAAGGAACTATGGTAGAAGACCACCGGGAATAGATCAAAACTTAGAGAGAAGGTAAGAGTAGAGAGAGAAACTCTCAAGGGGCGGTTTTTAAAAGTTAAGAGAGGAAAAGTAGGTCAAAAAGTGATCCAAAAAGTGAAATCACAGACTGATGTAGTCAACTCTCCGCTCGAGCGTAGAAAACCCCGCTCGAGCGTAAGACACAGACTCACGCTCGAGCGTGAAAAGAGCCGCTCGAGCGCTGATTGCACACTTCCAGAAGTTTTGCAGTCTACTCTCCGCTCGAGCGTAAAACTCCCCGCTCGAGCGTATGGACAAAAATCAAAGGATCACGCTCGAGCGTAAAAACTAGCGCTCGAGCGGACTAACTGCAGAGTAAAGTATTGGGAGATGGAAAATCACGCTCGAGCGTCCAAACTGCCGCTCGAGCGGAAAGGCAGCAACAAAAACCCGCTTGAGCGTAAAACCGCCGCTCGAGCGGAGAGACCAAAACCTGGGCAAAATTTTCAAAGCTTTAAAACACAACCAACTAATTCCCAACTTGCCCAACACAACCCAAAACTCTAAAACAAAGAGTAAGGGTGTCACGCCCCACTTTTTATTACTCAAAGTATTACCAATTTCATTTACTTAATTCCATTTCAGAGATAACATGCGGAAATAAACTCGTATATTCAACTTGTAGAAGTGAATAACATTGCTCTCATTCGTATGCAAGTAAATACAACATGAGTACACTAAATAAATTGCCCTTGGGCTTACATCATTAAAAGTCAAGAAGAAGGGTATAACCCTTTTTACATAAATGGCATTCCGCCAACACAAAAGAGGCCCCGTGGCCAACAAATAAGAAGATCCAAAACCTTGTAGAACATCCTGGCTATCACCTGAAAAAGATTCAACAATGTGGGTTGAACATATAGTCTAGTAGGGATCTCAACATGATCTCCAACAATAACAACTTACAGATAGCTATGATCATGAATGTTCATTCTCATACTAGAATAGTAATGTGGCAGTTTATACAAAACATACATAAGTATGAACTTTTCTCGAAAATAGCCATTTCATTCTACGCTATAAGCAGTTCATCTTTATTTCCTTTTCATTACCCATTTTTTCCAAACTTTCATGACAATAACAGTTCTAGATAACAATTTCACCAAGCCCATTACTCTTCCCACATTTTCCGTACTTACAACAAAATGACCTTTTTTGAAAACATGTTCACAAATACCCCATTTTCCTTCACACTTTCCAAAATCTCAAAATGGCATTTTGGTTTGTTCCCAATACATTCATATCAATACATGCATGCCTTAAATAAAAGGGAAATAACAAATCATCAACATGTATATAATCCACAAATGAGGCAGCTCGGCCTTTCAAAACTGTAACCATCGCAACCCATAACATACTTAGATACACTGACGATAACAATTAAAACTCTGCTCTACCGGCTATATGCACAGTAAGCTAAGGATACGCCAAGCAATAAGCGAGATAATAACTCATTTTAAACATTTCATACCTCATAATAGATACACATTTTAGTACTGTATCAATCTCAAATAAAAACACTTCCATACTTCACAAATGATACACATTTTAGTGTTGTATCAATAACATGTAAAAACACTTCCAATATCAATAAGCACACATATAGTGGTGCTAATGGAGTCCATCCCCTATCTCCTCCCAAACAAAATCCGGTTTAGAGGTCCATCCCCTATCTTCCCCTAAACCGTTGAGTAACCAAAAACACTTCTATACTTCACAAATGATACACATTTTAGTGTTGTATCAATATCAAACAAAAACACTTCTAATATCAATAAGCACACATATAGTGGTGCTAATGGAGTCCATCCCCTATCTCCTCCCAAACAAAATCTGGTTTAGAGGTCCATCCCCTATCTTCCCCTAAACCGTGGAGTACATCCCCTATCTCCTCCCACACAAAACAATGTATATAAGCGATTATCATGTACAAATTCCTCAATACAACAAAGGATAAATAACAAGTGTAATACATACACATAAACCATTCAATAATGTTTACCCAACACAAGTGTAACGCATACATCACAATTCAACACAACAATGTCATCCTCCACCGATGACCAAGGACAAAACCTCTAGATGCATGTATTCAGTACACCTAATAAAAGAGACTCAACTCTCAAGCAATCCTTAAACCCAACAACGACACTAGTACGATAGGTAAAGATAAAACCCCCAAATGTGTGTATTCAACACTCATGATACAATAGTTCAATTCTCAAATTTATTTTCTGAGACTCACATAGAGTTAACATTTCATTTACCATTTTCAAGATCAACTTTCATAATTTTTCAAGTCAACACGTTCCATCACCTATTCCAAAAACACTTTTCCCTTTTCACAAAACCAATTACATTCGTTTCATTTTACAAAATCAATTCCATGGATAATAAGCCATAACCCAACTTGATTCAATACGTTCATTTCAAAATAACTCCAATACCATAATTAATCCTTTAACTGTTAACACCTTCTACACAACTCATATTAACAATAGAAATTTACCAACATTCTTTTTATTTTACCAAATCAAAATATAATTTAGGGCTTTCTATTCTTTCAATAATAACATGCTAATTTTATTCTCTAATTAGTCCAAACCACAGTCAATGATAACAAAACCATTCTCAAACAACCAACCCTAGGTTCCCCTCATGATTTTAAAACAAATCCAACACGGATATGATTTTCATGCAATACAAAATTACCACATGTCTATCTATAGACGGAGTATTGAAAAAGAACAAAGAAATCCCTACCTCAAATGGAGAAGATGAAATCCAAAAACCAAGGTGCTCCAAATCGCCAAACTTTCAGATTAAAATGAAGATCAAGGGAAGCTCCACACTCAATACAAAGGAACTAGGGTAGAAGATCACTAGAACTAGATGTATTTATAGAGAGAAGATGTAGTCTAAAGAGAGAAACTCTCAAGTTATTCATTCAATGAACTTCATTAAATTGATTAATGTATCTCATACATTCATGATACATAATGCATCTTCTATATTAATGAATTCATTAGATAGATTAATGTATCTTACATATTCATAATAGAAACATAATGCATCTCTAAGATTCATTCATAATAAATCCATCACATTCAATGTATTAGCATTAGTCTTCTATACATTGTATAAATAGGTATCAATGATTAGTCACCATCTAATTGATGTACATGTATCTTACTAATGAGATGACTCTAGTATAATCATGCATAATCTTTGAAAAGTTGTCATATATTACAATTAAACAATGATGGTAAAATCGGGATCGCTATAAAGGGATAGAAATGAGGATAAGACAACAACGAATCTACGGAACTGAGTCCAGATTATAGATATACAACAACAGGGAATACCGGGATCGCTATATTAACCTTTTGGCATGATGATGTTAAGAATGGAATAATTATAAATGCATTGTAGTTTCTTCGTTTTCATTTTGGTTTCAGTTTGAGATTGGAATTAAATTGTTGTCATTGTGCTGGGAAGTAATATTTTCCTATCATTGTCCTTTGAATGTTGCAAACATATTGATTTCTCGATGTGTTTGAATTCTTCTTTCCTTAAATTCTTCAGTTCAAGTTTCTAGCATATTTAAATTTTGTCCTTTAACTTTTTCGTTTAATTGTTTCTTGAATTCTTCTTTCTTTCATAGAGGAGATACTATATAACTTTTTCTTCACTGTCATTGCAATATACAATTGTTACTAATAGAATTTCCTCAATGGGTTTGAATCATTAATTTGTGAAATTCCTCGCTCCTCTTTCTTTGTTGATTTCATTGTTTTTACCAGTTACCAAACAAAAATTTCCGACTCTAGAGCAGGAACTGAACTAATTCTCACCAAGGTAATCTCTTTCTCCTTCTCTTTTTGCTCTGTTTTGTTACCCACAAAAGGTCCAAAATAAAAACATTTGAATTCTTGGAACTCTAGAAAAATGAAAACCTCAACATCATTTTGATAGGTAAGAAAACCCACCATTTTGATAGAAATTTGTTAGAAACCTTTTTTTATTTTTCAAGTCACTGCCTCACTTCTTAGGGGTTTGTTTGGTTGCTCACTTCTAATTCTGAATAATATGAACTGCTAATCCCAAATCTGCTTAAGTATTTGGTTGTAATCTTTGTTTAAAAAAATAATACAGTTAATTTTATTTAATGAACCTTGGGTTTAATTTTAGTTAGATTTGCCATTAACTATTTGAATATCTACAGTTCCTAATTAAAAGAAAAATTTTAGAGCCTTGGCATTTTAACATTTATGTGTAATGTGGCAAGAGAGTTTATGTTTTTTTGGCACCTTTTTAAGGAAGTATAATATTCTATATTGTATTTCAAAAACTTTTGGTGAATGTATATGTGTGTGTATTACTTTAATTGCCTTCATGAAATAATTATTTATTATTGCTTATAAAATGGCTTTGTTATCTGGTGAATTTTATTTTTTTTTGGCGTAAATTTATGTTTGAACTTTCTAAGTGATAAATGGTGAACTTCAAAATATTTATGATTATAATGAGTTTTGATTTTGGTTTTAATTTCATCTCTACAAAATTGAAGTCAGTTAGGATACATAAGAGTTCAAATTTGGACAATTGTTGTGCTTCGATTTTAATTTATTATTTTAATGTGATTGTTAAAATACATCTATTCTAAATTAGTCTGTGAGGGAAGTGACTGTTTGTTTGGAGCTATTAAAGAGAAAATAAGGGTGATTTGTTTAGCTGATCTTTTAACATTTTATTATTAAAAAAAATTTGTACCATTCAAATGTAATATATTTGCTGTGTGATTCTAATGTACATATGATAAATATTTTTCATATAATTTTTTTTGAATATCTAGAGTTCCTAATGAAAAGAAAAAATTCAGAGATTTGGCATTTTAACATTTATATGTAATATGGCAAGAGATTTTATGTTTGTTTGTTTGTTTGTTTCTTTTTTTTTTTTTTTTTTTTTTTTTTTTTTTGCACCTTTTTAAGGGAGTATAAATATAGCGATCCCGGGTTTACCCTTGTTGTACAGTGATCCGGACATGTGTCTGTGGATGTTGGTAGTTGATTATTATCATGTTTACATCCTTTTTACTTCGTATTTGAGTTATAGGATGTGTTGGGCAGGTTTGTTACAGGTTGGTTGAGTTTAGAAACCAAAACTAGTTGCCCAGATTTTGACCTGTCCGCTCGAGCGGGGGTTTTGGCGCTCGAGCGGGAATTACACCCATCCAGTATTTTCTATGCAGTGTTGGACGCTCGAGCGTGGTATTGGCCGCTCGAGCGGGGTTGTGTGAGTGCCGCTCGAGCGGGGAGTTGGAAGCTCGAGCGAAGACCTGGTTCTGTAAAAGTTCTGGGAGTGTGTATCCGCCACTCGAGCGGGATTGTTGACGCTCGAGCGGGAGTCTGTGAGTGACGCTCGAGCGGGGTGTTTGACACTCGAGCGGGGCGACTGGGTTTAAGTTCCGTGTTTTGACCTTTCAAATCACTTTTTCACTTTCTCTTCTCTCTCTTACTTTTCCAAAAACACCATTGTTGAGCCTCTCACTCTAGAACTCTACCTTCTCTCTAGGTTTTGATCTAGTAGGAGTGATTTGCTCATCTTTGGCCTTTACGAAAAAGTTGTTGATCGTCGAGGGCTACATTTTAATCTGAAAATTTCGAGATTTGGAGCACGTTGGGTTTTGTCATCTTCTCCTTTGGGGCTCTGAATTTGAGGTAGGGATATCCTACTCCTCTCTATGGATTTTGTCTTTAAATTTTGGTATTTTGAGATGTTGGGGTTGGTTTGGTAATCTTGTGAAGATTTGGGGCTTTTGTGTTATTTTACAAAGGTTGGGGTTTTATTTATAATAAACCTAGATGCATGTTTGGTATAGAGAGATGGAAATAAATGTTGAATCATTGATGAAAATGGGACCCAAGGGTTGTAATGGTAATTATGGAAAATGACCTAATTACATTGTTTGATTAATTGAGATAATTAATTGTGAGAAATGAGGAAATGAAATGGAATTGTTGAGATTGGGAATGTATGGGGAAAAAGGGTGTAGTTGAATTATTTATCACTCACCGAATTGAAATGTTGATTGAATATCCATTTGTGCATTTATTTTCTGTTTAGAAATAATTGCTTTGGGCTATCGGTGGAGGATAGTCGTGATTGTTGTAGACAATGCATGATGATTAGGCAAACGGAAACTAATCAATGGAATGTGTCATGGAATTTGACGGTTGATAGAATACATTAACTGTATGTATTGAGTGATTGTATATAGAACCAATGTGTTTGTATACGTTATGTGTAGAGGAGGAGATGGGGGATGTACTCCGCGATTTAGGGGAAGATAGGGGATGTACCTCTAAACCGGATAGTGTTGGGAGAAGATAGGGGATGAACTCCGTAGATACAGCTCATATGCTTGTCTAGAGAAGTGAAGATAGAGCACATATGCTTATCTTTGTGAAGTGTGGATACAACTTATATGCTTATCTGTGAATGTGGGATATTGTTGTTATACATATCTGTTGAGAATGTGGATATAGCTTATATGCTTATCTGTGAATGTGGGATATAGTTTTTATACATACCTGTTGAGATGATGATAGAGCTAACATGCTTATCTGTTGAAAAAGAGAAAATGAAAGGTAACTTGGACTCATAAGTCGTATGACATAAACATGTGAATTATGTGAATGTATCAGTGTTGGCCATCTATCAATTGCTAATCTTTTAGTCATTGTTCATGGTTGGTTTAGTGTATTTCTACTAGGCTGTGGCTCACCCTATATGGGAATATCATTTTCAGGTACAGGTAGCATGCCACCTCCAAGGACATAGCTTGGGAGGCTAGAGGCGGACATACTTTTGTTGTTTTATTTTTGATGTATTACATGTAAATTCAAGCCAAGGGATTAATGTGTAAATGAGTTAACACTCTTTTGTTGTAACCAAGTGTTAACTTGGAAAGCTGTAAGCCCATAGGGCATTTGCTTTTGTTGTTAACATGTAGTACTTTTGTAATGAAACTCTGATGAATGTAAGGTTGTAGGACTTTTATATATCAATGAATGTCTTATTTGACGGGTGTAATGTTATTATTTTGAGGGCGTTACAATAAAATTGTTATAGTTGCCTTCATGAAATAATTATTCATTATTGTTTATAAAATGGCTTTGTTATCTATTGATTTTTTTTTTTTTTGGTGGCATAAATTTATGTTTGGATTTTCCAAGTGATAAATGGTGAACTATAGTAATTTATGATTATAACGGGTTCTGATTTCATCTCTATAAAATTGAAGTCGATTAGAAAAGAGAAGAGTTCAAATTTGGACAATTGTGCTCTGATTTTAATTTTATCATTTTAATGTGATTGTTAAAATACATCTATTTTAAACATTGGGTTGGCCTTTTTTTTTATTCCTTAGATGTTTATTTTTTTATTTCTTCTCCTCTTGATTATTTATTTACATCTATTTTAAGCATTTTCTATCCATGGCAGTTATTTATTTAAATAAAATTTTGAATTTTATTATTTAATTTGATAGCAACTGATTTGGAAATAACATCTCATTGCCAATGAAATCCATGTTAACTTTTATTATTGCTAATTTTTTGTTTCTTGGTGTCTAAAATTATATAACCAAACAATAGGTATGGTTGTTTTTTCATTAGTAATCAAGAAAGCTTTTTGGGAAATGGTAACAAAGAAGTAGAAACATAATTCAAGCTGCGAACAGGGCATGTATCTTTCCCTAATTAGTGGTTAATTATACCTACAAACAGGGCATGTATCTTTCTATGATTGTGTTATGCATGGATTGGGCATGTATCTTTCCTTGGTGTATGTTTTCAATTGACTGTTGTTTTGGGCCAATATTTATTTTTATTTGACTGTTGTAAATTATCTACCTTCCATTTGTGCACCAAATTTTTCATTTGACTGTTTTGGGCAAATAGCCCCATCACTTTTGATTTAAATTACAAGTCAAGTTATAGTGTTTCCGTTCACACGTCATTTATGAGAGGTGCCAAAAATGGCTTCGGTGGTGAAGGTGAACCTGATGATAAGTGGGTGAAGGGTTTAAAAGTATATTAATTAGTGTTAAAAAAGCCTGTTAGAGTCATTTATAATTTTTTAAAATGTTAAACTTATACACTCAAAAATTAAGCACATGACAACTGTTGTGTCTGTTTGTTTTTCCTCTCCCCTTCTCTCTCTGTTTGATTGCTAACTATTAAACCTATTTTGCTATCAATTTCTTCATTTTCATTTTGGTTGTTTTAGGATCCGTTTGAGAGTGGAATGAACAAGAGCCTAATTTCCTCATGCTACGAACAATTAATCAAGCTGTCATGTGCTTGAATGTTTTTGTTGTTTTATTTTATTTAAATTTTGTCCTTCACAAATTTTACAAATTTCAATTACATTTTGATCCTAACATTATTTACAATATTGCTTCAGTTGCCTTCATTATTGCTTATAAAATGTTGTTGTCAGGTGTATTTTATTGCTTTAGAATTGCCAATAACATTATTGCTTTACTTGCGTTCCCACCCTCTGTTTCTTCCCAGTCCGACAAAGGCAATGGAAACTAAATCTATTCTACTTAGCTTCTTTTGCTATTTTTTAAATAGAACTCTGCGGTGATTGTACTTGAATATATGTGTGAGTCTATAAAGTTAGATCAAACTAAGTTTTCTCAATTGTGTAGTTGTATAAATTATAATTATAATTTGGTCTGAACATTATTTATACCGTGCCTTCAGGCACGGGTATACGCTAGTATATATATATTAGAACATGAGAAATAATATATTAATAAAACAACAAGGGTATATAAATAAGACCCCAAAGGGTCATACTACCCAAACAACAAAAGTAAAATCTGTTATACTTGGTAAATTATGTGTCCATCTTTTGTGATTTCCTTATTAAATTTGAAAGTTGGTGAATCTACTAATAATTAATGTATAGACCCTGAATATTAGAAGAAAATCTGTTATCCTCGGAAAATTATTTCTCCATCTTAGAAAATTAAACTCTTTTTAGGAACATTATTAAATACGTTAAAATTATTAGTCAATTAAATGGGCCATAAATCAAATTTAAAAAAGAAAAATTAAAAAAAAATGAAAAACTATAACTTCGACTACCCACACCATTGTGGGCTAGAGTCATAAATATGGGCATTTTCAACACTGCCCTATGTTGATATGGAACTTGGAATTTGAATTAGTTTATGATTTTCATTATCAGTTGATAAGGTTAAAGTTGTTTTTATCAATTTTGAATTTGTCTCGATAGTTTTCCAAAATAAAACAACTACTATGGTGTTTGGCTTCTTTTTTTTTTTTTTTTTTTTGTCAAAAAAAAAATCTGAAAACATTATTGTACAAGTAACAATTGAAAAATTCTTACAAATTAAATTTCAAACAAATAGTCATGCGAATGTATGGACAGTTCTTTTGTCTCAACGGAAAAGACTATTGTTAAGTATTGCAAAAAATGAATAGAAAAAGAAGAATGGAAATAAATAAAGAAAAATGATTGAGTAAACAATCAAAATGATTCGTAGTGGGCTCCTACGGGCCCAAAAACAAGCTTCAATCTAATCTCGGACTGGAAAAAAGCCTAGCCATTAAAAAAAGTAAAAAACATAGCAAACTCTTCACACTATTACAATAGTAGGAGATAGATATATTAGGTGAGAAATTATGAGAAATAAATTACTTTTATTTTGAAACTTTGATTTCTCATTTAAAAGTGATGAGGTTTAATGAAAATAACCATATTATATATATATATATATATATATATATTAGAACATGAGAAATAATATATTAATAAAATAACAAGAGTATATAAATTAGACCCCAAAGGGTCATTCCACCCAAACAACAAAAGTAAAATCTGTTATACTTGGTAAATTATGTGTCCATCTTTTGTTATTTCCTTATTAAATATGAAAGTTGGTGAATCTACTAATAATTAATGTATAGGCCCTGAATATTAGAAGAAAATCTGTTATCCTCGGAAAATTATTTCACCATCTTAGAAAATTAAACTCTTTTTAGGAACATTATTAAATACGTTAACATTATTAGTCAATTAAATGGGCCATATATCAAATTTAAAAAAGAAAAATAAAAAAAAAATGAAAAACTATAACTTCAACTACCCACACCATTGTGGGCAAGAGTCATAATTACGGGCATTTTCAACACTGCCCTATGTTGATATGGAACTTGGAATTTGAATTAGTTTATGATTTTCATTATCAGTTGACAATGTTAAAGTTATTTTATCTATTTTTAATTTTTATAGATAGTTTTCAAAAATAAAAAAACTACTATGGTGTTTGGCTTTTTTTTTTTTTTTTTTGTCAAAAAAAAAATCAGAATATATTAGTGTACAAGTAAGGATTGAAAAATTCTTACAATTTAAATTTCAAACAAATAGTCATGCGAATGTGTTGACGGTTTTTTTGTCTCAACGGAAAAGACTATTGTTAAGTATAGTGAAAAATGAATAGAAAAAGAAGAATGGAAATAAATAAAGAAAAATGATTGAGTAAACAATCAAAATGATTCGTGGTGGGCTCCCACGGGCCCGAAAATAAGCTTCAATCTGATCTCGGACTGGAAAAAAGCCTAGCCGTTAAAAAAAGTAAAAAACATAGCAAACTCTTCACACTATTACAATAGTAGTAGATAGATAAATTATGTGAGAAATTATGAGAAATAAATTAGTTTTATTTTAAACTTTGATTTCTCATTTAAAAGTGATGAGATTTAATGAAAATAACCTTATTATATATATATATATATATATAGAACATGAGAAATAATATATTAATAAAACAACAAGGGTATATAAATAAGACCCCAAAGGGTCATTCCACCCAAACAACAAAAGTAAAATCTGTTATACTTGGTAAATTATGTGCCCATCTTTTGTGATTTCCTTATTAAATTTGAAAGTTGGGGAATCTACTAATAATTAATGTATAGACCCTGAATATTAGAAGAAAATCTGTTATCCTCGGAAAATTATTTCTCCATCTTAGAAAATTAAACTCTATTTAGGAACATTATTAAATACGTTAACATTCTTAGTCAATTAAATGGGCCATATATCAAATTTAAAAAAGAAAAATAAAAAAAAATGAAAAACTATAACTTCGACTACCCACACCAATGTGGGCTAGAGTCATAAATAAGGGCATTTTCAACACTGCCCTATTGTAACGCCCTCAAAATAATAACATTAAACATATCAAATAAGACATGCATTTACATACAAACTAACCACATTCTTTTATTCATTAGAGGTCCATTACATAAGTATTACATGTTAACATCAAAACAAAATGCCTTACGGGCTTACAGCTTTCCAAGTTAACACTTGGTTACAACAAAAGAGTACTAACTCGTTTACACATTAAGCCCTTGGCTTGAAGTTACATGTAATACATCAAAAGTAAAACGACAAAACATGTCCGCCTCTAGCCTCCCAAGCTATGTCCTTGGAGGTGGCATGCTTCCTGCACCTGAAAATGATATTCCCATATAGGGTGAGCCACAGCCCAGTAGAAATACACTAAACCAACCATGAACAATGACTAAAATATTAGCAATTGATAGATGGCCAACACTGATACGATCACATAAATCACATATTTATGTCATACGACTTATGAGTCCAAGTTTCCTTTTATTTTCCCTTTTTCAACGGATAGGCATATAAGCACTAACCACATTCTCAACAGATATGTATAACAACAATATCCACATTCTCAGATAAGCAAATAAGCTATATCCACATTCTACAACAGATATGTATAACCACAATATCCATAGACAAGCATATGAGCTATATCCACACATCACAAAGATAAGCATATAAGCTCTATCTTCACTTCTAGACAAGCATATGAGCTGTATCTACGGAATTCATTCCCTATCTTCTCCCATCACTATCCGGTTTAGAGGTACATCCCCTATCTTCCCCTAAACCGCGGAGTACATCCCCTATCTCCTCCTCTACACATAACGTATACAAACACAATGGTTCTATATACAATCACCCAATACATACAGTTAATGTATTCTATCAACCGTCAAGTTCCATGACACATTTCATTGATTAGTTTCAGTTTGCCTAATCATCATGCATTGTCTACAACAATCACGACTATCCTCCACCGATAGCCCAAACAGTTATTTCTAAACAGAAAATAAATGCACAATGGATATTCAATCAACATTTCATTTCTTCATTCTTCTCAATTAATTATTCCAATTAATTAAACAATGTAATTAGGTCAATTCCCATAATTAACATTTCAACCCTTAGGTCCCATTTTCATCAATGATTCAACAATCATTCCATTTTTCTATGCCAAACATGCATCTAGGTTTATTATGAATAAAACCCCAACTTTTGTAAAATTACACGAAAGCCCCAAACTTTCACAAAATTACCAAACCAAGCCCAACATCTCAAAATACCAAAATTTAAAGACAAAATCCATAGAGAGGAGTAGGATATCCCTACATTGAAGTTTTAGCCAAAAAGGAGATGAAGACCCGAAGACCAACTTGCTCCAAATCCAAACTTTTTCAGATTAAATCGAAGCTCTCAACACCCTCTATCTTTTTAACAAAGGCCCTAGGCTAGATTCACACCCTAGGGAGATCAAATCTTAGAGAGAGTGTAAGTTTAGAGAGAGAGAGGCTCGGTTTTAGGGTTTAATCAAAGAAAGGAAGTGAAAAAGTGATGTTTAAGACGCTGTTGTCCGCTGATATAAAACACGCTCGCTCGAGCGAAGACATGGTCGCTCAAACGACCAGACACAGAAAACTCTCGCTCGAGCCAAGAAGTTCTCGATTGAGCGAAGAAAAATCCAGACCGCTCGAGCGAAGGAAGCTCGCTCGAGCCAAGAAAGACAGCTCTCAGGTCCAGAACCAGGTGCAACTGCTCGCTCGAGCGAGCCACTCTGGCTCGAGCCACCATACTCGAACCCCACTCTCGCTCGAGCGACCAACTCTTCGCTCGAGCGAAGGTCCAAAATTCTGGGCAGCAACACTAGGCTCCCAAACACAACCAACCTGCAACAAACCTGCCTAACACATCCTATAACTCAAATATGAAGAAAAAGGAATGTAAACACGATAATAACCAACTACCAACATCCGCGGACACATGTCCGGATCACTGTACAACAAGGGTAAACCCGGGATCGCTATAACCTCCCCCCCTTAAAGAATTTCGCCCCCGAAATGAAACACAAATTTTCAAAACAGGCTTTCCTCCATTTTAAACAATGTTACACTTGAACATTCAACAATTCGACCCATTACCGGTCACCCCATCCCTTTAACAAGAGACATATCACAATATGTAAACAACATATGTACTTTTTAACATGCATCAACATTATGCACTATCTTTCCAATTTCAACAATATATTCAACACATATAATGTTACATTCAACTTCCATATGAGGCAAGTCCCAAAACATACTTCCAATAATCAAAACATTTTCAATGTTTCACAACTTAAGACATATATAAAAGCTCTTAAGTTCAACAAAATGTAAAATTTAAATACAAGATCACATATCAACAAACAAGTCCGGATATTTCTCTCGGACTTCCAACTCACGTTCCCAAGTGGCTTCCTTCACTCCGTGATGTTTCCACAAGACTTTCACCAAAGGAATGGTCTTGCCACGCAGGACCTGATCCCGCCTATCCAAGACCCGAACCGGTCTCTCCTCATACGAGGCATCCTCATCTACCTCTAAATCGGTCCAATCCAACACATGTGATGGATCTGGCTCATACTTCCGAAGCATACTCACATGAAACACGTCATGCACTCCGGACAACTGCGGCGGTAAGGCTAACCGATAAGCAACCTCACCTATCCTCTCAAGGATCTCAAAAGGACCAATAAACCGAGGGGATAACTTCCCACTCTTCCCAAACCTCATCAGACCTCGCCTAGGTGATATCTTCAGAAAGACATGATCACCTACCTCAAACGCCAAAGGCCTCCTCCTACGGTCAGCATAAGATTTCTACCGACCCTGGGCTGTAACAAGCCTCCTACGGATAAGCTCAACTTTCTCCGTCGTCTCCCTAACCAACTCCGGACCCAACAAAGGTGCATCACCCACCTCGGCCCAACAAACTGGAGACCTACACGGTCGGCCATACAAGGCCTCAAACGGTGCCATACCGATGCTAGACTGAAAACTGTTGTTGTAGGCAAACTCTACCAATGGCAAGTGCCTCTCCCACGTCCCACTGAAATCCAGGACACAACCCCGAAGCATATCCTCGAGGATCTGAATAGTACGCTCGGACTGCCCGTCAGTGTGAGGATGATAAGCCGTACTAAAGGTCAACTTAGTACCCAAGGCACTCTGCAAACTCTGCCACAACCTAGCAGTAAAACGAGGATCTCTATCTAAGACGATCGTCACTGGGACCCCGTGCAATCTCACTACATCCCGAATATACAAATCGGCAAGATGATCTACCGAATCTCTCACGCGCATAGGAATAAAGTGCGCCGACTTAGTCAACCGGTCTACAACCACCCAAATAGCATCACTACCCCGCTGAGTCCTCGGAAGACCTACAACGAAGTCCATAGTGACATGCTCCCACTTCCACTCGGCAATAGGCAAGGGTTGCAACAAACCCGCTGGCCTCTGATGCTCGGCCTTCACTTGCTGGCAAGTAAGGCACTTCGATACGAAAACAGCCACATCTCTTTTCATACCCCGCCACCAAAACTGGCGACCCAAATCCTGATACATCTTAGTACCTCCCGGATGCACCGCAAGGCGCGAATGGTGAAACTCTCGGAGTACTTCCTCTCGGCAAGACTCCGGTACAAACAAACGGTCTCGGTATCTCACACTCAGGTCGGGATACACCGTCAAACCCTTCTCAACTTTCCCACTGGAGATCTTCTCTCGGAGAGATTCTACCTCAAGGTCACCTCTCTGTGCCTCTAACACTCTAATCACAAGTGTAGGTTGCGCAACAACAGAAAACAAGGCCGCAGCCTCAACAGATTCGCCTAGTAGCAAATCAAACTCGCCAAGTGCTCCCAACATCTCCCATTCCCGGATGGCTATACAAGCTACATCACTAATGGATTTCCTGCTAAGGGCATCGGCCACAACATTGGCCTTTCCCGGATGATAATGCAACTCAAAATCATAATCTTCGATGAACTCCATCCATCTCCTCTGCCTCAGATTCAAGTCTCTCTGTGTAAACAGATACTTCAAACTCTTATGATCCGAGAATACCTCGAACCTCTCACCATAAAGGTAGTGCCTCCAGATTTTCAAAGCAAAGATCACTGCTGCTAACTCTAGGTCGTGTGTGGGGTAATTCTTCTCGTGTATTTTCAACTGACGTGAGCCATAAGCTACCACTTTCCCTTCCTGCATCAACACACAACCCAAACCCTCTCGTGAGGCATCACAATAAACCGCATAACCCAACCCTCTCTCCGGAATAATCAACACCGGAGTGGTGGTCAATCTAACTTTCAGCTCTTAGAACGACTTTTCACAAGTCTCATTCCACACAAACTTGACTCCCTTCCGAGTCAGTCTAGTCAATGGTGACGCTAACCTGGAGAAATCTTTCACAAACCGACGGTAATACCCAGCTAATCCCAGAAAACTGCGGATCTCAAATACACTCTTAGGCTGTGCCCAATCTTCATAAAGGCAGAAGGCAGTAAGTAGAATGGCGGAAGCAGTAAGTAGAATGAAGAACATGGATTATGAAATCAAAACATCAGATAAGAACTAAGCATTTAATTTCATTATAAACATTTTAAACAAAAAATAACTTACAATTACAATTGTAGCAACTGCAAGGATCTTAAATAGGTACAACGAAACAACTGGTAAGGCTCTCAAAACACTCTAGTTTTTCTTACAACAGAATTGGAGAAGAAAATTGAAGAATGCCTGAATCCTTCCAATTGATTACAATATAAAGAAATAAAAGCAACACAGTGAACATGTGACTTCTGAAAGCAGCTGGCCGAGCATGTGAAAAGTAGATGCTGTCGGGTGCTTTCGGTGGATTCATTGAATATTTGAACAGCTTTCAACAAAAGTTGACTGGGTGAATAGTGACAGTGAACAGTAAAAGTGAACAGTACTTGTACTATTCATCACTTTCGGTGAATTATGGAATCAATATAAATACAAATTGGCAGCTTTTCTCAAAAGAGTATTGATTGAAGCTAATTTGTATCTATATAGAATCCAAGGTTGATTTAAACAAATGGATCCTGAGCATCTTGAAATTCGGGTCCTGAATACTGATTGGTTGATTCTTCAGAGGAATGGATCTGGGCTGACCCGTCTGAACTGTCTGAATCGGTGGATTGAGCTTTAGCTTGATTCAACAGTTGATGGGCTAACTGGATCATGTCTGCTTTGGATGATTGGGCTTTACTTTTGGATTTACCTTTGGGCTGAACAGGAGGTGGAATAGGCTTTGCCTTGACTTTGGACTGTACTTTGGACTTGGATTGGGCTGGTTGAGCAGCAACAGCTTTGGACTTTGATTTTGTTGATTTAGGCTTGGAGCCACTAGATGAGGGACTGCCAAGGTTGACTGGAGGAAGACTGGGCTGGCTTCCTTGAGTGATTGCAGCAATTGGGTTCTGCTGGGCTTGAGCAAGAGCAGGAGTTGGAGCATATTGATCAGGTGAAAATTCTGCTGGAACAATTTCAAGAATTCTGGGAACATTGAATTTATCCCACCATTTAACTGTGTGTTGGCGGATGATAATATTATCATCAATCCCATAATTCCATTTGAATATCCATGGAATCTTGTATTTGGCAATGAATATGAGTAATAAGGGAAATTGCTTCTGGTGAGCAGAAAATGGGTAAACAGAGTTGAAATAATGAATTATATTTTTGAGATCATCAGGAAGGATAGCTGAAATGGCGCCATAGTGAGACCACCATCTCAGAAACCAAGTTGGTAACTCAGATTTGAATTTTTGATCAAATGAGATGAACCAGGAATGACTAAAAGTTTCATTTTGGTACAAGAAAATCTTGAACCAAGCATCAACGTAATCATGATAATTATATTGAATAGAATGACCAGGTAGATCACGAAGCTGGTTAGGATTTCCCCATTCAGCCATGGAAACAATGTGGTGAATATAAAGTGAATGGTAGAGGACCTTATAGGCATAGGTGCAATCCTGAATTGGCTTGATTAAGATGGAATGATGGTTGATTAAAATATCCTTGTAATAGGCGAGGGTTTTCTCTGGATGGGAAAGGGTGAAATGGCATTCAGAGCCAAAATGGAATTTAGCAATGTCATTGATGGTTTGATTTCTTGGGTGACTGGGTTCTTTATAGAACAGGTTGGTAACATGTGAATTGGTATATTCAGACCGAGATGATTTAATAGGGTTAACTGGGAATGGAGTAACTGAAACCGATTGGCTAGATACAAAAGGATCAGAGGCCAATGCAGATGAATAATCAGGGCGTTGAATAGTACCAAGGGTCTGGTAACGGTTAATGAGGTCAAGTGAATAAGAGGGGGAAACTGACTCCAAAGGAGGAGGGACAATGAGTTGATTTGGTTTAGTGGAAGAGGAGGCCAAAGCCTTGGAAGGAGGCCTTGGACGAGACATCTGTGAAATAATAAACAGTAATTAGCAACCAGAAAGGAGATCAAGATAATCTTGATGACGATGTAAACAATTGTAGTTGTGAGCAAGTAAATTGCGGCGAGCTAGAATTTGGTGGTAATTGATGTATTGGGCTCTTTTGGTAGTGGGTTTTGTAACGCCCTCAAAATAATAACAATAAACCCATCAGATAAGACATGAATTTACATTTAAACTAACCGCATTCCTTTCATTCATTAGAATTCCAAGACATAAGTATTACATGTTAACCTCATAACAAAATGCCCTACGGGCTTACAGCTTTCCAAGTTAACACTTGGTTACAACAAAGAGTTCTAACTCGTTTACACATTAAGCCCTTGGCTTGAAATTACATGTAATACATCAAAAGTAAAACGACAAAACTATGCCCGCCACTAGCCTCCCAGCTATGTCCTTGGAGGTGGCATGCTTCCTGCACCTGAAAATGATATTCCCATATAGGGTGAGCCACAGCCCAGTAGAAATACACTAAACCAACCATGGACAATGACTAAAACATTAGCAATTGATAGTTGGTCAACACTGATACAGTCACATAAATAAAATATTTATGTCAACGACTTACAAGTCCCAATTACTTTTCATTTTCCTTTTAACAACAGATAAGCATACTAGCTCTATCATCATTTCCACAGATATGTATAAAAACTATATCTCACATTCTCAACAGATATGTATATCAACAATATCCACAGATAAGCATACAAGCTGTATCCACACTTCACAACAGATATGTATATCAACTATATCCACAGATAAGCATACAAGCTGTATCCACACTTCACAAAGATAAGCATATGAGCTCTATCTTCACTTCTCTAGACAAGCATATGAGCTCTGTCTACGGAGTTCATCCCCTATCTCCTCCCAATACCTATCCGGTTTAGAGGTACATCCCCTATCTTCCCCTAAACCGCGGAGTACATCCCCTATCTCCTCCTCTACACATAACGTATATAAACACATTGGTTCTATATACAATCACACAATACATACAATTAATGTATTCTATCAACTGTCAAGTTCCATGACACATTCCATTGATTAGTTTCCGTTTACTTAATCATCATGCATTGTCTACAACAATCCCGACTATCCTCCACCGATAGCCCAAAGCAGTTATTTCTAAAACAGAAAATAAATGCACAAATGGATATTCAATCAACATTTCTTTTCCTCATTTCTCACCAATTAATTATCCCAATTAATTAAATAATGTAATTAGGCCATTTTCCACAATTACCATTTCAACCCTTAGGTCCCATTTTCATCAATGATTCAACAATCATTCCATTTTTCTATGCCAAACATGCATCTAGTTTTATTATGAATAAAACCCCAACTTTTGTAAAATTACACAAAAGTCCCAATCTTTCACAAAATTACCCAAACCAAGCCCAACATCTCAAAATACCAAAATTTAAAGACAAAACCCATAGAGAGGAGTAGGTTATCCCTACCTCAAATTCGGAGCTCCAAGGGAGAAGAAGACAAAACTCAACGTGCTCCAAAACCCGAGATTTTCAGATTAAAATGAAGCCCTCGACGATCAACAACTTTTTTGTAAAGGCCAAAAGTGAGCAAATCACTCCTACTAGATCAAAACCTAGAGAGAAGGTAGAGTCTAGAGTGAGAGGCTCAACAATGGTGATTTTGGAAAAGTAAGAGAGAGAAGAGAAAGTGAAAAAAGTGATTTGGAAAGTCACAACTTCGGGTCTTTAACCCAGGTCTCCGCTCGAGCGTAAAACACCCCGCTCGAGCGGCCACTCACAGACTTACGCTCGAGCGGCCAACCTCCCGCTCGAGCGCAGAATGCACTCGCTCAGCACTTTTGCAGAAACAGACCTACGCTCGAGCTGCCAAACCTACGCTCGAGCGTACAACACTGCACAACAAATACTGGATGGGTGTATTCCCCGCTCGAGCGCCAACACCTCCGCTCGAGCGTACAGGCCAAAATCTGGGCAACTAGTTTTGGCTTCTAAACTCAACCAACCTGAAACAAAACCGCCCAACACATCCTATAACTCAAATATGTAGTAAAAAAAAAAGATGTAAACAAGATAATAATCAACCTCCAACATCCACGGACACATGTTCGGATCACTATACAACAAGGGTAAACCCGGGATCGCTATAACCTCCCCCCCTTAAAGAATTTCGTCCCCGAAATTAAGCACAAGTTTGCAAAAACAGGTGTTCTTTCATTTTAAACAATGTTACACTTGAACATTCAACAATTCGACCCATTACCGGTTATTCCATCCCTTTAACAAGAGACATATCACAATATGTAAACAACATATGTACTCCCGACATGCATCAACATTATGCATTATCTTTCCAATTCCAACAATATATATTCAACATATACAATGTTACATTCAACTGCCATATGAGGCAAGTTCCCAAAACATACTTCCAATAAACCAAAACATTCTCAATGTTTCACAACTTAAGACATATATAAAAGCTCTTAAGTTCAACAAAATACAAAATTTAACTACAAGATCACATATCAACAAACAAGTCCGGATATTTCTCTCGGACTTCCAACTCACGTTCCCAAGTGGCTTCCTCCACTCCGTGATGTTTCCACAAGACTTTCACCAAAGGAATGGTCTTGCCACGCAGGACCTGATCCCGCCTATCCAAGACCCGTACCGGTCTCTCCTCATACGAGGCATCCTCATCTACCTCTAAATCAGTCCAATCCAACACATGTGATGGATCTGGCTCATACTTCCGAAGCATACTCACATGAAACACGTCATGCACTCCGGACAACTGCGGCGGTAAGGCTAACCGATAAGCAACCTCACCTATCCTCTCAAGGATCTCAAAAGGACCAATAAACCGAGGGGATAACTTCCCACTCTTCCCAAACCTCATCAGACCTCGCCTAGGTGATATCTTCAGAAAGACATGATCACCTACCTCAAACGCCAAAGGCCTCCTCCTACGGTCAGCATAAGATTTCTGCCGACTCTGGGCTGTAACAAGCCTCCTACGGATAAGCTCAACTTTCTCCGTCGTCTCCCTAACCAACTCCGGACCCAACAAAGGTGCATCACCCACCTCGGCCCAACAAACTGGAGACCTACACGGTCGGCCATACAAGGCCTCAAACGGTGCCATACCGATGCTAGACTGAAAACTGTTGTTGTAGGCAAACTCTACCAATGGCAAGTGCCTCTCCCACGTCCCACTGAAGTCCAGGACACAACCCCGAAGCATATCCTCGAGGATCTGAATAGTACGCTCGGACTGCCCGTCAGTCTAAGGATGATAAGCCGTACTAAAGGTCAACTTAGTACCCAAGGCACTCTGCAAACTCTGCCACAACCTAGCAGTAAAACGAGGATCTCTATCTGAAATGATTGTCACTGGGACCCCGTGCAATCGCACTACGTCCCGAATATACAAATCGGCAAGATGATCCACCGAATCTCTCACGCGCATAGGAATGAAGTGCGCTGACTTAGTCAACCGGTCTACAACCACCCAAATAGCATCACTACCCCGTTGAGTCCTCGGAAGACCTACAACGAAGTCCATAGTGACATGCTCCCACTTCCACTCGGCAATAGGCAAGGGTTGAAACAAACCCGCTGGCCTCTGATGCTCGGCCTTCACCTGCTGGCAAGTAAGGCATTTCGATACGAAAACAGCCACATCTCTTTTCATACCCCGCCACCAAAACTGGCGACCCAAATCCTGATACATCTTAGTACCTCCCGGATGCACCGCAAGGCGCGAATGATGAAACTCTCGGAGTACTTCCTCTCGGCAAGACTCCGGTACAAACAAACGGTCTCGGTATCTCACACTCAGGTCGGGATACACCGTCAAACCCTTCTCAACTTTCCCACTGGAGATCTTCTCTCGGAGGGATTCTACCTCAAGGTCACCTCTCTGTGCCTCTAACACTCTAATCACAAGTGTAGGCTGCGCAACAACAGAAAACAAGGCCGCAGCCTCGACAGATTCGCCCAGTAGCAAATCAAACTCGCCCAGTGCTCCCAACATCTCCCATTCCCGGATGGCTATACAAGCTACATCACTAATGGTTTTCCTCCTAAGGGCATCGGCCACGACATTGGTCTTTCCCGGATGATAATGCAACTCAAAATCATAATCCTCGATGAACTCCATCCATCTCCTCTGCCTCAGATTCAAGTCTCTCTGTGTAAACAGATACTTCAAACTCTTATGATCCGAGAATACCTCGAACCTCTCACCATAAAGGTAGTGCCTCCAGATTTTCAAGGCAAAGATCACTGCTGCTAACTCTAGGTCGTGCGTGGGGTAATTTTTCTCGTGTATTTTCAACTGACGTGAGCCGTAAGCTACCACTTTCCCCTCCTGCATCAACACACAACCCAAACCCTCTCGTGAGGCATCACAATAAACCGCATAACCCAACCCTCTCTCCGGAATAATCAACACCGGAGCGGTGGTCAATCTAACTTTCAACTCTTGGAACGACTTTTCACAAGTCTCACTCCACACAAACTTGACTCCCTTCCTAGTCAGTCTAGTCAACGGTGACGCTAACCTGGAGAAATCTTTCACAAACCGACGGTAATACCCAGCTAATCCCAGAAAACTGCGGATCTCGAACACACTCTTAGGCTGTGCCCAATCTTGCACTGCCTCAACCTTGGATGTATCAACAGACACCCCTTCTCCGGATACCACGTGGCCTAAGAATTTGACTTTCCTCAGCCAGAACTCACACTTCCCAAACTTGGCATACAGCCTATGGGCTCTAAGTAACTCAAGCACCACTCTCAAGTGTGCCTCATGCTCCTCCTCAGAAGACGAATAGATAAGGATGTCGTCCACAAAAACAACCACAAATCGGTCTAAGAACTCCCGGAAAATCCGGTTCATCAAGTCCATAAAGACTGCCGGTGGATTGGTAAGCCCAAATGGCATCACCAGAAACTCATAATGGCCATACCGCGTACGGAATGCCGTCTTAGGAATATCTTCCTCCCTGACCCTCAACTGATGGTAACCCGATCTCAAGTCTATCTTAGAGAAACAACGGGAACCCTTCAACTGGTCAAACAAATCATCTATACGGGGCATAGGGTACTTATTTTTAACCGTAGCCCGATTCAACTTCCGGTAGTCTATACACAATCTCAAGGCACCATCTTTCTTTTTAACAAAGAGGGCCGGCGCTCCCCACGGTGAAACACTAGGGCGAACAAAGCCCTTAGCGAGCAATTCCTGGAGCTGAACTTTCAACTCAACCAATTCTGCTGGAGCAAAACGGTAAGGTGCCATAGAAATCGGCGCCGTACCAGGCACTAAATCAATAGAGAACTCTATCTCTCGGTGAGGTGGCAAACTAACAAGATCTTCGGGAAAAACATCCGAATACTCACAAACCACCCTCGGCAACACAATCAGTGTCTCATCACACTTACTACTCTCAAAGCTAGCAAGTAGACCACTAAGCTCACTTCGCCCTCGCGAATCATACCCCGGTGGCAAAACACTACCAACCCGGTCTCCCAAGAAATGGAACCACTCCCCGCTCAAGGTACATAATGTAACCCTCTGGCGGTAGCAATCAATAACAGCCCGGTATGACGATAACCAGTCCATACCCAAAATAACATCAAAACCCTTCATGGGCATGACAACAAACGGAAAAGGAAGCCTATAGTCGGCGACCTCTATATCACATCCTCTAACACCCTGTTTCAGAATCAACTCACCACCCAAAGGCGATACCACACAAATAGGAGATGCTAACTGTGCTAACTCCAATTCCAAAACAGATGCAAATGCAGCAGATACAAAAGAATGAGATGCACCCGTGTCTATCAACACACTAGCAACCGAGTTGCAAAACAGAAAAGTACCTCTCACTACTGATGGAGCCGGTACTAAATCCTGCGCGGTAACAGCATACACGCGCCCCGTAGGCCCCTGGTCTACCTGCTCGCCTCTCGGAGCAAAAGACTGCTGCACAGACTGGGATGACGAAACTCCCGGATTGGCCCTCGAGGCCTGCACAGACTGAGCTGGCTGAAAACCCTGCGTCTGCCTAGAACCAGACGCTCCCGAAGTGGCACTCAACTGTGGGCAAAACCTCTTCATGTGCCCAGGTTGTCCACACTGATAACAAGTCAAGAGCTGCCCCCTGCCCAAACTCTGACTCGGCGGTCTAGCTGAAGAAGAAGCAGCTTTCTGACTCCCACCCTTCTGCGGGCAAACCGAAACCTTGTGACCCAGCTGGCCACACTTGTAACAAGTGAATTCTCCCTGACTGCCTCTCCCCGAGCCTACACTAGGCACTGGAAAGGTCGATCTAGAGACTGCACCCTGAGACTGCTGAGGGTTATTACCCTTCTGTCTCCTGCCATCACTCTGACTATCCTGGCTCCTCTTGGAGCCTCTCTGACCCTCATCCTCCTCCTGCATCATAAGCTCCATATGAGCTGCAGCGTCCACTAGGTGTCTATACTCTCGGATATAAGACCCACCAACTCTCAACTTGAGGCCCCGCCTCAACTTCCGCTCAAACTCATAGCAACGGCGTTCCTCAGACGCCACCAGTTCAGGTGCAAACCTAGACAGACTGGTAAAAGTAGCCTCAAACTCGGCCACCGACAAGCCCTGCTGATTAAGCCGGCTAAACTGATCTCTCAGCTTCTCCCTTGCTACTGCAGACAAAAACCTCTCCTGAAAAGCATTTATAAACGCCTCCCAAGTACCACCAACACGAGCTTTCTCGTACTTCCACCATTGACCCGCATCTCCCTTCAGCTGGAAGGATGCCAAGGTCACTTTCAGTGCTCCGTCCTCGATGCCAAGCATCTCAAACGTCTTCGTTGTCTGTTCGAACCATTCATCTGCCTTAAGCGGCTCTTTAGGATCCCCGATAAACTCGTCCGGATTACACCGGAAGAACTCCCTCTTCAAGAAAGAAGGCCCTGCCTCAGCTGCCTGGTTCCCAGCTCTAAGAATACCCAAAGCTCCTGCTATCTCTCTGGCCAAGGCACCCATAGCCTGCTGACCCACTGGCTCGGCCACATTGGCCTGCCCAACTTCCTCTTGTACTGCCGGAATCTCACCCTGTAACGGTACTTCCTGCCTCGCAGGTCTACCACGCCTAGCACCTCTTCCTCGTCCTGACATCCTAATAAAGGTAACACAGAACGTTAGCACATTCATAGGTGTGCCGAAACTAAACACTCACGTCCTAATGCATGGACAAGTGTAATTCACTCCACATAAGCACATAAACACATAAGCACTTACGAATTTCATTTCCGGATAATGATAGTCCCAAGGCGTTACTAGAGTTCCGGTTAGAAACAGCATTGATCAAGTGCTTTTCCAACAAGACTCCCAGAAACTCAAGGATCCAATCAATATCCCAGAAATTAAATCCCATACCCACATAGTCACATAAACATGTTATCACTTAAGCCCATAGCATATGATACTATATCTAAATCTCTATCAAGCGAGACAAACCCATTGTGATACTAATCACTTCCCACGTACCCAAAGTATTCGAACCCGGTACGCTCTGATACCAAGTTGTAACGCCCTCAAAATAATAACAATAAACCCATCAGATAAGACATGAATTTACATTTAAACTAACCGCATTCCTTTCATTCATTAGAATTCCCAGACATAAGTATTACATGTTAACCTCATAACAAAATGCCCTACGGGCTTACAGCTTTCCAAGTTAACACTTGGTTACAACAAAGAGTTCTAACTCGTTTACACATTAAGCCCTTGGCTTGAAATTACATGTAATACATCAAAAGTAAAACGACAAAACTATGCCCGCCACTAGCCTCCCAGCTATGTCCTTGGAGGTGGCATGCTTCCTGCACCTGAAAATGATATTCCCATATAGGGTGAGCCACAGCCCAGTAGAAATACACTAAACCAACCATGGACAATGACTAAAACATTAGCAATTGATAGTTGGTCAACACTGATACAGTCACATAAATAAAATATTTATGTCAACGACTTACAAGTCCCAATTACTTTTCATTTTCCTTTTAACAACAGATAAGCATACTAGCTCTATCATCATTTCCACAGATATGTATAAAAACTATATCTCACATTCTCAACAGATATGTATATCAACAATATCCACAGATAAGCATACAAGCTGTATCCACACTTCACAACAGATATGTATATCAACTATATCCACAGATAAGCATACAAGCTGTATCCACACTTCACAAAGATAAGCATATGAGCTCTATCTTCACTTCTCTAGACAAGCATATGAGCTCTGTCTACGGAGTTCATCCCCTATCTCCTCCCAATACCTATCCGGTTTAGAGGTACATCCCCTATCTTCCCCTAAACCGCGGAGTACATCCCCTATCTCCTCCTCTACACATAACGTATATAAACACATTGGTTCTATATACAATCACACAATACATACAATTAATGTATTCTATCAACTGTCAAGTTCCATGACACATTCCATTGATTAGTTTCAGTTTACTTAATCATCATGCATTGTCTACAACAATCCCGACTATCCTCCACCGATAGCCCAAAGCAGTTATTTCTAAAACAGAAAATAAATGCACAAATGGATATTCAATCAACATTTCTTTTCCTCATTTCTCACCAATTAATTATCCCAATTAATTAAACAATGTAATTAGGCCATTTTCCACAATTACCATTTCAACCCTTAGGTCCCATTTTCATCAATGATTCAACAATCATTCCATTTTTCTATGCCAAACATGCATCTAGTTTTATTATGAATAAAACCCCAACTTTTGTAAAATTACACAAAAGTCCCAATCTTTCACAAAATTACCCAAACCAAGCCCAACATCTCAAAATACCAAAATTTAAAGACAAAACCCATAGAGAGGAGTAGGTTATCCCTACCTCAAATTCGGAGCTCCAAGGGAGAAGAAGACAAAACTCAACGTGCTCCAAAACCCGAGATTTTCAGATTAAAATGAAGCCCTCGACGATCAACAACTTTTTTGTAAAGGCCAAAGGTGAGCAAATCACTCCTACTAGATCAAAACCTAGAGAGAAGGTAGAGTCTAGAGTGAGAGGCTCAACAATGGTGATTTTGGAAAAGTAAGAGAGAGAAGAGAAAGTGAAAAAAGTGATTTGGAAAGTCACAACTTCGGGTCTTTAACCCAGGTCTCCGCTCGAGCGTAAAACACCCCGCTCGAGCGGCCACTCACAGACTTACGCTCGAGCGGCCAACCTCCCGCTCGAGCGCAGAATGCACTTGCTCAGCACTTTTGCAGAAACAGACCTACGCTCGAGCTGCCAAACCTACGCTCGAGCGTACAACACTGCACAACAAATACTGGATGGGTGTATTCCCCGCTCGAGCGCCAACACCTCCGCTCGAGCGTACAGGCCAAAATCTGGGCAACTAGTTTTGGCTTCTAAACTCAACCAACCTGAAACAAAACCGCCCAACACATCCTATAACTCAAATATGTAGTAAAAAAAAAAGATGTAAACAAGATAATAATCAACCTCCAACATCCACGGACACATGTTCGGATCACTATACAACAAGGGTAAACCCGGGATCGCTATAACATAGCTGATTTGAGGCGGTGAATGCGATGGGTAAGCTGTTTAATAAGGGTTTTGAAAAAGGTAATTCGGGATTTATGGTAAGCAGTAAATGGTGTAGTCATCCCTTACCCCCCTGTAAAAATTCCCGGGTAAGAAAATCAGGTAGGGAATTTTGACAACCAGGTATATAGGTAATATCAAAATCAAAAATACTTAAAATAGCTTGCCAACGGGCAAAAATTTGCTTACTAGCAAGATTTTGAACATCTTTTTCTAAAATAAATTTGGCAGATTTGCAATCAACACGAAGTAAGAATTTTTGATTTAAAACATCATCTTGAAATTTTTGAATGCATAAAACAGTAGATAAAATTTCTTTTTTAATAGTACTATAATTAAATTGTGCTTTATTCCAGACACCAGAATGATAGCGAACAATTTGTTCAGATGATTGAGGAGTAAGTTGCTGAAGGAGAATGCCACCATAACCAATATCGGAGGCATCAGATTGAATAATTTTGAATGAATGTTCAGTGGGAATACCAAGACAAGGAAGAGATTTAACATATTGTTTGACCTGTTTAACAATAGAAGTATGAACAGAAGACCAAGGAGGAGGATTATCTTTTAACCTATCAAAGAGAGGTTGACAAGTTTTCCCAAGGTCTTTGTAAAACTCAGCAATGTAATTGAGGGAACCTAAGAACCTTTGTAATTGAGTTTTATCAAGGATTTCATCAGGGAATTTGGAAGCAAATTCAATGGATCTACTAATGGGTAGGATAGTATTATGATGAATATCATATCCTAAAAACCTGACTTTGGTTTGAAATAATTTAATTTTAGGAGCAGAAATGACGAGACCATGACTTCTGATGGTGTAATAGAATGCATTTAAATGCTTCCAATGTTCACTAAGGGATTTTGAAAAAATTAAGATGTCATCAATGTAAACAATGGAAAAATGACTAAATGGGTTAAATATGTCATTCATGATATGTTGAAATTCACTAGGAGCATTTTTTAAACCAAATGGCATAACATTCCATTCATATTGACCAAAGGGTGTATTAAATGCAGTTTTATATCTATCTTTGGGATGAATTTGAATTTGCCAAAAACCACTTTTTAAGTCGAATTTACTGAAAATAACGGCTTGACTAAGTCGTTTAATTAAATCTTTTTTATTAGGAATAGGATACCGAATCCATTCTAAAACAGAATTTAATGGTTTGTAATTAATAACAAGTCGAGGGACACCACGTTCTAACTCAGCATTTTTATTAACATAGAAAGCAGGACAGGACCAAGGTGATTTACTTGGGCTAATGATGCGATTTCTTAATAATTCTTTAATTTCTTTTTGACACATTTCAAGTAATTCATAGTTCATTTGAATAGGTCTAGATTTAGTAGGAATTTGTGATTCATGAAAATTCTTAATATAGGGTAGGGTAACAACATGTTTTTTTCTATGCCAGAAGGCAGTGGGTAAAGTAGAACAAACAGTTGACTCAAGTTGTAATTGAAAATCATGGATTTTGGAAACAAGAATTGGATCAGTCAATTGTTGGTCAATACGTTTATGATTTACTTCTTCTTTCAGAAATTTTAAATGTCTAGTTAGGCGGTTAATTTGATGAGAAATAGAACAATCTTTTAATTGGTTTAAGTGTAATAGTTCAGGAGGAGATAAAAATTTGAATGTAACAGGTTGTCCTAAAACATGTGTAATGATGCCTGTACTGGATGTAGTAAAGGGATATAATAAATAAATAAATGGGGAACCTAAAATGATTTTATCAGTCATGTTAGTGACTAAAACAAAAGAGGTTTTGAAACATACATTGTCTTGGCAAACATGTACTTTTGGTAATTTATATTTGATATGCATTTTAGTACCATTAGCAGAAGTTAATTTTTCTTGACATTTTTCATAATATGTAGTAGGAAGTAAACCTTCTTGTATACAATTTAAATCAGCACCAGTATCAATCAAGGCAATTAATTCTAATTCAAAATCATTAACAATTATTTTGATTTTAGAATACCACTTTTGAATGTAAAGTTTATTAATTAAACTTAATCTTTTTTCTTCAGGATTGTTGGAGTGAGAATGGTGTGAGCGGTTATCAAATATCAAATTATCAGGATGAGTAGGATCAGATTCATGTTCAGATTCATGTGGGGATTCGTGTTCATTAGTTTGGAAATTATCTAAACTTTTATCAATTTTTAAAGCAATAATTTCATCTTCAAGTTTTTTATCTTTATGTTGTAATTCTTTAATTGTCTGTTTAATCTGATTGATTTCTTGTTGTAAATCTTGTAAGGTAACTTCCTTGTGTTTATTTTTAAATCTTTCTAAGGTTTTGGATAGGCTGATTATTGGTTTATCAAACTTGGGTTTGGAATCTGAATGGATTAATAAGGATTTTAATTTATCCGTATATTTTTGTTTTAACTTGGGATCATCTAATTTACTAATTAGATCGATTAAAGCAGATTCTTCTTGAGTAGTTTTGGTGAGAACAGTAATTTGTTTAACGGGTTTACAACAAACATCATTACAGCCTATATTAATATTATCATCAGAATCATCACTAGGGGATTGGTAGTCAGATGAAGTATTAGAATGATCAGAAGACGTATTACTACTAGTAGGTTGATTTAATTGAAAGATTTCATATAATTGATTTTTGGAATTATCATCAAGTTGGAGTTGATTGACTTTTTCTTTTAATTTTTGTTTTTCTTTACATTTATTAGAGTAATGACCTTTTTGACCACAGTTATAACAAGTAATATCTTTAGTAGTTTTAGATTTTGGATGTGATTTAGATTTATAATATTTCTTTTTAGGTTTGGTATAAAATTTATCATTAGATTTGGAAGGTGAATAATTCTTCTTATATTTATATTTATTGGAATGTTTGTATGAGGATTTATGTTTGGAGTATTTGTGTGATTTTCTACGAGAGGGTGCAACAGGAGGTAAACCATATTGTTCACAAAAATTTCCTAATTCATATTTAGCTTTATGTTTATCTTTATTAGCTTTTTGAGTAAGTTTAAGGTCAATACACATTTTTAATCCTTCTTTTTGAATAGTGCTAATTATATCTCCATATGTGAGATTATCATATTCAATAACACCAGTGGGTTGACTAAGAACATCTCTAATTTTATGGGCAAATAAGCTAGGTAATCCATTAATAAATTTTTCTTTCCAAAATGATTTAGTACAATCTTCGCGTAACATGACACGAGAGGTAAATACATCTTTATACCATCTAAAATCACTGAAGGTTGGACAGTTAAGATTACTTAATTGATCATGGATTCGAGAATAAATATTTGTTGGGGTACCAATAAAATGTCGAACTATTGTATATATTAATTGGTTAATTCCATCAGGGTGACAACATCCAATAGATTCATCAAAAAGAGGGAGTCCATTTTCATCAGTTTGATTGGCATAAATAACAGAGTCACGGTCTGCTTCAGTGAGATATTTTTCCCACCAAGATTTAAGCATACCAGTAAAACCAGAGGTAAGTAAGGAAACAATTTCAGGTTGAGAGTATTGGGGATAATTACTGAGATAACTATTGGCGACCATAGATAAATGATTTAATTTTTGAAGGATTTGATCTTCACTAAGACCATCAATATTCCATTCATAAAGCCTTTTAGCAGAAACAGAAAATTGATTACTAATATTAGTGTCTTCAAATTGGAGGTCGACAGGAGTAGGTTTAGAATACCAGTTTTTGGTAGTTTGAGGGTTAACTTTGGGATAGTGAATTTTATTAAGAGTAGTAGGTTGAAATTGTTGAGCTAATTGATTTAGTTCATTATCAGTAGTGTCAGTTTCAGATTGATCAGATACAGTATTAGTAATAGGTTGTTGATTTAAAACAGTAAGACCTTTATCTTTAGATGTAGAAGTATCATTAGGAGTTAATTTGGTAAATAATTGTTCAATAGCTTTGACAGTAGATTGGTCAGTAGTAACTAGACTATTTCGTTTAGAACGGTGACTAGGTAGATTAAGTAATGGTTGATCTAAAGTTTTAGCTGATTTGGCAGATTGGTCATCTAAATTAGTTTCCAATTTATCTAATTGTTTACCAATTGTTTTGAGACATTGATTAGTATAATTGTTTTGTTCAATAACTTTTTTGATTTCAGGATCAGTACCTGGTAACTTAAAAGGAGAGGCTGGAACTTCAGAACCTTGGTGATCAATAATTATATTTTCTAATGGAGGATGATTAGAACTAACAGAAGTATTTGGAGAAGTTTTCCATTTATGTTTGGTGATTGTATTAACCTTTTTGTAATATTGATCCATATAATCAAAGAAAGATAATTCAAAACCATATTGATCCATATAATCAAAGAAAGATAATTCAAAACCATATTGAACCATAAAATCTATAGCGATCCCGGGTTTACCCTTGTTGTACAGTGATCCGGACATGTGTCCGTGGATGTTGGATGTTGTTTATTATCTTGTTTGCATCCTTTTTACTTTGTATATTGAGTATGGGATGTGTTGGGCAGGTTTGTTACAGGTTGGTTGTGTTTGGGAGCCTAGTGTTGCTGCCCAGATTTTTGGTCCTTCGCTCGAGCGAGGAGTCTGTCGCTCGAGCGAGAGTAGTGTTGCCCCGGTTCTGGACCTGAGAGTTGTAGTTTCTGGCTCGAGCGAGCTTTTCGTGGCTCGAGCGGTCTGGGTTTTTCTTCGCTCGATCGAGAACTTCTTGGCTCGAGCGAGAGATTTCTGTGTCTGGTCGCTCGAGCGACCAATCCTTCGCTCGAGCGAGCGTGTTTTATATCAGCGGACAGCAGCGTCTAAAACATCACTTTTTCACTTCTTTTCTTTGAGCAAACCCTTAATCCGACACTCTCTCTCTCTAAACTTGCACTCTCTCTAAGATTTGATCTCCCTAAGGTGTGAATCTAGCCTAGGGCCTTTGTTAAAAAGATAGAGGGCGTTGAGAGCTTCGATTCAATCTGAAAAAGTTTGGATTTGGAGCAAGTTGATCTTGGAGTCTTCATCTCCTTTGTGGCTTAAACTTCGAGGTAGGGATAACCTACTCCTCTCTATGGGTTTTGTCTTTAAATTTTGGTATTTTGAGATGTTGGGCTTGGTTTGGTAATTTTGTGAAAGTTTGGGGCTTTTGTGCAATTATACAAAAGTTGGGGTTTTATTCATAATAAACCTAGATGCATATTTAGCATGAAAAAAATGGAATGATTGCTGAATCATTGAAGAAAATGGGACCTAAGGGTTGAAATGGTAATTATGGAAAATGGTCTAATTGCATTGTTTAATTAATTGGGATAATTAATTGATGAGAAATGAGGAAATGAAATGTTGATTGAATATCCATTTGTGCATTTATTTTCTGTTTTAGAAATAACTGCTTTGGGCTATCGGTGGAGGATAGTCGTGATTGTTGTAGACAATGTATGTTGATTAGGCAAACTGAAACTAATCAATGGAATGTGTTATGGAACTTGACAGTTGCTAGAATACATTAATTGTTTGTATTGTGTGATTGTATATAGAACCAATGTGTTTATATACGTTATGTGTAGAGGAGGAGATAGGGGATGTACTCCGCGGTTTAGGGGAAGATAGGGGATGTACCTCTAAACCGGATAGGTATTTGGAGGAGATAGGGGATGTACTCCGTAGACAGAGCTCATATGCTTGTCTAGAGAAGTGAAGATAGAGCTCATATGCTTATCTTTGTGAAGTGAAGTGTGGATACAGCTTGTATGCTTATCTGTGGATATTGTTGATATACATATCTGTTGTAGAATGTGGATACAGCTTGTATGCTTATCTGTGGATATTGTTGATATACATATCTGTTGTAGAAGGTGGATACAGCTTGTATGCTTATCTGTGGATATTGTTGATATACATATCTGTTGAGAATGTGAGATATGGTTTTTATACATATCTGTGGAAATGATAATAGAGCTAGCATGCTTATCTATTGAAAAGGGAAAATGAAAAGTAATTGGGACTTGTAAGTCGTTGACATAAATATGTTATTTATGTGATTGTATCAGTGTTGACCAATTATCAATTGCTAATGTTTTAGTCATTGTCCATGGTTGGTTTAGTGTATTTCTACTGGGCTGTGGCTCACCCTATATGGGAATATCATTTTCAGGTGCTGGAAGCATGCCACCTCCAAGGACATAGCTGGGAGGCTAGTGGCGGGCATAGTTTTGTTGTTTTACTTTTGATGTATTACATGTAATTTCAAGCCAAGGGCTTAATGTGTAAACGAGTTAGAACTCTTTGTTGTAACCAAGTGTTAACTTGGAAAGCTGTAAGCCCGTAGGGCATTTTGTTATGAGATTAACATGTAATACTTATGTCTTGGAATTCTAATGAATTAAAGGAATGCGGTTAGTTTAAATGTAAATGCATGTCTTACCTGATGGGTTTATTGTTATTATTTTGAGGGCGTTACAACTTGGTATCAGAGCGTACCGGGTTCGAATACTTTGGGTACGTGGGAAGTGATTAGGATCACAATGGGTTTGTCTCGCTTGATAGAGACGTAGATGTAGTACCATATGCTATGTGTTTATTTGATAACATGCTTATGTGACTATGTGGGTATGGGATTTAATTTCTAGGATGTTGATTGGATCCTTGAGTTTCTGGGAGTCTTGTTGGAAAAGCACTTGATCAACGCTGTTTCTAACCGGAACTCTAGTAACGTCTTGGGACTATCATTATCCGGAAATGAAGTTCGTAAGTGCTTATGTGTTTATGTGCTTATGTGGAGTGAATTACAGTTGTCCATGCATTAGGACGTGAGTGTATAGTTTCGGCACATTTATGAATGTGCTAACGTTCTGTGTTGCCTTTATTAGGATGTTAGGACGAGGAAGAGGTGCTAGGCGTGGTAGACCTGCAAGGCAGGAAGTACCGTTACAGGGTGAGATTCCGGCAGTGCAGGAGGGAGTTGGGCAGGCCAATGTGGTCGAGCCAGTGGGTCAGCAGGCTATGGGTGCCTTGGCCAGAGAGATAGCAGGAGCTTTAGGTATTCTTAGAGCTGGGAATCAGGCAGCTGAGACAGGGCCTTCCTTCTTGAAGAGGGAGTTCTTTCGGTGTAATCCGGACGAGTTTATCGGGGATCCTAAAGAACCGCTTAAGGCAGATGAATGGCTCGAACAGACAACGAAGACGTTTGAGATGCTTGGCATCGAGGACGGAGCACTGAAAGTGACCTTGGCATCCTTCCAATTGAAGGGAGATGCGGGTCAATGGTGGAAATACGAGAAAGCTCGTGTTGGTGGTACTTGGGAGGCGTTTATAAATGCTTTTCAGGAGAGGTTTTTATCAGCAGCAGCTAGGGAGAAGCTGAGGGATCAGTTTAGCCGGCTTAATCAGCAGGGCTTGTCAGTGGCCGAGTTTGAGGCTACTTTTACCAGTCTGTCTAGGTTTGCACCTGAACTGGTGGCGTCTGAGGAACGTCGTTGCTATGAGTTTGAGCGGAAGTTGAGGCGGGGCCTCAAGTTGAGAATTGGTGGGTCTTATATTCGAGAGTATAGACACCTAGTGGACGCTGCAGCTCATATGGAGCTTATGATGCAGGAGGAGGATGAGGGTCAGAGAGGCTCCAAGAGGAGCCAGGATAGTCAGAGTGATGGCAGGAGACAGAAGGGTTATAACCCTCAGCAGTCTCAGGGTGCAGTCTCTAGATCAACCTTTCCAGTGCCGAGTGGAGGCTCGGGGAGAGGCAGTCAGGGGGAATTCACTTGTTACAAGTGTGGCCAGATGGGTCACAAGGTTTCAGTTTGCCCGCAGAAGGGTGGGGGTCAGAAAGCTGCTTCTTCTTCAGCTAGACCGCCGAGTCAGAGTTTGGGCAGGGGGCAGCTCGTGACTTGTTATCAATGTGGACAACCTGGGCACATGAAGAGGTTTTGCCCACAGTTGGGTGCCACTTCGGGAGCGTCTGGTTCTAGGCAGACGCAGGGTTTTCAGCCAGCTCAGTCTGTGCAGGCCTCGAGGGCCAATCCGGGAGCTTCGTCATCCCAGTCTGTGCAGCAGTCTTTTGCTCCGAGAGGTGAGCAGGTAGACCAGGGGCCTACGGGGCGCGTGTATGCTGTTACCGCGCAGGATTTAGTACCAGCTCCATCAGTAGTGAGAGGTACTTTTCTGTTTTGCAACTCAGTTGCTAGTGTGTTGATAGACACGGGTGCATCTCATTCTTTTGTATCTGCTGCATTTGCATCTGTTTTGGAATTGGAGTTAGCACAGTTAGCATCTCCTATTTGTGTGGTATCGCCTTTGGGCGGTGAGTTGATTCTGAAACAGGGTGTTAGAGGATGTGATATAGAGGTCGCCGACTATAGGCTTCCTTTTCCGTTTGTTGTCATGCCCATGAAGGGTTTTGATGTTATTTTGGGTATGGACTGGTTATCATCATACCGGGCTGTTATTGATTGCTACCGCCAGAGGGTTACATTGTGTACCTTGAGCGGGGAATGGTTCCATTTCTTGGGAGACCGAGTTGGTAGTGTTTTGCCACCGGGGTATGATTCGCGAGGGCGAAGTGAGCTTAGTAGCCTATTTGCTAGCTTTGAGAGTGGTGAGAGTGGTGAGACCCAGCATGTATTGCCGAGGGTGGTTTGTGAGTATTCGGATGTTTTTCCCGAAGATCTTGTTAGTTTGCCACCTCACCGAGAGATAGAGTTCTCTATTGATTTAGTGCCTGGTACGGCGCCGATTTCTATGGCACCTTACCGTTTTGCTCCAGCAGAGTTGGTTGAGTTGAAAGTTCAGCTCCAGGAATTGCTCGATAAGGGCTTTGTTCGCCCTAGTGTTTCACCGTGGGGAGCACCGGCCCTCTTTGTTAAAAAGAAAGATGGTGCCTTGAGATTGTGTATTGACTACCGGAAGTTGAATCGGGCTACGGTTAAGAATAAGTATCCTATGCCCCGTATAGATGATTTGTTTGACCAGTTGAAGGGTTCCCGTTGTTTCTCTAAGATAGACTTGAGATCGGGTTACCATCAGTTGAGGGTCAGGGAGGAAGATATTCCGAAGACGGCATTCCGTACGCGGTATGGCCATTACGAGTTTCTGGTGATGCCATTCGGGCTTACCAATGCACCGGCAGTCTTTATGGACTTGATGAACCGGATTTTCCGGGAGTTCTTAGACCGATTTGTGGTTGTCTTCGTGGACGATATTCTTATCTATTCGTCTTCTGAGGAGGAGCACGAGGCACACTTGAGAGTGGTGCTTGAGTTACTTAGAGCTCATAGGCTGTATGCCAAGTTTGGGAAGTGTGAGTTCTGGCTGGGGGAAGTCAAATTCTTAGGCCACGTAGTATCCGGGGAAGGGGTGTCTGTTGATACATCCAAGGTTGAGGCAGTGCAAGATTGGGCACAGCCTAAGAGTGTGTTTGAGATCCGCAGTTTTCTGGGATTAGCTGGGTATTACCGTCGGTTTGTGAAAGATTTCTCCAGGTTAGCGTCACCGTTGACTAGGCTGACTCGGAAGGGAGTCAAGTTTGTGTGGAGTGAGACTTGTGAAAATTCGTTTCAAGAACTGAAAGTTAGATTGACCACCGCTCCGGTTTTGATTATTCCGGAGAGAGGGTTGGGTTATGCGGTTTATTGTGATGCCTCACGAGAGGGTTTGGGTTGTGTGTTGATGCAAGAGGGGAAAGTGGTAGCTTATGGCTCACGTCAGTTGAAAATACACGAGAAGAATTACCCCACACATGACCTAGAGTTAGCAGCTGTGATCTTTGCCTTGAAAATCTGGAGGCACTACCTTTATGGTGAGAGGTTCGAGGTATTCTCGGATCATAAGAGTTTGAAGTATCTGTTTACACAGAGAGACTTGAATCTGAGGCAGAGGAGATGGATGGAGTTCATCGAGGATTATGATTTTGAGTTACATTATCATCCGGGAAAGGCCAATGTTGTGGCCGATGCCCTTAGTAGGAAGACCATTAGTGATGTAGCTTGTATAGCCATCCGGGAATGGGAGATGTTGGGGGCACTTGGCGAGTTTGATTTGCTACTGGGCGAATCTGTTGAGGCTGCGGCCTTGTTTTCTGTTGTTGCGCAGCCTACACTTGTGATTAGAGTGTTAGAGGCACAGAGAGGTGACCTTGAGGTAGAATCCCTCCGAGAGAAGATCTCTAGTGGGAAAGTTGAGAAGGGTTTGACGGTGTATCCCGACCTGAGTGTGAGATACCGAGACCGTTTGTTTGTACCGGAGGCTTGCCGAGAGGAAGTACTCCGAGAGTTTCACCATTCGCGCCTTGCGGTGCATCCGGGAGGTACTAAGATGTATCAGGATTTGGGTCGCCAGTTTTGGTGGCGGGGTATGAAGAGAGATGTGGCTGTTTTCGTATCGAAATGCCTTACTTGCCAGCAAGTGAAGGCCGAGCATCAGAGGCCAGCGGGTTTGTTGCAACCCTTGCCTATTGCCGAGTGGAAGTGGGAGCATGTCACTATGGACTTCGTTGTAGGTCTTCCGAGGACTCAACGGGGTAGTGATGCTATTTGGGTGGTTGTAGACCGGTTGACTAAGTCGGCGCACTTTATTCCTATGCGCGTGAGAGATTCGGTAGATCATCTTGCCGACTTGTATATTCGGGACGTAGTGAGATTGCACGGGGTCCCAGTGACGATCGTCTCAGATAGAGATCCTCGTTTTACTGCTAGGTTGTGGCAGAGTTTGCAGAGTGCACTGGGCACTAAGTTGACCTTTAGTACGGCTTATCATCCTCAGACTGACGGGCAGTCCGAGCGTACTATTCAGATCCTCGAGGATATGCTTCGGGGTTGTGTCCTGGACTTCAGTGGGACGTGGGAGAGGCACTTGTCATTGGTAGAGTTTGCCTACAACAACAGTTTTCAGTCTAGCATCGGTATGGCTCCGTTTGAGGCCTTGTATGGCCGACCTTGTAGGTCTCCAGTTTGTTGGGCCGAGGTGGGTGATGCACCTTTGTTGGGTCCGGAGTTGGTTAGGGAGACGACGGAGAAAGTTGAGCTTATCCGTAGGAGGCTTGTTACAGCCCAGAGTAGGCAGAAATCTTATGCTGACCGTAGGAGGAGGCCTTTGGCGTTTGAGGTAGGTGATCATGTCTTTCTGAAAATATCACCTAGGCGAGGCCTGATGAGGTTTGGGAAGAGTGGGAAGTTATCCCCTCGGTTTATTGGTCCTTTTGAGATCCTTGAGAGGATTGGTGAGGTTGCTTATCGGTTAGCCTTACCGCCGCAGTTGTCCGGAGTGCATGATGTGTTTCATGTGAGTATGCTTCGGAAGTATGAACCAGATCCATCACATGTGTTGGATTGGACTAATTTAGAGGTAGATGAGGATGCCTCGTATGAGGAGAGACCGGTTCGGGTCTTGGATAGGCGGGACCAGGTCTTGCGTGGCAAGACCATTCCTTTGGTGAAAGTCTTGTGGAAACATCACGGAGTGGAGGAAGCCACTTGGGAACGTGAGTTGGAAGTCCGAGAGAAATATCCGGACTTGTTTATTGATATGTAATTTTGTATTTAAATTTTACATTTTGTTGAACTTAAGAGCTTTTATATATGTCTTAAGTTGTGAAACATTGAAAATGTTTTGGTTATTGGAAGTATGTTTTGGAACTTGCCTCATATGGAAGTTGAATGTAACATTATATGTGTTAAGTATATTGTTGAAATTGGAAAGATAGTGCATAATGTTAATGCATGTTGAAAATACATATGTTGTTTACATATTGTGATATGTCTCTTGTTAAAGGGATGGGATGACCGGTAATGGGTCGAATTGTTGAATGTTAAATTGTAACATTGTTTAAAATGAAAGAAAACTTGTTTTTGAAAACTTGTGCTTAATTTCGGGGGCGAAATTCTTTAAGGGGGGGAGGTTATAGCGATCCCGGGTTTACCCTTGTTGTACAGTGATCCGGACATGTGTCCGTGGATGTTGGATGTTGTTTATTATCTTGTTTGCATCCTTTTTACTTTGTATATTGAGTATGGGATGTGTTGGGCAGGTTTGTTACAGGTTGGTTGTGTTTGGGAGCCTAGTGTTGCTGCCCAGATTTTTGGTCCTTCGCTCGAGCGAGGAGTCTGTCGCTCGAGCGAGAGTAGTGTTGCCCCGGTTCTGGACCTGAGAGTTGTAGTTTCTGGCTCGAGCGAGCTTTTCGTGGCTCGAGCGGTCTGGGTTTTTCTTCGCTCGATCGAGAACTTCTTGGCTCGAGCGAGAGATTTCTGTGTCTGGTCGCTCGAGCGACCAATCCTTCGCTCGAGCGAGCGTGTTTTATATCAGCGGACAGCAGCGTCTAAAACATCACTTTTTCACTTCTTTTCTTTGAGCAAACCCTTAATCCGACACTCTCTCTCTCTAAACTTGCACTCTCTCTAAGATTTGATCTCCCTAAGGTGTGAATCTAGCCTAGGGCCTTTGTTAAAAAGATAGAGGGCGTTGAGAGCTTCGATTCAATCTGAAAAAGTTTGGATTTGGAGCAAGTTGATCTTGGAGTCTTCATCTCCTTTGTGGCTTAAACTTCGAGGTAGGGATAACCTACTCCTCTCTATGGGTTTTGTCTTTAAATTTTGGTATTTTGAGATGTTGGGCTTGGTTTGGTAATTTTGTGAAAGTTTGGGGCTTTTGTGCAATTATACAAAAGTTGGGGTTTTATTCATAATAAACCTAGATGCATATTTAGCATGAAAAAAATGGAATGATTGCTGAATCATTGAAGAAAATGGGACCTAAGGGTTGAAATGGTAATTATGGAAAATGGTCTAATTGCATTGTTTAATTAATTGGGATAATTAATTGATGAGAAATGAGGAAATGAAATGTTGATTGAATATCCATTTGTGCATTTATTTTCTGTTTTAGAAATAACTGCTTTGGGCTATCGGTGGAGGATAGTCGTGATTGTTGTAGACAATGTATGTTGATTAGGCAAACTGAAACTAATCAATGGAATGTGTTATGGAACTTGACAGTTGCTAGAATACATTAATTGTTTGTATTGTGTGATTGTATATAGAACCAATGTGTTTATATACGTTATGTGTAGAGGAGGAGATAGGGGATGTACTCCGCGGTTTAGGGGAAGATAGGGGATGTACCTCTAAACCGGATAGGTATTTGGAGGAGATAGGGGATGTACTCCGTAGACAGAGCTCATATGCTTGTCTAGAGAAGTGAAGATAGAGCTCATATGCTTATCTTTGTGAAGTGAAGTGTGGATACAGCTTGTATGCTTATCTGTGGATATTGTTGATATACATATCTGTTGTAGAATGTGGATACAGCTTGTATGCTTATCTGTGGATATTGTTGATATACATATCTGTTGTAGAAGGTGGATACAGCTTGTATGCTTATCTGTGGATATTGTTGATATACATATCTGTTGAGAATGTGAGATATGGTTTTTATACATATCTGTGGAAATGATAATAGAGCTAGCATGCTTATCTATTGAAAAGGGAAAATGAAAAGTAATTGGGACTTGTAAGTCGTTGACATAAATATGTTATTTATGTGATTGTATCAGTGTTGACCAACTATCAATTGCTAATGTTTTAGTCATTGTCCATGGTTGGTTTAGTGTATTTCTACTGGGCTGTGGCTCACCCTATATGGGAATATCATTTTCAGGTGCTGGAAGCATGCCACCTCCAAGGACATAGCTGGGAGGCTAGTGGCGGGCATAGTTTTGTTGTTTTACTTTTGATGTATTACATGTAATTTCAAGCCAAGGGCTTAATGTGTAAACGAGTTAGAACTCTTTGTTGTAACCAAGTGTTAACTTGGAAAGCTGTAAGCCCGTAGGGCATTTTGTTATGAGATTAACATGTAATACTTATGTCTTGGAATTCTAATGAATTAAAGGAATGCGGTTAGTTTAAATGTAAATGCATGTCTTACCTGATGGGTTTATTGTTATTATTTTGAGGGCGTTACAAAATCATACCATTTTCGAGTTATTCGGGATTGTTGAGCAGAATCATATTTAGCACTATAAGCATGTCTTTTAGATCTATTTTCTTTAGATTTGAAGTCAATAAGTAATTTTTCTAAATTAGGAGTAAAATCTTTTTTAATTGTCATTAGCTGAGGATTGACAGGTGGTATAAATCCTTCGAAATCAGTTTGAGTTGGGGAATTATTTGAAGCTATTTCTTCTTCAGGGAAATGTGAGGTAGTAGTATAAACAGGTTTACTAATTTGGGAAGTGGTAGAATTATCAATTCCTTTTAATTTATTTGTTGAAGTTGGATTAGTTGGACCAAGATGGATTTGACTGTTTTTCCTAAATAGAGGAGTGTTAAATATTTCATCGTCAGTTGATATTTCGGAAGGGACACTAGATGTACTATGGCGAGAAGATTGACTTCGATTAAATTTGATATTAACTGATCCATCATTGTTTTGCTGGATATGTTGAATGTCTTGGATTGAAGATTGTTGTTGATTATGTTTGTAATTTTCATTGACAGTAACCCATTGATCAGGTAAATTAATATCTTTCCATTCAATCATGTGAGGAATATTAATGTTTGATTCATTAGTACTACTGCTTTGGATTAATAAAGTTTTATCTTTGGGACTTTTATGTAGAGCATGAACATTTAAATTAGTTTGCATACATTTATAATGAACACGATAAATTAAAGCAATATTATGAGAAGAATCTAACATTTCAGTATATTCACCATGTAATTGAATGTTCAGTGTTAATGCTTTGAGAATATGTGGATCTCTTAAACTTAATGTAAAATCAGGAAAACAATTAAAATGTACTGGACCTTTATTAAGACCAGTTTCCATCATTCCCATTAAACTAGCATTGTAATTAAGAAAACGAGCATCTCTTAAACAGAGTAAAACAGAAGTATTTTGTCCTATCATTGTTAATGGATTGACACCAATTTGTATTAAACCAATATGCATAAAATTGTAACCACGATCTAAATGTCGTTTGATTAATTTTTTATCAAATAATTGACAGGTTTCTCGTGGTTTTTCAAGAGCATAAACTTGTTCAATAGTTTTAACATGGAGAGTAACTTTAAAAACATCTTGTATAAAAGAAGTTTTATAAATCTCTTTAATAGGTAGTTTTGGAATATTCCATCCAGAATTAATTTGATCATTTTGTATTTCAACATCTTCTTCATTAATTAGGATGCCTTTATGGTATCAGAGCCAAGTGATGTTGAATCCTGTTTCTAACTGTTTAGCTACTTCTGTTCAATCGTCTTCCTTGTTTGCTTAATTAATCCTGTTTTCAGTTCATCTTAATCACCCGAAAGATCAGTCTGTTCGATCCACCTAGTTTAAGTCACCCACTTCTTCCCAGTCTTCTGTAAGTCCTTCGCTTTAGGCAGAGTCAGACTTTGGGGTTTAAAGATAGGGTATGTATGTATACTAGGTATGTGGTTTAATTGACAAGAATAGGGTATGTATTAAGATATCTGTAAAACTGGTTAATTAACACAAAACAATGAATCGATTATTTAGAAGTAACTCGTCAGTCAGTTCTAGGTCAACTACAGCCTCAACCTTGGATGTATCAATAGACACCCCTTCCCCGGATACCACGTGGCCTAAGAATTTGACTTCCCTCAGCCAGAACTCACACTTCCCAAACTTGGCATACAGCCTATGGGTTCTAAGTAACTCAAGTACCACTCTCAAGTGTGCCTCGTGCTCCTCCTCAGAAGACGAATAGATAAGGATATCGTCCACGAAAACAACCACAAATCGGTCTAAGAACTCCCGGAAAATCCGGTTCATCAAGTCCATAAAGACTCCCGGTGCATTGGTAAGCCCGAATGGCATCACCAGAAACTCATAATGGCCATACCGCGTACGGAATGCCGTCTTAGGAATATCTTCCTCCCTGACCCTCAACTGATGGTAACTCGATCTCAAGTCTATCTTAGAGAAACAATGGGAACCCTTCAACTGGTCAAACAAATCATCTATACGGGGCATAGGATATTTATTCTTAACCGTAGCCCGATTCAACTTCCGATAGTCTATACACAATCTCAAGGCACCATCTTTCTTTTTAACAAAGAGGGCCGGTGCTCCCCACGGTGAAACACTAGGGCGAACAAAACCCTTATCTAGCAATTCCTGGAGCTGAACTTTCAACTCAACCAACTCTGCTGGAGCAAAACGGTAAGGTGCCATAGAAATCGGCGCCGTACCAGGCACTAAATCAATAGAGAACTCTATCTCTCGGTGAGGTGGCAAACTAACAAGATCTTCAGGAAAAACATCCGAATACTCACAAACCACCCTTGGCAACACAAGCTGGGTCTCACCACTCTCACCACTTTCAAAGCTGGCAAGTAGACTACTAAGCTCACTTCGCCCTCGCGAATCATACCCCGGTGGCAAAATACTACCAACCCGGTCTCCCAAGAAATGGAACCACTCCCCGCTCAAGGTACATAACGTGACCCTCTGGCGGTAGCAATCAATAACAGCCCGGTATGACGATAGCCAGTCCATACCCAAAATAACATCAAAACCCTTCATGGGCATGACAACAAACGGAAAAGGAAGCCTATAGTCGGCGACCTCTATATCACATCCTCTAACACCCTGTTTCAGGATCAACTCACCACCCAAAGGCGATACCACACAAATAGGAGATGCTAACTGTGCTAACTCCAATTCCAAAACAGATGCAAATGTAGCAGATACAAAAGAATGAGATGCACCCGTGTATAGAACCTGCCTAACACATCCTATAACTCAAACCTGCCTAACACATCCTATAACTCAAATATGAAGAAAAAGGAATGTAAACACGATAATAACCAACTACCAACATCCGCGGACACATGTCCGGATCACTGTACAACAAGGGTAAACCCGGAATCGCTATACCTATGTTGATATGGAACTTGGAATTTGAATTAGTTTATGATTTTCATTATCAGTTGATAAGGTTAAAGTTATTTTTATCTATTTTTAATTTTTATCGATAATTTTCCAAAATAAAAGAACTACTATGGTGTTTGGCTTCTTTTTTTTTTTTTTTTTTTTTTGTCAAAAAAAAAATCTGAAAACATTATTGTACAAGTAACAATTGAAAAATTCTTACAAATTAAATTTCAAACAAATAGTCATGCGAATGTATGGACAGTTCTTTTGTCTCAACGGAAAAGACTATTGTTAAGTATTGCGAAAAATGAATAGAAAAAGAAGAATGGAAATAAATAAAGAAAAATGATTGAGTAAACAATCAAAATGATTCGTGGTGGGCTCCCACGGGCCCAAAAACAAGCTTCAATCTGATCTCGGACTGGAAAAAAGCCTAGCCATTAAAAAAAGTAAAAAACATAGCAAACTCTTCACACTATTATAATAGTAGGAGATAGATAAATTAGGTGAGAAATTATGAAAAATAAATTACTTTTATTTTGAAACTTTGATTTCTCATTTAAAAGTGATGAGGTTTAATGAAAATAACCTTATTATATATATATATATATATATATATATATTTTAGAACATGAGAAATAATATATTAATAAAACAACAAGAGTATATAAATAAGACCCCAAAGGGTCATTCCACCCAAATGATAAAAGTAAAATCTGTTATACTTGGTAAATTATGTGTCCATCTTTTGTGATTTCCCTATTAAATATGAAAGCTGGTGAATCTACTAATAATTAATGTATAGACCCTGAATATTAGAAGAAAATCTGTTATCCTCGGAAAGTTATTTCTCCATCTTAGAAAATTAAACTCTTTTTAGGAACATTATTAAATACGTTGTGATTATTAGTCAATTAAATGGGCCATATATCAAATTTAAAAAAGAAAAATAAAAAAAATGAAAAACTATTGTAACGCCCTCAAAATAACAACATTAAACCCATCAATAAAGATATGCATTGATATGTAAAAGTTCCACATTCTTCCATTTATCAGAGTTCCATTACAAAAAGTATTACATGTTAACAACAAAAGCAAATGCCCTATGGGCTTACAGCTTTCCAAGTTAACACTTGGTTACAACAAAAGAGTACTAACTCATTTACACATTAAGCCCTTGGCTTGAATTTACATGTAATACATCAAAATAAAATGACAAAAGTATGTCCGCCTCTAGCCTCCCAAGCTATGTCCTTGGAGGTGGCATGCTACCTGTACCTGAAAATGATATTCCCATATAGGGTGAGCCACAGCTCAGTAGAAATACACTAAACCAACCATGAACAATGACTAAAAGATTAGCAATTGATAGATGGCCAACACTGATACATTCACATAAACCACATATTTATGTCATACGACTTATGAGTCCAAGTTACTTTTCATTTTTCCTTTTTCAACAGATAGGCATATAAGCTCTATCCACATTCTCAACAGGTATGTATAAAAACTATATCCCACATTCACAGATAAGCATATAAGCTATACCCACATTCTCAACAGATATGTATAACAACAATATCCACATTCACAGATAAGCATATAAGCTATATCCACACTTCACAAAGATAAGCATATGAGCTCTATCTTCACTTCTCTAGACAAGCATATGAGCTGTATCTACGGAGTTCATCCCCTATCTTCTCCCAACACTATCCGATTTAGAGGTACATCCCCTATCTTCCCCTAAACCGGGGAGTACATCCCCCATCTCCTCCTCTACACATAACGTATACAAACACATTGGTTCTATAAACAATCACTCAATACATATAGTTAATGTATTCTGTCAACCGTCAAATTCCATAACACATTCCATTGATTAGTTTCCGTTTGCCTAATCATCATGCATTGTCTACAACAATCACGACTATCCTCCACCGATAGCCCAAAGCAGTTATCTCTAAACAGAAAATAAATGCACAATGGATATTCAATCAACATTTCATTTCCTCATTTCTCACAATTAATTATCCCAATTAATCAAACAATGTAATTTGGTCAATTCCCATAATTAACATTACAACCCTTAGGTCCCATTTTCATCAATGATTCAACATTTATTCCATTTCTCTATGCCAAACATGCACCTAGGTTTATTATAAATAAAACCCCAACTTTTGTAAAATTACACAAAAGCCCCAAACTTTCACAAAATTACCAAACCAAGCCCAACATCTCAAAATACTAAAATTTAAAGACAAAATCCATAGAGAGGAGTAGGGTATCCCTACCTCGAAGTTTGAGCCAAAAAGGAGATGAAGACTCGAAGATCAACGTGCTCCAAATCCAAACTTTTTCAGATTAAGTCGAAGCTCTCAACGCCCTCTATCTTTTTAACAAAGGCCCTAGGCTAGATTCACACTCTAGGGAGATCAAATCTTAGAGAGAATGTAAGTTTAGAGAGAGAGAGAGTCTCGGATCTAGGGTTTGAAAGAAAAAGAAAGTGAAAAACTGATGTTCAAAAACGCTACTGTCCGCTGATATAAAACACGCTCGCTCGAGCGAAGACTTTGTCGCTCGAGCGACCAGACACAGAAAACTCTCGCTCGAGCCAAGAAGTTCTCGCTTGAGCCGAAAACTCAGAAGTGCGCTCGAGCGAAAGAATGCTCGCTCTAGCTAACAACTCAAACCCTCAGGTCTGCAACCAGAAGCATGCTCGAGCGACAGACTTCTCGCTCGAGCGAAGAACAAGCCAGACCGCTCGAGCCAAGAAAACTCGCTCGAGCCAAGAAATGCAACTCTCAGGTCCAGAACCAGACGCAATCGCTCGCTCGAGCGAAGCCACTCTGGCTCGACCCACCAGACACGAACTCAACTCTCGCTCGAGCGACCAACTCCTCGCTCGAGCGAAGGTCCAAAAATCTGGGCAGCAGCACTAGGCTCCCAAACACAACCAACCTGTAACAAACCTGCCCAACACATCCTATAACTCAATATACAAAGTAAAGAGGATGCAAACAAGATAATGAACAACTACCAACATCCACGGGCACATGTCCGGATCACTGTACAACAAGGGTAAACCCGGGATCGCTATAACTATAACTTCAACTACCCACACCGTTGTGGGCAAGAGTCATAAATATGGGCATTTTCAACACTGCCCTATGTTGATATGGAACTTGGAATTTGAATTAGTTTATGTTTTTCATTATCAGTTGACAATGTTAAAGTAATTTTATCTATTTTTAATTTTTATAGATAGTTTTCAAAAATAAAAAAAACTACTATGGTGTTTGGCTTTTTTTTTTTCTTTTTTTTTTTTGTCAAAAAAAAAAATCAGAATATATTAGTGTACTAGTAAGGATTGAAAAATTCATACAATTTAAATTTCAAACAAATAGTCATGCGAATGTGTTGACGGTTCCTTTGTCTCAATGGAAATGACTATTGTTAAGTATAGCGAAAAATGAATAGAAAAAGAAGAATGGAAATAAATAAAGAAAAATGATTGAGTAAACAATCAAAATGATTCGTGGTGGGCTCCCACGGGCCCAAAAATAAGCTTCAATCTGATCTCGGACTGGAAAAAAGCCTAGCCATTAAAAAAAGTAAAAAACATAGCAAACTCTTCACACTATTATAATAGTAGTAGATAGATAAATTATGTGAGAAATTATGAGAAATAAATTAGTTTTATTTTAAACTTTGATTTCTCATTTAAAAGTGATGAGATTTAATGAAAATAACCTTATTTTATATATATATATATATATATATATATTAGAACATGAGAAATAATATATTAATAAAACAACAAGGGTATATAAATAAGACCCCAAAGGGTCATTCCACCCAAACAACAAAAGTAAAATGTGTTATACTTGGTAAATTATGTGTCCATCTTTTGTGATTTCCTTATTAAATTTGAAAGTTGGTGAATTTACTAATAATTAATGTATAGACCCTGAATATTAGAAGAAAATCTGTTATCCTCGGAAAATTATTTCTCCATCTTAGAAAATTAAACTCTTTTTAGGAATATTATTAAATACGTTAACATTATTAGTCAATTAAATGGGCCATATATCAAATTTAAAAAAGAAAAATAAAAAAAAATGAAAAACTATAACTTCGACTACCCACACCATTGTGGGCTAGAGTCATAAATATAGCGACCCCGGTCTTTTCCCATTTGATTATTGTATCCGGACTTAGGTTCCGTGGATTCTGTCATTGTATAATTGTTGTTATTGTCCGTTATTTTCTCTTTTGGAATTATAGGATGTGTTGGGCAGGTTTGTTTCAGGTTGGTTGGGTTTAGAAACCAAGTGTTGCTGTCCAGGTTTTCTGGTGTTTCGCTCGAGCGAGGAGTTGGTCGCTCGAGCAAGATGTCGTTTTGGTTCTTCGCTCGAGCTGGGGTTTGGTCGCTCGAGCGAGAGTTGGCGTCCTGTATGGACCTGTAGCTTTGCATTCTTGGCTCGAGCGAGATTTTCTTCGCTCGAGCGAGTTAGTTCATCTTTCGCTCGAGCTATAGTTTCTTCGCTCGAGCGTGTGTCTGGGTTCAGACCTGAGGGTTTGAGTTCTTCGCTCGATCGAGTTTTCTTTCACTCGAGCGAGCTTTTGGGTTGCTGGCTCGAGCAAGGCTTCCTTGGCTCGAGCGTAGTTTCTTGTGTCTGGTCGCTCGAGCGACCAAGTCTTCGCTCGAGCGAGCCTGTCCAGTTTATATACATAGCAGCGGGTTTTGATCAGTCTTTTTCATCTTCTTTGGATTCCAAACCCTAGGTCCGACTTCTCCTTCTCCCTACTCACCTTCTTTCTTAGATTTGATCCACTTAGGGTGTGTTTCTACCCTAGATCCTTCATTAAAAAGATAGAGGGAGTCGAGGGCTTTCATTTAATCTGAACATTTGGCGAATTGGAGCACTTTGGTAATTGGGCACTCATCTTTGTCTTCACCATTTGTGTTGTTTTCTTCGAGGTAGGGATTTCCTACTCCATTTTATAGGTTTTGTTCTAAGTTTTGGTATTTTAACATGTTGGGGATACTTTGGTAAATTTTGGGAAAAACCCTAGTTGTATTATTGAATTAATTTGTATAAGTAATTCATGGAATTGGGAAAAGAGGGTTAAATTCATGGAATTGGGGAATTCATTGATTAAATTGCGTAATTGGGTAATTGGTATCATTTGTCTATTGAATTGTTGACATAGTTATTTTCAGTTTAGAAATAACTGTTTTGGGCTATCGGTGGAGGATAGTCGTGATTGTTGTAGACATTGCATGTGGATTAGGAATAACTGAAACTAATCACATTGGTTAAGTCATTAATTTTGACTATGGCATTGATACAGAAAATACGTGTATTGATTGAGCATTGCATTTGCATACATTGTTTTGTGTGTGGGAGGAGATAGGGGATGTACTCCACGGTTTAGGGGAAGATAGGGGATGGACCTCTAAACCGGATTTTGTTTGGGAGGAGATAGGGGATGGACTCCATTAGCATCACTTTTATGTGTGCTTATTTATATAGAAGTGTTTTATTGATACAACACTAAAATGTGTATCAATCTGGAAGTATGAAGTGTTTGATTTGAGCTTGAGTCTCATTTGTTTGTTGATATTGGAAGGATGTGAATATTATATATGTGATTCACTGTTGTAAGTTTGGCCAGGTTCTGAGCCATGTTGATAAAATTGGAAAGTAAAACGTATCTTAGACAATAGAGTCATGCGACTGTAAAATGAAGTAATTGATTATCTTGGTTAACCATCTGTTGAATGCTATTGCTTTATGCATTGCTTATAAGTGGTTTAGTATATTTCTACTGGGCTGTGGCTCACCCTTTATGGGAACATCATTTTCAAGTTCAGGTGATAAACTACCTCCAAGGACTTAGCTTGGGAGGGTTTGGCTTCTGGATTGGAGAAGACTACCTTAGGTTAATTGTCTTTAATTATTAGTACATGTAAACATTCAAGCCTAGGGCTTTTCTTGTATTGAGTTAGAACTCATATTTTTGTATCCAAGTGTTGGCTTGGAAAGATGTAAGCCTGTAGAGCGTTTTATTCGATGTTACATGTAATGCTTTATTTAGAAATACTCTGATGAATGAATTAATAAATTGTCTTCTTTAAATAATGCATGTCAATGATATATAATGGGTTAATTATGAGGGCGTTACAACTTGGTATCAGAGCGTACCGGGTTTGAATACTTTGGGTACGTGGGAAGTGATTAGTATCACATTGGGTTCGTCTCGTTTTGATAGAGACTTAGTGTAATGTTATATGCTTATGTGATAACATGTTTATGTGATTATGTGGGTATGGAATGTAGTTTCTAGGATGTTGATTGGACCCTTGAGTTTCTAGTAGTCTTGTTGGAAAGGCACTTGATCACTGCTGCTTCCAACCGGAACTATAGTAACGCATTGGGACTATCATTATCCGGGAATGAAATTCGTAGGTGCTTATGTGATTATGTGCTTACGTGGAATGAATTATTGTTGTCCATTGCATTAGGACGCGAGTGTTTAGCTTCGGCACATTTATTAATGTGCTAATGTCTTTGTTTCCTTTATTAGGATGTCAGGATGAGGATGAGGACGCGGTAGGCGTGGTAGGCCGGGTAGGCAGGAGGTGCCTGTGCCAGAGGAGATTCCGGCAGTTCAAGAGGGAATTGGCCAGGCCAATGTGGCTGAGCCAGTAGGCCAGCAGGCTATGGGCGCTCTAGCCCGAGAGATAGCAGGGGCATTCAGGGAGTCAGTAGGCATTCTCAGAGCTGAGAATCAAGCTCAGGCTGTTATTGCGGATGCAGGACCTTCCTTTCTGAAGAGGGAGTTTTTCCGGTCTAATCCGGATGAATTTGTGGGTGATCCTAAAGAGCCGCTTAAGGCAGATGAGTGGCTTGAACAGACAACGAAGACGTTTGAGATGCTTGGCATCTAAGACGAGGGGTTGAAAGTGACCTTGGCATCTTTCCAGTTGAAGGGGGATGCGGGTCAGTGGTGGAAATTTACTAAGGGGCGTATAGGAGGTACGTGGGAGGCTTTTGTGAATGCTTTCCAGGAGAAGTTTTTATCTCCGGCAGTCAGGGAGAAGCTGCGAGACCAGTTTTGTCAGCTTAAGCAGGCGAGTTCTTCAGTGGCCGAGTTTGAGGCTGCATTTACAAGTTTGTCCAGGTTTGCACCTGAGTTGGTGGCGTCTGAGGAACGCCGTTGTATTGAATTTGAGAAGAAGTTGAGGCGTGGCCTCAAGCTGAGAGTTGGGGGAACTATGATTCGGGATTATGGGCGTATGGTTGATGCTGCAGCCCATATGGAGATCATGATGCAGGAGGAGGAGGAAGGGCAGAAGGGCTCCAAGAGGAGTCAGGATAGTCAGAATGATGGTAGGAGACAGAAGGGTTTTAATCCCCAGCAGTCTCAGGGTAGCTTTGCTAGATCGACTTTTCCTGTACCGAGTGCTAGTTCGGGGAAAGGCAGTCAGGGAGACATTACCTGTTTCAAGTGTGGCCAGCTGGGCCACAAGTCTCCAGTTTGTCCTCAGAGGGGAGGAGTTCAGAGAGCAGCATCTTCTTCGGCTCAATCTCAGAGCCAGAGTCAGGGTAGAGGTCAACCACTCTCGTGTTATCAATGTGGTCAGCCAGGGCATATGAAGAGGTATTGCCCGCAGTTGGGTGGCACACCTGGTGCATCGGGTTTGAGGCCGATTCAGGGTCAGCAGCCAACTCAGTCGGGTCAGGCCTCGAGGGCTAATCAGGGGGCTTCATCGTCCCAGACAGTGCAGCAATCTTATGCTCCTAAGGGTGAGCAGGTTGATCAGAGGTCGTCTGGGCGCGTGTACGCTGTTACCGCGCAGGATCTTGTACCGACTCCATCAGTTGTGAGAGGTACCTTCTTGTTTTGCAACTCGGTTGCCAATGTTTTGATTGATACAGGTGCATCGCATTCCTTTGTGTCTGCTGCATTTGCATCTCTTTTGGAATTGGAGTTAGCACAGTTAGCATCTCCTATATGTGTAGTGTCACCTCTTGGGGGTGAATTGATTTTGAAACAAGGCGTTAGGGGTTGTGATATAGAGGTTGATTATCATAGAATCCCATTTTCCTTTGTCGTTATGCCTATGAGGGGTTTCGATGTTATTTTGGGTATGGACTGGTTATCGTCATACCGGGCAGTTATTGATTGCTATCGCCAGAGGGTCACTTGTTGTACCGTGAGCGGAGAGTATTTTCATTTTCTGGGGGACCGGGTTGGTGATGTGTTGCCACCGGGGTATGTTCCGCGAGGAAGGAGTGAGCTTAGTGGGCTACTTGCTAACCTTTTGATTAGTGAGGATAATGAGACTCAGATTGTGTTGCCAAGGGTGGTTTGTGAGTACTCGGATGTCTTTCCCGAGGATCTTGTAGGTTTGCCACCGCATCGGGAGATTGAGTTCTCTATTGACCTAGTGCCTGACACAGCGCCGATTTCCATGGCACCTTATCGTTTTGCCCCAGCCGAGTTAGTTGAGTTGAAGATCCAACTCCAGGAGTTACTAGACAAGGGTTTTATACGCCCTAGTGTTTCGCCGTGGGGAGCATCGGCCCTCTTTGTTAAAAAGAAAGGTGGTGCTTTGAGACTTTGTATAGATTATCAGAAGTTGAATCGGGCTACAGTCAAGAATAAGTACCCTATGCCCCGTATAGATGATCTGTTTGACCAGTTGAAGGGTTCCCGTTGTTTCTCTAAGATAGACTTGAGATCGGGTTACCACCAGTTGAGGGTCAGGGAAGAGGATATTCCGAAGACGGCATTCCGTACGCAGTATGGCCATTATGAGTTTTTGGTGATGCCATTCGGGCTCACCAACGCACCGGCAGTCTTTATGGACTTGATGAACCGGATCTTCCGGGAATTCTTGGATCGGTTTGTAGTCGTTTTTGTGGACGACATCCTTATCTATTCGCCTTCTGAGGAGGAGCATGAGGCACATTTGAGGGTGGTGCTTGAGTTACTTAGAGCCCATAGGCTGTATGCCAAGTTTGGGAAGTGTGAGTTCTGGCTGAGAGAAGTCAAATTCTTAGGCCATGTGGTATCCGGTGAAGGAGTGTCTGTTGATACATCCAAGATAGAGGCAGTGCAGGATTGGGCACAGCCTAAGAGTGTATTTGAGATCCGCAGTTTTCTGGGATTAGCTGGGTATTACCGTCGGTTTGTGAAAGATTTCTCCAGGTTAGCATCACCGTTCACTAGACTGACTCGGAAGGGAGTCAAATTTGTATGGAGTGAGACTTGTGAAAAGTCGTTTCAGGAGTTGAAAGTTAAACTGACTACCGCTCCAGTATTGATTATTCCAGAGAGAGGGTTGGGTTATGCAGTCTATTGTGACGCCTCACGAGAGGGTCTGGGTTGTGTATTAATGCAAGAAGGGAAAGTAGTTGCCTATGGTTCACGTCAGTTGAAAATTCACGAGCAGAATTACCCTACACATGATCTAGAGTTAGCAGCTGTGATTTTTGCCTTGAAGATTTGGAGGCATTATCTTTATGGTGAGAGGTTCGAGGTGTTCTCGGATCATAAGAGTCTGAAGTATTTGTTTACTCAGAAAGACTTGAACTTGAGGCAGAGAAGGTGGATGGAATTTATAGAGGATTATGACTTTGAGTTGCATTATCATCCGGGAAAGGCCAATGTGGTGGCCGATGCCCTTAGCAGAAAACCTGTTGGTGTCATAGCTAGTATAGCCATCCGAGAATGGGAGATGTTGGGTGCACTTGGGGAGTTTGATTTACTTCTGGGCGAATCCGTTGAGGCTGTGGCCTTGTTTTTTGTTATTGCACAGCCTTCACTTGTGACTCGAGTGTTAGAGGCTCAGAGAGGTGACTTTGAGGTAGAATCTCTCCGTGAGAAGATTTCCGGTGGGAAGGTTGAGAAGGGTTTGACGGCCTTTTCCGACCTGAGTGTGAGATACCGTGACCGTCTGTTTGTGCCGGAGTCTTGCCGAGAGGAGGTACTCCGAGAGTTTCATCATTCACGCCTTGCGGTGCATCCGGGAGGCACTAAGATGTACCGGGATTTGGGTCGTCAGTTCTGGTGGCGGGGTATGAAGAGAGATGTGGCAGCTTTCGTATCTAAGTGCCTTACTTGTCAGCAAGTGAAGGCTGAACATCAGAGGCCAGCGGGTTTGTTGCAACCCTTGCCTATTGCTGAGTGGAAGTGGGAACACGTCACTATGGACTTCATTGTGGGTCTTCCGAGGACTCAGCGGGGTAGTGATGCTATTTGGGTGGTTGTAGACCGGTTGACTAAGTCGGCGCACTTTATTCCTATGCGCGTGAGAGATTCGGTAGATCATCTTGCCGACTTGTATATTCGGGACATAGTGAGATTGCATGGGGTCCCAGTGACGATCGTCTCAGATAGAGATCCTCGTTTTACTGCCAGGTTGTGGCAGAGTTTGCAGAGTGCCTTAGGCACTAAGTTGACCTTTAGCACGGCTTATCATCCTCAGACTGACGGACAGTCCGAGCGTACTATTCAAATCCTTGAGGATATGCTTCGGGGTTGTGTTCTAGACTTTAGTGGGTCGTGGGAGAGGCACTTGCCGTTGGTGGAGTTTGCCTACAACAACAGTTTCCAGTCTACTATCGGTATGGCACCATTTGAGGCCTTGTATGGCCGACCGTGTAGATCTCCTGTTTGTTGGGCTGAGGTGGGTGATGCACCTCTGTTGGGTCCGGAGTTGGTGAGGGAAACGACGGAGAAAGTTGAGCTTATCCGTAAGAGGCTTGTTACAGCACAGAGTCGTCAGAAATCGTATGCCGACCGTAGGAGGAGACCTTTGGTGTTTGAGGTGGGTGATCATGTCTTTCTGAAGATATCACCTAGACGGGGTTTGATGAGGTTTGGGAAGAGTGGGAAGTTGTCCCCTCGGTTCATTGGTCCGTTTGAGATCCTTGAGAGAATTGGCGAGGCTGCTTATCGTTTAGCTTTGTGGCCGCAGTTGTCCGGAGTACATGACGTGTTTCATGTGAGTATGCTTCGGAAGTATGAGCCAGATCCATCACATGTGTTGGATTGGACCGATTTAGTGGTTGATGAGGATGTCTCGTATGAGGAGAGACCGGTTCGGGTCTTGGATAGGCGGGATCAAGTTTTGCGAGGCAAGACCATCCCTTTGGTAAAAGTTTTGTGGAAACATCATGGAGTGGAGGAAGCCACTTGGGAACGTGAATTGGAAGTCCGCGAAAAATACCCGGACATGTTTATTAATTTGTAATCTTGGATTTAGATTTTGTAATATGGTTGAACTTAAGAGCTTTATATATGTCTTAAGTTGTGAAACATTGAGTATGTTTTGGTAAATGGGTGCATTTTGAAACTTGCTTCATTATAGAAGTTTAGTGTAACATTGCATATGTTGATTGCATTGTTAAATGTGTTGTATATATCGTGCAATTGAATATGATAAGGAATAATGCATAATATTGATACAGGTTGAAATATATGTTATTTTATATATGTTGTGAGATGCCTCTTGATAAAGAGATGAAGTGACCAGCATTGGGTCAAGCTGTCTATTATTGTTTTATAATATCATTGGGAATTGAGAAAAATCTGTTTTCAAAAACTTAAGCTTAATTTCGGGGACGAAATTCTTTGAAGCGGGGGGAGGTTATAGCGACCCCGGTCTTTTCCCATTTGATTATTGTATCCGGACTTAGGTTCCGTAGATTCTGTCATTGTATAATTGTTGTTATTGTCCGTTATTTTCTCTTTTGGAATTATAGGATGTGTTGGGCAGGTTTGTTTCAGGTTGGTTGGGTTTAGAAACCAAGTGTTGCTGTCCAGGTTTTTTGGTGTTTCGCTCGAGCGAGGAGTTGGTCGCTCGAGCGAGATGTCGTTTTGGTTCTTCGCTCGAGCTGGGGTTTGGTCGCTCTAGCGAGAGTTGGCGTCCTGTATGGACCTGTAGCTTTGCATTCTTGGCTCGAGCGAGATTTTCTTCGCTCGAGCGAGTTAGTTCATCTTTCGCTCGAGCTATAGTTTCTTCGCTCGAGCGTGTGTTTGGGTTCAGACCTGAGGGTTTGAGTTCTTCGCTCGATCGAGTTTTCTTTCGCTCGAGCGAGCTTTTGGGTTGCTGGCTCGAGCAAGGCTTCCTTGGCTCGAGCGTAGTTTCTTGTGTCTGGTCGCTCGAGCGACCAAGTCTTCGCTCGAGCGAGCCTGTCCAGTTTATATACACAGCAGCGGGTTTTGATCAGTCTTTTTCATCTTCTTTGGATTCCAAACCCTAGGTCCGACTTCTCCTTCTCCCTACTCACCTTCTTTCTTAGATTTGATCTACTTAGGGTGTGTTTCTACCCTAGATCCTTCATTAAAAAGATAGAGGGAGTCGAGGGCTTTCATTTAATCTGAACATTTGGCGAATTGGAGCACTTTGGTAATTGGGCACTCATCTTTGTCTTCACCATTTGTGTTGTTTTCTTCGAGGTAGGGATTTCCTACTCCATTTTATAGGTTTTGTTCTAAGTTTTGGTATTTTAACATGTTGGGGATACTTTGGTAAATTTTGGGAAAAACCCTAGTTGTATTATTGAATTAATTTGTATAAGTAATTCATGGAATTGGGAAAAGAGGGTTAAATTCATAGAATTGGGGAATTCATTGATTAAATTGCGTAATTGGGTAATTGGTATCATTTGTCTATTGAATTGTTGACATAGTTATTTTCAGTTTAGAAATAACTGTTTTGGGCTATCGGTGGAGGATAGTCGTGATTGTTGTAGACATTGCATGTGGATTAGGAATAACTGAAACTAATCATATTGGTTAAGTCATTAATTTTGACTATGGCATTGATACAGAAAATACGTGTATTGATTGAGCATTGCATTTGCATACATTGTTTTGTCTGTGGGAGGAGATAGGGGATGTACTCCACGGTTTAGGGGAAGATAGGGGATGGACCTCTAAACCGGATTTTGTTTGGGAGGAGATAGGGGATGGACTCCATTAGCATCACTTTTATGTGTGCTTATTTATATAGAAGTGTTTTATTGATACAGCACTAAAATGTGTATCAATCTGGAAGTATGAAGTGTTTGATTTGAGCTTGAGTCTCATTTGTTTGTTGATATTGGAAGGATGTGAATATTATATATGTGATTCACTGTTGTAAGTTTGGCCAGGTTCTGAGCCATGTTGATAAAATTGGAAAGTAAAACGTATCTTAGACAATAGAGTCATGAGACTGTAAAATGAAGTAATTGATTATCTTGGTTAACCATCTGTTGAATGCTATTGCTTTATGCATTGCTTATAAGTGGTTTAGTATATTTCTACTGGGCTGTGGCTCACCCTTTATGGGAACATCATTTTCAGGTTCAGGTGATAAACTACCTCCAAGGACTTAGCTTGGGAGGGTTTGGCTTCTGGATTGGAGAAGACTACCTTAGGTTAATTGTCTTTAATTATTAGTACATGTAAACATTCAAGCCTAGGGCTTTTTTTGTATTGAGTTAGAACTCATATTTTTGTATCCAAGTGTTGGTTTGGAAAGATGTAAGCCTGTAGGGCGTTTTATTCGATGTTACATGTAATGCTTTATTTAGAAATACTCTGATGAATGAATTAATAAATTGTCTTCTTTAAATAATGCATGTCAATGATATATAATAGGTTAATTATGAGGGCGTTACAATAAATATGGGCATTTTCAACACTGCCCTATGTCGATATGGAACTTGGAATATGAATTAGTTTATGATTTTCATTATCAGTTGATAAGGTTAAAGTTGTTTTTATCTATTTTTAATTTTTATCGATAGTTTTCCAAAATAAAACAACTACTATGGAGTTTGGCTTCCTTTTTTTTTTTTTTTGTCAAAAAAAAAATCTGAAAACATTATTGTACAAGTAACAATTGAAAAATTCTTACAAATTAAATTTCAAACAAATAGTCATGCGAATGTATGGACAGTTCTTTTGTCTCAACGGAAAAGACTATTGTTAAGTATTGCAAAAAATGAATAGAAAAAGAAGAATGGAAATAAATAAAGAAAAATGATTGAGTAAACAATCAAAATGATTCGTGGTGGGCTCGCACGGGCCCAAAAACAAGCTTCAATCTGATCTCGGACTGGAAAAGAGCCTAGCCATTAAAAAAAGTAAAAAACATAGCAAACTCTTCACACTATTATAATAGTAGTAGATAGATAAATTAGGTGAGAAATTATGAGAAATAAATTACTTTTATTTTGAAACTTTGATTTCTCATTTAAAAGTGATGAGGTTTAATGAAAATAACCTTATTTTATATATATATATATATATATATATTAGAACATGAGAAATAATATATTAATAAAACAACAAGAGTATATAAATTAGACCCCAAAGGGTCATTCCACCCAAACAACAAAAGTAAAATCGGTTATACTTGGTAAATTATGTGTCCATCTTTTGTGATTTCCTTATTAAATATGAAAGTTGGTGAATCTACTAATAATTAATGTATAGACCCTGAATATTCGAACAAAATCTGTTATCCTCGGAAAATTATTTCTCCATCTTAGAAAATTAAACTCTTTTTAGGAACATTATTAAATACGTTAACATTATTAGTCAATTAAATGGGCCATATATCAAATTTAAAAAAGAAAAACAAAAAAAAATGAAAAACTATAACTTCGACTACCCACACCATTGTGGGCTAGAGTCATAAATATGGGCATTTTCAACACTCCCCTATGTTGATATGGAACTTGGAATTTGAATTAGTTTATGATTTTCATTATCAGTTGATAAGGTTAAAGTTGTTTTTATCTATTTTTAATTTTTATCGATAGTTTTCCAAAATAAAACAACTACTATGGTGTTTGGCGTCTTTTTTTTTTTTTTTTTGTCAAAAAAAAAATCTGAAAACATTATTGTACAAGTAACAATTAAAAAATTCTTACAAATTAAATTTCAAACAAATAGTCATGCGAATGTATGGACAGTTCTTTTGTCTCAACGGAAAAGTCTATTGTTAAGTATTGCGAAAAATGAATAGAAAAAGAAGAATGAAAATAAATAAAGAAAAATGATTGAGTAAACTATCAAAATGATTCGTGGTGGGCTCCTACAGGCCCAAAAACAAGCTTCAATCTGACCTCGGACTGGAAAAAAGCCTAGCCATTAAAAAAAGTAAAAAACATAGCAAACTCTTCACACTATTATAATAGTAGCAAATAGACAAATTAGGTGAGAAATTATGAGAAATAAATTACTTTTATTTTGAAACTTTGATTTCTCATTTAAAAGTGATGAGGTTTAATGAAAATAACCTTATTATATATATATATATATATATATATTTATATATATTTATATTTTAGAACATGAGAAATAATATATTAATAAAACAACAAGAGTATATAAATAAGACCCCAAAGGGTCATTCCACCCAAACAACAAAAGTAAAATCTGTTATACTTGGTAAATTATGTGTCCATCTTTTGTGATTTCCTTATTAAATATGAAAGTTGGTGAATCTACTAATAATTAAAGTATAGACCCTGAATATTAGAAGAAAATCTGTTATCCTCGGAAAATTATTTCTCCATCTTAGAAAATTAAACTCTTTTTAGGAACATTATTAAATACGTTAACATTATTAGTCAATTAAATGGGCCATATATCAAATTTAAAAAAGAAAAATAAAAAAAAATGAAAAACTATAACTTCAACTACCCACACCATTGTGGGCAAGAGTCATAAATATGGGCATTTTCAACACTGCCCTATGTTGATATGGAACTTGGAATTTGAATTAGTTTATGATTTTCATTATCAGTTGACAATGTTAAAGTTATTTTATCTATTTTTAATTTTTATAGATAGTTTTCAAAAATAAAAAAACTACTATGGTGTTTGGCTTTTTTTTTGTCAAAAAAAAAAAAAAATCAGACTATATTAGTGTACAAGTAAGGATTGAAAAATTCTTACCATTTAAATTTCAAACAAATAGTCATGCGAATGTGTTGACGGTTCTTTTGTCTCAATGGAAAAGACTATTGTTAAGTATAGCGAAAAATGAATAGAAAAAGAAGAATGGAAATAAATAAAGAAAAATGATTGAGTAAACAATCAAAGTGATTCGTGGTGGGCTCCCACGGGCCCAAAAGTAAGCTTCAATCTGATCTCGGACAAGAAAAAAGCCTAGCCACTAAAAAAAGTAAAAAACATAGCAAACTCTTCACACTATTATAATAGTAGTAGATAGATAAATTATGTGAGAAATTATGAGAAATAAATTACTTTTATTTTTGAAACTTTGATTTCTCATTTAAAAGTGATGAGATTTAATGACAATAACCTTATTATATATATATATATATATATTAGAACATGAGAAATAATATATTAATAAAATATAGCGATCCCGGGTTTACCCTTGTTGAACAGTAATCCGGACATGTGTCCGTGGATGTTAGTGGTTGATTATTATCTTGTTTACATCTTTTCTTACTTTGTATTTGAGTTATAGGATGTGTTGGGCAGGTTTGTTACAGGTTGGTTGAGTTTAGAAACCAAAACTAGTTGCCCAGATTTTGACCTGTCCGCCCGAGCGGGGGTTTTGGCGCTCGAGCGGGAATTGCACCCATCCAATATTTTCTGTGCAGTGTTGGACGCTCGAGCGTGGTATTGGCCGCTCGAGCGGGGTTGTGTGAGTGCCGCTCGAGCGAGGAGTTGGAAGCTCGAGCGAAGATCTGGTTCTGTAAAAGTTATGGGAGTGTGTATCCGCCGCTCGAGCGGGATGGTTGACGCTCGAGCGGGAGTCTGTGAGTGACGCTCGAGCGGGGTGTTTGACGCTCGAGCGGGTTGACTGGGTTTAAGTTCCGTGTTTTGACTTTTCAAATCACTTTTTCACTTTCTCTTCTCTCTCTTACTTTTCCAAAAACACCATTGTTGAGCCTCTCACTCTAGAACTCTACCTTCTCTCTAGGTTTTCATCTCGTAGGAGTGATTTGCTCATCTTTGGCCTTTACAAAAAAGTTGTTGATCGTCGAGGGCTACATTTTAATCTGAAAATTTCGGGATTTGGAGCACGTTGGGTTTTGTCATCTTCTCCTTTGGGGCTCCGAATTTGAGGTAGGGATATCCTACTCCTCTCTATGGATTTTGTCTTTAAATTTTGGTATTTTGAGATGTTGGGGTTGGTTTGGTAATCTTGTGAAGATTTGGGGCTTTTGTGTTATTTTACAAAGGTTGGGGTTTTATTTATAATAAACCTAGATGTATGTTTGGTATAGAGAAATGAAATAAATGTTGAATCATTGATGAAAATGGGACCTAAGGGTTGAAATGGTAATTATGGAAAATGACCTAATTACATTGTTGATTAATTGAGATAATTAATTGTGGGAAATGAGGAAACGAAATGGAATTGTTGAGATTGGGAATGTATGGGAAAAAGGGTGTAGTTGAATTATTTATCACTCACCGAATTGAAATGTTGATTGAATATCCATTTGTGCATTTATTTTCTGTTTAGAAATAATTGCTTGGGGCTATCGGTGGAGGATAGTCGTGATTGTTGTAGACAATGCATGATGATTAGGCAAATGGAAACTAATCAATGGAATGTGTCATGGAATTTGACGGTTGATATAATACATTAACTGTATGTATTGAGTGATTGTATATAGAACCAATGTGTTTGTATACGTTATGTGTAGAGGAGGAGATGGGGGATGTACTCCGCGGTTTAGGGGAAGATAGGGGATGTACCTCTAAACCGGATAGTGTTGGGAGAAGATAGGGGATGAACTCCGTAGATACAGCTCATATGCTTGTCTAGAGAAGTGAAGATAGAGCTTATATGCTTATCTTTGTGAAATATGGATATAGCTTATATGCTTATCTGTGAATGTGGGATATTGTTGTTATACATATCTGTTGCGAATGTGGATATAGCTTATATGCTTATCTGTAAATGTGGGATATAGTTTTTATACATATCTGTTGAGATGATGATAGAGCTAATATGCTTATCTGTTGAAAAAGGAAAAATGAAAAGTAACTTGGACGCATAAGTCGTATGACATAAATATGTGATTTATGTGAATGTGTCAGTGTTGGCCATCTATCAATTGCTAATCTTTTAGTCATTGTTCATGGTTGGTTTAGTGTATTTCTACTGGGCTGTGGCTCACCCTATATGGGAATATCATTTTCAGGTACAGGTAGCATGCCACCTCCAAGGACATAGCTTGGGAGGCTAGAGGCGGACATACTTTTGTCGTTTCATTTTTGATGTATTACATGTAAATTGTAACGCCCTTAAAATAATAACATTAAACCCATTAAATAAGATTCATTAACATATGAAATAACCATATTGTTCCATTTATTAGAATTCCATTACATAAGTATTACATGTTAACAACAAAAGCAAAATGCCCTACGGGCTTACAGCTTTCCAAGTTAACACTTGGTTACATCAAAAGAGTACTAACTCATACACATTAAGCCCTTGGCTTGAATTTACATGTAATACATCAAAAGTAAAACAACAAAAGTATGTCCGCCTCTATCCTCCCAAGCTATGTCCTTGGAGGTAGCATGCTACCTGTACCTGAAAATGATATTCCCATATAGGGTGAGCCACAGCCCAGTAGAAATACACTAATCCAACCATGAACAATGACTAAAATATTAGCAATTGATAGATGGCCAATACTGATACATTCACATAAATCACATATTTATGTCATACGACTTAAGAGTCCAAGTTACCTTTCATTTTCCCTTTTTCAACAGATAGGCATATAAGCACTACCCACATTCTCAACAGATATGTATAACAACAATATCCACATTCTCAGATAAGCACATAAGCTATATCCACAATCTACAACAGATATGTATAACAACAATATCCACAGATAAGCATATAAGCTATATCCACATTTCACAAAGATAAGCATATGATGTAACGCCCTCAAAATAATAACAATAAACCCATCAGATAAAACATGCATTTACATATAAATTAACCACACTCTTATATTCATTAGAGTTCCGTTAAATAAATATTACATGTTAACCTCATAACAAAATGCCCTACGGGCTTACAGCTTTCCAAGTTAACACTTGGTTACAACAAGAGTTCTAACTCGTTTACACATTAAGCCCTTGGCTTGAAGTTACATGTAATACATCAAAAGTAAAACGACAAAACTATGCCCGCCACTAGCCTCCCAGCTAAGTCCTTGGAGGTGGCATGCTTCCTGTACCTGAAAATGATATTCCCATATAGGGTGAGCCACAGCCCAGTAGAAATACACTAAACCAACCATGGACAATGACTAAAACATTAGCAATTGATAGTTGGTCAACACTGATACAATCACATAAATTACATATTTATGTCAACGACTTACAAGTCCCAATTACTTTTCATTTTCCCTTTTTCAACAGATAAGCATGCTAGCTCTATCATCATTTCCACAGATATGTATAAAAACTATATCTCACATTCAGATAAGCATAAAAGCTATATCCACATTCTCAACAGATATGTATACCAACAATATCCACAGATAAGCATACAAGCTGTATCCACACTTCACAAAGATAAGCATATGAGCTCTATCTTCACTTCTCTAGACAAGCATATGAGCTCTGTCTACGGAGTTCATCCCCTATCTCCTCCCAATACCTATCCGGTTTAGAGGTACATCCCCTATCTTCCCCTAAACCGCGGAGTACATCCCCTATCTCCTCCTCTACACATAACGTATATAAACACATTGGTTCTATATACAATCACACAATACACACATTTAATGTATTCTATCAACCGTCAAGTTCCATGACACATTCCATTGATTAGTTTCAGTTTACTTAATCATCAAGCATTGTCTACAACAATCACGACTATCCTCCACCGATAGCCCAAAGCAGTTATTTCTAAACAGAAAATAAATGCACAATGGATATTCAATCAACATTTCATTCCTTCATTCCTCTCAATTAATTATCCCAATTAATTAAACAATGTAATTAGGTCAATTCCCATAATTAACATTTCAACCCTTAGGTCCCATTTTCATCAATGATTCAACATTAATTCCATTTTCCATGCCAAACATGCATCTAGGTTTATTATGAGTAAAACCCCAACTTTTGTAAAATTACACAAAAGTCCCAATCTTTCACCAAATTACCAAACCAAGCCCAACATCTCAAATTACCAAAATTTAAAGACAAAACCCATAGATAGGAGTAGGTTATCCCTACCTCAAATTCGGAGTCCCAAAGGAGAAGACGACAAAACCCAACGTGCTCCAAAACCCGAGATTTTCAGATTAAAATGAAGCCCTCGACGATCAACAACTTTTTTATAAAGGCCAACGGTGAGTAAATCACTCTTACTAGATCAAAACCTAGAGAGAAGGTAGTATCTAGAGTGAGAGGCTCAACAATGGTGATTTTGAAAAAGTAAGAGAGAGAAGAGAAAGTGAAAAAGTGATTTAAAGAGTCACAAATTCGGGACTTTAACCCAGGTCTCCGCTCGAGCGTAAAACATCCCGCTCGAGCGGCCACTCACAGACTTCCGCTCGAGCGGCCAACCTCCCGCTCGAGCGCAGAATGCACTCGCCCAGCACTTTTGCAGAACCAGGCCTCCGCTCGAGCTCCCAACCCTACGCTCGAGCTCACAACACTGCACAACAAGATACTGGATGGATGTATTCCCCGCTCGAGCGCCAACACCTCCGCTCGAGCGGACAGGCCAAAAATCTGGGCAACTAGTTTTGGTTTCTAAACTCAACCAACCTGTAACCAACCCGCCCAACACATCCTATAACTCAAATACAACGTAAGAAAGGATGTAAACAAGATAATAAACAACTACCAACATCCACGGACACATGTCCGGATCACGGTATAACAAGGGTAAACCCGGGATCGCTATAACCTCCCCCCCTTAAAGAATTTCGCCCCCGAAATTAAGCACAAGTTTTCAAAACAAGTTTTTCTCCAATTTAGACAATGTTACACTTGAACATTCAACAATTCGACCCATTACCGGTCATCCCATCCCTTTAACAAGAGACATATCACAATATGTAAACAACATATGTACTTTCAACATGCATTAACATTATGCACTATCTTTCCAATTTCCACAATATACTTAACACATATAATGTTACATTCAACTTCCATATTAGGCAAGTTCCAAAACATACTTCCAATAACCAAAACATTTTCAATGTTTCACAACTTAAGACATATATCAAAGCTCTTAAGTTCAACAAGATGTAAAATTTAAATATAAGATTACATAACAACAAACAAGTCCGGATATTTCTCTCGGACTTCCAACTCACGTTCCCAAGTGGCTTCCTCCACTCCGTGATGTTTCCACAAGACTTTCACCAAAGGAATGGTTTTGCCACGCAGGACCTGATCCCGTCTATCCAAGACCCGAACCGGTCTCTCCTCATACGAGGCATCCTCATCTACCTCTAAATCAGTCCAATCCAACACATGTGATGGATCTGGCTCATACTTCCGAAGCATACTCACATGAAACACGTCATGCACTCCGGACAACTGCGGTGGTAAGGCCAATCGATAAGCAACCTCACCAATCCTCTCAAGGATCTCAAAAGGACCAATAAACCGAGGGGATAACTTCCCACTCTTCCCAAATCTCATCAAGCCTCGTCGAGGTGATATCTTCAGGAAGACATGATCACCTACCTCAAACGCCAAAGGCCTCCTCCTACGGTCGGCATAACTCTTTTGTCGACTCTGGGCTGTAACAAGCCTCCTACGGATAAGCTCAACTTTCTCCGTCGTCTCCCTAACCAACTCCGGACCCAACAAAGGTGCATCACCCACCTCGGCCCAACAAACTGGAGACCTACACGGTCGGCCATACAAGGCCTCAAACGGTGCCATACCGATGCTAGACTGAAAACTGTTGTTGTAGGCAAACTCTACCAATGGCAAGTGCCTCTCCCACGTCCCACTGAAGTCCAGGACACAACCCCGAAGCATATCCTCGAGGATCTGAATAGTACGCTCGGACTGCCCGTCAGTCTGAGGATGATAAGCCGTACTAAAGGTCAACTTAGTGCCCAAGGCACTCTGCAAACTCTGCCACAACCTAGCAGTAAAACGAGGATCTCTATCTGAGACGATCGTCACTGGGACCCCGTGCAATCTCACTACGTCCCGAATATACAAATCGGCAAGATGATCTATCGAATCTCTCACGCGCATAGGAATAAAGTGCGCCGACTTAGTCAACCGGTCTACAACCACCCAAATAGCATCACTACCCCGCTGAGTCCTCGGAAGACCTACAACGAAGTCCATAGTGACATGCTCCCACTTCCACTCGGCAATAGGCAAGGGTTGCAACAAACCCGCTGGCCTCTGATGCTCGGCCTTCACTTGCTGGCAAGTAAGGCACTTCGATACGAAAACAGCCACATCTCTTTTCATACCCCGCCACCAAAATTGGCGACCCAAATCCTGATACATCTTAGTACCTCCCGGATGCACCGCAAGGCGCGAATGGTGAAACTCTCGGAGTACTTCCTCACGGCAAGACTCCGGTGCAAACAAACGGTCTCGGTATCTCACACTCAGGTCGGGATACACCGTCAAACCCTTCTCAACTTTCCCACTGGAGATCTTCTCTCGGAGGGATTCTACCTCAAGGTCACCTCTCTGTGCCTCTAACACTCTAGTCACAAGTGTAGGCTGCGCAACAACAGAAAACAAGGTCGCAGCCTCAACAGATTCGCCCAGTAGCAAATCAAACTCGCCAAGTGCTCCCAACATCACCCATTCCCGGATGGCTATACTAGCAACATCACTAATGGTCTTCCTACTAAGGGCATCGGCCACAACATTGGCCTTTCCCGGATGATAATGTAACTCAAAATCATAATCCTCGATGAACTCCATCCATCTCCTCTGCCTCAGATTCAAGTCTCTCTGTGTAAACAGATACTTCAAACTCTTATGATCCGAGAATACCTCGAACCTCTCACCATAAAGGTAGTGCCTCCAGATTTTCAAGGCAAAGATCACAGCTGCTAACTCTAGGTCGTGTGTGGGGTAATTCTTCTCGTGTATTTTCAACTGACGTGAGCCATAAGCTACCACTTTTCCCTCTTGCATCAACACACAACCCAAACCCTCTCGTGAGGCATCACAATAAACCGCATAACCCAACCCTCTCTCTGGAATAATCAACACCGGAGCGGTGGTCAATCTAATTTTCAACTCTTGGAACGACTTTTCACAAGTCTCACTCCACACAAACTTGACTCCCTTCCGAGTCAGTCTAGTCAACGGTGACGCTAACCTGGAGAAATCTTTCACAAACCGACGGTAATACCCAGCTAATCCCAGAAAACTGCGGATCTCAAACACACTCTTAGGCTGTGCCCAATCTTGCACTGCCTCAACCTTGGATGTATCAACAGACACCCCTTCCCCGGATACCACGTGGCCTAAGAATTTGACTTCCCTCAGCCAGAACTCACACTTCCCAAACTTGGCATACAGCCTATGGGCTCTGAGTAACTCAAGCACCACTCTCAAGTGTGCCTCGTGCTCGTCCTCAGAAGACGAATAGATAAGGATGTCGTCCACAAAGACAACCACAAATCGATCTAAGAACTCCCGGAAAATCCGGTTCATCAAGTCCATAAAGACTGCCGGTGCATTGGTAAGTCCGAATGGCATCACTAGAAACTCATAATGGCCATACCGCGTACGGAATGCCGTCTTAGGAATATCTTCCTCCCTGACCCTCAACTGATGGTAACCCGATCTCAAGTCTATCTTAGAGAAACAACGGGAACCCTTCAACTGGTCAAACAAATCATCTACACGGGGCATAGGGTACTTATTCTTAACCGTAGCCCGATTCAACTTCCGGTAGTCTATACACAATCTCAAGGCACCATCTTTTTTTTTAACAAAGAGGGCCGGTGCTCCCCACGGTGAAACACTAGGGCGAACAAAGCCCTTATCTAGCAATTCCTGGAGCTGAACTTTCAACTCAACCAACTCTGCTGGAGCAAAACGGTAAGGTGCCATAGAAATCGGCGCCGTACCAGGCACTAAATCAATAGAAAACTCTATCTCTCGGTGAGGTGGCAAACTAACAAGATCTTCGGGAAAAACATCCGAATACTCACAAACCACCCTCGGCAACACAATCAGTGTCTCATCACACTTACTACTCTCAAAGCTAGCAAGTAGACCACTAAGCTCACTTCGCCATCGCGAATCATACCCCGGTGGCAAAACACTACCAACCCGGTCTCCCAAGAAATGGAACCACTCCCCGCTCAAGGTACACAATGTAACCCTCTGGCGGTAGCAATCAATAACAGCCCGGTATGACGATAGCCAGTCCATACCCAAAATAACATCAAAACCCTTCATGGGCATGACAACAAACGGAAAAGGAAGCCTATAATCGGCGACCTCAATATCACATCCTCTAACACCCTGTTTTAGGATCAACTCACCACCCAAAGGCGATACCACACAAATAGGAGATGCTAACTGTGCTAACTCCAATTCCAAAACAGATGCAAATGCAGCAGATACAAAAGAATGAGATGCACCCGTGTCTATCAACACATTAGCAACTGAGTTGCAAAACAGAAAAGTACCTCTCACTACTGATGGAGCCGGTACTAAATCCTGCGCGGTAACAGCATACACGCGCCCCGTAGGCCCCTGGTCTACCTGCTCACCTCTCGGAGCAAAAGACTGCTGCACAGACTGGGATGACGAAACTCCCGGATTGGCCCTCGAGGCCTGCACAGACTGAGCTGGCTGAAAACCCTGCGTCTGTCTGGAACCAGACGCTCCCGAAGTGGCACTCAACTGTGGGCAAAACCTCTTCATGTGCCCAGGTTGTCCACACTGATAACAAGTCAAGAGCTGGCCCCTGCCCAAACTCTGACTCGGCGATCTAGCTGAAGAAGAAGCAGCTTTCTGACTCCCACCCTTCTGCGGGCAAACAGATACCTTGTGACCCAGCTGGCCACACTTGTAACAGGTGAAATCCCCCTGACTGCCTCTCCCCGAGCCTACAGTAGGCACTGGAAAGGTCGATCTAGAGACTGCACCCTGAGACTGCTGAGGGTTATAACCCTTCTGTCTCCTGCCATCACTCTAACTATCCTGGCTCCTCTTGGAGCCTCTCTGACCCTCATCCTCCTCCTGCATCATAAGCTCCATATGAGCTGCAGCGTCCACTAGGTGTCTATATTCTCGAATATAAGACCCACCAATTCTCAACTTGAGGCCCCGCCTCAACTTCCGCTCAAACTCATAGCAACGGCGTTCCTCAGACGCCACCAGTTCAGGTGCAAACCTAGACAGACTGGTAAAAGTAGCCTCAAACTCGGCCACTGACAAGCCCTGCTGATTAAGCCGGCTAAACTGATCCCTCAGCTTCTCCCTTGCTACTGCAGACAAAAACCTCTCCTGAAAAGCATTCACAAATGCCTCCCAAGTACCACCAACACGAGCCTTCTCGTACTTCCACCATTGACCCGCATCTCCCTTCAGTTGGAAGGATGCCAAGGTCACTTTCAGTGCTCCGTCCTCGATGCCAAGCATCTCAAACGTCTTCGTTGTCTGTTCGAGCCATTCATCTGCCTTAAGCGGCTCTTTAGGATCCCCGATAAACTCATCCGGATTACACCGGAAGAACTCCCTCTTCAAGAAAGAAGGTCCTGTCTCAGCTGCCTGATTCCCAGCTCTAAGAATACCCAAAGCTCCTGCTATCTCTCTGGCCAAGGCACCCATAGCCTGCTGACCCACTGGCTCGGCCACATTGGCCTGCCCAACTCCCTCCTGCACTGCCGGAATCTCACCCTGTAACGGTACTTCCTGCCTCGCAGGTCTACCACGCCTAGCACCTCTTCCTCGTCCTGACATCCTAATAAAGGTAACACAGAACGTTAGCACATTCATAAGTGTGCCGAAACTAAACACTCACGTCCTAATGCTTGGACAACTGTAATTCACTCCACATAAGCACATAAACACATAAGCACTTACGAATTTCATTTCCGGATAATAATAGTCCCGAGGCGTCACTAGAGTTCCGGTTAGAAACAGCATTGATCAAGTGCTTTTCCAACAAGACTCCCAGAAACTCAAGGATCCAATCAACATCCTAGAAATTAAATCCCATACCCACATAGTCACATAAGCATGTTATCAAATAAACACATAGCATATGGTACTACATCTACGTCTCTATCATGCGAGACAAACCCATTGTGATCCTAATCACTTCCCACGTACCCAAAGTATTCGAACCCGGTACGCTCTGATACCAAGTTGTAACGCTCTCAAAATAATAACAATAAACCCATCAGATAAAACATGCATTTACATATAAATTAACCACACTCTTATATTCATTAGAGTTCCGTTAAATAAATATTACATGTTAACCTCATAACAAAATGCCCTACGGGCTTACAGCTTTCCAAGTTAACACTTGGTTACAACAAGAGTTCTAACTCGTTTACACATTAAGCCCTTGGCTTGAAGTTACATGTAATACATCAAAAGTAAAACGACAAAACTATGCCCGCCACTAGCCTCCCAGCTAAGTCCTTGGAGGTGGCATGCTTCCTGTACCTGAAAATGATATTCCCATATAGGGTGAGCCACAGCCCAGTAGAAATACACTAAACCAACCATGGACAATGACTAAAACATTAGCAATTGATAGTTGGTCAACACTGATACAATCACATAAATTACATATTTATGTCAACGACTTACAAGTCCCAATTACTTTTCATTTTCCCTTTTTCAACAGATAAGCATGCTAGCTCTATCATCATTTCCACAGATATGTATAAAAACTATATCTCACATTCAGATAAGCATAAAAGCTATATCCACATTCTCAACAGATATGTATACCAACAATATCCACAGATAAGCATACAAGCTGTATCCACACTTCACAAAGATAAGCATATGAGCTCTATCTTCACTTCTCTAGACAAGCATATGAGCTCTGTCTACGGAGTTCATCCCCTATCTCCTCCCAATACCTATCCGGTTTAGAGGTACATCCCCTATCTTCCCCTAAACCGCGGAGTACATCCCCTATCTCCTCCTCTACACATAACGTATATAAACACATTGGTTCTATATACAATCACACAATACACACATTTAATGTATTCTATCAACCGTCAAGTTCCATGACACATTCCATTGATTAGTTTCAGTTTACTTAATCATCAAGCATTGTCTACAACAATCACGACTATCCTCCACCGATAGCCCAAAGCAGTTATTTCTAAACAGAAAATAAATGCACAATGGATATTCAATCAACATTTCATTCCTTCATTCCTCTCAATTAATTATCCCAATTAATTAAACAATGTAATTAGGTCAATTCCCATAATTAACATTTCAACCCTTAGGTCCCATTTTCATCAATGATTCAACATTAATTCCATTTTCCATGCCAAACATGCATCTAGGTTTATTATGAGTAAAACCCCAACTTTTGTAAAATTACACAAAAGTCCCAATCTTTCACCAAATTACCAAACCAAGCCCAACATCTCAAATTACCAAAATTTAAAGACAAAACCCATAGAGAGGAGTAGGTTATCCCTACCTCAAATTCGGAGTCCCAAAGGAGAAGACGACAAAACCCAACGTGCTCCAAAACCCGAGATTTTCAGATTAAAATGAAGCCCTCGACGATCAACAACTTTTTTATAAAGGCCAACGGTGAGTAAATCACTCTTACTAGATCAAAACCTAGAGAGAAGGTAGTATCTAGAGTGAGAGGCTCAACAATGGTGATTTTGAAAAAGTAAGAGAGAGAAGAGAAAGTGAAAAAGTGATTTAAAGAGTCACAAATTCGGGACTTTAACCCAGGTCTCCGCTCGAGCGTAAAACACCCCGCTCGAGCGGCCACTCACAGACTTCCGCTCGAGCGGCCAACCTCCCACTCGAGCGCAGAATGCACTCGCCCAGCACTTTTGCAGAACCAGGCCTCCGCTCGAGCTCCCAACCCTACGCTCGAGCTCACAACACTGCACAACAAGATACTGGATGGATGTATTCCCCGCTCGAGCGCCAACACCTCCGCTCGAGCGGACAGGCCAAAAATCTGGGCAACTAGTTTTGGTTTCTAAACTCAACCAACCTGTAACCAACCCGCCCAACACATCCTATAACTCAAATACAACGTAAGAAAGGATGTAAACAAGATAATAAACAACTACCAACATCCACGGACACATGTCCGGATCACGGTATAACAAGGGTAAACCCGGGATCGCTATATATGAGCTCTATCTTCACTTCTCTAGACAAGCATATGAGCTGTATCTACGGAGTTCATCCCCTATCTTCTCCCAACACTATTCGGTTTAGAGGTACATCCCCCATCTTCCCCTAAACCGCGGAGTACATCCCCCATCTCCTCCTCTACACATAACGTATACAAACACATTGGTTCTATATACAAACACTCAATACATACAGTTAATGTATTCTATCGACCGTCAAATTCCATGACACGTTCCATTAATTAGTTTTCGTTTGCCTAATCATCATGCATTGTCTACAACAATCACGACTATCCTCCACCGATAGCCCAAGCAATTATTTCTAAACAGAAAATAAATGCACAAATGGATATTCAATCAACATTTCGATTTCCTCATTTCTCACAGTTAATTATCCCAATTAATCAAACAATGTAATTAGGTCATTATCCATAATTACCATTTCCACCCTTAGGTCCCATTTTCATCAATGATTCAACATTTATTCCATTACTCTATGCCAAACATGCATTTAGGTTTATTACAAATAAAACCCCAACTTTTGTAAAATTACACAAAAGTCCCAAACTTTCACCAAATTACCAAACCAACCCCAACATCTCAAAATACTAAAATTTAAAGACAAAATCCATAGAGAGGAGTAGGATATCCCTACCTCAAATTCGGAGTCCCAAAGGAGAAGACGACAAAACCCAACGTGCTCCAAAACCCGAGATTTTTAGATTAAAATGTAGCCCTCGACGATCAACAACTTTTTTGTAAAGGCCAAAGGTGAGCAAATCACTCTTACTAGATCAATACCTAGAGAGAAGGTAGAGTCCTAGAGTGAGAAGCTCAACAATGGTGTTTTTGGAAAAGTAGGGGAGAGAAGAGAAAGTAAAAAGTGATTTGAAAAGTCACAAATTTCGGGACTTAAACCCAGTCTCCCGCTCGAGCGTAAAACGCCCCGCTCGAGCGTCACTCACAGACTCCCGCTCGAGCGGTCAGACTCCCGCTCGAGCGCCGGATGCACTCTCCCAGCACTTATACAGAACCAGGCCTCCGCTCGAGCTTCCAACTCTACGCTCGAGCGGTACTCAGACAACCCCGCTCGAGCGGCTAATCCCACGCTCGAGCATCCAACACTGCGCAGGAAATACTGGATAGGTGTATTCCCCGCTCGAGCGCCCAAACCCCCGCTCGAGCGTACAGGCCAAAATCTGGGCAACTAGTTTTGATTTCTAAACTCAACCAACCTGTAACAAGCTTGCCCAACACATCCTATAACTCAAATACGAAGTAAAAGGATGTAAACAAGATAATAATCAACTACCTACATCCACAGACACAAGTCTGGATCACTGTACAACAAGGGTAAACCCGAGATCGCTATATAAATTCAAGCCAAGGGCTAAATATGTAAATGAGTTAGTACTCTTTTGTTGTAACCAAGTGTTAACTTGGAAAGCTGTAAGCCCGTAGGGCATTTTGTTTTTGTTGTTAACATGTAATACTTTTGTAATGAAACACTGATGAATGTAAGGTTGTGGGACTTTTATATATCAATGCATATTTATTTGATGGGTTTAATGTAGTTATTTTGAGGGCATTACAACTTGGTATCAGAGCGTACCGGGTTCGAATACTTTGGGTACGTAGGAAGTGATTAGGATCACAATGGGTTTGTCTCTCTTGATAGAGACTTAGATGCAGTGTCATATGCTATGTGCTTAATTGATAACATGCTTATGTGACTATGTGGGTATGGGATTTAATTTCTAGGATGTTGATTGGATCCTTGGGTTTCTGGGAGTCTTGTTGGAAAAGCACTTGATCAATGCTGTTTCTAACCGGAACTCTAGTAACGCCTCGGGACTATCATTATCCGGAAATGAAATTCGTAAGTGCTTATGTGTTTATGTGCTTACGTAGAGTGAATTACAGTTGTCCATGCATTAGGACGTGAGTGTTTAGTTTTGGCACATTTATGAATGTGCTAACGTTCTGTATTACCTTTATTAGGATGTCAGGACGAGGAAGAGGTGCTAGGCGTGGTAGGCCTGCGAGGCAGGAGGTACCGTTACCGGAGGAGGTTCCGGCAGTGCAAGAGGGAGTTGGTCAGGCCAATGTGGCCGAGCCAGTGGGTCAGCAGGCCATGGGTGCCTTGGCCAGAGAGATAGTAGGAGCTTTGGGTATTCTTAGAGCTGGGAATCAGGCAGCTGAGGCAGGGCCTTCTTTCTTGAAGAGGGAGTTTTTCCGGTCAAATCCGGATGAGTTTATCGGGGATCCGAAGGAGCCACTGAAGGCTGATGAGTGGCTAGAGCAAATGAGTAAGACGTTCGAGATGCTTCGCATCGAGGACAGAGCACTGAAAGTGACCTTGGCATCCTTCCAGTTGAAGGGAGATGCGGGTCAATGGTGGAAGTACGAGAAGGCTCGTGTTGGTGGTACTTGGGAGGCGTTTGTGAATACTTTTCAGGAGAGGTTTTTGTCTGCAGCAACTAGGGAGAAGCTGAGGGATCAGTTTAGCAGGCTTAAACAGCAAGGCTTGTCAGTGGCCGAGTTTGAGGCTACTTTTACCAGTTTGTCCAGGTTTGCACCTGAACTGGTGGCGTCCGAGGAACGCCGTTGCTATGAGTTTGAGCGGAAGTTGAGGTGGGGCCTCAAGTTGAGAGTTGGTGGGTCTTACATCCGAGAGTATAGACACCTGGTAGATGCCGCTGCTCATATGGAAATTATGATGCAGGAAGAGGAGGAAGAGCAGAGGGGCTGCAAGAGGAGCCAAGATGGCCAGGGTGATGGCAGGAGGCAGAGTGGTTATAACCCTCAGCAGTCTCAGGGAGCAGTTTCTAGATCGACCTTTCCAGTGCCAAGTGCAGGCTCGGGGAGAGGCAATCAGGGGGAGTTTGCTTGTTACAAGTGTGGCCAGTTAGGTCACAAAGTTTCAGTTTGCCCGCAGAAGGGTGGGGGTCAGAGAGCTGCTTCTTCTTCAGCTAGACCGCAGAGTCAGAGTTTGGGCAGGGGGCAGCCCTTGTCTTGTTATCAGTGTGGACAGCCTGGGCACCTGAAGAGGTTTTGCCCGCAGTTGAGTGCCACTTCGGGAGCATCGGGTTCTAGACAGATGCAGGGATTTCAGCCAGCTCAGTCTCTGCAGGCCTCGAGGGCCAATCCGGCGGCTTCGTCGTCCCAGTCTGTGCAGCAGTTGTAACAACCCTCACCTTACTCTTGTCATACTTGCATACATTCCTGCATGATCTTGCCTTGTTATGTTAATTGGAAGGATTTGCTTGCCTTGTTTTGTTTGTATTGCTTACGTGGTTTTGTTCCTTGTTCGGTGTGTGTGTGGCCGAGGTCATCTTGAGTTTAGTTCGCCATTGAACCTTTGTGCTCAGAACCGTTTTGAGACCTTGGTCGACCCCCATCTTCACCTCGGGCATTTATTGCCGAGATGTTTTGCACTTAGTGAACCTTGTCCGCAGGCAGGTATGGCCTAGGCCGAGATGTGGCACACCCCGGCCAAGGTGTGGCACAGCTTAGTCAAGTGTCGTCCTCCCTAGCCGATGTCTTTGTTATCTTGTTTTCGAAGTTTTGACTCTAGCCGATGTGGTTACTTGCCGATGTGCCTTGCTGAGCTTGCTGCGTACGCTTTGTCAGAGACTTGTCTCATCAATCAATCACCTTTTTGAGCTGAACCAACCCGATAGCGCCACGTGTCCGAGCTGACTGTTAAGACAGCCGGCAGACCTTGAAACAAATCATTTTCTTGTCTCAAACCTTTGTTTTGGAGAGAGAAGCTCTAGAGAGGAGGAAGATAAGTTCTTGAGTGAGAGCAAGTCCTCCAAGCTTGATTTTCGTGGTTTGATCCGTTGGATTCGAGTTCTGAGGACTTTGATCTTTGCTTTGAGCCTGCATCGGGGGAAAACTATGTGAGTGGTGTTTCTAATAAAGCTATGTTATACTTGTTTTGATAAATCTTGCTTGCTTTGTTTTGACGAAAGTGTTTTGTTAAGCATGAATGAATAGTCTTGTTTTGATGCACCAAGTATAAGCCTTGTTTTGATGTTATCTTTGGAAAGTCCCTTGTACTGGAGGACTCTAAACTTTCGCAGTACTAAGTATAAAAGGATACGGTCCTCTCTTGGAAAGTCCCTTGTGCTGGAGGACTCTGAACTTTCGCAGCACTAAGCATAAAAGGATACGGTCCTTGTTAAATCGGGCTACGGGCCTAAGTAACCCCAATTTTGCTATGTTAAATCGGGCTACGGGCCTAAGTAACACAAGTCCCTTGTGCTGGAGGACTATAAACTTTCGCAGTACCTTTGACTAAACGATTACGGATTGTAATACTTGATTGATGAATACGGTTCATCCCTTGCTTCGCCGATGATCGTAATACTTGATTGATGAATACGGTTCATCCCTTGCTTCGCCGATGATTGTAATACTTGATTGATGAATACGGTTCATCCCTTGCTTCGCCGATGTTGTAATACTTGATTGATGAATACGGTTCATCCCTTGCTTCGCCGATGTCGTAATACTTGATTGATGAATACGGTTCATCCCTTGCTTCGCCGATATCGTAATACTTGATTGATGAATACGGTTCATCCCTTGCTTCGCCGATGATTGTAATACTTGATTGATGAATACGGTTCATCCCTTGCTTCGTCGATGATTGTAATACTTGATTGATGAATACGGTTCATCCCTTGCTTCGCCAATGTTGTAATACTTGATTGATGAATACGGTTCATCCCTTGCTTCGCCGATGTTGTAATACTTGATTGATGAATACGGTTCATCCCTTGCTTCGCCGATGTCGTAATACTTGATTGATGAATACGGTTCATCCCTTGCTTCGCCGATGTCGTAATACTTGATTGATGAATACGGTTCATCCCTTACTTCGCCGATGTTGTAATACTTGATCGATGAATACGGTTCATCCCCTGTTTCGCCGATGTCAGTAAGCATCCCTTGTGACTTGTGATATTTGATTGATGAATACGGTTCATCCCTTGTCTTGATAAAGCTTTGATGTGTTTTGTTTTGAAAGACTCCGGCTATATTCATGCAAACCTTTATTATTAGTACCATTCACTGAGTATTCAGACTCACCCTCTCTATATATATGTAGGTGACGAGCAGGACATCGGCGACGCCTATACTGTTTTGAAAGCTTGTTTTGGATCCGTGCTTATGTCGGCTTTATTTTGCATTCATGTCGGCGAATCTTGAAAATAATGCTTCTTGACTTGTATTTATCGCATTTTGTATATGTCGGCTCAAGAAGCCTTTTGATCAAGATGTAACACATATTTCGCTTTGTTGTATTCAAGTTGTAAGATGTATGACACTGCATTTGATCTATGCACAGCTCTTATGGACCACTTGTATTTGATTTATTACTTCCGCATTTGTGAGCCCCTATATCCATACTCTGATTGTGTTAAGTTTTTTGAAAGTTGGCCTTCGGTAATTACAGATTACTGGCCATCACGGCACCAAACTACTAGGGGCGGTTTGGGGTCGTGACAGCAGTCGTATGCTCCTAGAGGTGAGTAGGTAGACCAAGGGCCTACGGGGCGCGTGTATGCTGTTACCGCGCAGGATTTAGTATCGGCTCCATCAGTAGTGAGAGGTACTTTTCTGTTTTGCAACTTGGTTGCTAATGTGTTGATAGACACGGGTGCATCTCATTCTTTTGTATCTGCTGCATTTGTATCTGTTTTGGAATTGGAGTTAGCACAGTTAGCATCTCCTATTTGTGTAGTGTCACCTCTTGGTGGTGAGTTGATCCTGAAACAGGGTGTTAGAGGTTGTGATATAGAGGTCGCCGACTATAGGCTTCCTTTTCTGTTTGTTGTCATGCCTATGAAGGGTTTTGATGTTATTTTGGGTATGGACTGGCTATCGTCATACCGGGCTGTTATCGATTGCTACCGCCAGAGGGTCACGTTATGTACCTTGAGCGGGGAGTGGTTCCATTTCTTGGGAGACCGGGTTGGTAGTGTTCTGCCACCGGGGTATGATTCGCGAGGACAAAGTGAGCTTAGTGGTCTACTTGCTAGCTTTGAGAGTGGTGAGTGTGATGAGACCCAGACTGTATTGCCGAGGGTGTTTGTGAGTATTCGGATGTCTTTCCCGAAGATCTTGTTAGTTTGCCACCTCACCGAGAATTAGAGTTCTCTATTGATCTAGTGCCCGGCACGGCGCCGATTTCTATGGCACCTTACTTTTTTGCTCCAGCAGAGTTGGTTGAGTTGAAAGTTCAGCTCCAGGAATTCCTAGATAAGGGTTTTGTTCGCCCTAGTGTTTCACCGTGGGGAGCACCGGCCCTCTTTGCTAAAAAGAAAGATGGTGCCTTGAGATTGTGTATAGACTACCGGAAGTTGAATCGGGCTACGGTCAAGAATAAGTACCCTATGCCCCGTATAGATGATTTGTTTGACCAGTTGAAGGGTTCCCGTTGTTTCTCTAAGATAGACTTGAGATCGGGTTACCACCAGTTGAGGGTCAGGGAAGAGGATATTCCGAAGACGGCATTCCGTACGCGGTATGGCCACTATGAGTTTCTGGTGATGCCATTTGGGCTCACCAATGCACCGGCAGTCTTTATGGACTTGATGAACCGGATTTTCCGGGAGTTCTTAGATCGATTTGTAGTCGTTTTCATGGACGACATTCTTATCTATTCGCCTTCTGAGGAGGAGCACAAGGAACACTTGAGAGTGGTGCTTGAGTTGCTTAGAGCCCATAGGCTGTATGCCAAGTTTGGGAAGTGTGAGTTCTGGCTGAGGGAAGTCAAATTCTTAGGCCACGTAGTATCCGGGGAAGGGGTGTCTGTTGATGCATCCAAGGTAGAGGCAGTGCAGGATTGGGCACAGCCTAAGAGTGTGTTTGAGATCCGCAGTTTTCTGGGATTGGCTGGGTATTACCGCCGGTTTGTGAAAGATTTCTCCAGGTTAGCGTCACCGTTGACTAGACTAACTCGGAAGGGAGTCAAGTTTGTGTGGAGTGAGACTTGTGAAAAGTCGTTCCAAGAGCTGAAAGTTAGATTGACCACCACTCCGGTGTTGATTATTCCGGAGAGAGGGTTGGGTTATGCAGTTTATTGTGATGCCTCACGAGAGGGTTTGGGTTGTGTGTCGATGCAAGAAGGGAAAGTGGTAGCTTATGGCTCACGTCAGTTGAAAATACACGAGAAGAATTACCCTACACACGACCTAGAGTTAGCGGCTGTGATCTTTGCCTTGAAAATCTGGAGGCACTACCTTTATGGTGAGAAGTTCGAGGTGTTCTCGGACCACAAGAGTTTGAAGTATCTGTTTACACAGAGAGACTTGAATCTGAGGCAGAGGAGATGGATGGAGTTCATCGAGGATTATGATTTTGAGTTGCACTATCATCCGGGAAAGGCCAATGTTGTGGTTGATGCCCTTAGTAGGAAATCCATTAGTGATGTAGCTAGTATAGCCATCCGAGAATGGGAGATGTTGGGAGCACTTGGGGAGTTTGATTTACTTCTGAGTGAATCCGTTGAGGCTGCGGCCTTGTTTTCTGTTGTTGCGCAGCCTACACTTGTGACACGAGTGTTAGAGGCACAGAGAGGTGACCTTGAGGTAGAATCCCTCCGAGAGAAGATCTCCATTGGGAAGGTTGAAAAGGGTTTGACGGTGTATCCTGACCTGAGTGTGAGATACCGAGACCGTTTGTTTGTGCCGGAGTCTTGCCCAGAGGAAGTACTCCGAGAGTTCCATCATTCGCGCCTTGCGGTGCATCCGGGGGGTACTAAGATGTATCGGGATTTGGGTCGCCAGTTTTGGTGCGGGGTATGAAGAGAGATGTGGTTGTTTTCGTATCGAAGTGCCTTACTTGCCAGCAAGTGAAGGCCGAGCATCAGAGGCCAGCGGGTTTGTTGCAACCCTTGCCTATTGCCGAGTGGAAGTGGGAGCATGTCACTATGGACTTCGTTGTAGGTCTTCCGAGGACTCAGCGGGGTAGTGATGCTATTTGGGTGGTTATAGACCGATTGACTAAGTCGGCGCACTTCATTCCTATGCGCGTGAGAGATTCGGTAGATCATCTTGCCGACTTGTATATTCGGGACATAGTGAGATTGCATGGGGTCCCAGTGACGATCGTCTCAGATAGAGATCCTCGTTTTACCGCCAGGTTGTGGCAGAGTTTGCAAAGTGCCTTGGGCACTAAGTTGACCTTTAGTACGACTTATCATCCTCAGACTAACAGGCAGTCCGAGCGTACTATTCAGATCCTCGAGGATATGCTTCGGGGTTGTGTCCTGGACTTCAGTGGGACGTGGGAGAGGCACTTACCCTTGGTAGAGTTTGCCTACAACAACAGTTTTCAGTCTAGCATCGGTATGGCACTGTTTGAGGCCTTGTATGGCCGACCGTGTAGGTCTCCAGTATGTTGGGCCGAGGTGGGTGATGCACCTTTGTTCGGTCCGGAGTTGGTTAGGGAGACGACGGAGAAAGTTGAGCTTATCCGTAGGAGACTTGTTACAGCCCAGAGTCGTCAGAAATTGTATGCTGACCGTAGGAGGAGGCCTTTGGCGTTTGAGGTAGGTGATCATGTCTTTCTGAGGATATCACCTACAGGAGGTTTGATGAGGTTTGGAAAGAGTGGGAAGTTATCCCCTCGGTTGATTGGTCCTTTTGAGATCCTTGAGAGGATTGGCGAGGTTGCTTATCGGTTAGCCTTACCGCCGCAGTTGTCCGGAGTGCATGACGTGTTTCATGTGAGTATGCTTCAGAAGTATGAGCCAGATCCATCACATGTATTGGATTGGACTGATTTAGAGGTAGATGAGGATGCCTCGTACGAGGAGAGACCGGTTCGGGTCTTGGATAGGCGGGATCAGGTCCTGCGTGGCAAGACCATTCCTTTGGTGAAAGTCTTGTGGAAACATCACGGAGTGGAGGAAGCCACTTGGGAACGTGAGTTGGAAGTCCGCGAAAAATATCCGGACTTGTTTGTTAATATGTGATCTTGTATTTAGATTTTGAACTATTGTTGAACTTAAGGGCTTTTATATATGTCTTAAGTTGTGAAACATTGAAAATGTTTGGTTTATTGGAACTTGCCTTACATGGAAGTTGAATGTAACATTATATATGTTGAATATATTGTTGAAATTGGAAAGGAAATGCGCAATGTTGATGCATGTTGAAAGTACATATGTTGTTTACATATTGTGAAATGCCTCTTGTTAAAGGGAGGGGGTGACCGGTAATGGGTCGGATTGTTGAATGTTAAAATGTAACATTGTTTAAAATGGAGGAAAACTTGTTTTTGAAAACTTGTGCTTAATTTCGGGGACGAAATTCTTTAAGGGGGGGAGGTTATAGCGATCCCGGGTTTACCCTTGTTGAACAGTGATCCGGACATGTGTCCGTGGATGTTAGTAGTTTATTATTATCTTGTTTACATCCTTTCTTACTTTGTATTTGAGTTATAGGATGTGTTGGGCAGGTTTGTTACAGGTTGGTTGAGTTTAGAAACCAAAACTAGTTGCCCAGATTTTGACTAGTCCGCCCGAGCGGGGGTTTTGGCGCTCGAGCGGGAATTGCACCCATCCAGTATTTTCTGTGCAGTGTTGGACGCTCGAGCGTGGTATTGGCCGCTCGAGCGGGGTTGTGTGAGTGCCGCTCGAGCGGAGAGTTAGAAGCTCGAGCGAAGACCTAGTTCTGTAAAAGTTCTGGGAGTGTGTATCGGCCGCTCGAGCGGGATGGTTGATGCTCGAGCGGGAGTCTGTGAGTGACGCTCGAGCGGGGTGTTTGACGCTCGAGCGGGTCGACTGGGTTTAAGTTCCGTGTTTTGACTTTTCAAATCATTTTTTCACTTTCTCTTCTCTCTCTTACTTTTCGAAAAACACCATTGTTGAGCCTCTCACTCTAGAACTCTACCTTCTCTCTAGGTTTTCATCAGGTATGAGTGATTTGATCATCTTTGGCCTTTACAAAAAAGTTGTTGATCGTCGAGGGCTACATTTTAATCTGAAAATTTCGGGATTTGGAGCACGTTGGGTTTTGTCATCTTCTACTTTGGGGCTCCGAATTTGAGGTAGGGATATCCTACTCCTCTCTATGGATTTTGTCTTTAAATTTTGGTATTTTGAGATGTTGGGGTTGGTTTGGTAATCTTGTGAAGATTTGGGGCTTTTGTGTTATTTTACAAAGGTTGGGGTTTTATTTATAATAAACCTAGATGCATGTTTGGTATAGAGAAATGGAAATAAATGTTGAATCATTGATGAAAATGGGACCCAAGGGTTGTAATGGTAATTATGGATAATGACCTAATTACATTGTTTGATTAATTGAGATAATTAATTGTGAGAAATGAGGAAAGGAAATGAAATTGTTGAGATTGGGAATGTATGGGGAAAAAGGGTGTAGTTGAATTATTTATCACTCACCGAATTGAAATGTTGACTGAATATCCATTTGTGCATTTATTTTCTGTTTAGAAATAATTGCTTTGGGCTATCGGTGGAGGATAGTCGTGATTGTTGTAGACAATGCATGATGATTAGGCAAACGGAAACTAATCAATGGAATGTGTCATGGAATTTGACGGTTGATAGAATACATTAACTGTATGTATTGAGTGATTGTATATAGAACCAATGTGTTTGTATACGTTATGTGTAGAGGAGGAGATGGGGGATGTACTCCGCGGTTTAGGGGAAGATAGGGGATGTACCTCTAAACCGGATAGTGTTGGGAGAAGATAGGGGATGAACTCCGTAGATACAACTCTTATGCTTGTCTAAAGAAGTGAAGATAGAGCACATATGCTTATCTTTGTGAAGTGTGGATACAGCTTATATGCTTATCTGTGAATGTGGGATATTGTTGTTATACATATCTGTTGAGAATGTGGATATAGCTTATATGCTTATCTGTAAATGTGGGATATAGTTTTTATACATATCTGTTGAGATGATGATAGAGCTAATATGCTTATCTGTTGAAAAAGGGAAAATGAAAAGTAACTTGGACGCATAAGTCGTATGACATAAATATGTGATTTATGTGAATGTGTCAGTGTTGGCCATCTATCAATTGCTAATCTTTTAGTCATTGTTCATGGTTGGTTTAGTGTATTTCTACTGGGCTGTGGCTCACCCTATATGGGAATATCATTTTCAGGTACAGGTAGCATGCCACCTCCAAGGACATAGCTTGGGAGGCTAGAGGCGGACATACTTTTGTCGTTTCATTTTTGATGTATTACATGTAAATTCAAGCCAAGGGCTAAATATGTAAATGAGTTAGTACTCTTTTGTTGTAACCAAGTGTTAACTTGGAAAGTTGTAAGCCCGTAGGGCATTTTGCTTTTGTTGTTAACATGTAATACTTTTGTAATGAAGCTCTGATGAATGTAAGGTTGTGGGACTTTTATATATCAATGCATATTTATTTGATGGGTTTAATGTAGTTATTTTGAGGGTGTTACATAAAACAACAAGAGTATATAAATAAGACCCCAAAGGGTCATTCCACCCAAACAACAAAAGTAAAATCTTTTATACTTGGTAAATTATGTGTCAATCTTTTGTGATTTCCTTATTAAATATGAAAGTTGGTGAATCTACTAATAATTAATGTGTAGACCCTGAATATTAGAAGAAAATCTGTTATCCTCGGAAAATTATTTCTCCATCTTAGAAAATTAAACTCTTTTTAGGAACATTATTAAATACGTTAACATTATTGTCAATTAAATGGGCCATATATCAAATTTAAAAAGGAAAAATAAAAAAAAAAATGAAAAACTATAACTTCGACTACCCACACCATTGTGGGCTAGAGTCATAAATATGGGCATTTTCAACACTCCCCTATGTTGATATGGAACTTGGAATTTGAATTAGTTTATGATTTTCATTATCAGTTGATAAGGTTAGAGTTGTTTTTATCTATTTTTAATTTTTATCGATAGTTTTCCAAAATAAAACAACTACTATGGTGTTTGGCGTCTTTTTTTTTTTTTTTGTCAAAAAAAAAAATCTGAAAACATTATTATACCAGTAACAATTAAAAAATTCTTACAAATTAAATTTCAAACAAATAGTCATGCGAATGTATGGACAATTCTTTTGTCTCAACGGAAAAGACTATTGTTAAGTATTGCGAAAAATGAATAGAAAAAGAAGAATGGAAATAAATAAAGAAAAATGATTGAGTAAACAATAAAAATGATTCGTGGTGGGCTCCTACGGGCCCAAAAACAAGCTTCAATCTGATCTCGGACTGGAAAAAAGCCTAGCCATTAAAAAATGTAAAAAACATAGCAAACTCTTCACACTATTATAATAGTAGCAAATAGATAAATTAGGTGAGAAATTATGAGAAATAAATTACTTTTATTTTGAAACTTTCATTTCTCATTTAAAAGTGATGATGTTTAATGAAAATAACCTTATTATATATATATATATATATATATATATATTAGAACATGAGAAATAATATATTAATAAAACAACAAGAGTATATAAATAAGACCCCAAAGGGTCATTCCACCCAAACAACAAAAGTAAAATCTGTTATACTTGGTAAATTATGTGTCCATCTTTTGTGATTTCCTTATTAAATATGAAAGTTGGTGAATCTACTAATAATTAATGTATAGACCCTGAATATTCGAACAAAATCTGTTATCCTCGGAAAATTATTTCTCCATCTTAGAAAATTAAACTCTTTTTAGGAACATTATTAAATACGTTAACATTATTAGTCAATTAAATGGGCCATATATCAAATTTAAAAAAGAAAAATAAAAAAAAAATGAAAAACTATAACTTCAACTACCCACACCATTTTGGGCAAGGGTCATAAATATGGGCATTTTCAACACTGCCCTATGTTGATATGGAACTTGGAATTTGAATTAGTTTATGATTTTCATTATCAGTTGACAATGTTAAATTTATTTTATCTATTTTTAATTTTTACAGATAGTTTTCAAAAATAAAAAAACTACTATGGTGTTTGGCTTTTTTTTTTTCTTTTTTTTTTGTCAAAAAAAAAAATCAGAATATATTAGTGTACAAGTAAGGATTGAAAAATTCATACAATTTAAATTTCAAACAAATAGTCATGCGAATGTGTTGACGGTTCTTTTGTCTCAACGGAAAATACTATTGTTAAGTATAGCGAAAAATGAATAGAAAAAGAAGAATGGAAACGGGCCCAAAAATAAGCTTCAATCTGATCTCGGACTGGAAAAAAGCCTAGCCATTAAAAAAAGTAAAAAACATAGCAAACTCTTCACACTATTATAATAGTAGTAGATAGATAAATTATGTGAGAAATTATGAGAAATAAATTACTTTTATTTTGAAACTTTGATTTCTCATTTAAAAGTGATGAGATTTAATGAAAATAACCTTATTATATATATATATATATATATATTAGAACATGAGAAATAATATATTAATAAAACAACAAGGGTATATAAATAAGACCCCAAAGGGTCATTCCACCCAAACAACAAAAGTAAAATCTGTTGTACTTGGTAAATTATGTGTCCATCTTTTGTGATTTCCTTGTTAAATATGAAAGTTGGTGAATCTACTAATAATTAATGTATAGACCCTGAATATTAGAAGAAAATTTGTTATCCTCGGAAAATTATTTCTCCATCTTAGAAAATTAAACTCTTTTTAGGAACATTATTAAATACGTTAACAATATTGGTCAATTAAATGGGCCATATATCAAATTTAAAAAAGAAAAATAAAAAAAAATGAAAAACTATACCTTCGACTACGCACACCATTGTGCGCTAGAGTCATAAATATGGGCATTTTCAACACTGCCCTATGTCGATATGGAACTTGGAATTTGAATTAGTTTATGATTTTCATTATCAGCTGATAAGGTTAAAGTTGTTTTTATCTATTTTTAATTTTTATCGATAGTTTTTCAAAATAAAACAACTACTATGGTGTTTGGCTTCTTTTTTTTTTTTTTGTCAAAAAAAAAAAATCTGAAAACATTATTGTACAAGTAACAATTGAAAAATTCTTACAAATTAAATTTCAAACAAATAGTCATGCGAATGTATGGACAGTTCTTTTGTCTCAACGGAAAAGACTATTGTTAAGTATTGCGAAAAATGAATAGAAAAAGAAGAATGGATATAAATAAAGAAAAATGATTGAGTAGACAATCAAAATGATTCGTGGTGGGCTCCTACGGGCCCAAAAACAAGCTTCAATCTGATCTCGGACTGGAAAAAAGCCTAGCCATTAAAAAAAGTAAAAAACATAGCAAACTCTTCACACTATTATAATAGTAGTAGATAGATAAATTAGGTGAGAAATTATGAGAAAAAAATTACTTTTATTTTGAAACTTTGATTTCTCATTTAAAAGTGATGAGGTTTAATGGAAATAACCTTATTATATATATATATATATATATATATATTTCAGAACATGAGAAATAATATATTAATAAAACAACAAGAGTATATAAATAAGACCCCAAAGGGTCATTCCACCCAAACAACAAAAGTAAAATCTGTTATACTTGGTAAATTATGTGTCCATCTTTTGTGATTTCGTTATTAAATATGAAAGTTGGTGAATCTACTAATAATTAATGTATAGACCCTGAATATTAGAAGAAAATCTATTATCCTCGGAAAATTATTTCTCCATCTTAGAAAATTAAACTCTTTTTAGGCACATTATTAAATACGTTAACATTATTAGTCAATTAAATGGGCCATATATCAAATTTAAAAAAGAAAAATAAAAAAAAAATGAAAAACTATAACTTCAACTACCCACACCATTGTGGGCAAGAGTCATAAATATGGGCATTTTCAACACTGCCCTATGTTGATATGCAACTTGGAATTTGAATTAGTTTATGATTTTCATTATCAGTTGACAATGTTAAAGTTATTTTATCTATTTTTAATTTTTATAGATAGTTTTCAAAAATAAAAAAACTACTATGGTGGTTGGCTTTTTTTTTTCTTTTTTTTTTTGGCAAAAAAAATCAGAATATATTAGTGTACAAGTAAGGATTGAAAAATTCTTACAATTTAAATTTCAAACAAATAGTCATGCGAATGTGTTGACGGTTCTTTTGTCTCAACGGAAAAGACTATTGTTAAGTATAGCGAAAAATGAATAGAAAAAGAAGAATGGAAATAAATAAAGAAAAATGATTGAGTAAACAATCAAAATGATTCGTGGTGGGCTCCCACGGGCCCAAAAATAAGCTTCAATCTGATCTCGGACTGGAAAAAAGCCTAGCCACTAAAAAAAGTAAAAAACATAGCAAACTCTTCACACTATTATAATAGTCGTAGATAGATAAATTGTAACGCCCTCAAAATAATAACATGCATTGATATATAAAAACTCCACATTCTTCCATATAACAGAGTTTCATTACAAAAAGTATTACATGTTAACGACAAAAGCAAATGCCTTAAAGGATTACAGCTTTCCAAGTTAACACTTGGGTACAACAAAAGAGTACTAACTCATTTACACATTTAGCCCGTGGCTTGAATTTACATGTAATACATCAAAATAAAACGACAAATGTATGTCCGCCTCTAGCCTCCCAAGCTATGTCCTTGGAGGTGGCATGCTACCTGTACCTGAACCACAGCCCAGTAGAAATACACTAAACCAACCATGGACAATGACTAAAAGATTAGCAATTGATAGATGGCCAACACTGATACATTCACATAAATCACATATATATGTCATACGACTTATGAGTCCAAGTTACTTTTCATTTTCCCTTTTTCCACAGATAAGCATATTAGCTCTATCATCATCTCAACAGATATGTATAAAAACTATATCCCACATTCACAGATAAGCATATAAGCTATATCCACATTCTCAACAGATATGTATAACAACAATATCCCACATTCACAGATAAGCATATAAGCTATATCCACACTTCACAAAGATAAGCATATGAGCTCTATCTCCACTTCTCTAGACAAGCATATTGTAACGCCCTCAAAATAATAGCTTTAACGCCCTCAAAATAATAGCTTTAAACCCATTAAATAAGACATGCATTGATATTCAAAAGCTCCACATTCTTTCATTTAACAGAGTTTCATTACAAAAAGTATTACATGTTAACAACAAAAGCAAATGCCCTATGGGCTTACAGCTTTCCAAGTTAACACTTGGTTACAACAAAAGAGTACTAACTCAAACACGTTAAGCCCTTGGCTTGAATTTACATGTAATACATCAAGTAAAACAACAAAAAAAGTCCGCCTCTGGCCTCCCAAGCTACGTCCTTGGAGGTGGCATGCTACCTGTACCTGAAAATGATATTCCCATATAGGGTGAGCCACAGCCCAGTAGAAATACACTAAACCAACCATGAACAATGACTAAAAGATTAGCAACTGATAGACGGTCAACACTGACACTTCCATTTACATCTCCCTACGTTTCCATGACAGCCAAGTCTATGTTACAATTCACTTTTCGTTTTTGTTCAACTTTGAGTTTGAAAACAAGGCTCAGTACTCTGGCCAGAACATTTGATGAGATTATAGTTCATCACTAGAACACTTTCGAAATCCAAGGTGGATACACATTATTTTGTTGTATCAATAACACATAAACTACTCCCATACTTCGCAAACAATGATGATATACATTTTAGTGCTATATCAAATCAAACAAACTTTTCAATAGATAAGCATATGAGCTATATCATTACTTCAACAGATAAGCATATGAGCTGTATCAACATTCCGATAGATAAGCATATGAGCTGTATCAACACTTCAACCGATAAGCATATGAGCTATATCAACATTCCAACAACCGGTTTAGAGGTACATCCCCCATCTTCCCCTAAACCATTAACCGGTTTAGAGGTACATCCCCCATCTTCCCCTAAACCGTGGAGTACATCCCCTATCTCCTCTCATACACAAGTAATGCATATAAACACAGAATCACATATGCAATCAATCAATACATAAAATTAATGTATTCTATCAACCGACATGCTCTATGACACATCCAATTGATTAGTTTTAGTTTGCCTAATCATCAAGCATTGTCTACAACAATCAACACTACCCTCCACCGGTAGCCCAAAGCAATTATTTCTAAGCAGGAAATAAATGCACGATGGATATTCAATCGACATTTCAATTCGGTGAGTGATAAATAATTCAACTACACCCTTTAACCCCATGCACTCCCAATCTCAACAATTCCATTTCATTTCCTCATTTCCTACAATTAATTATCTCAATTAATTAAACAATGTAATTAGGTCATTTTTCATAATTACCATTACCACCCTTAGGTCCCATTTTCATCAATGATTGAACATTTATTCCATTTCTCTATACCAAACATGCATCTAGGTTTATTACAAATAAAACCCCAACTTTTGTAAAATAACACAAAAGGCCCAAACTTTCACAAAACTACCAAACCAACCCCAACCTCTCAAATTACCAAAATTTAAAGACAAAATCCATAGAGAGGAGTAGGATATCCCTACCTCAAATTCAGAGCTCCAAGGGAGAAGATGAGTAAAACTCGGAAGTGCTCCAAATCCCAAATTTCTCAGATCTCAACAAAGCCCTCGACGATCAACACACTTCTTACAAAGGCCCAAGGTGAGGAAAACACTCTAGGTAGATCAATCCTAAGAGAGAAGTTCGGTTTTAGAGTGAGGTGCTCTCCAATGGAGGTTTTGAAAAAGTAAGAGAGAGAAAGGAAATCAAAAAGTGATCAAAAAGGTGGTTTCACGAACTGATATAAAAGCAGGTCCGCTCGAGCGTACAACACCCCGCTCGAGCGTACAGACACAGGTTCACGCTCGAGCGTCCAAAGATCCGCTCGAGCGCCGGGTGCACTCTCCCAGAATTTTCTGCAGACGACCAAAATGCTGAGAGAAGGAAATTCACGCTCGAGCGTCCAAACTGCCGCTCGAGCGGAGAGGCAACAACAAAATCCCGCTCGAGCGTCAAACCGCCGCTCGAGCGGAGAGACCAAAACCTGGGCAAAATTTCTAAGTTTTAAAACACGACCCACTTATTCCCAACCTGCCCAACACAACCCAAAATTCTAATTAAAAGAGTAAGGGATAGAAATGAGGATAAGATAACAACGAATCTACGGAACCGAGTCCGGATTATAGTTAAACAACAACAGGAAATATCGGGACCGCTATACATATGAGCTGTATCTACGGAGTTCATCCCCTATATTCTCCCAATACTATCCGGTTTAGAGGTACATCCCCTATCTTCCCCTAAACCGCGGAGTACATCCCCCATCTCCTCCTCTACACACAATGCATATAAACACAAGGGTTCTATACACAATTAATCAATACATGAATTTAATGTATTCAATCCACCGTCATACTCTATGACACATTCAATCGATTAGTTTTAGTTTGCCTAATCATCATGTATTGTCTATAACAATCACGACTATCCTCCACCGATAGCCCAAAGCAGTTATTTCTAAACAGAAAATAAATGCACAAATGGATATTAAATCAACATTTCACTTCGGTGAGTGATAAATAATTCAACTACACCCTTTAACCCCATGCGTTCCCAATCTCAACCATTCCATTTCATTACCTCATTTCTCACAATTAATTATCCCAATTAATCAACAATGTAATTAGGTCATTTTCCATAATTAACATTACAACCCTTAAGGTTCCATTTCATCAATGATTCAACATTTATTCCATTTCCCTATGCCAAACATGCACCTAGGTTTATTACAAATAAAACCTCAACTTTTGTAAAATTACACCAAAGCCCCAAACTCTCACAAAATTACCAAACCAACCCCAACATCTCAAAATACTAAAATTTAAAGAAAAAATCCATAGAGAGGAGTAGGATATCCCTACCTCAAATTCGGAGCTCCAAGGGAGAAGATGACAAAACCCAACGTGCTCCAAATCCCGAAATTTTCAGATTAAAATGTAGCCTTCGACGATCAACAACTTTTTTGTAAAGGCCAAAGATGAGCAAATCACTCATACTAGATCAAAACCTAGAGAGAAGGTAGAGTTCTAGAGTGAGAGGCTCAACAATGGTGTTTTTGGAAAAGTAGGAGAGAGAAGAGAAAGTGAAAAAGTGATTTGAAAAGTCAAAACACGGAACTTAAACCCAGTCTCCCCGCTCGAGCGTCAAACACCCCGCTCGAGCGTCACTCACAGACTCCCGCTCGAGCGCCAATTATAGAGATCCCGGGTTTACCCTAGTTGTACAGTGATCCGGACATGTGTCTGTGGATGTTGGTAGTTGATTATTATCTTGTTTACATCGTTTTTACTTCGTATTTGAGTTATAGGATGTGTTGGGCAGGTTTGTTACAGGTTGGTTGAGTTTAGAAACCAAAACTAGTTGCCCAGATTTTGACCTGTCCGCTCGAGCAGGGGTTTTGGCGCTCGAGCGGGAATTGCACCCATCCAGTATTTTCTGTGCAGTGTTGGACGCTCGAGCGTGGTATTGGCCGCTCGAGCGGGGAGTTGGAAGCTCGAGCGAAGACCTGGTTCTGTAAAAGTTTTGGGAGTATGTATTCGCCGCTCGAGCGGGAGTCTGTGAGTGACGCTCGAGCGGGGTGTTTGACGCTCTAGCGGGGCGACTGGGTTTAAGTTCCGTGTTTTGACCTTTCAAATCACTTTTTTACTTTCTCTTCTCTCTCTTACTTTTCCAAAAACACCATTGTTGAGCCTCTCACTCTAGAACTCTACCTTCTCTCTAGGTTTTCATCTAGTAGGAGTGATTTGCTCATCTTTGGCATTTACAAAAAAGTTGTTGATCGTCGAGGGCTACATTTTAATCTGAAAATTTTGAGATTTGGAGCACGTTGGGTTTTGTCATCTTCTCCTTTGGGGCTCCGAATTTGAGGTAGGGATATCCTACTCCTCTCTATGGATTTTGTCTTTAAATTTTGGTATTTTGAGATGTTGGGGTTGGTTTGGTAATCTTGTGAAGATTTGGGGATTTTGTGTTATTTTACAAAGGTTGGAGTTTTATTTATAATAAACCTAGATGCATGTTTGGTATAGAGAAATGGAAATAAATGTTGAATCATTGATGAAAATGGGACCCAAGGGTTGTAATGGTAATTATGGAAAATGACCTAATTACATTGTTTGATTAATTGAGATAATTAATTGTGAGAAATGAGGAAATGAAATGGAATTGTTGAGATTGGGAATGTATGGGGAAAAAGGGTGTAGTTGAATTATTTATCACTCACCGAATTGAAATGTTGATTGAATATCCATTTGTACATTTATTTTCTGTTTAGAAATAATTGCTTTGGGCTATCGGTGGAGGATAGTCGTGATTGTTGTAGACAATGCATGATGATTAGGCAAACGGAAACTAATCAATGGAATGTGTCATGGAATTTGACGGTTGATAGAATACATTAACTGTATGTATTGAGTGATTGTATATAGAACCAATGTGTTTGTATACGTTATGTATAGAGGAGGAGATGGGGGATGTACTCCGCGGTTTAGGGGAAGATAGGGGATGTACCTCTAAACCGGATAGTGTTGGGAGAAGATAGGGGATGAACTCCGTAGATACAGCTCATATGCTTGTCTAGAGAAGTGAAGATAGAGCACATATGCTTATCTTTGTGAAGTGTGGATACAGCTTATATGCTTATCTGTGAATGTGGGATATTGTTGTTATACATATCTGTTGAGAATGTGGATATAGCTTATATGCTTATCTGTGAATGTGGGATATAGTTTTTATACATATCTGTTGAGATGATGATAGAGCTAACATGCTTATCTGTTGAAAAAGAGAAAATGAAAGGTAAGTTGGACTCATAAGTCGTATGACATAAACATGTGAATTATGTGAATGTATCAGTGTTGGCCATCTCAATTGCTAATCTTTTAGTCATTGTTCATGGTTGGTTTAGTGTATTTCTACTGGGCTGTGGCTCACCATATATGGGAATATCATTTTCAGGTACAGGTAGCATGCCACCTCCAAGGACATAGCTGGGAAGGCTAGAGGCGGACATACTTTTGTTGTTTTATTTTTGATGTATTACATGTAAATTCAAGCCAAGGGCTTAATGTGTAAATGAGTTAACACACTTTTGTTGTAACCAAGTGTTAACTTGGAAAGCTGTAAGCCCATAGGGCATTTGCTTTTGTTGTTAACATGTAGTACTTTTGTAATGAAACTCTGATGAATGTAAGGTTGTGGGACTTTTATATATCAATGAATGTCTTATTTGACGGGTGTAATGTTATTATTTTGAGGGCGTTACAACTTGGTATCAGAGCGTACCGGGTTCGAATACTTTGGGTACGTGGGAAGTGATTTGGATCACAATGGGTTTGTCTCGCTTGATAGAGACTTAGATGTAGTATCATATGCTATGTACTTGATTGATAACATGCTTATGTGACTAAGTGGGTATAGGATTTAATTTCTAGGATGTTGATTGGATCCTTGGGTTTCTGGGAGTCTTGTTGGAAAAGCACTTGATCAATGCTGTTTCTAACCGGAACTCTAGTAACGCCTCGGGACTATCATTATCCGGAAATGAAATTCGTAAGTGCTTTTATGTTTATGTGCTTACGTGGAGTGAATTACAGTTGTCCATGCATTAGGACGTGAGTGTTTAGTTTCGGCACATTTATGAATGTGCTAACGTTCTGTATTACCTTTATTAGGATGTCAAGACGAGGAAGAGGTGCTAGGCGTGGTAGGCCTGCGAGGCAGGAGGTACCGTTACCAGAGGAGGTTCCGGCAGTGCAGGAGGGAGTTGGTCAGGCCAATGTGGCCGAGCCAGCGGGTCAGCAGGCCATGGGTGCTTTGGCCAGAGAGATAGCAGGAGCTTTGGGTATTCTTAGAGCTGGGAATCAGGCAGCTGAGGCAGGGCCTTCTTTCTTGAAGAGGGAGTTTTTCCGGTCAAATCCGGATGAGTTTATCGGGGATCCGAAGGAGCCACTGAAGGCTGATGAGTGGCAAGAGCAAATGAGTAAGACGTTCGAGATGCTTGGCATCGAGGACGGAGCACTGAAAGTGACCTTGGCATCCTTCTAGCTGAAGGGAGATGCGGGTCAATGGTGGAAGTACGAGAAGGCTCGTGTTGGTGGTACATGGGAGGCGTTTGTGAATGCTTTTCAGGAGAGGTTTTTGTCTGCAGCAGCTAGGGAGAAGCTGAGGGATCAGTTTAGTCGGTTTAAACAGCAGGGCTTGTCAGTGGCCGAATTTGAGGCTACTTTTACCAGTCTGTCCAGGTTTGCACCTGAACTGGTGGCATCTGAGGAACGTCGTTGCTATGAGTTTGAGGGGAAGTTGAGGCGGGGCCTCAAGTTGAGAGTTGGTGGGTCTTACATCCGAGAGTATATGTAACGCCTTCAAAAAAATAATAACATTAAACCCATCAAATAAGACATTCATTGATATATGAAATAACCACATTCTTCTATTCATCAGAGTTTCATTACAAAAGTATTACATGTTAACAACAAAAGCAAAATGCCCTACGGGCTTACAGCTTTCCAAGTTAACACTTGGTTACAACAAAAGAGTACTAACTCGTTTACACATTAAGCCCTTGGCTTGAATTTACATGTAATACATCAAAAATAAAACGACAAAAGTATGTCCGCCTCTAGCCTCCCAATCTATGTCCTTGGAGGTGGCATGCTACCTGTACCTGAAAATGATATTCCCATATAGGATGAGCCACAGCCCAGTAGAAATACACTAAACCAACCATGAACAATGACTAAAAGATTAGCAATTGATAGATGGCCAACACTGATACATTCACATAAATCACATATTTATGCCATACGACTTATGAGTCCAAGTTACTTCTCATTTTTCCCTTTTCAACAGATAAGCATGTTAGCTCTATCATCATTTCAACAGATATGTATAAAAACTATATCCCACATTCACAGATAAGCATATAAGCTGTATCCACACTTCACAAAGATAAGCATATTAGCTCTATCTTCACTTCTCTAGACAAGCATATGAGCTGTATCTATGGAGTTCATCCCCTATCTTCTCCCAACACTATCCGGTTTAGAGGTACATCCCCCATCTTCCCCTAAACCGCGGAGTACATCCCCCATCTCCTACTCTACACATAACGTATACAAACACATTGGTTCTATATACAATCACTCAATACATACAGTTAATGTATTCTATCAACCGTCAAATTCCATGACACATTCCATTGATTAGTTTTCGTTCGCCTAATCATCATGCATTGTCTACAACAATCACTACTATCCTCCACCGATAGCCCAAAGCAGTTATCTCTATACAAAATAAATGCACAATGGATATTCGATCAACATTTCAATTCGGTGAGTGATAAATAATTCAACTGCACCCTTTAACCCCATACATTCCCAATCTCGACAATTCCATTTTATTTCCTTATTTCTCACAATTAATTATCCCAATTAATCAAATAATGTAATTAGGTCATTTTCCATAATTACCATTTCAACCCTTAGGTCCCGTTTTCATCAATGATTCAACATTAATTCCATTTCTCTATACCAAACATGTATCTAGGTTTATTATAAATAAAACCCCAATTTTTGTAAAATAACACAAAAGCCCCAAACTTTCACAAGATTACCAAACCAACCCCAACGTCTCAAAATACCAAAATTTAAAGACAAAATCCATAGAGAGGAGTAGGATATCCCTACCTCAAATTCGGAGCTCCAATGGAGAAGATGATAAAACCCAACGTGCTCCAAATCCCGAAATTTTCAGATTAAAAAGTAGCCCTCGACGATCAACAACTTTTTTGTAAAGGCCAAAGATGAGCAAATCACTCCTACTAGATCAAAACCTAGAGAGAAGGTAGAGTTCTAGAGTGAGAGGCTCAACAATGGTGTTTTTGGAAAAGTATGAGAGAGAAGAGAAAGTGAAAAAGTGATTTGAAAAGTCAAAACACGGAACTTAAACCCAGTCGACCCGCTCGAGCGTCAAACACCCCGCTCGAGCGTCACTCACAGACTCCCGCTCGAGCGTCAACAATCCCGCTCGAGCGGCGGATACACACTCCCAGAACTTTTACAGAACCAGGTCTCCGCTCGAGCTTCCAACTCCCCGCTCGAGCGGAACTCACACAACCCCGCTCGAGCGGCTAACTCCACGCTCGAGCGTCCAACCCTGCACAGGAAATACTAGACGGGTGCAATTCCCGCTCGAGCGTCAGAACCCCCGCTCGAGCGGACAGGTCAAAATCTGGGCAACTAGTTTTGGTTTCTAAACTCAACCAACCTGTCACAAACCTGCCCAACACATCCTATAACTCAAATATGAAGTAAAAAGGATGCAAACAAGATAATAATCAACTACCAACATCCACGGACACATGTCCGGATCACTGTACAACAAGGGTAAATCCGGGATCGCTATAACCTCCCCCCCTTAAAGAATTTCGACCCCGAAATTAAGCACAAGTTTTCAAAAACAGGTTTTCCTCCATTTTAAACAATGTTACATTTTAACATTCAACAATTCGATCCATTGCCGGTCACCCCCTCCCTTTAACAAGAGGCATTTCACAATATGTAGACAACATATGTACTTTCAACATGCATCAACATTACGCATTTCCTTTCCAATTTCAACAACATATTCAACATATATGATGTTACAGTCAACTTCCATATGAGGCAAGTTCCAAAACATACTTCCAATAAACCAAACATTTTCAATGTTTCACAACTTAAGACATATATAAAAGCCCTTAAGTTCAACAATAGTTCAAAATCTAAATACAAGATTACATATCCACAAACAAGTCCGGATATTTTTCGCGGACTTCCAACTCACGTTCCCAAGTGGCTTCCTCCACTCCGTGATGTTTCCACAAGACTTTCACCAAAGGAATGGTCATGCCACGCAGGACCTGATCCCGCCTATCCAAGACCCTAACCGGTCTCTCCTCATACGAGGCATCCTCATCTACCTCTAAATCGGTCCAATCCAACACATGCGATGGATCCGGCTCATACTTCCGAAGCATACTCACATGAAACACGTCATGCACCCCGGACAACTGCGGCGGTAAGGCTAACCGATAAGCAACCTCGCCAATCCTCTCAAGGATTTCAAAAGGACCAATAAACCGAGGGGATAACTTCCCACTCTTCCCAAACCTCATCAAGCCTCGCCTAGGTGATATCTTCAGAAAGACATGATCACCTACCTCAAACGCCAAAGGCCTCCTCCTATGGTCAGCATAAGATTTCTGACGACTCTGGGGTGTAACAAGCCTCCTACGGATAAGCTCAACTTTCTCCGTCGTCTCCCTAACCAACTCCGGACTCAACAAAGGTGCATCACCCACCTCGGCCCAACACACTGGAGACCTACACGGTCGGCCATACAAGGCCTCAAACGGTGCCATACCGATGCTGGACTGAAAACTGTTGTTGTAAGCAAACTCTACCAAGGGTAAGTGCCTCTCCCACGTCCCACTAAAGTCCAGGACACAGCCCCGAAGCATATCCTTGAGGATCTGAATAGTACGCTCGGACTGCCCGTCAGTCTGACGATGGTAAGCCGTACTAAAGGTCAACTTGGTGCCCAAGGCACTCTGCAAACTCTGCCACAACCTAGTATTAAAACGAGGATCTCTATCTGAGACGATCGTCACTGGAACCCCGTGCAATCTCACTATGTCCCGAATATACAGGTCGGCAAGATGATCTACCGAATCTCTCATGCGCATAGGAATGAAGTGCGCCGACTTAGTCAACCGGTCTACAACCACCCAAATAGCATCACTACCCCGCTGAGTCCTCGGAAGACCTACAACGAAATCCATAGTGACATGCTCCCACTTCCACTCGGCAATAGGCAAGGGTTGCAACAAACCCGCTGGCCTCTGATGCTCGGCCTTCACTTGCTGGCAAGTAAGGCACTTCGATACGAAAACAGCCACATCTCTCTTCATACCTCGCCACCAAAACTGGCGACCCAAATCCCGATACATCTTAGTACCTCCCGGATGCACTGCAAGGCGCGAATGATGAAACTCTCGGAGTACTTCCTCTCCGCAAGACTCTGGCACAAACAAACGGTCTCAGTATCTCACACTCAGGTCGGGATACACCGTCAAACCCTTCGCAACCTTCCCACTGGAGATCTTCTCTCGGAAGGACTCTACCTCAAGGTCACCTTTCTGTGCCTCTAACACTCTAGTCACAAGTGTAGGCTGTGCAACAACTGAAAACAAGGCCGCAGCCTTAACAGATTCGCCCAATAGCAAATCAAACTCGCCAAGTGCTCCCAACATCTCCCATTCCCGGTTGGCTATACAAGCTACATCACTAATGGATTTCCTACTAAGGGCATCGGCCACAACATTGGCTTTTCCCGGGTGATAATGCAATTCAAAATCATAATCTTCGATGAACTCCATCCATCTCCTCTGCCTCAGATTCAAGTCTCTCTGTGTAAACAGATACTTCAAACTCTTGTGGTCCGAGAACACCTCGAACTTCTCACCATAAAGGTAGTGCCTCCAGATTTTCAAGGCAAAGATCACAGCCGCTAACTCTAGGTCGTGTGTAGGGTAATTCTTCTCGTGTATTTTCAACTGACGTGAGCCATAAGCTACTACTTTCCCTTCTTGTATCAACACACAACCCAAACCCTCTCGTGAGGCATCACAATAAACCGCATAACCCAACCCTCTCTCCGGAATAATCAAACCCGGAGCGGTGGTCAATCTAACCTTCTACTCTTGGAACGACTTTTCACAAGTCTCACTCCACACAAACTTGACTCCCTTCCGAGTCAGTCTAGTCAACGGTGACGCTAGCCTGGAGAAATCTTTCACAAACCGGTGGTAATGCCCAGCTAATCCCAGAAAACTGCGGATCTCAAACACACTCTTAGGCTGTGCCCAATCTTGCACTGCCTCTACCTTGGATGTATCAACAGACACTCCTTCCCCGGATACCACGTGGCCTAAGAATTTGACTTCCCTCAGCCAGAACTCACACTTCCCAAACTTGGCATACAGCCTATGGGCTCTAAGCAACTCAAGCACCACTCGCAAGTGTTCCTCGTGCTCCTCCTCAGAAGGCGAATAAACAAGAATGTCGTCCACGAAAACGACTACAAATCGATCCAAGAATTCCTGGAAGATCCGGTTCATCAAGTCCATAAAGACTGCCGGTGCATTGGTAAGCCCAAATGGCATCACCAGAAACTCATAATGGCCATACCGCGTACGGAATGCTGTCTTAGGAATATCCTCCTCCCTGACCCTCAACTGGTGGTAACCCGATCTCAAGTCTATCTTAGGGAAACAACGGGAACCCTTCAACTGGTCAAACAAATCATCTATACGGGGCATAGGGTACTTATTCTTGACCGTAGCCCGATTCAACTTCCGGTAGTCTATACACAATCTCAAGGCACCATCTTTCTTTTTAGCAAAGAGGGCCGGTGCTCCCCACAGTGAAACACTAGGGCGAACAAAACCCTTATCTAGCAATTCCTGGAGCTGAACTTTCAACTCAACCAACTCTGCTGGAGCAAAATGGTAAGGTGCCATAGAAATCGGCGCCGTGCCGGGCACTAGATCAATAGAGAACTCTATCTCTCGGTGAGGTGGCAACCAAACAAGGTCTTCGGAAAAGACATCCGAATACTCACAAACCACCCTCGGCAATACAATCTGGGTCTCATCACACTCACCACTCTCAAAGCTAGCAAGTAGGCCACTAAGCTCACTTCGCCCTCGCGAATCATACCCCGGTGGCAAAACACTACCAACCCGGTCTCCCAAGAAATGGAACCACTCCCCGCTCAAGGTACATAATGTGACCCTCTGGCGGTAGCAATCGATAACAGCCCAGTATGACGATAGCCAGTCCATACCCAAAATAACATCAAAACCCTTCATGGGCATGACAACAAATGGAAAAGGAAGCCTATGGTCGGCGACCTCTATATCACAACCTCTAACACCCTGTTTCAGGATCAACTCACCACCAAGAGGTGACACTACACAAATAGGAGATGCTAACTGTGCTAACTCCAATTCCAAAACAGATGCAAATGCAGCAGATACAAAAGAATGAGATGCACCCGTGTCTATCAGCACATTAGCAACCGAGTTGCAAAACAGAAAAGTACCTCTCACTACCGATGGAGCTGGTACTAAATCCTGCGCGGTAACAGCATACACGCGGCCCGTAGGCCCCTGGTCTACCTGCTCACCTCTAGGAGCAAAAGACTGCTGCACAGACTGGGACGACGAAGCCCCCGGATTGGCCCTCGAGGCCTGCACAGACTGAGCTGGCTGAAAACTCTACGTCTGCCTGGAACCAGACGCTCCCGACGTGGCACTCAACTGCGGGCAAAAACTCTTCAGGTGCCCAGGCTGCCCACACTAATAACAAGACAAGGGCTGCCCCCTGCCCAAACTCTGACTCTGCGGTCTAGCTGAAGAAGAAGCAGCTCTCTGACCCCCACCCTTCTGCGGGCAAACTGAAACCTTGTGACCCAGCTGGCCACACATGTAACAAGCAAACTCCCCCTGATTGCCTCTTCCCGAGCCTGTACTCGGCACTGGAAAGGTCGATCTAGAAACTGCTCCCTGAGACTGCTGAGGGTTATAACCCCTCTGCTTCCTGCCATCACCCCGGCCATCTTGGCCCCTCTTGGAGCCCCTCTGCTCTTCCTCCTCTTCCTGCATCATAATTTCCATATGAGCAGCGGCATCTACCAGGTGTCTATACTCTCGGATGTAAGACCCACCAACTCTCAACTTGAGGCCCCGCCTCAACTTCTGCTCAAACTCGTAGCAACGGCTTTCCTCAGACGTCACCAGTTTAGGTGCAAACCTGGAAAGACTGGTAAAAGTAGCCTCAAACTCGGCCACTGACAAGCCCTGCTGTTTAAGCCGGCTAAACTGATCCGTCAGCTTCTCTCGAGCTGCTGCAGACAAAAATCTCTCCTGAAAAGCATTCACAAACGCCTCCCATGTACCACCAACACGAGCCTTCTCGTACTTCCACCATTGACCCGCATCTCCCTTCAGCTGGAAGGATGCCAAGGTCACTTTCAGTGCTCCGTCCTCGATGCCAAGCATCTCGAACGTCTTACTCATTTGCTCTAGCCACTCATCAGCCTTCAGTGGCTCCTTCGGATCCCCGATAAACTCATCCGGATTAGACCGGAAAAACTCCCTCTTCAAGAAAGAAGGCCCTGCCTTAGCTGCCTGATTCCCAGCTCTAAGAATACCCAAAGCTCCCGCTATCTCTCTGGCCAAGGCACCCATGGCCTGCTGACCCGCTGGCTCGGCCACATTGGCCTGACCAACTCCCTCCTGTACTGCCGGAACCTCCTCCGGTAACGGTATTTCCTACCTCGCAGGTCTACCACGCCTGGCACCTCTTCCTCATCCTGACATCCTAATAAAGGTAATGCAGAACGTTAGCACATTCATAAATGTGCCGAAACTAAACATTCACGTCCTAATGCATGGACAACTGTAATTCACTCCACGTAAGCACATAAACACATAAGCACTTACGAATTTCATTTCCGGATAATGACAGTCCCGAGGCGTTACTAGAGTTCCGGTTAGAAACAGCATTGATCAAGTGCCTTTCCAACAAGACTCCCAGAAATCCAAGGATCCAATCAACATCCTAGAAACTAAATCTCATACCCAAATAAACACATAAGCATGTTATCAATTAAGCACATAGCATATGACACCACATCTAAGTCTCTATCAAGTGAGACAAACCCATTGTGATACTAATCACTTCCCACGTACCCAAAGTATTCGAACCCGGTACGCTCTGTTACCAAGTTGTAACGCCCTCAAAAAAATAGTAACATTAAACCCATCAAATAAGACATTCATTGACATATGAAATAACCACATTCTTCTATTCATCAGAGTTTCATTACAAAAGTATTACATGTTAACAACAAAAGCAAAATGCCCTACGGGCTTACAGCTTTCCAAGTTAACACTTGGTTACAACAAAAGAGTACTAACTCGTTTACACATTAAGCCCTTGGCTTGAATTTACATGTAATACATCAAAAATAAAACGACAAAAGTATGTCCGCCCCTAGCCTCCCAAGCTATGTCCTTGGAGGTGGCATGCTACCTGTACCTGAAAATGATATTCCCATATAGGGTGAGCCACAGCCCAGTAGAAATACACTAAACCAACCATGAACAATGACTAAAAGATTAGCAATTGATAGATGGCCAACACTGATACATTCACATAAATCACATATTTATGCCATACGACTTATGAGTCCAAGTTACTTCTCATTTTCCCCTTTTCAACAGATAAGCATGTTAGCTCTATCATCATTTCAACAGATATGTATAAAACTATATCCCACATTCACAGATAAGCATATAAGCTGTATCCACACTTCATAAAGATAAGCATATTAGCTCTATCTTCACTTCTCTAGACAAGCATATGAGCTGTATCTACGGAGTTCATCCCCTATCTTCTCCCAACACTATCCGGTTTAGAGGTACATCCCCCATCTTCCCCTAAACCGCGGAGTACATCCCCCATCTTCTCCTCTACACATAACGTATACAAACACATTGGTTCTATATACAATCACTCAATACATACAGTTAATGTATTCTATCAACCGTCAAATTCCATGACACATTCCATTGATTAGTTTTCGTTTGCCTAATCATCATGCATTGTCTACAACAATCACGACTATCCTCCACCGATAGCCCAAAGCAGTTATCTCTATACAGAAAATAAATGCACAATGGATATTCGATCAACATTTCAATTCGGTGAGTAATAAATAATTCAACTGCACCCTTTAACCCCATACATTCCCAATCTCGACAATTCCATTTCATTTCCTCATTTCTCACAATTAATTATCCTAATTAATCAAATAATGTAATTAGGTCATTTTCCATAATTACCATTTCAACCCTTAGGTCCCGTTTTCATCAATGATTCAACATTAATTCCATTTCTCTATACCAAACATGTATCTAGGTTTATTATAAATAAAACCCCAATTTTTGTAAAATAACACAAAAGCCCCAAACTTTCACAAGATTACCAAACCAACCCCAACGTCTCAAAATTCCAAAATTTAAAGACAAAATCCATAGAGAGGAGTAGGATATCCCTACGTCAAATTCGGAGCCCCAAGGGAGAAGATGACAAAACCCAACGTGCTCCAAATCCTGAAATTTTCAGATTAAAAAGTAGCCCTCGACGATCAACAACTTTTTTGTAAAGGCCAAAGATGAGCAAATCACTCTTACTAGATCAAAACCTACAGAGAAGGTAGAGTTCTAGAGTGAGAGGCTCAACAATGGTGTTTTTGGAAAAGTAGGAGAAGGAAGAGAAAGTGAAAAAGTGATTTGAAAAGTTAAAACACGGAACTTAAACCCAGTCGACCCGCTCGAGCGTCAAACACCCCGCTCGAGCGTCACTCACAGACTCCCGCTCGAGCGTCAACAATCCCGCTCGAGCGGCGGATACACACTCCCAGAACTTTTACAGAACCAGGTCTCCGCTCGAGCTTCCAACTCCCCGCTCGAGCGGAACTCACACAACCCCGCTCGAGCGGCCAACTCCACGCTCGAGTGTCCAACCCTGCACAGGAAATACTGGACGGGTGCAATTCCCGCTCGAGCGTCAGAACCCCCGCTCGAGCGGACAGGTCAAAATTTGGGCAACTAGTTTTGGTTTCTAAACTCAACCAACCTGTCACAAACCTGCCCAACACATCCTATAACTCAAATATGAAGTAAAAAGGATGCAAACAAGATAATAATCAACTACCAACATCCACGGACACATGTCCGGATCACTGTACAACAAGGTTAAATCCGGGATCGCTATAGTATAGACACCTGGTAGATGCTGCTGCTCATATGGAAATTATGATGCAGGAAGAGGAGGAAGAGCAGAGGGGCTCCAAGAGGAGCCAAGATGGCCAGGGTGATGGCAGGAGGCAGAGGGGTTATAACCCTCAGCAGTCTCAGGGAGAAGTTTCTTGATCGACCTTTCCAGTGCCGAGTCCAGGCTCGGGGAGAGGCAATCAGGGGGAGTTTGCTTGTTACAAGTGTGGCCAGCTGAGTCACAAAGTTTCAGTTTGCCCGCAGAAGGGTGGGGGTCAGAGAGCTGCTTCTTCTTCAGCTAGACCGCAGAGTCAGAGTTTGGGCAGGGGGCAGCCCTTGTCTTGTTATCAGTGTGGACAGCCTGGGCACTTGAAGAGATTTTGCCCGCAGTTGAGTGCCACTTCGGGAGCGTCGGGTTCTAGATAGACGCAGAGTTTTCAGCCAGCTCAGTCAGTGCAGGCCTCGATGGCCAATCCGGGGGCTTCGTCGTCCCAGTCAGTGCAACAGTCGTATGCTCCTAGAGGTGAGCAGGTGGACCAGGGGCCTACAGGGCGCGTGTATGCTGTTACCGCGCAGGATTTAGTACCGGCTCCATCAGTAGTGAGAGGTACTTTTCTGTTTTGCAACTCGGTTGCTAATGTGTTGATAGACACGGGTGCATCTCATTCTTTTGTATCTGCTGCATTTGCATCTGTTCTGGAATTGGAGTTAGCACAGTTAGCATCTCCTATTTGTGTAGTGTCACCTCTTGGTGGTGAGTTAATCCTGAAACAGGGTGTTAGAGGTTGTGATATAGAGGTCGCTGACTATAGGCTTCCTTTTCCGTTTGTTGTCATGCCCATGAAGGGTTTTGATGTTATTTTGGGTATGGACAGGCTATCGTCATACCGGGCTGTTATCGATTGCTACCGCCAAAGGGTCACGTTATGTACCTTGAGCGGGGAGTGGTTCCATTTCTTGGGAGACCGGGTTAGTAGTGTTTTGCCACCGGGGTATGATTCGCGAGGGCGAAGTGAGCTTAGTGGTCTACTTGCTAGCTTTAAGAGTGGTGAGTGTGATGAGACCCAGATTGTATCGCCGAGGGTGGTTTGTGAGTATTCGGATGTCTTTCTCGAAGATCTTGTTAGTTTTCCACCTCACCGAGAAATAGAGTTCTCTATTGATCTAGTGCCCGGCACGGCGCCGATTTCTATGGCACCTTACCATTTTGCTCCAGCAGAGTTGGTTGAGTTGAAAGTTCAGCTCCAGGAATTGCTAGATAAGGGTTTTGTTCGCCTTAGTATTTCACCGTGGGGAGCACCGGCCCTCTTTGCTAAAAAGAAAGATGGTGCCTTGAGATTGTGTATAGACTACCGGAAATTGAATCGGGTTACGGTTAAGAATAAGTACCCTATGCCCCGTATAGATGATTTGTTTGACCAGTTGAAGGGTTCCCGTTGTTTCTCTAAGATAGATTTGAGATCGGGTTACCACCAGTTGAGGGTCAGGGAAGAGGATATTCCAAAGACGGCATTCCGCACGCGGTATGGCCATTATGAGTTTCTGGTGATGCCATTTGGGCTTACCAATGCACCGGCAGTCTTTATGGACTTGATGAACCGGATTTTCCGGGAGTTCTTAGATCGATTTGTAGTTGTTTTCGTGGACGACATCCTTATCTATTCGCCTTCTGAGGAGGAGCACGAGGAACACTTAAGAGTGGTGCTTGAGTTGCTTAGAGCCCATAGGCTGTATGCCAAGTTTGGGAAGTGTGAGTTCTGGCTGAGGGAAGTCAAATTCTTAGGCCACTTGGTATCCGGGGAAGGAGTGTCTGTTGATACATCCAAGGTAGAGGCAGTGCAGGATTGGGCATAGCCTAAGAGTGTGTTCGAGATCCGCAGTTTTCTGGGATTGGCTGGGTATTACCGTCGGTTTGTGAAAGATTTCTCCAGGTTAGCGTCACCGTTGACTAGACTGACTCGGAAGGGAGTCAAGTTTGTGTGGAGTGAGACTTGTGAAAAGTCGTTCCAAGAGCTGAAAGTTAGATTGACCACCGCTCTGGTGTTGATTATTCCGGAGAGAGGGTTGGGTTATGCGGTTTATTGTGATGCCTCACGAGAGGGTTTGGGTTGTGTGTTGATGCAAGAGGGGAGCGTGGTAGCTTATGGCTCACGTCAGTTGAAAATACACGAGAAGAATTACCCTACACACGACCTAGAGTTAGCGGCTGTGATCTTTGCCTTGAAAATCTGGAGGCACTACCTTTATGGTGAGAAGTTCGAGGTGTTCTCGGACCACAAGAGTTTGAAGTATCTGTTTACACAGAGAGACTTGAATCTGAGGCAGAGGAGATGGATGGAGTTCATCGAGGATTATGATTTTGAGTTGCACTATCATCCGGGAAAGGCCAATATTGTGGCCGATGCCCTTAGTAGGAAATCCATTTGTGATGTAGCTAGTATAGCCATCCGAGAATGGGAGATGTTGGGAGCACTTGGCGAGTTTGATTTGCTACTGGGCGAATCCGTTGAGGCTGCGGCCTTGTTTTCTGTTGTTGCGCAGCCTACACTTGTGACACGAGTGTCAGAGGCACAAAGAGGTGACCTTGAGGTAGAATCCCTCCGAGAGAAGATCTCCATTGGGAAGGTTGAGAAGGGTTTGACGGTGTATCCCGACCAGAGTGTGAGATACCGAGACCGTTTGTTTGTGCCGGAGTCTTGCCGAGAGGAAGTACTCCGAGAGTTTCACCATTCGCGCCTTGCGGTGCATCCGGGGGGTACTAAGATGTATCAGGATTTGGGTCGCCAGTTTGGTGGCGGGGTATGAAGAGGGATGTGGCTGTTTTCGTAACGAAGTGCCTTACTTGCCAGCAAGTGAAGGCAGAGCATCAGAGGCCAGCGGGTTTGTTGCAACCCTTGCCTATTGCCGAGTGGAAGTGGGAGCATGTCACTATGGACTTCGTTGTAGGTCTTCCAAGGACTCAGCGGGGTAATGATGCTATTTGGGTGGTTGTAGACCGGTTGACTAAGTCGGCGCACTTCATTCCTATGCACGTGAGAGATTCGGTAGATCATCTTGCCGACTTGTATATTCGAGACATAGTGAGATTGCACGGGGTCCCAGTGACGATCGTCTCAGATAGAGATCCTCGTTTTACCGCCAGGTTGTGGCAGAGTTAGCAGAGTGCCTCGGGCACTAAGTTGACCTTTAGTACGGCTTATCATCCTCAGACTGACGGGCAGTCCGAGCGTACTATTCAGATCCTCAAGGATATGCTTCGGGGTTGTGTCCTGGACTTCAGTGGGACGTGGGAGAGGCTCTTACCCTTGGTAGAGTTTGCCTACAACAATAGCTTTCAGTCTAGCATCGGTATGGCACCGTTTGAGGCCTTGTATGGCCGACCGTGTAGGTCTCCAGTATGTTGGGCCGAGGTGGGTGATGCACCTTTGTTGGGTCCGGAGTTGGTTAGGGAGACGACGGAGAAAGTTGAGCTTATCCGTAGGAGGCTTGTTACAGCCCAGAGTCGTCAGAAATCGTATGTTGACCGTAGGAGGAGGCCTTTGGCGTTTGAGGTAGGTGATCATGTCTTTCTGAAGATATCACCTAGGCGAGGTTTGATGAGGTTTGGGAAGAGTGGGAAGTTATCCTCTCGGTTTATTGGGCTTTTTGAAATCCTCGAGAGGATTGGCGAGGTTGCCTATCGGTTAGCCTTACCGCCGCAGTTGTCCGGAGTGCATGACGTGTTTCATGTGAGTATGCTTCGGAAGTATGAGCCAGATCCATCACATGTGTTGGATTGGACCGATTTAGAGGTAGATGACGATGCCTCGTATGAGGAGAGACCGGTTCGGGTCTTGGATAGGCGGGATCAAGTCCTGCGTGGCAAGACCATTCCTTTGGTGAAAGTCTTGTGGAAACATCACGGAGTGGAGGAAGCCACTTGGGAACGTGAGTTGGAAGTCCGCAAAAAATATCCAGACTTGTTTGTTGATATGTAATCTTGTATTTAGATTTTGAACTATTGTTGAACTTAAGAGCTTTTATATATGTCTTAAGTTGTGAAACATTGAAAATGTTTGGTTTATTGGAAGTATGTTTTGGGAACTTGCCTCATATGGAAGTTGAATGTAACATTATATATGTTGAATATATTGTTGAAATTGGAAAGGAAATGCGTAATGTTGATGCATGTTGAAAGTACATATGCTGTTTACATATTGTGAAGTGCCTCTTGTTAAAGGGAGGGGGTGACCGGTAATGGGTCGAATTGTTGAATGTTAAAATGTAACATTGTTTAAAATGGAGGAAAACTTATTTTTGAAAACTTATGCTTAATTTCGAGGACGAAATTCTTTAAGGGGGGAGGTTATAGCGATCTCGGGTTTACCCTTGTTGTACAGTGATCCGGACATGTGTCTATGGATGTTGGTAGTTGATTATTATCTTGTTTACATCCTTTTTACTTCGTATTTGAGTTATAGGATGTGTTGGGCAGGTTTGTTACAGGTTGGTTGAGTTTAGAAACCAAAACTAGTTGCCCAGATTTTGACCTGTCCGCTCGAGCGGGGGTTTTGGCGCTCGAGCGTGGTATTGGCCGCTCGAGCGGGGTTGTGTGAGTGCCGCTCGAGCGGGGAGTTGGAAGCTCGAGCGAAGACCTGGTTCTATAAAAGTTCTGGGAGTGTGTATCCGCCGCTCGAGCGGGATTGTTGACGCTCGAGCGGGAGTCTGTGAGTGACGCTCGAGCGGGGTGTTTGACGCTCGAGGAGGGTGTTTGACGCTCGAGCGGGGCGACTGGGTTTAAGTTCCGTGTTTTGACCTTTCAAATCACTTTTTCACTTTCTCTTCTCTCTCTTACTTTTCCAAAAACACCATTGTTGAGCCTCTCACTCTAGAACTCTACCTTCTCTCTAGGTTTTGATCTAGTAGGAGTGATTTGCACATCTTTGGCCTTTACAAAAAAGTTGTTGATCGTCGAGGGCTACATTTTAATCTGAAAATTTTGAGATTTAGAGCACGTTGGGTTTTGTCATCTTCTCCTTTGGGGCTCCGAATTTGAGGTAGGGATATCCTACTCCTCTCTATGGATTTTGTCTTTAAATTTTGGTATTTTGAGATGTTGGGGTTGGTTTGGTAATCTTGTGAAGATTTGGGGCTTTTCTGTTATTTTACAAAGGTTGGGGTTTTATTTATAATAAACCTAGATGCATGTTTGGTATAGAGAAATGAAAATAAATGTTGAATCATTGATGAAAATGGGACCCAAGGGTTGTAATGGTAATTATGGAAAATGACCTAATTACATTGTTTGATTAATTGAGATAATTAATTGTGAGAAATGAGGAAATGAAATGGAATTGTTGAGATTGGGAATGTATGGGGAAAAAGGGTGTAGTTGAATTATTTATCACTCACCGAATTGAAATGTTGATTGAATATCCATTTGTGCATTTATTTTCTGTTTAGAAATAATTGCTTTGGGCTATCGGTGGAGGATAGTCGTGATTGTTGTAGACAATGCATGATGATTAGGCAAACGGAAACTAATCAATGGAATGTGTCATGGAATTTGACGGTTGATAGAATACATTAACTGTATGAGTGATTGTATATAGAACCAATGTGTTTGTATACGTTATGTGTAGAGGAGGAGATGGGGGATGTACTCCGCGGTTTAGGGGAAGATAGGGGATGTACCTCTAAACCGGATAGTGTTGGGAGAAGATAGGGGATGAACTCCGTAGATACAGCTCATATGCTTGTCTAGAGAAGTGAAGATAGAGCACATATGCTTATCTTTGTGAAGTGTGGATACAACTTATATGCTTATCTGTGAATGTGGGATATTGTTGTTATACATATCTGTTGAGAATGTGGATATAGCTTATATGCTTATCTGTGAATGTGGGATATAGTTTTTATACATATCTGTTGAGATGATGATAGAGCTAACATGCTTATCTGTTGAAAAAGAGAAAATGAAAGGTCACTTGGACTCATAAGTCGTATGACATAAACATGTGAATTATGTGAATGTATCAGTGTTGGCCATCTATCAATTGCTAATCTTTTAGTCATTGTTCATGGTTGGTTTAGTGTATTTCTACTGGGCTGTGGCTCACCCTATATGGGAATATCATTTTCAGGTACAGGTAGCATGCCACCTCCAAGGACATAGCTTGGGAGGATAGAGGCGGACATACTTTTGTTGTTTTATTTTTGATGTATTACATGTAAATTCAAGCCAAGGGCTTAATGTGTAAATGAGTTAACACTCTTTTGTTGTAACCAAGTGTTAACTTGGAAAGCTGTAAGCCCATAGGGCATTTGCTTTTGTTGTGAACATGTAGTACTTTTGTAATGAAACTCTGATGAATGTAAGGTTGTGGGACTTTTATATATCAATGAATGTCTTATTTGACGGGTGTAATGTTATTATTTTGAGGGCGTTACACCAATAATCCCGCTCGAGCGGCGAATACACACTCCCAGAACTTTTACAGAACCAGGCCATCGCTCGAGCTTCCAACTCCCCGCTCGAGCGGAACTCACACAACCCCGCTCGAGCGGCCAACTCCACGCTCGAGCGTCCAACACTGCATAGGAAATACTGGATGGGTGCTATTCCCGCTCGAGCGCCAAAACCCCCGCTCAAGCGGACAGGCCAAAATCTGGGCAACTAGTTTTGGTTTCTAAACTCAACCAACCTGTAACAAACCTGCCCAACACATCCTATAACTCAAATACGAAGTAAAAATGATGTAAACAAGATAACAAACAACTACCAATATCCACGGACACATGTTCGGATCACTGTATAACAAGGGTAAACCCGGGATCGCTATATAAATTATATGAGAAATTATAAGAAATAAATTACTTTTATTTTGAAACTTTGATTTCTCATTTAAAAGTGATGAGATTTAATGAAAATAACCTTATTTTATATATATATATATATATATATTAGAACATGAGAAATAATATATTAATAAAACAACAAGAGTATATAAATAAGACCCCAAAGGGTCATTCCACCCAAACAACAAAAGTAAAATTTGTTATACTTGGTAAATTATGTGTCTATCTTTTGTGATTTCCTTATTAAATATGAAAGTTGGTGAATCTACTAATAATTAATGTATAGATCCTGAATATTAGAAGAAAATCTGTTATCCTCGGAAAATTATTTCTCCATCTTAGAAAATTAAACTCTTTTTAGGAACATTATTAAATACGTTAACATTATTAGTCAATTAAATGGGCCATATATCAAATTTAAAAAAGAAAAATAAAAAAAAATGAAAAACTATAACTTGGACTACCAACACCATTGTGGGCTAGAGTCATAAATATGGGCATTTTCAACAATGCCCTATGTTGATATGGAACTTGGAATTTGAATTTGTTTATGATTTTCAATATCAGTTGATAAGGTTAAAGTTGTTTTTATCTATTTTTAATTTTTATCGATAGTTTTCCAAAATAAAAGAACTACTATGTTGTTTGGCTTATTTTTTTTTTTTTTTGTCAAAAAAAAAAATCTGAAAACATTATTGTAGAAGTAACAATTGAAAAATTCTTACAAATTAAATTTCAAACAAATAGTCATGCGAATGTATGGACAGTTCTTTTGTCTCAACGGAAAAGACTATTGTTAAGTATTGCGAAAAATGAATAGAAAAAGAAGAATGGAAATAAATAAAGAAAAATGATTGAGTAAACAATCAAAATGATTCGTGGTGGGCCCCTACGGGCCCAAAAACAAGCTTCAATCTGATCTCGGACTGGAAAAATGTAACGCCCTCAAAATAATAACATTAAACCCAACAATTAAAACATGCCTTGATATACAAAAGTTCCACATTCTTTCATTCGTGAGAGTTTCATTACATAAGTATTACATGTTAACAACAAAAGCGAAATGCCCTACAGGCTTACAGCTTTCCAAGTTAACACTTGGTTACAACAAAAAGAGTACTAACTCATGCACCTTAAGCCCTTGGCTTGAATTTACATGTAATACATCAAAAGAACAAAATAACAAAAGTCCGCCTGCCTCTAGCCTCTCATGCTACGTCCTTGGAGGTGGCATGCTACCTGTACCTGAAAATGATATTCCCATATAGGGTGAGCCACAGCCCAGTAGAAATATACTAAACCAACCATGAACAATGACTAAAATATTAGCAATTGATAGATGGCCAACACCGATACATTCACATAAATCACACATTTATGCCATACGACTTATGAGTCCAAATTACTTTTCATTTTCCCCTTTTTAACAGATAGGCATATATGCACTACCCACATTCTCAACAGATATGTATAATAGCAATATCCATAGATAAGCATATAAGCTATATCCACATTCTACAACAGATATGTATAACCACAATATCCACAGATAAGCATATAAGCTATATCCACACTTCACAAAGATAAGCATGTAAGCTCTATCTTCACTTCTCTAGACAAGCATATGAGCTGTATCTACGGAGTTCATCCCCTATCTTCTCCCAACACTATCCGGTTTAGAGGTGCATCCCCTATCTTCCACTAAACCGCGGAGTACATCCCCCATCTCCTCCTCTACACATAACGTATACAAACACATTGGTTCTATATACATTCACACAATACATATAGTTAATGTATTCTATCAACCGTCAAATTCCATGACACGTTCCATTGATTAGTTTCAGTTTGCCTAATCATCATGCGTTGTCTACAACAATCACGACTATCCTCCACCGATAGCCCAAAGCAGTTATTTCTAAACAGAAAATAAATGCACAATGGATATTCAATCAACATTTCATTTTCCTCATTTCTCACAATTAATTATCCCAATTAATTAAACAACGTAATTAGGTCAATTCCCATAATTAACATTTTAACTCTTAGGTCCCATTTTCATCAATGAATTAACATTTATGCCATTTCTCTATGCCAAACATGCATTCAGGTTTATTATGAATAAAACCCCAACTTTTGTAAAATTACACAAAAGCCCCCAAACTTTCACAAAATTACCAAACCAACCCCAACATCTCAAAATGCCAAAATTTAAAGACAAAACCCATAGAGAGGAGTAGGATATCCCTACCTCGAAGTTTGAGCCAAAAAGGAGATGAAGACTCGAAGACCAACGTGCTCCAAATCCAAACTTTTTCAGATTAAAACAAAGCTCTCAGTGCCCTCTATCTTTTTAACAAAGGCCCTAGGCTAGATTCACACTCTAGGGAGACCAATTCTTAAAGAGAATATAAGTGTGGAGAGAGAGGGTCTCGGATCTAGGGTTTGATAAAAAGAAAAGGTGAAAAAGTGATGTTCAAAATCGCTACTGTCCGCTGATATAAAACACTCTCGCTCGAGCGAAGCCTTGGTCGCTCGAGCGACCAGACACAGAAAACACTCGCTCGAGCCAAGAAGTTCTCGCTCGAGCCAAAAACTCAAAAGTGCGCTCGAGCGAAAGAACGCTCGCTCGAGCCAACAACTCGAACCCTCAGGTCTGCAACCAGAAGCACGCTCGAGCGACAGACCTCTCGCTCGAGCGAAGAGCAAACCAGACCGCTCGAGCCAAGAAAAGCTCGCTCGAGCCAAGAAACACAACTCTCAGGTCCAGAACCAGGAGCAAGCGCTCGCTCGAGCGAAGCCAATCTGGTTCGACCCACCAGACACAAACTCAACTCTCGCTCGAGCGACCAACTCCTCGCTCGAGCGAAGGTCTAAAAATCTGGGCAGCAACACTAGGCTCCCAAACACAACCAACCTGAAACAAACCTGCCCAACACATCCTATAACTCAATATACAAAGTAAAGAGGATGCAAACAAGATAATAAACAACTACCACATCCACGGACACATGTCCGGATCACTGTACAACAAGGGTAAACCCGGGATCGCTATAACCTCCCCCCCTTAAAGAATTTCGTCCCCGAAATTAAACACAAGTTTTCAAAACAAGTTTTCCTCCATTTTAAACAATGTTACACTATAACATTTAACAATTCGACCCATTATCGGTCATCCCCTCCATTTAACAAGAGGCATCTCACAATATGCAAACAACACATGTACTTTCAACATGCATTAACATTACGCATTATCTTTCCAATTTCAACAACACATTCAACACATATAGTGTCACAGTCAACTTCCATATAAGGCAAGTTCCAAAACATACTTCCATTAAACCAAAACATTTTCAATGTTTCACAACTTAAGACATATATAAAAGCTCTTAAGTTTAACAATAGTTCAAAATGTAAATACAAGATTACATATCAACAAACAAGTCCGGATACTTCTCGCGGACTTCCAACTCACGTTCCCAAGTGGCCTCCTCCACTCCGTGATGTTTCCACAAGACTTTCACCAAAGGAATGGTCTTGCCACGCAGGACCTGATCCCGCCTATCCAAGACCCGAACCGGTCTCTCCTCATACGAGGCATCCTCATCTACCTCTAAATCGGTCCAATCCAACACATGTGATGGATCTGGCTCATACTTCCGAAGCATACTCACATGAACCACGTCATGTACTCCGGACAACTGCGGCGGTAAGGCTAACCGATAAGCAACCTCACCAATCCTCTCAAGGATCTCAAAAGGACCAATAAAACGAGGGGATAACTTCCCACTCTTCCCAAACCTCATCAAGCCTCGCCTAGGTGATATCTTCAGAAAGACATGATCACCTACCTCAAACGCCAAAGGCCTCCTCCTACGGTCAGCATAAGATTTCTGTCGACTCTGGGCTGTAACAAGCCTCCTACGGATAAGCTCAACTTTCTCCGTCGTCTCCCTAACCAACTCCGGACCCAACAAAGGTGCATCGCCCACCTTGGCCCAACAAACTGGAGACCTACACGGTCGGCCATACAAGGCCTCAAACGGTGCCATACCGATGCTAGACTGAAAACTGTTGTTGTAGGCAAACTCTACCAAGGGCAAGTGCCTCTCCCACGTCCCACTGAAGTCCAGGACACAACCCCGAAGCATATCCTCGAGGATCTGAATAGTACGCTCGGACTGCCCGTCAGTCTGAGGATGATAAGCCGTACTAAAGGTCAACTTAGTGCCTAAGGCACTCTGCAAACTCTGCCACAACCTAGCAGTAAAACGAGGATCTCTATCTGAGATGATCGTCACTAGGACCCCGTGCAATCTCACTACGTCCCGAATATACAAATCGGCAAGATGATCCACCGAATCTCTCACGCGCATAGGAATAAAGTGCGCCGACTTAGTCAACCGGTCTACAACCACCCAAATAGCATCACTACCCCGCTGAGTCCTCGGAAGACCTACAACGAAGTCCATAGTGACATGCTCCCACTTCCACTCGGCAATAGGCAAGGGTTGCAACAAACCCGCTGGCCTCTGATGTTCGGCCTTCACTTGCTGGCAAGTAAGGCACTTCGATACGAAAACAGCCACATCTCTCTTCATACCCCGCCACCAAAACTGGCGACCCAAATCCTGATACATCTTAGTACCTCCCGGATGCACCGCAAGGCGCGAATGGTGAAACTCTCGGAGTACTTCCTCTCGGCAAGACTCCGGTACAAACAAACGGTCTCGGTATCTCACACTCAGATCGGGATACACCGTCAAACCCTTCTCAACTTTCCCACTGGAGATCTTCTCTCGGAGGGATTCTACCTCAAGGTCACCTCTCTGTGCCTCTAACACTCTAATCACAAGTGTAGGCTGCGCAACGACAGAAAACAATGCCGCAGCCTCAACAGATTCGCCCAGTAGCAAATCAAACTCGCCAAGTGCTCCCAACATCTCCCATTCCCGGATGGCTATACAAGCTACATCACTAATGGTCTTCCTACTAAGGGCATCGGCCACAACATTGGCCTTTCCCGGATGATAGTGCAACTCAAAATCATAATCCTCGATGAACTCCATCCACCTCCTCTGCCTCAAATTCAAGTCTCTCTGTGTAAACAGATACTTCAAACTCTTGTGGTCCGAGAACACCTCGAACCTCTCACCATAAAGGTAGTGCCTCCAGATTTTCAAGGCAAAGATCACTGCCGCTAACTCTAGGTCGTGTGTGGGGTAATTCTTCTCATGTATTTTCAACTGACGTGAGCCATAAGCTACCACTTTCCCTTCTTGCATCAACACACAACCCTAACCCTCTCGTGAGGCATCACAATAAACCGCATAACCCAACCCTCTCTCCGGAATAATCAACACCAAAGCGGTGGTCAATCTAATTTTCAGCTCTTGGAATGACTTTTCACAAGTCTCGCTCCACACAAACTTGACTCCCTTCCGAGTCAGTCTAGTCAACGGTGACGCTAACCTGGAGAAATCTTTCACAAACCGACGGTAATACCCAGCCAATCCCAGAAAACTGCGGATCTCAAACACACTCTTAGGCTGTTCCCAATCCTGCACTGCCTCAACCTTGGATGTATCAACAGACACCCCTTCCCCGGATACCACGTGGCCTAAGAATTTGACTTCCCTCAGCCAGAACTCACACTTCCCAAATTTGGCATACAGCCTATGGGCTCTAAGCAACTCAAGCACCACTCTCAAGTGTTCCTCGTGCTCCTCCTCTGAAGGTGAATAGATAAGGATGTCGTCCACGAAGACGACCACAAATCGGTCTAAGAACTCCCGGAAAATCCGGTTCATCAAGTCCATAAAGACTGCCGGTGCATTGGTAAGCCCAAATGGCATCACCAAAAACTCGTAATAGCCATACCGCGTACGGAATGCCGTCTTCGGAATTTCCTCTTCCCTGACCCTCAACTGGTGGTAACCCGATCTCAAGTCTATCTTAGAGAAACAACGGGAACCCTTCAACTGGACAAACAAATCATCTATACGGGGCATAGGATATTTATTCTTAACCGTAGCCCGATTCAACTTCCGGTAGTCAATACACAATCTCAAGGCACCATCTTTCTTTTTAACAAAGAGGGTCGGTTCTCCCCACGGCGAAACACTAGGGTGAACAAAGCCCTTATCTAGCAATTCCTGGAGCTGAACTTTCAACTCAACCAACTCTGCTGGTGCAAAACGGTAAGGTGCCATAGAAATCGGCGCCGTACCAGGCACTAAATCAATAGAGAACTCTATCTCTCGGTGAGGTGGCAAACTAACAAGATCTTCGGGAAAGACATCCGAATACTCACAAACCACCCTCGGCAACACAATCTGAGTCCCAACACACTCACTACTCTCAAAACTAGCAAGTAGACCACTAAGCTCACTTCGCCCTCGCGAATCATACCCTGGTGGCAAAACACTACCAACCCGGTCTCCCAAGAAATGGAACCACTCCCCGCTCAAGGTACATAACGTGACCCTCTGGCGGTAGCAATCGATAACAGCCCGGTATGACGATAGCCAGTCCATACCCAAAATAACATCAAAGCCCTTCATGGGCATGACAACAAACGGAAAAGGAAGCCTATAGTCGGCGACCTCTATATCACATCCTCTAACACCCTGTTTCAGGATCAACTCACCACCCAAAGGCGATACCACACAAATAGGAGATGCTAACTGTGCTAACTCCAATTCTAAAACAGATGCAAATGCAACAGATACAAAAGAATGAGATGCACCCATGTCTATCAACACACTAGCAACCGAGTTGCAAAACAGAAAAGTACCTCTCACTACTGATGGAGCTGGTACTAAATCCTGCGCGGTAACAGCATACACGCGCCCCGTAGGCCCCTGGTCTACCTGCTCACCTCTCGGAGCAAAAGACTGCTGCACAGACTGGGATGACGAAGCTCCCGGATTGGCCCTCGAGGCCTGCACAGACTGAGCTGGCTGAAAACCCTGCGTCTGCCTAGAACCAGACGCTCCCGAAGTGGCACTCAACTGCGGGCAGAACCTCTTCAGGTGCCCTGGCTGTCCACACTGATAACAAGTCAAGGGCTGCCCCCTGCCCAAACTCTAACTCTGCGGTCTAGCTGAAGAAGAAGCAGCTCTCTGACCCCCACCCTTCTGCGGGCAAACAGAAACCTTGTGACCCAGCTGGCCACACTTGTAACAGGTGAATTCCCCCTGACCACCTCTCCCGGAGCCTGCACTCGGCACTGGGAAGGTCGATCTAGCAACACCACCCTGCGACTGCTGAGGGTTAAAACCCCTCTGCCTCTTGCCATCACCCTGACCATCTTGGCTCCTCTTGGAGCCTCTCTGCCCCTCATCCTCCTCCTGCATCATGAGCTCCATATGAGCTGCAGCGTCCACTAGGTGTCTATACTCTCGGATGTAAGACCCACCAACCCTCAACTTGAGGCCCCGCCTCAACTTCCGCTCAAACTCATAGCAACGGCGTTCCTCAGACGCCACCAGTTCAGGTGCGAACCTGGACAGACTGGTAAAAGTAGCCTTAAACTCGGCCACTGACAAGCCCTGCTGATTAAGCCGGCTGAACTGATCCCTCAGCTTCTCCCTAGCTGCTGCAGACAAAAACCTCTCCTGAAAAGCATTTATAAACGCCTCCCAAGTACCACCAACACGAGCCTTCTCGTACTTCCACCATTGACCCGCATCTCCCTTCAATTGGAAGGATGCCAAGGTCACTTTCAGTGCTCCGTCCTCGATGCCAAGCATCTCGAACGTCTTACTCATTTGCTCTAGCCACTCATCAGCCTTCAGTGGCTCTTTCGGATCCCCAATAAACTCATCCGGATTAGATCGGAAGAACTCCCTCTTCAAGAAAGAAGGCCCTACCTCAGCGGCCAGATTTCCAGCTCTAAGAATACCCAAAGCTCCTGCTATCTCTCTGGCCAAGGCACCCATGGCCTGTTGACCCACTGGCTCGGCCACATTGGCCTGACCAACACCCTCCTGGACTGCCAGAATCTCACCCGGTAACGGTACTTCCTGCCTCGCAGGTCTACCACGCCTAGCACCTCTTCCTCGTCCTGACATCCTAATAAAGGTAACACAGAACATTAGCACATTCATAAATGTGCCGAAACTAAACACTCACGTCCTAATGCATGGACAACTGTAATTCACTCCATGTAAGCACATAAACACATAAGCACTTACGAATTTTATTTTCGGATAATGATAGTCCCGAGGCGTTATTAGAGTTCCGGTTAGAAACTGCATTGTTCAAGTGCTTTTCCAACAAGACTCACAGAAACCCAAGGATCCAATCAACATCCTAGAAATTAAATCCCATACCCACATAGTCACATAAGCATGTTATCATGTAAGCACATAGCATATGATACTACATCTAAGTCTCTATCAAGCGAGACAAACCCATTGTGATCCTAATCACTTCCCACGTACCCAAAGTATTCGAACCCGGTACGCTCTGATACCAAGTTGTAACGCCTTCAAAATAATAACATTAAACCCAACAATTAAAACATGCCTTGATATGCAAAAGTTCCACATTCTTTCATTCATGAGAGTTTCATTACATAAGTATTACATGTTAACAACAAAAGCGAAATGCCCTACGGGCTTACAGCTTTCCAAGTTAACACTTGGTTACAACAAAAAGAGTACTAACTCATACACCTTAAGCCCTTGGCTTGAATTTACATGTAATACATCAAAAGAACAAAATAACAAAAGTCCGCCTGCCTCTAGCCTCCCAGGCTACGTCCTTGGAGGTGGCATGCTACCTGTACCTGAAAATGATATTCCCATATAGGGTGAGCCACAGCCCAGTAGAAATATATTAAACCAACCATGAACAATGACTAAAATATTAGCAATTGATAGATGGCCAACACCGATACATTCACATAAATCACACATTTATGTCATACGACTTATGAGTCCAAATTATTTTTCATTTTCCCCTTTTTAACAGATAGGCATATATGCACTACCCACATTCTCAACAGATATGTATAATAACAATATCCACAGATAAGCATATAAGCTATATCCACATTCTACAACAGATATGTATAACCACAATATCCACAGATAAGCATATAAGCTATATCCACACTTCACAAAGATAAGCATGTAAGCTCTATCTTCACTTCTCTAGACAAGCATATGAGCTGTATCTACGGAGTTCATCCCCTATCTTCTCCCAACACTATCCGGTTTAGAGGTACATCCCCTATCTTCCACTAAACCGCGGAGTACATCCCCCATCTCCTCCTCTACACATAACGTATACAAACACATTGGTTCTATATACATTCACACAATACATATAGTTAATGTATTCTATCAACCGTCAAATTCCATGACACGTTCCATTGATTAGTTTCAGTTTGCCTAATCATCATGCATTGTCTACAACAATCACGACTATCCTCCACCGATAGCCCAAAGCAGTTATTTCTAAACAGAAAATAAATGCACAATGGATATTCAATCAACATTTCATTTTCCTCATTTCTCACAATTAATTATCCCAATTAATTAAACAACGTAATTAGGTCAATTCCCATAATTAACATTTCAACTCTTAGGTCCCATTTTCATCAATGAATTAACATTTATGCCATTTCTCTATGCCAAACATGCATTCAGGTTTATTATGAATAAAACCCCAACTTTTGTAAAATTACACAAAAGCCCCCAAACTTTCACAAAATTACCAAACCAACCCCAACATCTCAAAATGCCAAAATTTAAAGACAAAACCCATAGAGAGGAGTAGGATATCCCTACCTCGAAGTTTGAGCCAAAAAGGAGATGAAGACTCGAAGACCAACGTGCTCCAAATTCAAACTTTTTCAGATTAAAACAAAGCTCTCAGTGCCCTCTATCTTTTTAACAAAGGCCCTAGGCTAGATTCACACTCTAGGGAGATCAATTCTTAGAGAGAATATAAGTGTGGAGAGAGAGGGTCTCGGATCTAGGGTTTGATAAAAAGAAAAGGTGAAAAAGTGATGTTCAAAATCGCTACTGTCCGCTGATATAAAACACTCTCGCTCGAGCGAAGCCTTGGTCGCTCGAGCGACCAGACACAGAAAACACTCGCTCGAGCCAAGAAGTTCTCGCTCGAGCCAAAAACTCAAAAGTGCGCTCGAGCGAAAGAACTCTCGCTCGAGCCAACAACTCGAACCCTCAGGTCTGCAACCAGAAGCACGCTCGAGCGACAGACCTCTCGCTCGAGCGAAGAGCAAACCAGACCGCTCGAGCCAAGAAAAGCTCGCTCGAGCCAAGAAACACAACTCTCAGGTCCAGAACCAGGAGCAAGCGCTCGCTCGAGCGAAGCCAATCTGGCTCGACCCACCAGACACAAACTCAACTCTCGCTCGAGCGACCAACTCCTCGCTCGAGCGAAGGTCTAAAAATCTGGGCAGCAACACTAGGCTCCCAAACACAACCAACCTGAAACAAACCTGCCCAACACATCCTATAACTCAATATACAAAGTAAAGAGGATGCAAACAAGATAATAAACAACTACCACATCCACGGACACATGTTCGGATCACTGTACAACAAGGGTAAACCCGGGATCGCTATAAAAAAAGCCTAGCCATTAAAAAAAGTAAAAAACATAGCAAACTCTTCACACTATTATAATAGTAGCAAATAGATAAATTAGGTGAGAAATTATGAGAAATAAATTACTTTTGTTTTGAAACTTTGATTTCTCATTTAAAAGTGATGAGGTTTAATGAAAATAACCTTATTATTATATATATATATATATATATATATATATATTTTAGAACATGAGAAATAATATATTAATAAAACAACAAGAGTATATAAGTAAGACCCCAAAGGGTCATTCCACCCAAACAACAAAAGTAAAATCTGTTATACTTGGTAAATTATGTGTCCATCTTTTGTGATTTCCTTATTAAATATGAAAGTTGGTGAATCTACTAATAATTAATGTATCGACCCTGAATATTAGAAGAAAATCTGTTATCCTCGGAAAATTATTTCTCCATCTTAGAAAATTAAACTCTTTTTAGGAACATTATTAAATACGTTAACATTATTAGTCAATTAAATGGGCCATATATCAAATTTAAAAAAGAAAAATAAAAACAAAATGAAAAACTATAACTTCGACTACCCACACCATTGTGGGCTAGAGTCATAAATATGGGCATTTTCAACACTGCCCTATGTCGGTATGGAACTTGCAATTTGAATTAGTTTATGATTTTCATTATCAGTTGATAACGTTAAAGTTGTTTTTATCTATTTTTAATTTTTATCGATAGTTTTCCAAAATAAAACAACTACTATGGTGTTTGGCTTCTTTTTTTTTTTTTTTTGTCAAAAAAAAAATCTGAAAACATTATTGTACAAGTAACAATTGAAAAATTCTTACAAATTAAATTTCAAACAAATAGTCATGCGAATGTATGGACAGTTCTTTTGTCTCAACGGAAAAGACTATTGTTAAGTATTGCGAAAAATGAATAGAAAAAGAAGATTGGAAATAAATAAAGAAAAATGATTGAGTAAACAATAAAAATGATTCGTGGTGGGCTCCTACGGGCCCAAAAACAAGCTTCAGTCTGATCTCGGACTGGAAAAAAGCCTAGTCATTAAAAAAAGTAAAAAACATAGCAAACTCTTCATACTATTATAATAGTAGCAGATAGATAAATTAGGTGAGAAATTATGAGAAATAAATTACTTTTATTTTGAAACTTTGATTTCTCATTTAAAAGTGATGAGGTTTAATGAAAATAAGCTTATTTTATATATATATATTAGAACATGAGAAATAATATATTAATAAAACAACAAGAGTATATAAATAAGACCCCAAAGGGTCATTCCACCCAAACAACAAAAGTAAAATCTGTTACACTTGGTAAATTATGTGTCCATCTTTTGTGATTTCCTTATTAAATATGAAAGTTGGTGAATCTACTAATAATTAATGTATAGACCCTGAATATTAGAAGAAAATCTGTTATGCTTGGAAAATTATTTCTCCATCTTAGAAAATTAAACTCTTTTTAGGAACATAATTAAATACGTTAACATTACTAGTCAATTAAATGGGCTATATATCAAATTTAAAAAAGAAAAATAAAAAAAAAATGAAAAACTATAACTTCAACTACCCACACCATTGTGGGCAAGAGTCATATATATGGGCATTTTCAACACTGCCCTATGTTGTTATGGAACTTGGAATTTGAATTAGTTTATGATTTTCATTATCAGTTGACAATGTTAAAGTTATTTTATCTATTTTTAATTTTTATAGATAGTTTTCAAAAATAAAAAAACTACTATGGTGTTTGGCTTTTTTTTTTTTTCTTTTTTTTTGTCAAAAAAAAATCAAAATATATTAGTGTACAAGTAAGGATTGAAAAATTCTTACAATTTAAATTTCAAACAAATAGTCATGCGAATGTGTTGACGGTTCTTTTGTCTCAACGGAAAAGACTATTGTTAAGTATAGCGAAAAATGAATAGAAAAAGAAGAACGGAAATAAATAAAGAAAAATGTTTGAGTAAACAATCAAAATGATTCGTGGTGGGCTCCCACGGGCCCAAAAATATGCTTCAATCTGATCTCGGACTGGAAAAATGCCTAGCCATTAAAAAAAGTAAAAAACATAGCAAACTCTTCATACTATTATAATAGTAGTAGATAGATAAATTATGTGAGAAATTATGAGAAATAAATTACTTTTATTTTGAAACTTTGATTTCTCATTTAAAAGTTATGAGATTTAATGAAAATAACCTTATTTTATATATATATATATATATATTAGAACTTGAGAAATAAGATATTAATAAAACAACAAGAGTATATAAATAAGACCCCAAAGGGTCATTCCACCCAAACAACAAAAGTAAAATCTGTTATACTTGGTAAATTATGTGTCCATCTTTTGTGATTTCCTTATTGAATATGAAAGTTGGTGAATCTACTAATAATTAATGTATAGAGCCTGAATATTAGATGTAACGCCCTCAAAATAATAACATTAAACCCAACAATTAAGACATGCCTTGATATACAAAAGTTCCACATTCTTTCATTTCATGAGAGTTCCATTACATAAGTATTACATGTTAACAACAAAAGCGAAATGCCCTACGGGCTTACAGCTTTCCAAGTTAACACTTGGTTACAACAAAAAGAGTACTAACTCATACACCTTAAGCCCTTGGCTTGAATTTACATGTAATACATCAAAAGAACAAAATAACAAAAGTCCGCCTGCCTCTAGCCTCCCATGCTACGTCCTTGGAGGTGGCATGCTACCTGTACCTGAAAATGATATTCCCATATAGGGTGAGCCATAGCCCAGTAGAAATATACTAAACCAACCATTAACAATGACTAAAATATTAGCAATTGATAGATGGCCAACACCGATACATTCACATAAATCACACATTTACGTCATACGACTTATGAGTCCAAATTACTTTTCATTTTTCCCTTTTCAACAGATAGGCATATAAGCACTACCCACATTCTCAACAGATATAATAACAACAATATCCACAGATAAGCATATAAGCTATATCCACATTCTACAACAGATATGTATAACCACAATATCCACAGATAAGCATATAAGCTATATCCACACTTCACAAAGATAAGCATGTAAGCTCTATTTTCACTTCTCTAGACAAGCATATGAGCTGTATCTTCGGAGTTCATCCCCTATCTTCTCCCAACACTATCCGGTTTAGAGGTACATCCCCTATCTTCCCCTAAACCGCGGAGTACATCCCCCATCTCCTTCTCTACACATAACGTATACAAACACATTGGTTCTATATACATTCACACAATACATATAGTTAATGTATTCTAACAACCGTCAAATTCGATGACACATTCCATTGATTAGTTTCCGTTTGCCTAATCATCATGCATTGTCTACAACAATCACGACTATCCTCCACCGATAGCCCAAAGCAGTGATTTCTAAACAGAAAATAAATGCACAATGGATATTCAATCAACATTTCATTTTCCTCATTCATCACAATTAATTATCCCAATTAATTAAACAATGTAATTAGGTCAATTCCCATAATTAACATTTCAACCCTTAGGTCCCATTTTCATCAATGACTTAACATTTATTCCATTTCTCTATGCCAAACATGCATTCAGGTTTATTATGAATAAAACCCCAAATTTTGTAAAATTACACAAAAGCCCCCAAACTTTCACAAAATTACCAAACCAACCCCAACATCTCAAAATGCCAAAATTTAAAGACAAAACCCATAGAGAGGAGTAGGATATCCCTACCTCGAAGTTTGAGCCAAAAAGGAGATGAAGACTCGAAGATCAACGTGCTCCAAATCCAAACTTTTTCAGATTAAATCAAAGCCCTCAACGCCCTCTATCTTTTTAACAAAGGCCCTAGGTTAGATTCACACTCTAGGGAGATCAATTCATAGAGAGAGAGTAAGTTTAGAGAGAGAGGGTCTCGGATCTAGGTTTTGAAAGAAAAATGAAGTGAAAAAGTGATGTTCAAAAACGCTACTGTCCGCTGATATAAAACACGCTCGCTCGAGCGAAGCCTTGGTCGCTCGAGCGACCAGACATAGAAAACTCTCGCTCGAGCCAAAAAGCCCTCGCTCGAGCCAAAAACTCAAAAGTGCGCTCGAGCGAAAGAATGCTCGCTCGAGCCAACACCTCAACCCTCCAGGTCTACAACCAGAAGCACGTTCGAGCGACCAACTCCTCGCTCGAACGAAGAACAAACCAGACCGCTCGAGCCAAGAAAAGCTCGCTCGAGCCAAGAAACACAACTCTCAGGTCCAGAACCAGATGCAAGCTCTCGCTCGAGCGATGCCACTCTGGCTCGACCCACCAGACACGAACTCAACTCTCGCTCGAGCGAAGGTCTAAAAATCTGGGCAGCAACACTAGGCTCCCAAACACAACCAACCTGAAACAAACCTGCCCAACACATCCTATAACTCAATATACAAAGTAAAGAGGATGCAAACAAGATAATAAACAACTACCAACATCCACGGACACATGTCTAGATCACTGTACAACAAGGGTAAACCCGGGATCGCTATATTAGAAGAAAATCTGTTATGCTCGGAAAATTATTTCTCCATCTTAGAAAATTAAACTCTTTTTCGGAACATTATTAAATACGTTAACATTATTAGTCAATTAAATGGGCCATATATCAAATTTAAACAAGTAAAATTAAAAAAAAAAGAAAAAGTCTAACTTCAACTACCCACACCATTGTGGGCAAGAGTCATATATATGGGCATTTTCAACACTGCCCTATGTTGTTATGGAACTTGGAATTTGAATTAGTTTATGATTTTCATTATCAGTTGACAATGTTAAAGTTATTTTATCTATTTTTAATTTTTATAGATAGTTTTCAAAAATAAAAAAACTACTATGGTGTTTGGCTTTTTTTTTTTTTCTTTTTTTTTGTCAAAAAAAAATCAAAATATATTAGTGTACAAGTAAGGATTGAAAAATTCTTACAATTTAAATTTCAAACAAATAGTCATGCGAATGTGTTGACGGTTCTTTTGTCTCAACGGAAAAGACTATTGTTAAGTATAGCGAAAAATGAATAGAAAAAGAAGAACGGAAATAAATAAAGAAAAATGTTTGAGTAAACAATCAAAATGATTCGTGGTGGGCTCCCACGGGCCCAAAAATAAGCTTCAATCTGATCTCGGACTGGAAAAAAGCCTAGCCACTAAAAAAAGTAAAAAACATAGCAAACTCTTCACACTATTATAATAGTAGTAGATAGATAAATTATGTGAGAAATTATGAGAAATAAATTACTTTTATTTTGAAACTTTGATTTCTCATTTAAAAGTGATGAGATTTAATGAAAATAACCTTATTTTATAAATATAAATATAAATATATATATATATATATATATTAGAACATGAGAAATAATATATTAATAAAACAACAAGGGTATATAAATAAGACCCCAAAGGGTCATTCCACCCAAACAACAAAAGTAAAATCTGTTATACTTGGTAAATTATGTGTCCATCTTTTGTGATTTCCTTATTAAATATGAAAGTTGGTGAATCTACTAATAATTAATGTATAGACCCTGAATATTAGAAGAAAATCTGTTATCCTCGGAAAATTATTTCTCCATCTTAGAAAAATAAACTCTTTTTAGGAACATTATTAAATACGTTAACATTATTAGTCAATTAAATGGGCCATATATCAAATTAAAAAAATAAAAATAAAAAAAAAATGAAAAACTATAACTTCGACTACCCACACCATTGTGGGCTATAGTCATAAATATGGGCATTTTCAACACTGCCCTATGTCGATATGGAACTTGGAATTTGAATTAGTTTATGATTTTCATTATCAGTTGATAAGGTTAAAGTTGTTTTTATCTATTTTTAATTTTTCTCGATAGTTTTCCAAAATAGAACAACTACTATGGTGTTTGGCTTCTTTTTTTTTTTTTTTGTGAAAAAAAAAAAATCTGAAAACATTATTGTACAAGTAACATGTCACGACCCCAAACCGCCCCTAGTAGTTTGGTGCCGTGATGGCCAGTAATCCGTAATTACCGAAGGCCAACTTTTCAAAACTTAACACAATCAGAGTATGGATATAGGGGGCTCACAAATGCGGAAGCGATAAATCAAAGACAAGTGGTCCATAAGAGCTGTGCGTAGATCAAGCAATACCAAACATTTCAATTAACTTTACAACTTGAATACAATAAGGTAAAATACATGTTCCATCTTGATCAAAAGGCTTCTCGATCCGACATATACAAAATACAGCTAATACAAGTCAAGAAGCATGATTTTCAAGATTTGCCGACGTGCAAAGCAGGGCATCGCCGACGTACATACAAAAGCAAAGCCCACATAAGTACGAATCCAAAACAAAGCATCCAAAACGATCTAGGCGTCGCCGCCGTCCTGATCATCACCTACATATATATAGAGGGGTGAGTACAAATACCTAGTGAATGGTACTAATAATAAAGGTTTTGCATGAATATAGCCGAGGTCCTTTAAAACAGAACACATCAAACTTTAGCAAGACGAGGGATGAACCGTATTCATCAATCAAATATTACAAATATCCAAAGATGTTTACTGACATAGGCAAAACAAGGGATGAACCGTATTCATCAGTCCAGTATCATAACATCGGCGAAGCAAGGGATGAACCGTATCCATCATTCAAGTGTCATAACATCGGCAAAGCAAGGGATGAACCGTATTCATCATTCAAGTATCATAACATCGGCGAAGCAAGGGATGAACCGTATTCATCATTCAAGTATCATAACATCGGCGAAGCAAGGGATGAACCGTATTCATCATTCAAGTATCATAACATCGGCGAAGCAAGGGATGAACCGTATTCATCATTCAAGTATCATAACATCGGCGAAGCAAGGGATGAACCGTATTCATCATTCAAGTATTATAAGGCTGTACGATCTGTAATCATTTGGTCAAAGGTACTGCGAAAGTTTATAGTCCTCCAGCACAAGGGACTTGTGTTACTTAGGCCCGTAGCCCGATTTAACAAGGACCGTATCCTTTTATACTTAGTACTGCGAACGTTTAGAGCCCTCCAGCACAAGGGACTTGTGTTACTTAGGCCCGTAGCCCGATTTAACAAGGACCGTATCCTTTTATACTTAGTACTGCGAAAGTTTAGAGTCCTCCAGCACAAGGGACTTGTGTTACTTAGGCCCGTAGCCCGATTTAACAAGGACCGTATCCTTTTATACTTAGTACTGCGAAAGTTTAGAGTCCTCCAGCACAAGGGACTTGTGTTACTTAGGCCCGTAGCCCGATTTAACAAGGAGTATACTTGACTCATCAAACAAGAGCTATCTATTGATGCTAACAAAATACTTTTGTCAAAACAAGCAAGCAAGATTTATCAAAACAAGTATAACATAGCTTTATCAATAATACCACTCACCTAGTTCTTCAGGTGTAGACTCAAAGCAAATATCAAGGACCTACAATCACATGGGAAGTCACATTCTCAAAGCAAGCTCTATATATATGCAAATGATCTCGGCATTCTTGCCAGATCCAAGTTAAAGACAAAGCAAAACAAGCTGGAAGCTTAATCACTGCTCCCGTTTCATGAAAACACACTGGGTACCGTCCAGGACTATGCCGAGGTCCCGCTAAACAAAGTCAGGAAAAACCTGGGTTTTCCTTTGAAGAATATGAAGAACATGATCATTTGAAAGATGGATGCAAGCTCACAACTTGTTACAAAAATCTGAGTTTTCATGCCAAGAGTTCAAAATATGGACCTGGGTACCCATTCAAGAAAGTTATGCAAGAATAAACACAAAAACATGATTTTCATTCCAAACTTTTCGATCAAAATGAGACTTTCTTCAAGAACACATGGAGAACCATTTTCTTTTTCCAAAACCAACTTTAAAACGATGCATGACATGCAAAACAGATCCGATCATGCAATGCAGCTAAATATTCAGCAAGAACAACCAAAGGAGATCAAGATTCTAACCTCAAAACTCGGATCCAACGGTTTAAACCACGAAGATCAAGCTTGGGAGACTTACTCTCACTCAAGAACTTCTCTAGAGCTTCTCTCTCTAAAACAAAGATTTGAGACCAAAAATGATTTGTTTCAAGGTCTGCCGGCTGCCTTAACAATCAGCTCGGACACGTGGCGTTATCGGGTTGGTTCAACTCAAAAAGGTGACTGATAGACAAGACAAGTCTCTGACAAGGCGTATGCAGCAAGCTCGGGTAAGACACATCGGCAATAAGATGACATCGGCTCAAATCGAGGATCCAGCAACAGGATAACAAAACATCGGCTAGGGAGGGCGACACTTGACTAAGCTGTGCCACACCTTGGCCGGGGTGTGCCACATCTCGGCCTAGGCCATACCTGCCTGCGGACAAGGTTCAAGTGCTAAACATCTCGGCAATGAATGCCCGAGGTGAAGATGGGGTTGAACAAGATCTCAAAATAGTTCCAAGTACAAGGTTCAAAGGCGGATTAAGCTCAAGATGACCTCGGCTACGCACACACCGAACAAGGGACAAGATCACGCAAGTAATACTAACAAAACAAGGCAACAATTCCTTCCAATTAACATAATAAAGCAAGACCGTGCAAGAATGTATGCAAGCATGACAAGAGTAAGGTGAGGGTTGTTACATCCTACCCCCCTTAAAGAAGTTTGGTCCCCAAACTTAGATTACCTTGCTCTATGGACAACTCTAGATAACGGATTCTCACATCCTCTTCCTTTTCCCACGTGGCTTCTGTGCCATAATGCTCCTTCCATTCGACCTTTACCATCGGTATCGATCTGTTCCTCAATTGCCTCACTTGTCGGTCAATAATCCTTATTGGCTTCTCCTCGTAGCCCAAATCTTCATTAACTGTGATCTCGGAATGATCAATTACATGTAGTGGATCTCGGATGTATTTTCTCAACATTGAAACATGGAACACATTATGGACTTGGCTCAAGTCTGGCGGCAAAGCAAGTCTGTAGGCAACGGAATTAATCCTCTCAAGAATTTCAAATGGCCCAATATAGCGAGGTGCTAACTTACCGTTCCTTCCAAATCTGGAAACTCCTTTCATTGGTGAGACCTTCAGGAATACATGATTCCCAACTTCGAACTCTATCTTATTCCTTCTCCGGTCGGCGTAGCTCTTTTGTCGGCTCTGGGCAGTTTTAATCCTCTGTTGGATAAGTTTAATCTTCTCCGTTGTCACTTGAATCAATTCGGGACCAAGCAGAGTTCTGTCTCCGACTTCGGTCCAACATATCGGCGACCTACATTTTCTCCCATACAAGGCTTCATACGGCGCCATACCAATGCTAGCCTGATAACTGTTGTTGTAAGCGAATTCCACTAAGGGCAAATGCGTTCCCCAACTTCCTTGGAAGTCCAATACACAAAGTCTAAGCATATCTTCAAGCGTCTGGATTGTCCTCTCAGTCTGCCCATCTGTCTAGGGATGAAAGGCTGTACTAAATCTCAGCTCGGCTCCAAAAGCCCTCTGTAAACTTTGCCAGAATCTAGAAACAAATTTAGGATCTCGGTCTGAAACAATTGACATCGGCACTCCATGAAGTTTGACAATCTCGTTCACATATAGCAAGGCAAGTTGACTGGCGTTGAAGGTAGTCTTAACAGGTAGAAAGTGTGCTGACTTAGTTAACCTATCAACAACAACCCAAATTGAATCCATACCCTTTGGTGTTTTCGGCAACCCAATCACAAAATCCATGGAGATGTGCTCCCATTTCCACTCGGGAATCGACAAAGGTTGAAGAAGTCCTGCTGGTCTTTGATGTTCTGCTTTCACTTGTTGACAATGTAAACACTGGGACACGAATTCTGCTATCTCTCTTTTCATACTTGGCCACCAGAAGGTCCGCTTCACATCTTGATACATTTTGGTGTTCCCTGGATGGACGGCAAACTTAGAACCGTGAGCTTCCTGCAAAATTTTCCTCTTTAACTCTGGGATGTCGGTCACACATAACCTTTCTTCAAACTTGAGTACTTGGTTTTCGATGGTATACCCTGGTCTCGGCTTTGTGCCAATTTCCTCGGCTATTTTCTTGAGGAACTTATCCTCCATCTGCGTTGTCTTTACCTCATCAACAATAGTCGGCTCCGCTGACATCACGGTTAAACACGCCAAATTTCCATCTGACTTCCAGCTCAAAGCGTCTGCTACACTGTTAGCTTTCCCGGGGTGATATTGAATTTGCATATCGTAGTCTTTCAACAACTCAAGCCACCGTCTCTGTCTCAAATTCAATTCCTTCTGAGTGAATAGATACTTTAAGCTCTTATGATCTGTAAAAACCTGACAAGTGGCTCCATACAAATAGTGACGCCAAATCTTTAAAGCAAATACCACGGCCGCCAATTCTAAGTCATGGGTAGGATAGTTTTTCTCATGAGGTTTCAACTGACGAGATGCATAAGCTATAACCTTACCCTTTTGCATTAATACACAACCCAAACCCTTATGCGATGCATCACTATAGACATGAAACTCGTCGTTACCTGATGGTAGTACAAGTATTGGTGCTGTAATTAACCTCGTTTTCAGTTCCTGGAAGGCTGACTCCCGATCTTTAGTCCATTCATATGGTGTTCCCTTCTTAGTCAGTTGCGTCAATGGAATTGCAATCCTTGAGAAATCTTTCACAAACTTTCTGTAATAACCTGCCAAACCCAGAAAACTACGAATCTCGGACACATTAGTCGGCCTCGGCCAATTTACTACGGCTTCAACTTTGCTAGGATCTACTGAGATACCCTTTTCATTAATCATATGACCCAAAAATGAGATGGTAGAAAGCCAAAACTCACACTTGTTAAACTTCGCATACAATTTCCGTTCTCTCAAAATATGTAAGGCAAGTCTCAAATGGTTTCCATGTTCAACATCACTCTTGGAATAGATCAATATATCATCAATGAACACAACTACAAATTCATCTAAATACGGTTTGAAGATTCTGTTCATTAAATCCATAAATGCAACAGGGGCATTGGTCACTCCAAAAGGCATCACTAAAAACTCATAATGGCCATATCTTGTTCGAAAGGCAGTCTTCTCAACATCCTCGGCTTTAACTTTAAGCTGATGGTAACCAGACCGAAGGTCGATCTTAGAAAAGACTCGTGCTCCTTGTAACTGATCAAGCAAATCATCAATTCTAGGTAATGGGTACTTGTTCTTAATGGTGACTTTATTGAGTTCTCTATAGTCAATACAAAGACGGAGTGTGCCATCCTTCTTCTTAACAAATAAAACAGGTGCTCCCCATGGTGAAGTGCTCGGCCTAATAAATCCCTTGTCTAACAACTCTTGCAATTGCAGTTTCAATTCTCTAAGTTCAGCGGGGGCCATCCTATAAGGTGGTTTGGAGATTGGCTGCGTTCCCGATATAATATCGACAGTAAACTCTATTTCTCTATCGGTCAAGTGGCCAGGCAATTCGTCTGGAAAGACGTCGGGAAAATCATTAACAATCGGGATGTCGGCTAAGTTAACATTTCCATTCTGATCACTCAGTATACTACACAAGAAACCTCGACACCCCTTCTGAATTAACTTACAGGCCTTAATGGACGAAATCAAGTACGGTGGGGGCACTACCCCTTTACCCTGGAAAATAACCTTGGCTAGGTTTGGGGGTCTCAGTGTGACACTTTTCGAAACACAATTAATAGATGCATCGTTTGCAACTAACCAGTCCATTCCCAGTATAATATCAAAATGAGCTATGTCTAGAGGCATTAGATCTACTAGCAATTCAACATTCTCAATTACAACAACACATGCTCTGTAAATGGATGCAACAAACATAGATCTCCCAAATGGAGTAGATACAGACAACACATAATCAAGGGGCTCTAGTTCTCTATTAATTTTCTCGGCAAACTTAGTAGATATAAACGAATGAGTAGAACCCGAGTCAATCAACACATAGGCATCTTGGGAGCAAATTAGTAACATACCTGACACCACTGCCTCAGCATTCTGAGTGTCTCCTGGCACTAACGCAAATACTCTGCCCTGTCTCATCTGTCCCTTCCTAGCATTGCCCTTCTGAACGGAACCCGAGGTATCCTCTCCTTTCTTGCTGTTATCGACCTTTGTCTTGGGGCAATCTCTCACATAATGGCCCATCTCGCCACATTCATAACAGGCTCCAGACGTTCGTCGACAGATCCCGAAATGTTGTTTCCCACAATCCGAACACATCGGTTTAGCACTCCCTTCCTGCCTTAGGTTACTAGTACTGCCCATGTTCGTTCTCTTCTTGGTGCCCAGCTGTCCTCGGCGATTGTCCTAGTTCTGCCTCTTTCGCTGGTTTTCTCCCGGGCTCTGGTATCGGTTCAAATTAGCTTCGGCCTGAATGGCTTTGTCCAATACTTCGGCATAAGTCGGCATATCGAGCAAGTTGACCCGGTCTTGAATCGGCCCACGAAGCCCACACTCGAACTTCCTGGCCTTCATATATTCATCGTTGGTCATGTGAGGTACAAACCTTACCGATTCAGTAAAAGCGCGGTCATATTCGGCCACTCTTCTGTTGCCTTGCGTCAGAGTATGAAATTCGGTAGCCTTACGGTTTCGAACACTTAGGGGAAAATGCTTCTTGTAGAACAACTCTAAGAATCGGGTCCAGGTCAAATCTGGATTGCTCCCTCTAACCATCATCCACCACCTGCGGGCGTCATCATCTAATGTGAATGCTGCCAACATCACTTTCTGAGCGTCGGTGCTAGGGAAGATCTCGAATAACTTCTCCATTTCCAAAACCCATGCTTCAGCCTTCATCGGCTCTATACCCCCAGAGAACCTCGGTGGTCTCATCTTCTTGAACTCCCTGATCAAAGCTATCGTGCCATCCCCATATAAGGCAGGTTGCGGGGGAACTTGCGGCACTGGCGGAGGTGGAGCTACATTTCGGCCGTTGGTCTGTTCGGCCTGAGTCGACGTAGCACTAGCGAACTGCTGCCTGGTTTGCCTCAACTCGCGGGCCAAACCTTCAACTAATCTTTCCAATCTGTCCATTCTGTCTTCGGGCTGATCCCGGCCGAGCGGTGGTCTACCTCTCCTCATGATGCTAAGAGTATGCAAGGTATGACTCTAGAACAATTAATCAAATAACCACATAGGCAAGTAGCAAATAAGTATATCAAACAATGCACACCTTGTTCGAATAGCAAACACCATGATGCAACCCTAACATCTTTCTAAGGGAAATCCTATGCTCTTTAGGACTTAAAGTGGGTGAATAGCGTATACCGAGGAACTTGTGCTCTGATACCATTCTGTCACGACCCCAAACCGCCCCTAGTAGTTTGGTGCCGTGATGGCCAGTAATCCGTAATTACCGAAGGCCAACTTTTCAAAACTTAACACAATCAGAGTATGGATATAGGGGGCTCACAAATGCGGAAGCGATAAATCAAATACAAGTGGTCCATAAGAGCTGTGCGTAGATCAAGCAATACCAAACATTTCAATTAACTTTACAACTTGAATACAATAAGGTAAAATACATGTTACATCTTGATCAAAAGGCTTCTCGATCCGACATATACAAAATACAGCTAATACAAGTCAAGAAGCATGATTTTCAAGATTTGCCGACGTGCAAAGCAGGGCATCGCCGACGTAAATACAAAAGCAAAGCCCACATAAGTACGAATCCAAAACAAAGCATCCAAAACGATCTAGGCGTCCCCGCCGTCCTGCTCATCACCTACATATATATAGAGGGGTGAGTACAAATACTCAGTGAATGGTACTAATAATAAAGGTTTTGCATGAATATAGCCGAGGTCCTTTAAAACAGAACACATCAAACTTTAGCAAGACGAGGGATGAACCGTATTCATCAATCAAATATTACAAATATCCAAAGATGTTTACTGACATAGGCAAAACAAGGGATGAACCGTATTCATCAGTCCAGAATCATAACATCGGCGAAGCAAGGGATGAACCGTATTCATCATTCAAGTGTCATAACATCGGCGAAGCAAGGGATGAACCGTATTCATCATTCAAGTATCATAACATCGGCGAAGCAAGGGATGAACCGTATTCATCATTCAAGTATCATAACATCGGCGAAGCAAGGGATGAACCGTATTCATCATTCAAGTATTATAAGGCTGTACGATCTGTAATCGTTTGGTCAAAGGTACTGTGAAAGTTTATAGTCCTCCAGCACAAGGGACTTGTGTTACTTAGGCCCGTAGCCCGATTTAACAAGGACCGTATCCTTTTATGCTTAGTACTGCGAAAGTTTAGAGTCCTCCAGCACAAGAGACTTGTGTTACTTAGGCCCGTAGCCCGATTTAACAAGGACCGTATCCTTTTATACTTAGTACTGCGAAAGTTTAGAGTCCTCCAGCACAAGAGACTTGTGTTACTCAGGCCCGTAGCCCGATTTAACAAGGACCGTATTGTAACGCCCTCAAAATAATAACATTAAACTAACTACATTCCTTTATTTCATTGAGTTTCATTACATAAGTATTACATGTTAACATCAAAACAAAATGCCCTACGGGCTTACAGCTTTCCAAGTTAACACTTGGTTTCAACAAAAGAGTACTACTCGTTTACACATTAAGCCCTTGGCTTGAAGTTACATGTAATACATCAAAAGTAAAACAACTACACTATGTCCGCCTCTAGCCTCCCAAGCTATGTCCTTGGAGGTGGCATGCTTCCTGCACCTGAAAATGATATTCCCATATAGGGTGAGCCACAGCCCAGTAGAAATGCACTAAACCAACCATGGACAATGACTAAAACATTAGCAATTGATAGTTGGTCAACACTGATACAATCACATAAATAACATATTTATGTCAACGACTTACAAGTCTCAATTACTTTTCATTTTCCCTTTAACAACAGATAAGCATACTAGCTCTATCATCATTTCCACAGATATGTATAAAAACTATATCTCACATTCAGATAAGCATAAAAACTATATCCACATTCTCAACAGATATGTATAACAACAATATCCTCAGATAAGCATATAAGCTGTATCCACATTCTACAACAGATATGTATATCAACAATATCCACAGATAAGCATACAAGCTGTATCCACACTTCACAAAGATAAGCATATGAGCTCTATCTTCACTTCTCTAGACAAGCATATGAGCTGTGTCTACGGAGTTCATCCCCTATCTCCTCCCAATACCTATCCGGTTTAGAGGTACATCCCCTATCTTCCCCTAAACCGCGGAGTACATCCCCTATCTCCTCCTCTACACATAACGTATATAAACACATTGGTTCTATATACAATCACCCAATACATACAAATAATGTATTCTATCAACCGTCAAGTTCCATGACACATTTCATTGATTAGTTTCAGTTTACCTAATCATCATGCATTGTCTACAACAATCACGACTATCCTCCACCGATAGCCCAAAGCAGTTATTTCTAAAACAGAAAATAAATGCACAAATGGATATTCAATCAACATTTCATTTCTTCATTCTTCTCAATTAATTATCCCAATTAATTAAACAATGTAGTTAGGGCAATTCCCATAATTAACATTTCAACCCTTAGGTCCCATTTTCATCAATGATTCAACAATCATTCCATTCTTTTCATGCCAAACATGCATCTAGGTTTATTATGAATAAAACCCCAACTTTTGTAAAATTACACAAAAGTCCCAAACTTTCACAAAATTACCAAACCAAGCCAAACATCTCAAAATACCAAAATTTAAAGACAAAACCCATAGAGAGGAGTAGGATATCCCTACCTCAAATTCGGAGTCCCAAAGGAGAAGACGACAAACCCCAACGTGCTCCAAAACCCGAGATTTTCAGATTAAAATGAAGCCCTCGACGATCAACAACTTTTTTGTAAAGGCCAAAGGTGAGTAAATCACTCCTACTAGATCAAAACCTAGAGAGAAGGTAGAGTCTAGAGTGAGAGGCTCAACAATGGTGATTTTGGAAAAGTAAGAGAGAAAAGAGAAAGTGAAAAAGTGATTCGAAAAGTCACAATTTCGGGACTTTAACCCAGGTCTCCGCTCGAGCGTAAAACACCCCGCTCGAGCGGCCACTCACAGACTTCCGCTCGAGCGGCCAACCTCCCGCTCGAGCGCAGAATGCACTCGCCCAGCACTTTTGCAGAACCAGACCTCCGCTCGAGCTCCCAACCCTACGCTCGAGCGGCACTCAGACAACCACGCTCGAGCGGCCAATACAACGCTCGAGCGTACAACGCTGCACAGGAAAATACTGAATGGGTGTAATCTCCGCTCGAGCGCCAACACCTCCGCTCGAACGTACAGGCCAAAAATCTGGGCAACTAGTTTTGGTTTCTAAACTCAACCAACCTGAAACAAATCCGCCCAACACATCCTATAACTCAAATACGAAGTAAAAGGATGTAAACAAAATAATAAACAACTACCAACATCCACGGACACATGTCCGGATCACGGTATAACAAGGGTAAACCCGGGATCGCTATAACCTCCCCCCCTTAAAGAATTTCGCCTCCGAAATTAAGCACAAGTTTTCAAAACAAGTTTTCCTTCATTTTAGACAATGTTACAATTTAACATTCAACAATTCGACCCATTACCGGTCATCCCATCCCTTTAACAAGAGACATATCACAATATGTAAACAACATATGTATTTTCAACATGCATTAACATTATGCACTATCTTTCCAATTTCAACAATATATTCAACACATATAGTGTCACATTCAACTTCCATATGAGGCAAGTTCCAAACATACTTCCAATAATCAAAACATTTTCAATGTTTCACAACTTAAGACATATATAAAAGCTCTTAAGTTCAACAAAAAGTAAAATTTAAATACAAGATTACATATCAACAAACAAGTCCGGATATTTCTCACGGACTCCCGACTCACGTTCCCAAGTGGCTTCCTCCACTCCGTGATGTTTCCACAAGACTTTCACCAAAGGAGTTGTAACGCCCTCACAATAAACCCATAATAACCATAACATTAACATGCATTTATAAAAGAAAATGAATCATTTGAGTTATTCATCAGAGTATTCTTATTGAAAGACATCACATGTAACATCCTGCAACATCAAAATAAATGCCCTAAGGGCTTACATCTTTCCAAGCTAACACTTGGACACAAAAAGGATGAGTACTAACTCATTTACAAGTTAAGCCCTAGGCTTGAATGTTTACATGAAATCTCAAAATAACAAAATAAAACATATAACTAAAGACAAGTCTTCAAAATTCCAAACATCAAATCCTTCCAGGCTAAGTCCGTGGAGGTAGCTTATCACCTGAACCTGAAAATGATGTTCCCATAAAGGGTGAGCCACAGCCCAGTAGAAAAATACTAAACCAAATATAAGCATTGAATAAAGCTATAGCATTCAATAGATGGTTAACCAAGATAATCAATTTTATCATTAAACAGTCTCATGACACTAATGTCTAAGACACATTTCACTTTCCATTATTATCAACATGGCTCAGAACCTGGCCAAACTTACAACAGTGAATTGTATATCATATTCACATTACTTCCAATATCAACAAAACAAACGAGACTCATGCTCATATCAAAACACTTCATACTTCCCATTTGATACACATTTTAGTGCTGTATCAATAATCATGTAAAAACACTTCAATATAATAAGCACACATAAAAATGGTGCTAATGGAGTCCATCCCCTATCTCCTCCCAAACAAAAATCCGGTTTAGAGGTCCATCCCCTATCTTCCCCTAAACCGTGGAGTACATCCCCTATCTCCTCCCAAACAATATGCAAATGCAATGCTCAATCAATACACGTATTTTCTGTATCAATGCAATAGTCAAAATTAATGACTTAACCAATGTGATTAGTTTCAGTTATTCCTAATCCACATGCAATGTCTACAACAATCACGACTATTCTCCACCGATAGCCCAAAACAGTTATTTCTAGACTGGAAATAAATATATCAACAATTCAATAGGTGAGTGATTTAAATCATCCAACTACACCATTTAATCAACGAATTCATCAATTTCATGAATTTAACCAAATTCCCCAATTCCCTTAAATTAATTTTACAAATTAATTAATTAATACGACTAGGGTTTTTCCCAAAATTATCTAAGTAACCCCAACATCTTGAAATACCAAAACTTAGAACAAAGCTTATAAAATAGAGTAGGAAATCCCTACCTTGAAGATCACAACTGAAATAGAGAAGATGGAGATGGTGACCCAAAATCCAAAGTGCTCCGAATCCTCTCTTTTTCGGATTAAAAGAAAGATCTCGCGAAGCTCTACCTTTCTTCCAAAAGAACTAGGGTAGAAGACCACAAGGAATAGATCAAATCTTGGAGAGAAGGTAAGAGTAGAGAGAGAAACTCTCAAATGGCGGTTTTTAAAGGTTAAGAAAGAAAAGGTAGGTCAAAAAGTGATCCAAAAAGTGAAATCACGGACTGATATAATCGACTCTACGCTCGAGCGTAGAAAGCCCCGCTCGAGCGTAAGACACAGAATCATGCTCGAGCGTGAAGAAAGCCGCTCGAGCGTCGATTGCACCCTTTCAGAAGTTTTGCAGGCGCTGCACCCGCTCGAGCGTCAAACTCCCCGCTCGAGCGGAGGAGCAAAACAAGGGATCACGCTCGAGCGTAAAAACTACCGCTCGAGCGGAAGAACTGCAGAGCAAAATACTGGGAGATGGAAAATCCCGCTCGAGCGTCAAAAATCCCGCTCGAGCGGAGAAGCAACAACGAAGGGACCGCTCGAGCGTTAAAACTTCCGCTCGAGCGTGAAGGCCAAAATCTGGGCATCACCTATTGGCATCAAAATTCAACCAACCTGTACCAGACCCGTCCAACACAACCTATACTTCAAATACAAAGAGATTAAAGGACAACAACAACCAATAAATAATGACAGGATCTACGGAGCCTAAGTCCGGATACAATAATCTAAAGAGAAAAGACCGGGGTCGCTATAGGAATGGTCTTGCCACGCAGGACCTGATCCCGCCTATCCAAGGCCCGTACCGGTCTCTCCTCATACGAGGCATCCTCATCTACCTCTAAATCAGTCCAATCCAACACATGTGATGGATCTGGCTCATACTTCCGAAGCATACTCACATGAAACACGTCATGCACTCCGGACAACTGCGGTGGTAAGGCTAATCGATAAGCAACCTCACCAATCCTCTCAAGGATCTCAAAAGGACCAATAAACCGAGGGGATAACTTCCCACTCTTCCCAAACCTCATTAGGCCTCGTCTAGGTGATATCTTCAGAAAGACATGATCACCTACCTCAAACGCCAAAGGCCTCCTCCTACGGTCGGCATAACTCTTTTGTCGACTCTGGGTTGTAACAAGCCTCTTACGGATAAGCTCAACTTTCTCCGTCGTCTCCCTAACTAACTCTGGACCCAACAAAGGTGCATCACCCACCTCGGCCCAACACACTGGAGACCTACACGGTCGGCCATACAAGGCCTCAAACGGTGCCATACCGATGCTAGACTGAAAACTGTTGTTGTAGGCAAACTCTACCAATGGCAAGTGCCTCTCCCACGTCCCACTGAAGTCCAGGACACAACCCCGAAGCATATCCTCGAGGATCTGAATAGTACGCTCGGACTGCCCGTCAGTCTGAGGATGATAAGCCGTACTAAAGGTCAACTTAGTGCCCAAGGCACTCTGCAAACTCTGCCACAACCTAGCAGTAAAACGAGGATCTCTATCTGAGACGATCGTCACTGGGACCCCGTGCAATCTCACTACGTCCCGAATATACAGGTCGGCAAGATGATCTACCGAATCTCTCACGCGCATAGGAATAAAGTGCGCCGACTTAGTCAACCGGTCTACAACCACCCAAATAACATCACTACCCCGCTGAGTCCTCGGAAGACCTACAACGAAGTCCATAGTGACATGCTCCCACTTCCACTCGGCAATAGGCAAGGGTTGCAACAAACCCGCTGGCCTCCGATGCTCGGCCTTCACTTGCTGGCAAGTAAGGCATTTCGATACGAAAACAGCCACATCTCTCTTCATACCCCGCCACCAAAACTGGCGACCCAAATCCTGATACATCTTAGTACCTCCCGGATGCACCGCAAGGCGCGAATGATGAAACTCTCGGAGTACTTCCTCTCGGCAAGCCTCCGGTACAAACAAACGGTCTCGGTATCTCACACTCAGGTCGGGATACACCGTCAAACCCTTCTCAACTTTCCCACTGGAGATCTTCTCTCGGAGGGATTCTACCTCAAGGTCACCTCTCTGTGCCTCTAACACTCTAATCACAAGTGTAGGCTGCGCAACAACAGATAACAAGGCCGCAGCCTCGACAGATTCGCCCAGTAGCAAATCAAACTCGCCAAGTGCTCCCAACATCTCCCATTCCCGGATGGCTATACAAGCTACATCACTAATGGTTTTCCTGCTAAGGGCATCGGCCACAACATTGGCCTTTCCCGGATGATAATGCAACTCAAAATCATAATCCTCGATGAACTCCATCCATCTCCTCTGCCTCAAATTCAAGTCTCTCTGTGTAAACAGATACTTCAAACTCTTATGATCCGAGAATACCTCGAACCTCTCACCATAAAGGTAGTGCCTCCAGATTTTCAAGGCAAAGATCACAGCTGCTAACTCTAGGTCGTGTGTGGGGTAATTCTTCTCGTGTATTTTCAACTGACGTGAGCCATAAGCTACCACTTTCCCCTCTTGCATCAACACACAACCCAAACCCTCTCGTGAGGCATCACAATAAACCGCATAACCCAACCCTCTCTCCGGAATAATCAACACCGGAGCGGTGGTCAATCTAACTTTCAACTCTTGAAACGACTTTTCACAAGTCTCACTCCACACAAACTTGACTCCCTTCCGAGTCAGCCTAGTCAACGGTGATGCTAACCTGGAGAAATCTTTCACAAACCGACGGTAATACCCAGCTAATCCCAGAAAACTGCGGATCTCAAACACACTCTTAGGCTGTGCCCAATCTTGCACTGCCTCAACCTTGGATGTATCAACAGACACCCCTTCCCCGGATACCACATGGCCTAAGAATTTGACTTCCCTCAGCCAGAACTCACACTTCCCAAACTTGGCATACAGCCTATGGACTCTAAGTAACTCAAGCACCACTCTCAAGTGTGCCTCGTGCTCCTCCTCAGAAGACGAATAGATAAGGATGTCGTCCACGAAAACAACCACAAATCGGTCTAAGAACTCCCAGAAAATCCGGTTCATCAAGTCCATAAAGACTGCCGGTGCATTGGTAAGCCCGAATGGCATCACCAGAAACTCGTAATGGCCATACCGCGTACGGAATGCCGTCTTAGGAATATCTTCCTCCCTGACCCTCAACTGATGGTAACCCGATCTCAAGTCTATCTTAGAGAAACAACGGGAACCCTTCAATTGGTCAAACAAATCATCTATACGGGGCATAGGATACTTATTCTTAACCGTAGCCCGATTCAACTTCCGATAGTCAATACACAATCTCAAGGCACCATCTTTCTTTTTAACAAAGAGGGCCGGTGCTCCCCACGGTGAAACACTAGGGCGAACAAAGCCCTTATCTAGCAATTCCTGGAGCTGAACTTTCAACTCAACCAACTCTGCTGGAGCAAAACGGTAAGGTGCCATAGAAATCGGCGCCGTACCAGGCACTAAATCGATAGAGAACTCTATCTCTCGGTGAGGTGGCAAACTAACAAGATCTTCGGGAAAAACATCCGAATACTCACAAACCACCCTCGGTAACACAACCTGGGTCTCACCACTCTCACCACTCTCAAAGCTGGCAAGTAGACTACTAAGCTCACTTCGCCCTCGCGAATCATACCCCGGTGGCAAAACACTACCAACCCGGTCTCCCAAGAAATGGAACCACTCCCCGCTCAAGGTACATAACGTGACCCTCTGGCGGTAGCAATCAATAACAGCCCGGTATGACGATAACCAGTCCATACCCAAAATAACATCAAAACCCTTCATGGGCATGACAACAAACGGAAAAGGAAGCCTATAATCGGCGACCTCTATATCACATCCTCTAACACCCTGTTTCAGGATCAACTCACCACCCAAAGGCGATACCACACAAATAGGAGATGCTAACTGTGCTAACTCCAATTCCAAAACAGATGCAAATGCAGCAGATACAAAAGAATGAGATGCACCCGTGTCTATCAACACACTAGCAACCGAGTTGCAAAACAGAAAAGTACCTCTCACTACTGATGGAGCTGGTACTAAATCCTGTGCGGTAACAGCATACACGCGCCCCGTAGGCCCCTGGTCTACCTGCTCACCTCTCGGAGCAAAAGACTGCTGCACAGACTGGGATGACGAAGCTCCCGGATTGGCCCTCGAGGCCTGCACAGACTGAGCTGGCTGAAAACCCTGCGTCTGCCTAGAACCAGACGCTCCCGAAGTGGCACTCAACTGTGGGCAAAACCTCTTCATGTGCCCAGGTTGTCCACACTGATAACAAGTCAAGAGCTGCCCACTGCCCAAACTCTGACTCTGCGGTCTAGCTGAAGAAGAAGCAGCTTTCTGACCCCCACCCTTCTGCGGGCAAACAGAAACCTTGTGACCCAGCTGGCCACACTTGTAACAAGTGAATTCCCCCTGACTGCCCCCAAGCCTCCACTCGGCACTGGAAAGGTCGATCTAGAGACTGCGCCCTGAGACTGCTGAGGGTTATAACCCTTCTGTCTCCTGCCATCACCCTGACTATCCTGGCTCCTCTTGGAGCCTCTCTGACCCTCATCCTCCTCCTGCATCATAAGCTCCATATGAGCTGCAACATCCACTAGGTGTCTATACTCTCGAATATAAGACCCACCAATTCTCAACTTGAGGCCCCGCCTCAACTTCCGCTCAAACTCATAGCAACGGCGTTCCTCAGACGCCACCAGTTCAGGTGCAAACCTAGACAGACTGGTAAAAGTAGCCTCAAACTCGGCCACTGACAAGCCCTGCTGATTAAGCCGGCTAAACTGATCCCTCAGCTTCTCCCTAGCTACTGCTGATAAAAACCTCTCCTGAAAAGCATTCACAAACGCCTCCCAAGTACCACCAACACGAGCTTTCTCGTACTTCCACCATTGACCCGCATCTCCCTTCAGTTGGAAGGATGCCAAGGTCACTTTCAGTGCTCCGTCCTCGATGCCAAGCATCTCAAACGTCTTCGTTGTCTGTTCGAGCCATTCATCTGCCTTAAGCGGCTCTTTAGGATCCCCGATAAACTCGTCCGGATTACACCGGAAAAACTCCCTCTTCAAGAAGGAAGGCCCTGTCTCAGCTGCCTGATTCCCAGCTCTAAGAATACCCAAGGCTCCTGCTATCTCTCTGGCCAAGGCACCCATAGCCTGCTGACCTACTGGTTCGGCCACATTGGCCTGCCCAACTCCCTCCTGCACTGCCGGAATCTCACCCTGTAACGGTACTTCCTGCCTTGCAGGTCTACCACGCCTAGCACCTCTTCCTCGTCCTGACATCCTAATAAAGGCAACACAGAACGTTAGCACATTCATAAATGTGCCGAAACTAAACACTCACGTCCTAATGCATGGACAACTGTAATTCACTCCACATAAGCACATAAACACATAAGCACTTACGAATTTCATTTCCGGATAATAATAGTCCCGAGGCGTTACTAGAGTTCCGGTTAGAAACAGCATTGATCAAGTGCTTTTCCAACAAGACTCCCAGAAACTCAAGGATCCAATCAATATCCCAGAAATTAAATCCCATACCCACATAGTCACATAAACATGTTATCAATTAAGCACATAGCATATGATACTACATCTAAGTCTCTATCAAGCGAGACAAACCCATTGTGATACTAATCACTTCCCACGTACCCAAAGTATTCGAACCCGGTACGCTCTGATACCAAGTTGTAACGCCCTCAAAATAATAACATTAAACTAACCACATTCCTTTATTTCATTGAGTTTCATTACATAAGTATTACATGTTAACATCAAAACAAAATGCCCTACGGGCTTACAGCTTTCCAAGTTAACACTTGGTTTCAACAAAAGAGTACTACTCGTTTACACATTAAGCCCTTGGCTTGAAGTTACATGTAATACATCAAAAGTAAAACAACTACACTATGTCCGCCTCTAGCCTCCCAAGCTATGTCCTTGGAGGTGGCATGCTTCCTGCACCTGAAAATGATATTCCCATATAGGGTGAGCCACAGCCCAGTAGAAATGCACTAAACCAACCATGGACAATTACTAAAACATTAGCAATTGATAGTTGGTCAACACTGATACAATCACATAAATAACATATTTATGTCAACGACTTACAAGTCTCAATTACTTTTCATTTTCCCTTTAACAACAGATAAGCATACTAGCTCTATCATCATTTCCACAGATATGTATAAAAACTATATCTCACATTCAGATAAGCATAAAAACTATATCCACATTCTCAACAGATATGTATAACAACAATATCCTCAGATAAGCATATAAGCTGTATCCACATTCTACAACAGATATGTATATCAACAATATCCACAGATAAGCATACAAGCTGTATCCACACTTCACAAAGATAAGCATATGAGCTCTATCTTCACTTCTCTAGACAAGCATATGAGCTGTGTCTACGGAGTTCATCCCCTATCTCCTCCCAATACCTATCCGGTTTAGAGGTACATCCCCTATCTTCCCCTAAACCGCGGAGTACATCCCCTATCTCCTCCTCTACACATAACGTATATAAACACATTGGTTCTATATACAATCACCCAATACATACAAATAATGTATTCTATCAACCGTCAAGTTCCATGACACATTTCATTGATTAGTTTCAGTTTACCTAATCATCATGCATTGTCTACAACAATCACGACTATCCTCCACCGATAGCCCAAAGCAGTTATTTCTAAAACAGAAAATAAATGCACAAATGGATATTCAATCAACATTTCATTTCTTCATTCTTCTCAATTAATTATCCCAATTAATTAAACAATGTAGTTAGGGCAATTCCCATAATTAACATTTCAACCCTTAGGTCCCATTTTCATCAATGATTCAACAATCATTCCATTCTTTTCATGCCAAACATGCATCTAGGTTTATTATGAATAAAACCAACTTTTGTAAAATTACACAAAAGTCCCAAACTTTCACAAAATTACCAAACCAAGCCAAACATCTCAAAATACCAAAATTTAAAGACAAAACCCATAGAGAGGAGTAGGATATCCCTACCTCAAATTCGGAGTCCCAAAGGAGAAGACGACAAAACCCAACGTGCTCCAAAACCCGAGATTTTCAGATTAAAATGAAGCCCTCGACGATCAACAACTTTTTTGTAAAGGCCAAAGGTGAGTAAATCACTCCTACTAGATCAAAACCTAGAGAGAAGGTAGAGTCTAGAGTGAGAGGCTCAACAATGGTGATTTTGGAAAAGTAAGAGAGAGAAGAGAAAGTGAAAAAGTGATTCGAAAAGTCACAATTTCGGGACTTTAACCCAGGTCTCCGCTCGAGCGTAAAACACCCCGCTCGAGCGGCCACTCACAGACTTCCGCTCGAGCGGCCAACCTCCCGCTCGAGCGCAGAATGCACTCGCCCAGCACTTTTGCAGAACCAGACCTCCGCTCGAGCTCCCAACCCTACGCTCGAGCGGCACTCAGACAACCCCGCTCGAGCGGCCAATACCACGCTCGAGCGTACAACGCTGCACAGGAAAATACTGAATGGGTGTAATCTCCGCTCGAGCGCCAACACCTCTGCTCGAGCGTACAGGCCAAAAATCTGGGCAACTAGTTTTGGTTTCTAAACTCAACCAACCTGAAACAAATCCGCCCAACACATCCTATAACTCAAATACGAAGTAAAAGGATGTAAACAAAATAATAAACAACTACCAATATCCACGGACACATGTCCGGATCACGGTATAACAAGGGTAAACCCGGGATCGCTATACGTATCCTTTTATACTTAGTACTGCGAAAGTTTAGAGTCCTCCAGCACAAGGGACTTGTGTTACTTAGGCCCGTAGCCCGATTTAACAAGGAGTATACTTGACTCATCAAACAAGAGCTATCTATTCATGCTAAAAAAATACTTTTGTCAAAACAAGCAAGCAAGATTTATCAAAACAAGTATAACATAGCTTTATCAATAATACCACTCACCTAGTTCTTCAGGTGTAGACTCAAAGCAAATATCAAGGACCTACAATCACATGGGAAGTCACATTCTCAAAGCAAGCTCTATATATATGCAAATGATCTCGGCATTCTTGCCAGATCCAAGTTAAAGACAAAGCAAAACAAGCTGGAAGCTTAATCACTGCTCCCGTTTCATGAAAACACACTGGGTACCGTCCAGGACTATGCCGAGGTCCCGCTAAACAAAGTCAGGAAAAACCTGGGTTTTCCTTTGAAAAATATGAAGAACATGATCATTTGAAAGATGGATGCAAGCTCACAACGTGTTACAAAAATCTGAGTTTTCATGCCAAGAGTTCAAAATATGGACCTGGGTACCCATTCAAGAAAGTTATGCAAGAATAAACACAAAAACATGATTTTCATTCCAAACTTTTCGATCAAAATGAGACTTTCTTCAAGAACACATGGAGAACCATTTTCTTTTTCCAAAACCAACTTTAAAACGATGCATGACATGCAAAACAGATCCGATCATGCAATGCAGCTAAATATTCAGCAAGAACAACCAAAGGAGATCAAGATTCTAACCTCAAAACTCGGGTCCAACGGTTCAAACCACGAAGATCAAGCTTGGGAGACTTACTCTCACTCAAGAACTTCTCTAGAGTTTCTCTCTCTAAAACAAAGATTTGAGACCAAAAATGATTTGTTTCAAGGTCTGCCGGCTGCCTTAACAATCAGCTCGGACACGTGGCGTTATCGGGTTGGTTCAGCTCAAAAAGGTGACTGATAGACAAGACAAGTCTCTGACAAGGCGTATGCAGCAAGCTCGGGTAAGACACATCGGCAATAAGATGACATCGACTCAAATCGAGGATCCAGCAACAGGATAACAAAACATCGGCTAGGGAGGGCGACACTTGACTAAGCTGTGCCACACCTTGGCCGGGGTGTGCCACATCTCGGCCTAGGCCATACCTGCCTGCGGACAAGGTTCAAGTGCTAAACATCTCGGCAATGAATGCCCGATGTGAAGATGGGGTTGAACAAGATCTCAAAATAGTTCCAAGTACAAGGTTCAAAGGCGGATTAAGCTCAAGATGACCTCGGCTACGCACACACCGAACAAGGGACAAGATCACGCAAGTAATACTAACAAAACAAGGCAACAATTCCTTCCAATTAACATAATAAAGCAAGACCGTGCAAGAATGTATGCAAGCATGACAAGAGTAAGGTGAGGGTTGTTACATAACAATTGAAAAATTCTTACAAATTAAATTTCAAACAAATAGTCATGCGAATGTATGGACAGTTCTTTTATCTCAACGGAAAAGACTATTGTTAAGTATTGCGAAAAATGAATAGAAAGAGAAGAATGGATATAAATAAAGAAAAATGATTGAGTAGACAATCAAAATGATTCGTGGTGGGCTCCTACAGGCCCAAAAACAAGCTTCAATCTGATCTCGGACTGGAAAAAAGCCTAGTCATTAAAAAAAGTAAAAAACATAGCAAACTCTTCACACTATTATAATAGTAGCAGATAGATAAATTAGGTGAGAAATTATGAGAAATAAATTACTTTTGTTTTGAAACTTTGATTTCTCATTTAAAAGTGAAGAGTTTTAATGAAAATTACCTTATTATATATATATATATATATATATATTTTAGAACATGAGAAATAATATATTAATAAAACAACAAGAGTATATAAATAACACCCCAAAGGGTCATTCCACCCAAACAACAAAAGTAAAATCTGTTATACTTGGTAAATTATGTGTCCATCTTTTGTGATTTACCTATTAAATATGAAAGTTGGTGAATCTACTAATTATTAATGTATAGACCCTGAATATTAGAAGAAAATCTGTTATCCTCGGAAAATTATTTCTCCATCTTAGAAAATAAAACTCTTTTTAGGAACATTATTAAATACGTTAACATTATTAGTTAATTAAATGGGCCATATATTAAATTTAAAAAAAAAATAAAAAAAAAAATGAAAAACTATAACTTCGACTACCCACACCATTGTGGGCTAGGGTCATAAATATGGGCATTTTCAACACTGCCCTATGTTGATATGGAACTTGGAATTTGAATTAGTTTATGATTTTCATTATCAGTTGACAATGTTAAAGTCATTTTATCTATTTTTAATTTTTACAGATAGTTTTCAAAAATAAAAAAACTACTATGGTGTTTGGATTCTTTTTTTTTTCTTTTTTTTTGTCAAAAAAAAAATCAGAATATATTAGTGTACAAGTAAGGATTGAAAAATTCTTACAATTTAAATTTCAAACAAATAGTCATGCGAATGTGTTGACAGTTCTTTTGTCTCAACGGAAAAGACTATTGTTAAGTATAGCGAAAAATGAATAGAAAAAGAAGAATGGAAATAAATAAAGAAAAATGATTGAGTAAACAATCAAAATGATTCGTGGTGGGCTCCCACGGGCCTAAAAATAAGCTTCAAGAATGGAAATAAATAAAGAAATAAATTATGTGTCCATCTTTTGTGATTTCCTTATTAAATATGAAAGTTGGTGAATCTACTAAAAATTAATGTATAGACCCAGAATATTAGAAGAAAATCTGTTATCCTCAGAAAATTATTTCTCCATCTTAGAAAATTAAACTCTTCTTAGGAACATTATTAAATACGTTAACATTATTAGTCAATTAAATGGGCCATATATCAAATTTAAAAAAAAAAAAAAAAAAAAAAAAAAACTATAACTTCGACTACCCACACCATTGTGGGCTAGAGTCATAAATATGGGCATTTTCAACACTCCCCTATGTTGATATGGAACTTGGAATTTGAATTAGTTTATGATTTTCATTATCAGTTGATAAGGTTAGAGTTGTTTTTATCTATTTTTAATTTTTATCGATAGTTTTCCAAAATAAAACAACTACTATGCTGTTTGGCGTCTTTTTTTTTTCTTTTTTTTTTGTCAAAAAAAAATCTGAAAACATTATTGTACAAGTAACAATTAAAAAATTCTTACAAATTAAATTTCAAACAAATAGTCATGCGAATGTATGGACAGTTCTTTTGTCTCAACGGAAAAGACTATTGTTAAGTATTGCGAAAAATGAATAGAAAAAGAAGAATGGAAATAAATAAAGAAAAAAGATTGAGTAAACAATCAAAATGATTCGTGATGGGCTCCTACGGGCCCAAAAACAAGCTTCAATCTTATCTCGGACTGGAAAAAAGCCTAGCCATTAAAAAAAGTAAAAAACATAGCAAACTCTTCACACTATTATAATAGTAGCAAATAGATAAATTAGGTGAGAAATTATGAGAAATAAATTACTTTTATTTTGAAACTTTGATTTCTCATTTAAAAGTGATTAGGGTTAATGAATATAACCTTATTATATACATATATATATATATATATATATATATATATATTAGAACATGAGAAATAATATATTAATAAAACAGCAAGAGTATATAAATAAGACCGCAAAGGGTCATTCCACCCAAACAATAAAAGTAAAATCTGTTATACTTGGTAAATTATGTGTCCATCTTTTGTGATTTCCCTATTAAATATGAAAGTTGTTGAATCTACTAATAATTAATGTATAGACCCCAAATATTAGAAGAAAATCTGTTATCCTCGGAAAATTATTTCTCCATCTTAGAAAAATAAACTCTTTTTAGGAACATTATTAAATACGTTAACATTATTAGTCAATTAAATGGGCCATATATCAAATTTAAAAAAGAAAAATAAAAAAAATGAAAAACTATAACTTCGACTACCCACAGCATTTTGGGCAAGAGTCATAAATATGGGCATTTTCAACACTGCCCTATGTTGATATGGAACTTGGAATTTGCATTAGTTTATGATTTTCATTATCAGTTGACAATGTTAAAGTTATTTTATTTATTTTTAATTTTTATAGATAGTTTTCAAAAATAAAAAAACTACTATGGTGTTTGGCTTCTTTTTTTTTTTTTCTTTTTTTTTTGTCAAAAAAAAATCAGAATATATTAGTGTACAAGTAAGGATTGAAAAATTCTTACAATTTAAATTTCAAACAAATAGTCATGCGAATGTGTTGACGGTTCTTTTGTCTCAATGGAAAAGATTATTGTTAAGTATAGCGAAAAATGGATAGAAAAAGAAGAATGGAAATAAATAAAGAAAAATGATTGAGTAAACAATCAAAATGATTCGTGGTTGTAACGCCCTCAAAATAATAACATTAAACCCATCAGATAAGACAAGCATTTACATATAAACTAACCACATTCCTTTCATTCATTAGAATTCCAAGACATAAGTATTACATGATAACCTCATAACAAAATGCCCTACGGGCTTACAGCTTTCCAAGTTAACACTTGGTTACAACAAAGAGTTCTAACTCGTTTACACATTAAGCCCTTGGCTTGAAATTACATGTAATACATCAAAAGTAAAACGACAAAACTATGCCCGCCACTAGCCTCCCAGCTATGTCCTTGGAGGTGGCATGTTTCCTGTACCTGAAAATGATATTCCCATATAGGGTGAGCCACAGCCCAGTAGAAATACACTAAACCAACCATGGACAATGACTAAAACATTAGCAATTGATAGTTGGTCAACACTGATACAATCACATAAATTACATATTTATGTCAACGACTTACAAGTCCCAATTACTTTTCATTTTCCCTTTTTCAACAGATAAGCATGCTAGCTCTATCATCATTTCCACAGATATGTATAAAACCTATATCTCACATTCAGATAAGCATAAAAGCTATATCCACATTCTCAACAGATATGTATATCAACAATATCCACAGATAAGCATACAAGCTGTATCCACACTCTACAACAGATATGTATATCAACAATATCCACAGATAAGCATACAAGCTGTATCCACACTTCACAAAGATAAGCATATGAGCTCTATCTTCACTTCTCTAGACAAGCATATGAGCTGTGTCTACGGAGTTCATCCCCTATCTCCTCCCAATACCTATCCGGTTTAGAGGTACATCCCCTATCTTCCCCTAAACCGCGGAGTACATCCCCTATCTCCTCCTCTACACATAACGTATATAAACACATTGGTTCTATATACAATCACACAATACACACAATTAATGTATACTATCAACCGTCAAGTTCCATGACACATTCCATTGATTAGTTTCCGTTTACCTAATCATCATGCATTGTCTACAACAATCTCGACTATCCTCCACCGATAGCCCAAAGCAGTTATTTCTAAAACAGAAAATAAATGCACAAATGGATATTGAATCAACATTTCATTTCCTTATTTCTCACCAATTAATTATCCCAATTTATTAAACAATGTAATTAGGCCATTATCCATAATTACCATTTCAACCCTTAGGTCCCATTTTCATCAATGATTCAACAATCATTCCATTTTTTTCTATGCCAAACATGCATCTAGATTTATTATGAATAAAACCCCAACTTTTGTAAAATTACACAAAAAGCCCAAACTTTCACAAAATTACCAAACCAAGCCCAACATCTCAAAATACCAAAATTTAAAGACAAAACCCATAGAGAGGAGTAGGTTATCCCTACCTCAAATTCGGAGTCCCAAAGGAGAAGACGACAAAACCCAACGTGCTCCAAAACCCGAGATTTTTAGATTAAAATGAAGCCCTCGACGATCAACAACTTTTTTTGTAAAGGCCAAAGGTGAGTAAATCACTCCTACTAGATCAAAACCTAGAGAGAAGGTAGAGTCTAGAGTGAGAGGCTCAACAATGGTGATTTTGGAAAAGTAAGAGAGAGAAGAGAAAGTGAAAAAGTGATTTGAAAAGTCACAATTTCGGGACTTTAACCCAGGTCTCCGCTCGAGCGTAAAACACCCCGCTCGAGCGGCCACTCACAGACGTCCGCTCGAGCGGCCAACCTCCCGCTCGAGCGCAGAATGCACTCGCCCAGCACTTTTGCAGAACCAGGCCTCCGCTCGAGCTCCCAACCCTACGCTCGAGCTCACAACACTGCACAACAAGATACTGGATGGATGTATTCCCCGCTCGAGCGCCAACACCTCCGCTCGAGCGGACAGGCCAAAAATCTGGGCAACTAGTTTTGGTTTCTAAACTCAACCAACCTGTAACAAATCCGCCCAACACATCCTATAACTCAAATACAACGTAAGAAAGGATGTAAACAAGATAATAAACAACTACCAACATCCACGGACACATGTCCGGATCACGGTATAACAAGGGTAAACCCGGGATCGCTATAACCTTCCCCCCTTAAAGAATTTCGCCCCCGAAATTAAGCACAAGTTTTCAAAAACAAGTTTTTCTCCAATTTAGACAATGTTACACTTGAACATTCAACAATTCGACCCATTACTGGTCATCCCATCCCTTTAACAAGAGACATATCACAATGTGTAAACAACATATGTATTTTCAACATGCATCAACATTATGCACTAACTTTCCAATTTCAACAATATATTCAACAGATATAATGTTATATTCAACTTCCATATGAGGCAAGCTCCCAAAACATATTTCCAATAACCAAAACATTTTCAATGTTTTACAACTTAAGACATATATAAAAGCTCTTAAGTTCAACAAACGGAAAATTTAAATATAAGATTACATATCAACAAACAAGTCCGGATATTTCTCTCGGACTTCCAACTCACGTTCCCAAGTGGCTTCCTCCACTCCGTGATGTTTCCACAAGACTTTCACCAAAGGAATGGTCTTGCCACGCAGGACCTGATCCCGCCTATCCAAGACCCGAACCGGTCTCTCCTCATACGAGGCATCCTCATCTACCTCTAAATCAGTCCAATCCAGCACATGTGATGGATCTGGCTCATACTTCCGAAGCATACTCACATGAAACACGTCATGCACCCCGGACAACTGCGGTGGTAAGGCCAATCGATAAGCAACCTCACCAATCCTCTCAAGGATCTCAAAAGGACCAATAAACCGAGGGGATAACTTCCCACTCTTCCCAAACCTCATCAGGCCTCGCCTAGGTGATATCTTCAGAAAGACATGATCACCTACCTCAAACGCCAAAGGCCTCCTCCTACGGTCGGCATAACTCTTTTGTCGACTCTGGGCTGTAACAAGCCTCCTACGGATAAGCTCGACTTTCTCCGTCGTCTCCCTAACCAACTCCGGACCCAACAAAGGTGCATCACCCACCTCAGCCCAACAAACTGGAGACCTACACGGTCGGCCATACAAGGCCTCAAACGGTGCCATACCGATGCTAGACTGAAAACTGTTGTTGTAGGCAAACTCTACCAATGGCAAGTGCCTCTCCCACGTCCCACTGAAATCCAGGACACAACCCCGAAGCATATCCTCGAGGATCTGAATAGTACGCTCGGACTGCCCATCAGTCTGAGGATGATAAGCCGTACTAAAGGTCAACTTAGTGCCCAAGGCACTCTGCAAACTCTGCCACAACCTAGCAGTAAAACGAGGATCTCTATCTGAGACGATCGTCACTGGGACCCCGTGCAATCTCACTACGTCCCGAATGTACAAATCGGCAAGATGATTCACCGAATCTCTCACGCGCATAGGAATAAAGTGCGCCGACTTAGTCAACCGGTCTACAACCACCCAAATAGCATCACTACCCCGCTGAGTCCTCGGAAGACCTACAACGAAGTCCATAGTGACATGCTCCCACTTCCACTCGGCAATAGGCAAGGGTTGCAACAAACCCGCTGGCCTCTGATGCTCGGCCTTCACTTGCTGGCAAGTAAGGCACTTCGATACGAAAACAGCCACATCTCTTTTCATACCCCGCCACCAAAACTGGCGACCCAAATCCTGATACATCTTAGTACCTCCCGGATGCACCGCAAGGCGTGAATGGTGAAACTCTCGGAGTACTTCCTCTCGGCAAGACTCCGGTACAAACAAACGGTCTCGGTATCTCACACTCAGGTCGGGATATACCGTCAAACCCTTCTCAACTTTCCCACTGGAGATCTTTTCTCGGAGGGATTCTACCTCAAGGTCACCTCTCTGTGCCTCTAACACTCTAGTCACAAATGTAGGCTGCGTAACAACAGAAAACAAGGCCGCAGCCTCAACAGATTCGCCCAGTAGCAAATCAAACTCGCCAAGTGCTCCCAACATCACCCATTCCCGGATGGCTATACTAGCAACATCACTAATGGTCTTCCTACTAAGGGCATCGGCCACAACATTGGCCTTTCCCGGATGATAATGCAACTCAAAATCATAATCCTCGATGAACTCCATCCATCTCCTCTGCCTCAGATTCAAGTCTCTCTGTGTAAACAGATACTTCAAACTCTTGTGATCCGAGAATACCTCGAACCTCTCACCATAAAGGTAGTGCCTCCAGATTTTCAAGGCAAAGATCACAGCTGCTAACTCTAGGTCGTGTGTGGGGTAATTCTTCTCGTGTATTTTCAACTGACGTGAACCATAAGCTACCACTTTCCCCTCTTGCATCAACACACAACCCAAACCCTCTCGTGAAGCATCACAATAAACCGCATAACCCAACCCTCTCTCCGGAATAATCAACACCGGAGCGGTGGTCAATCTAACTTTCAGCTCTTGGAACGACTTTTCACAAGTCTCACTCCACACAAACTTGACTCCCTTCCGAGTCAGTCTAGTCAACGGTGACGCTAACCTGGAGAAATCTTTTACAAACCGACGGTAATACCCAGCTAATCCCAGAAAACTGCGGATCTCAAACACACTCTTAGGCTGTGCCCAATCTTGCACTGCCTCAACCTTGGATGTATCAACAGACACCCCTTCCCCAGATACCACGTGGCCTAAGAATTTGACTTCCCCTAGCCAGAACTCACACTTCCCAAACTTGGCATACAGCCTATGGGCTCTAAGTAACTCAAGCACCACTCTCAAGTGTGCCTCGTGCTCCTCCTCAGAAGACGAATAGATAAGGATGTCGTCCACAAAGACAACCACAAATCGATCTAAGAACTCCCGGAAAATCCGGTTCATCAAGTCCATAAAGACTGCCGGTGCATTGGTAAGTCCGAATGGCATCACTAGAAACTCATAATGGCCATACCGCGTACGGAATGCCGTCTTAGGAATATCTTCCTCCCTGACCCTCAACTGATGGTAACCCGATCTCAAGTCTATCTTAGAGAAACAACGGGAACCCTTCAACTGGTCAAACAAATCATCTATACGGGGCATAGGGTACTTATTTTTAACCGTGGCCCGATTCAACTTCCGGTAGTCTATACACAATCTCAAGGCACCATCTTTCTTTTTAACAAAGAGGGCCGATGCTCCCCACGGCGAAACACTAGGGCGAACAAAGCCCTTATCGAGCAATTCCTGGAGCTGAACTTTCAACTCAACCAACTCTGCTGGAGCAAAACGGTAAGGTGCCATAGAAATCGGCGCCGTACCAGGCACTAAATCAATAGAGAACTCTATCTCTCGGTGAGGTGGCAAACTAACAAGATCTTCGGGAAAGACATCCGAATACTCACAAACCACCCTCGGTAATACATGCTGGGTCTCACCACTCTCACCACTCTCAAAGCTAGCAAGTAGACTACTAAGCTCACTTCGCCCTCGCGAATCATACCCCGGTGGCAAAACACTACCAACCCGGTCTCCCAAGAAATGGAACCACTCCCCGCTCAAGGTACACAATGTAACCCTCTGGCGGTAGCAATCAATAACAGCCCGGTATGACGATAGCCAGTCCATACCCAAAATAACATCAAAACCCTTCATGGGCATGACAACAAACGGAAAAGGAAGCCTATAATCGGCGACCTCAATATCACATCCTCTAACACCCTGTTTTAGGATCAACTCACCACCCAAAGGCGATACCACACAAATAGGAGATGCTAACTGTGCTAACTCCAATTCCAAAACAGATGCAAATGCAGCAGATACAAAAGAATGAGATGCACCCGTGTCTATCAACACATTAGCAACTAAGTTGCAAAACAGAAAAGTACCTCTCACTACTGATGGAGCCGGTACTAAATCCTGCGCGGTAACAGCATACACGCGCCCCGTAGGCCCCTGGTCTACCTGCTCACCTCTCGGAGCAAAAGACTGCTGCACAGACTGGGATGACAAAGCTCCCGGATTGGCCCTCGAGGCCTGCACAGACTGAGCTGGCTGAAAACCCTGCGTCTGCCTAGAACCAGACGCTCCCGAAGTGGCACTCAACTGTGGGCAAAACCTCTTCATGTGCCCAGGTTGTCCACACTGATAACAAGTCAGGAGCTGCCCCCTGCCCAAACTCTGACTCTGCGGTCTAGCTGAAGAAGAAGCAGCTTTCTGACCCCCACCCTTCTGCGGGCAAACAGATACCTTGTGACCCAGCTGGCCACACTTGTAACAGGTGAAATCCCCCTGACCACCTCTCCCGGAGCCTGCACTCGGCACTGGGAAGGTCGATCTAGCAACACCACTCTGTGACTGCTGAGGGTTAGAACCCCTCTGCCTCCTACCATCACTCTGACTATCCTGGCTCCTCTTGGAGCCTCTCTGACCCTCATCCTCCTCCTGCATCATAAGCTCCATATGAGCTGCAGCGTCCACTAGGTGTCTATACTCTCGAATATAAGACCCACCAATTCTCAACTTGAGGCCCCGCCTCAACTTCCGCTCAAACTCATAGCAACGGCGTTCCTCAGACGCCACCAGTTCAGGTGCAAACCTAGACAGACTGGTAAAAGTAGCCTCAAACTCGGCCACTGACAAGCCCTGCTGATTAAGCCGGCTAAACTGATCCCTCAGCTTCTCCCTAGCTACTGCAGACAAAAACCTCTCCTGAAAAGCATTTACAAACGCCTCCCAAGTACCACCAACACGAGCTTTCTCGTACATCCACCATTGACCCGCGTCTCCCTTCAGTTGGAAGGATGCCAAGGTCACTTTCAGTGCTCCGTCCTCGATGCCAAGCATCTCAAACGTCTTCGTTGTCTGTTCGAGCCATTCATCTGCCTTAAGCGGCTCTTTAGGATCCCCGATAAACTCGTCCGGATTACACCGGAAGAACTCCCTCTTCAAGAAAGAAGGCCCTGCCTCAGCTGCCTGATTCCCAGCTCTAAGAATACCCAAAGCTCCTACTATCTCTCTGGCCAAGGCACCCATAGCCTGCTGACCCACTGGCTCGGCCACATTGGCCTGCCCAACTCCCTCCTGCACTGCCGGAATCTCACCCTGTAACGGTACTTCCTGCCTCGCAGGTCTACCACGCCTAGCACCTCTTCCTCGTCCTGACATCCTAATAAAGGCAACACAGAACGTTAGCACATTCCTAAGTGTGCCGAAACTAAACACTCACGTCCTAATGCATGGACAACTGTAATTCACTCCACATAAGCACATAAACACAAAAGCACTTACGAACTTCCTTTCCGGATAATGATAGTCCCGAGGCGTTACTAGAGTTCCGGTTAGAAACAGCGTTGATCAAGTGCTTTTCCAACAAGACTCCCAGAAACTCAAGGATCCAATCAACATCCTAGAAATTAAATCCCATACCCACATAGTCACATAAGCATGTTATCAAATAAACACATAGCATATGGTACTACATCTACGTCTCTATCAAGCGAGACAAACCCATTGTGATCCTAATCACTTCCCACGTACCCAAAGTATTCGAACCCGGTACGCTCTGATACCAAGTTGTAACGCCCTCAAAATAATAACATTAAACCCATCAGATAAGACAAGCATTTACATATAAACTAACCACATTCCTTTCATTCATTAGAATTCCAAGACATAAGTATTACATGATAACCTCATAACAAAATGCCTTACGGGCTTACAGCTTTCCAAGTTAACACTTGGTTACAACAAAGAGTTCTAACTCGTTTACACATTAAGCCCTTGGCTTGAAATTACATGTAATACATCAAAAGTAAAACGACAAAACTATGCCCGCCACTAGCCTCCCAGCTATGTCCTTGGAGGTGGCATGCTTCCTGTACCTGAAAATGATATTCCCATATAGGGTGAGCCACAGCCCAGTAGAAATACACTAAACCAACCATGGACAATGACTAAAACATTAGCAATTGATAGTTGGTCAACACTGATACAATCACATAAATTACATATTTATGTCAACGACTTACAAGTCCCAATTAGTTTTCATTTTCCCTTTTTCAACAGATAAGCATGCTAGCTCTATCATCATTTCCACAGATATGTATAAAACCTATATCTCACATTCAGATAAGCATAAAAGCTATATCCACATTCTCAACAGATATGTATATCAACAATATCCACAGATAAGCATACAAGCTGTATCCACACTCTACAACAGATATGTATATCAACAATATCCACAGATAAGCATACAAGCTGTATCCACACTTCACAAAGATAAGCATATGAGCTCTATCTTCACTTCTCTAGACAAGCATATGAGCTGTGTCTACGGAGTTCATCCCCTATCTCCTCCCAATACCTATCCGGTTTAGAGGTACATCCCCTATCTTCCCCTAAACCGCGGAGTACATCCCCTATCTCCTCCTCTACACATAACGTATATAAACACATTGGTTCTATATACAATCACACAATACACACAATTAATGTATACTATCAACCGTCAAGTTCCATGACACATTCCATTGATTAGTTTCCGTTTACCTAATCATCATGCATTGTCTACAACAATCTCGACTATCCTCCACCGATAGCCCAAAGCAGTTATTTCTAAAACAGAAAATAAATGCACAAATGGATATTCAATCAACATTTCATTTCCTCATTTCTCACCAATTAATTATCCCAATTTATTAAACAATGTAATTAGGCCATTATCCATAATTACCATTTCAACCCTTAGGTCCCATTTTCATCAATGATTCAACAATCATTCCATTTTTTTCTATGCCAAACATGCATCTAGATTTATTATGAATAAAACCCCAACTTTTGTAAAATTACACAAAAAGCCCAAACTTTCACAAAATTACCAAACCAAGCCCAACATCTCAAAATACCAAAATTTAAAGACAAAACCCATAGAGAGGAGTAGGTTATCCCTACCTCAAATTCGGAGTCCCAAAGGAGAAGACGACAAAACCCAACGTGCTCCAAAACCCGAGATTTTTAGATTAAAATGAAGCCCTCGACGATCAACAACTTTTTTTGTAAAGGCCAAAGGTGAGTAAATCACTCCTACTAGATCAAAACCTAGAGAGAAGGTAGAGTCTAGAGTGAGAGGCTCAACAATGGTGATTTTGGAAAAGTAAGAGAGAGAAGAGAAAGTGAAAAAGTGATTTGAAAAGTCACAATTTTGGGACTTTAACCCAGGTCTCCGCTCGAGCGTAAAACACCCCGCTCGAGCGGCCACTCACAGACGTCCGCTCGAGCGGCCAACCTCCCGCTCGAGCGCAGAATGCACTCGCCCAGCACTTTTGCAGAACCAGGCCTCCGCTCGAGCTCCCAACCCTACGCTCGAGCTCACAACACTGCACAACAAGATACTGGATGGATGTATTCCCCGCTCGAGCGCCAACACCTCCGCTCGAGCGGACAGGCCAAAAATCTGGGCAACTAGTTTTGGTTTCTAAACTCAACCAACCTGTAACAAATCCGCCCAACACATCCTATAACTCAAATACAACGTAAGAAAGGATGTAAACAAGATAATAAACAACTACCAACATCCACGGACACATGTCCGGATCACGGTATAACAAGGGTAAACCCGGGATCGCTATAGTGGTGGGCTCCCACGGGCCCAAAAATAAGCTTCAATCTGATCTCGGACTGGAAAAAAGCCTAGCCACTAAAAAAAGTAAAAAACATAGCAAACTCTTCACACTATTATAACAGTAGTAGATAGATAAATTATGTGAGAAATTATGAGAAATAAATTACTTTTATTTTGAAACTTTGATTTCTCATTTAAAACTTATGAGATTTAATGAATATAACCTTATTATATATATATATATATATATATATATTAGAACATGAGAAATAATATATTAATAAAACAACAAGAGTATATAAATAAGACCCCAAAGGGTCAATCCACCCAAACAACAAAAGTAAAATCTGTTATACTTGGTAAATTATGTGTCCCTCTTTTGTGATTTCCTTATTAAATATGAAAGTTGGTGAATCTACTAATAATTAATGTATAGACCATGAATGTTAGAAGAAAATCTATTATCCTCGGAAAATTATTTCTCCATCTTAGAAAATTAAACTCTTTTTTGGAACATTATTAAATACGTTAACATTATTAGTCAATTAAATGGCCCATATATCAAATTTAAAAAAGAAAAATAAAAAAAATGAAAAACTATAACTTCGACTACCCACACCATTGTGGGCAAGAGTCATAAATATGGGCATTTTCAACACTGCCCTATGTTGATATGGAACTTGGAATTTGAATTAGTTTATGATTTTCATTATCAGTTGACAATGTTAAAGTTATTTTATCTATTTTTAATTTTTATAGATAGTTTCAAAAATAAAAAAACTACTATGTTGTTTGGCTTCTTTTTTTTTTCTTTTTTTTTGTCAAAAAAAAAATCAGAATATATTAGTGTACAAGTAAGGATTGAAAAATTCTTACAATTTAAATTTCAATGAAATAGTCATGCGAATGTGTTGACGGTTCTTTTGTCTCAACGGAAAAGACTATTGTTAAGTATAGCGAAAAATGAATAGAAAAAGAAGAATGGAAATAAATAAAGAAAAATGATTGAGTAAACAATCAAAATGATTCGTGGTGGGCTCCCACGGGCCCAAAAATAAGCTTCAATCTGATCTCGAACTGGAAAAAAACCTAGCCACTAAAAAAAGTAAAAAACATAGCAAACTCTTCACACTATTATAATAGTAGTAGATAGATAAATTATGTGAGAAATTATGAGAAATAAATTACTTTTATTTTGAAACTTTGATTTCTCATTTAAAAGTTATGAGATTTGATGAATATAACCTTATTATATATATATATATATATGTATGTATATATATATATATATATTAGAACATAAGAAATAATATATTAATAAAACAACAAGAGTATATAAATAAGACCCCAAAGGGTCATTCCACCCAAACAACAAAAGTAAAATCTGTTATACTTGGTAAATTATGTGTCCATCTTTTGTGATTTCCTTATTAAATATGAAAGTTGGTGAATCTACTAATAATTAATGTATAGACCCTGAATATTAGAAGAAAATCTGTTATCCTCAGAAAATTATTTCTCCATCTTAGAAAATTAAACTCTTTTTAGGAACATTATTAAATACGTTAACATTATTAGTCAATTAAATGGGCCATATATCAAATTTAAAAAAGAAAAATAAAAAAAATGAAAAACTATAACTTCAACTACCCACACCATTGTGGGCAAGAGTCATAAATATGGGCATTTTCAACACTGCCCTATGTTGATATGGAACTTTGAATTTGAATTAGTTTATGATTTTCATTATCAGTTGACAATGTTAAAGTTATTTTATCTATTTTTAATTTTTGTCAATAGTTTTCAAAAATAAAAAAACCACTATGGTGTTTGGCTTTTTTTTTGTCTTTTTTTTTTGTCAAAAAAAAATCACAATATATTAGTGTACAAGTAAGGATTGAAAAATTCTTACAATTTAAATTTCAAACAAATAGTCATGCGAATGTGTTGACGGTTCTTTTGTCTCAACGGAAAAGACTATTGTTAAGTATAGCGAAAAATGAATAGAAAAAGAAGAATGGAAATAAATAAAGAAAAATGATTGAGTAAACAATCAAAATGATTCGTGGTGGGCTCCCACGGGCCCAAAAATAAGCTTCAATCTGATCTCGAACTGGAAAAAAACCTAGCCACTAAAAAAAGTAAAAAACATAGCAAACTCTTCACACTATTATAATAGTAGTAGATAGATAAATTATGTGAGAAATTATGAGAAATAAATTACTTTTATTTTGAAACTTTGATTTCTCATTTAAAAGTTATGAGATTTAATGAATATAACCTTATTATATATATATATATATATGTATGTATATATATATTAGAACATGAGAAATAATATATTAATAAAACAACAAGAGTATATAAATAAGACCCCAAAGGGTCATTCCACCCAAACAACAAAAGTAAAATCTGTTATACTTGGTAAATTATGTGTCCATCTTTTGTGATTTCCTTATTAAATATGAAAGTTGGTGAATCTACTAATAATTAATGTATAGACCCTGAATATTAGAAGAAAATCTGTTATCCTCAGAAAATTATTTCTCCATCTTAGAAAATTAAACTCTTTTTAGGAACATTATTAAATACGTTAACATTATTAGTCAATTAAATGGGCCATATATCAAATTTAAAAAAGAAAAATAAAAAAAAATGAAAAACTATAACTTCAACTACCCACACCATTGTGGGCAAGAGTCATAAATATGGGCATTTTCAACACTGCCCTATGTTGATATGGAACTTTGAATTTGAATTAGTTTATGATTTTCATTATCTGTTGACAATGTTAAAGTTATTTTATCTATTTTTAATTTTTATCAATAGTTTTCAAAAATAAAAAAACCACTATGGTGTTTGGCTTTTTTTTTTGTCTTTTTTTTTGTCAAAAAAAAAATCACAATATATTAGTGTACAAGTAAGGATTGAAAAATTCTTACAATTTAAATTTCAAACAAATAGTCATGCGAATGTGTTGACGGTTCTTTTGTCTCAACGGAAAAGACTATTGTTAAGTATAGCGAAAAATGAATAGAAAAAGAAGAATGGAAATAAATAAAGAAAAATGATTGAGTAAACAATCAAAATGATTCGTGGTGGGCTCCCACGGGCCCAAAAATAAGCTTCAATCTAATCTCGGACTGGAAAAAAGCCTAGCCACTAAAAAAAGTAAAAAACATAGCAAACTCTTCACACTATTATAACAGTAGTAGATAGATAAATTATGTGAGAAATTATGAGAAATAAATTACTTTTATTTTGAAACTTTGATTTCTCATTTAAAACTTATGAGATTTAATGAATATAACCTTATTATATATATATATATATATATATATATTAGAACATGAGAAATAATATATTAATAAAACAACAAGAGTATATAAATAAGACCCCAAAGGGTCATTCCACCCAAACAATGTAACGCCCTCAAAATAACAACAATAAACCCATCAGATAAGACATGCATTTACATATAAACTAACCACACTCTTTTATTCATTAGAGCTCCATTACATAAGTATTACATGTTAACAACAAAACAAAATGCCCTACGGGCTTACAGCTTTCCAAGTTAACACTTGGTTACAACAAAAGAGTACTAACTCGTTTACACATTAAGCCCTTGGCTTGAAGTTACATGTAATACATCAAAAGTAAAACAACTACACTATGTCCGCCTCTAGCCTCCCAAGCTATGTCCTTGGAGGTGGCATGCTTCCTGCACCTGAAAATGATATTCCCATATAGGGTGAGCCACAGCCCAGTAGAAATGCACTAAACCAACCATGGACAATGACTAAAACATTAGCAATTGATAGTTGGTCAACACTGATACAATCACATAAATAACATATTTATGTCAACGACTTACAAGTCCCAATTACTTTTCATTTTCCCTTTAACAACAGATAAGCATACTAGCTCTATCATCATTTCCACAGATATGTATAAAAACTATATCTCACATTCAGATAAGCATAAAAACTATATCCACATTCTCAACAGATATGTATAACAACAATATCCTCAGATAAGCATATAAGCTGTATCCACATTCTACAACAGATATGTATATCAACAATATCCACAGATAAGCATACAAGCTGTATCCACACTTCACAAAGATAAGCATATGAGCTCTATCTTCACTTCTCTAGACAAGCATATGAGCTGTGTCTACGGAGTTCATCCCCTATCTCCTCCCAATACCTATCCGGTTTAGAGGTACATCCCCTATCTTCCCCTAAACCGCGGAGTACATCCCCTATCTCCTCCTCTACACATAACGTATATAAACACATTGGTTCTATATACAATCACACAATACACACAATTAATGTATTCTATCAACCGTCAAGTTCCATGACACATTCCATTGATTAGTTTCCGTTTACCTAATCATCATGCATTGTCTACAACAATCTCGACTATCCTCCACCGATAGCCCAAAGCAGTTATTTCTAAAATAGAAAATAAATGCACAAATGGATATTCAATCAACATTTCATTTCCTCATTTCTCACCAATTAATTATCCCAATTAATTAAACAATGTAATTAGGCCATTTTTCATAATTACTATTTCAACCCTTAGGTCCCATTTTCATCAATGATTCAACAATCATTCCATTTTTCTATGCCAAACATGCATCTAGGTTTATTATGAATAAAACCCCAACTTTTGTAAAATTACACAAAAGCCCCAAACTTTCACAAAATTACCAAACCAAGCCCAACATCTCAAAATACCAAAATTTAAAGACAAAACCCATAGAGAGGAGTAGGATATCCCTACCTCAAATTCGGAGTCCCAAAGGAGAAGACGAAAAAACCCAACGTGCTCCAAAACCCGAGATTTTCAGATTAAAATGAAGCCCTCGACGATCAACAACTTTTTTGTAAAGGCCAAAGGTGAGTAAATCACTCCTACTAGATCAAAACCTAGAGAGAAGGTAGAGTCTAGAGTGAGAGGCTCAACAATGGTGATTTTGGAAAAGTAAGAGAGAGAAGAGAAAGTGAAAAAGTGATTTGAAAAGTCACAATTTCGGAACTTTAACCCAGGTCTCCGCTCGAGCGTAAAACACCCCGCTCGAGCGTCCACTCACAGACTTCCGCTCGAGCGGCCAACTGCCCGCTCGAGCGCAGAATGCACTCGCCCAGCACTTTTGCAGAACCAGGCCTCCGCTCGAGCTCCCAACCCTACGCTCGAGCGGCCACTCACAAAGATCCGCTCGAGCGGCCAACTCCACGCTCGAGCGTACAACACTGCACAACAAATACTGGATGGGTGTATTACCCGCTCGAGCGCCAACACCTCCGCTCGAGCGTACAGGCCAAAAATCTGGGCAACTAGTTTTGGTTTCTAAACTCAACCAACCTGAAACAAATCCGCCCAACACATCCTATAACTCAAATACGAAGTAAAAGGATGTAAACAAAATAATAAACAACTACCAACATCCACGGACACATGTCCGGATCACGGTATAACAAGGGTAAACCCGGGATCGCTATAACCTCCCCCCCTTAAAGAATTTCGCCCCCGAAATTAAGCACAAGTTTTCAAAACAAGTTTTCCTTCATTTTAGACAATGTTACAATTTAACATTCAACAATTCGACCCATTACCGGTCATCCCATCCCTTTAACAAGAGACATATCACAATATGTAAACAACATATGTATTTTCAACATGCATTAACATTATGCACTATCTTTCCAATTTCAACAATATATTCAACACATATAGTGTCACATTCAACTTCCATATGAGGCAAGTTCCAAACATACTTCCAATAATCAAAACATTTTCAATGTTTCACAACTTAAGACATATATAAAAGCTCTTAAGTTCAAAAAAAATGTAAAATTTAAATACAAGATTACATATCAACAAACAAGTCCGGATATTTCTCACGGACTCCCAACTCACGTTCCCAAGTGGCTTCCTCCACTCCGTGATGTTTCCACAAGACTTTCACCAAAGGAATGGTCTTGCCACGTAGGACCTGATCCCGCCTATCCAAGACCCGTACCGGTCTCTCCTCATACGAGGCATCCTCATCTACCTCTAAATCAGTCCAATCCAACACATGTGATGGATCTGGCTCATACTTCCGAAGCATACTCACATGAAACACGTCATGCACTCCGGACAACTGCGGTGGTAAGGCCAATCGATAAGCAACCTCACCAATCCTCTCAAGGATCTCAAAAGCACCAATAAACCGAGGGGATAACTTCCCACTCTTCCCAAACCTCATCAGGCCTCGTCTAGGTGATATCTTCAAAAAGACATGATCACCTACCTCAAACGCCAAAGGCCTCCTCCTACGGTCGGCATAACTCTTTTGTCGACTCTGGGCTGTAACAAGCCTCTTACGGATAAGCTCAACTTTCTCCGTCGTCTCCCTAACCAACTCCGGACCCAACAAAGGTGCATCACCCACCTCGGCCCAACACACTGGAGACCTACACGGTCGGCCATACAAGGCCTCAAACGGTGCCATACCGATGCTAGACTGAAAACTGTTGTTGTAGGCAAACTCTACCAATGGCAAGTGCCTCTCCCACGTCCCACTGAAATCCAGGACACAACCCCGAAGCATATCCTCGAGGATCTGAATAGTACGCTCGGACTGCCCGTCAGTCTGAGGATGATAAGCCGTACTAAAGGACAACTTAGTGCCCAAGGCACTCTGCAAACTCTGCCACAACCTAGCAGTAAAACGAGGATCTCTATCTGAGACAATCGTCACTGGGACCCCGTGCAATCTCACTACGTCCCGAATATACAGGTCGGCAAGATGATCTACCGAATCTCTCACGCGCATAGGAATAAAGTGCGCCGACTTAGTCAACCGGTCTACAACCACCCAAATAGCATCACTACCCCGCTGAGTCCTCGGAAGACCTACAACGAAGTCCATAGTGACATGCTCCCACTTCCACTCGGCAATAGGCAAGGGTTGCAATAAACCCGCTGGCCTCTGATGCTCGGCCTTCACTTGCTGGCAAGTAAGGCACTTCGATACGAAAACAGCCACATCTCTCTTCATACCCCGCCACCAAAACTGGCGACCCAAATCCTGATACATCTTAGTACCTCCCGGATGCACCGCAAGGCGCGAATGATGAAACTCTCGGAGTACTTCCTCTCGGCAAGACTCCGGTACAAACAAACGGTTTCGGTATCTCACACTCAGGTCGGGATACACCGTCAATATAGCGATCCCGGGTTTACCCTTGTTATACCGTGATCCGGACATGTGTCCGTGGATGTTGGTAGTTGTCTATCATCTTGTTTGCATCCTTTTTACTTAGTATCGAGTTATGGGATGTGTTGGGCAGGTTTGTTTCAGGTTGGTTGAGTTTAGAAACCAAAACTAGTTGCCCAGATTTTTGGCCTGTACGCTCGAGCGGTGGTGTTGGCGCTCGAGCGGAGATTACACCCATTCAGTTTTTTCCTGTGCAGCGTTGTACGCTCGAGCGTGGTATTGGCAGCTCGAGCGGAGGCCTGGTTTTGCAAAAGTGCTGGGCGAGTGCATTCTGCGCTCGAGCGGGAGGTTGGCCGCTCGAGCGGAATTCTGTGAGTGGCCGCTCGAGCGGGGTGTTTTACGCTCGAGCGGAGACCTGGGTTAAAGTCCCGAAGTTGTGACTTTCCAAATCACTTTTTCACTTTCTCTTCTCTCTCTTACTTTTCCAAAATCACCATTGTTGAGCCTCTCACTCTAGACTCTACCTTCTCTCTAGGTTTTGATCTAGTAGGAGTGATTTACTCACCTTTGGCCTTTACAAAAAAGTTGTTGATCGTCGAGGGCTTCATTTTAATCTGAAAATCTCAGGTTTTGGAGCACGTTGGGTTTTGTCGTCTTCTCCTTTGGAACTCCGAATTTGAGGTAGGGATAACCTACTCCTCTCTATGGGTTTTGTCTTTAAATTTTGGTATTTTGAGATGTTGGGCTTGGTTTGGTAATTTTGTGAAAGTTTGGGGCTTTTGTGTAATTTTACAAAAGTTGGGGTTTTATTTATAATAAACCTAGATGCATGTTTGGCATAGAAAATGGAATGATTGTTGAATCATTGATGAAAATGGGACCTAAGGGTTGAAATAGTAATTATGGAAAATGGCCTAATTACATTGTTTAATTAATTGGGATAATTAATTGGTGAGAAATGAGGAAATAAAATGTTGATTGAATATCCATTTGTGCATTTATTTTCTGTTTTAGAAATAACTGCTTTGGGCTATCGGTGGAAGATAGTCGAGATTGTTGTAGACAATGCATGATGATTAGGTAAACGGAAACTAATCAATGGAATGTGTCATGGAACTTGACGGTTGATAGAACACATTAATTGTGTGTATTGTGTGATGGTATATAGAACCAATGTGTTTATATACGTTATGTGTAGAGGAGGAGATAGGGGATGTACTCCGCGGTTTAGGGGAAGATAGGGGATGTACCTCTAAACCGGATAGGTATTGGGAGGAGATAGGGGATGAACTCCGTAGACAGAGCTAATATGCTTGTCTAGAGAAGTGAAGATAGAGCTCATATGCTTATCTTGGTGAAGTGTGGATACAGCTTGTATGCTTATCTGTGGATATTGTTGTTATACAATCTGTTGAGAATGTGGATATAGCTTGTATGCTTATCTGTGGATATTGTTGTTATACATATCTGTTGAGAATGTGAGATATAGTATTTATACGTATCTGTGGAAATGATGATAGAGCTAGTATGCTTATCTGTTGTTAAAAGGAAAATGAAAAGTAATTGGGACTTGTAAGTCGTTGACATAAATATGTTATTTACGTGACTGTATCAGTGTTGACCAACTATCAATTGCTAATGTTTTAGTCATTGTCCATGGTTGGTTTAGTGTATTTCTACTGGGCTGTGGCTCACCCTATATGGGAATATCATTTTCAGGTGCAGGAAGCATGCCACCTCCAAGGACATAGCTGGGAGGCTAGTGGCGGGCATAGTTTTGTCGTTTTACTTTTGATGTATTACATGTAATTTCAAGCCAAGGGCTTAATGTGTAAACGAGTTAGAACTCTTTATTGTAACCAAGTGTTAACTTGGAAAGCTGTAAGCCCGTAGGGCATTTTGTTATGAGGTTAACATGTAATACTTATGTAATGGAATTCTAATGAATGAAAGGAATGCGGTTAGTTTAAATGTAAATGCATGTCTTATCTGATGGGTTTATTGTTATTATTTTGAGGGCGTTACAGTCAAACCCTTCTCAACTTTCCCACTGGAGATCTTCTCTCGGAGGGATTCTACCTCAAGGTCACCTCTCTGTGCCTCTAACACTCTAATCACAAGTGTAGGCTGCGCAACAACAGAAAACAAGGCTGCAACCTCGACAGATTCGCCTAGTAGCAAATCAAACTCGCCAAGTGCCCCCAACATCTTCCATTCCCGGATGGCTATACAAGCTACATCACTAATGGTTTTCCTACTAAGGGCATCGGCCACAACATTGGCCTTTCCCGGATGATAATGCAACTCAAAATCATAATCCTCGATGAACTCCATCCATCTCCTCTGCCTTAAATTCAAGTCTCTCTGTGTAAACAGATACTTCAAACTCTTATGATCCGAGAATACCTCGAACCTCTCACCATAAAGGTAGTGCCTCTAGATTTTCAAGGCAAAGATCACAGCTGCTAACTCTAGGTCGTGTGTGGGGTAATTCTTCTCGTGTATTTTCAACTGACGTGAGCCATAAGCTACCACTTTCCCCTCTTGCATCAACACACAACCCAAACCCTCTCGTGAGGCATCACAATAAACCGCATAACCCAACCCTCTCTCCGAAATAATCAACACCGGAGCGGTGGTCAATCTAACTTTCAGCTCTTGGAACGACTTTTCACAAGTCTCACTCCACACAAACTTGACTCCCTTCCGAGTCAGTCTAGTCAACGGTGACGCTAACCTGGAGAAATCTTTCACAAACCGACGGTAATACCCAGCTAATCCCAGAAAACTGCGGATCTCAAACACACTCTCAGGCTGTGCCCAATCTTGCACTGCCTCAACCTTGGATGTATCAACAGACACCCCTTCCCCGGATACCACGTGGTCTAAGAATTTGACTTCCCTCAGCCAGAACTCACACTTCCCAAACTTGGCATACAGCCTATGGGCTCTAAGTAACTCAAGCACCACTCTCAAGTGTGCCTCGTGCTCCTCCTCAGAAGACGAATAGATAAGGATGTCGTCCACGAAGACAACCACAAATCGGTCTAAGAACTCCCGGAAAATCCGGTTCATCAAGTCCATAAAGACTGCCGGTGCATTGGTAAGCCCGAATGGCATCACCAAAAACTCATAATGGCCATACCGCGTACGGAATGCCGTCTTAGGAATATCTTCCTCCCTGACCCTCAACTGATGGTAACCCGATCTCAAGTCTATCTTAGAGAAACAACGGGAACCCTTCAACTGGTCAAACAAATCATCTATACGGGGCATAGGATACTTATTCTTAACCATAGCCCGATTTAACTTCCGGTAGTCTATACACAATCTCAAGGCACCATCTTTCTTTTTAACAAAGAGTGCCGGTGCTCCCCACGGTGAAACACTAGGGCGAACAAAGCCCTTATCGAGCAATTCCTGGAGCTGAACTTTCAACTCAACCAACTCTGCTGGAGCAAAACGGTAAGGTGCCATAGAAATCGGCGCCGTGCCGGGCACTAAATCAATAGAGAACTCTATCTCTCGGTGAGGTGGCAAACTAACAAGATCTTTGGGAAAGACATCCGAATACTCACAAACCACCCTTGGCAATACAACCTGGGTCTCACCACTCTCACCACTCTCTAAGCTGGCAAGTAGACTAGTAAGCTCACTTCGCCCTCGCGAATCATACCCCGGTGGCAAAACACTACCAACCCGGTCTCCCAAGAAATGGAACCACTCCCCGCTCAAGGTACATAACGTGACCCTCTGGCGGTAGCAATCAATAACAGCCCGGTATGACGATAACCAGTCCATACCCAAAATAACATCAAAACCCTTCATGGGCATGACAACAAACGGAAAAGGAAGCCTATAATCGGCGACCTCTATATCACATCCTCTAACACCCTGTTTCAGGATCAACTCACCACCCAAAGGCGATACCACACAAATAGGAGATGCTAACTGTGCTAACTCCAATTCCAAAACAGATGCAAATGCAGCAGATACAAAAGAATGAGATGCACCCGTGTCTATCAACACATTAGCAACTGAGTTGCAAAACAGAAAAGTACCTCTCACTACTGATGGAGCCGGTACTAAATCCTGCGCGGTAACAGCATACACGCGCCCCGTAGGCCCCTGGTCTACCTGCTCACCTCTCGGAGCAAAAGGCTGCTGCACAGACTGGGATGACGAAGCTCCCGGATTGGCCCTCGAGGCCTGCACAGACTGAGCTGGCTGAAAACCCTGCGTCTGCCTAGAACCAGACGCTCCCGAAGTGGCACTCAACTGTGGGCAAAACCTCTTCATGTGCCCAGGTTGTCCACACTGATAACAAGTCAAGAGCTGCCCCCTGCCCAAACTCTGACTCTGCGGTCTAGCTGAAGAAGAAGCAGCTTTCTGACCCCCACCCTTCTGCGGGCAAACAGAAACCTTGTGACCTAGCTGGCCACACTTGTAACAAGTGAATTCCCCCTGACTGCCTCTCCCCGAGCCTACACTCGGCACTGGAAAGGTCGATCTAGAGACTGCACCCTGAGACTGCTGAGGGTTATAACCCTTCTGTCTCCTGCCATCACCCTGACTATCCTGGCTCCTCTTGGAGCCTCTCTGACCCTCATCCTCCTCCTGCATCATAAGCTCCATATGAGCTGCAGCGTCCACTAGGTGTCTATACTCTCGAATATAAGACCCACCAATTCTCAACTTGAGGCCCCGCCTCAACTTCCGCTCAAACTCATAGCAACGGCGTTCCTCAGACGCCACCAGTTCAGGTGCAAACCTAGACAGACTGGTAAAAGTAGCCTCAAACTCGGCCACTGACAAGCCCTGCTGATTAAGCCGGCTAAACTGATCCCTCAGCTTCTCCCTAGCTGCTGCTGATAAAAACCTCTCCTGAAAAGCATTCACAAACGCCTCCCAAGTACCACCAACACGAGCTTTCTCGTACTTCCACCATTGACCCGCATCTCCCTTCAGTTGGAAGGATGCCAAGGTCACTTTCAGTGCTCCGTCCTCGATGCCAAGCATCTCAAACGTCTTCGTTGTCTGTTCGAGCCATTCATCTGCCTTAAGCGGCTCTTTAGGATCCCCGATAAACTCGTCCGGATTACACCGAAAGAACTCCCTCTTCAAGAAGGAAGGCCCTGTCTCAGCTGCCTGATTCCCAGCTCTAAGGATACCCAAAGCTCCCGCTATCTCTCTGGCCAAGGCACCCATAGCCTGCTGACCTACTGGCTCGGCCACATTGGCCTGCCCAACTCCCTCCTGCACTGCCGGAATCTCACCCTGTAACGGTACTTCCTGCCTCGCAGGTCTACCACGCCTAGCACCTCTTCCTCATCCTGACATCCTAATAAAGGCAACACAGAACATTAGCACATTCATAAATGTGCCGAAACTAAACACTCACGTCCTAATGCATGGACAACTGTAATTCACTCCACATAAGCACATAAACACATAAGCACTTACGAATTTCATTTCCGGATAATGATAGTCCCGAGGCGTTACTAGAGTTCCGGTTAGAAACAGCATTGATCAAGTGCTTTTCCAACAAGACTCCCAGAAACTCAAGGATCCAATCAATATCCCAGAAATTAAATCCCATACCCACATAGTCACATAAACATGTTATCACGTAAGCATATAACATTACACTAAGTCTCTATCAAACGAGACGAACCCAATGTGATACTAATCACTTCCCACGTACCCAAAGCATTCGAACCCGGTACGCTCTGATACCAAGTTGTAACGCCCTCAAAATAACAACAATAAACCCATCAGATAAGACATGCATTTACATATAAACTAACCACACTCTTTTATTCATTAGAGCTCCATTACATAAGTATTACATGTTAACAACAAAACAAAATGCCCTACGGGCTTACAGCTTTCCAAGTTAACACTTGGTTACTACAAAAGAGTACTAACTCGTTTACACATTAAGCCCTTGGCTTGAAGTTACATGTAATACATCAAAAGTAAAACAACTACACTATGTCCGCCTCTAGCCTCCCAAGCTATGTCCTTGGAGGTGGCATGCTTCCTGCACCTGAAAATGATATTCCCATATAGGGTGAGCCACATCCCAGTAGAAATGCACTAAACCAACCATGGACAATGACTAAAACATTAGCAATTGATAGTTGGTCAACACTGATACAATCACATAAATAACATATTTATGTCAACGACTTACAAGTCCCAATTACTTTTCATTTTCCCTTTAACAACAGATAAGCATACTAGCTCTATCATCATTTCCACAGATATGTATAAAAACTATATCTCACATTCAGATAAGCATAAAAACTATATCCACATTCTCAACAGATATGTATAACAACAATATCCTCAGATAAGCATATAAGCTGTATCCACATTCTACAACAGATATGTATATCAACAATTTCCACAGATAAGCATACAAGCTGTATCCACACTTCACAAAGATAAGCATATGAGCTCTATCTTCACTTCTCTAGACAAGCATATGAGCTGTGTCTACGGAGTTCATCCCCTATCTCCTCCCAATACCTATCCGGTTTAGAGGTACATCCCCTATCTTCCCCTAAACCGCGGAGTACATCCCCTATCTCCTCCTCTACACATAACGTATATAAACACATTGGTTCTATATACAATCACACAATACACACAATTAATGTATTCTATCAACCGTCAAGTTCCATGACACATTCCATTGATTAGTTTCCGTTTACCTAATCATCATGTATTGTCTACAACAATCTCGACTATCCTCCACCGATAGCCCAAAGCAGTTATTTCTAAAATAGAAAATAAATGCACAAATGGATATTCAATCAACATTTCATTTCCTCATTTCTCACCAATTAATTATCCCAATTAATTAAACAATGTAATTAGGCCATTTTCCATAATTACTATTTCAACCCTTAGGTCCCATTTTCATCAATGATTCAACAATCATTCCATTTTTCTATGCCAAACATGCATCTAGGTTTATTATGAATAAAACCCCAACTTTTGTAAAATTACACAAAAGCCCCAAACTTTCACAAAATTACCAAACCAAGCCCAACATCTCAAAATACCAAAATTTAAAGACAAAACCCATAGAGAGGAGTAGGATATCCCTACCTCAAATTCGGAGTCCCAAAGGAGAAGACGACAAAACCCAACGTGCTCCAAAACCTGAGATTTTCAGATTAAAATGAAGCCCTCGACGATCAACAACTTTTTTGTAAAGGCCAAAGGTGAGTAAATCACTCCTACTAGATCAAAACCTAGAGAGAAGGTAGAGTCTAGAGTGAGAGGCTCAACAATGGTGATTTTGGAAAAGTAAGAGAGAGAAGAGAAAGTGAAAAAGTGATTTGAAAAGTCACAATTTCGGAACTTTAACCCAGGTCTCCGCTCGAGCGTAAAACACCCCGCTCGAGCGTCCACTCACAGACTTCCGCTCGAGCGGCCAACTGCCCGCTCGAGCGCAGAATGCACTCGCCCAACACTTTTGCAGAACCAGGCCTCCGCTCGAGCTCCCAACCCTACGCTCGAGCGGCCACTCACAAAGATCCGCTCGAGCGGCCAACTCCACGCTCGAGCGTACAACACTGCACAACAAATACTGGATGGGTGTATTACCCGCTCGAGCGCCAACACCTCCGCTCGAGCGTACAGGCCAAAAATCTGGGCAACTAGTTTTGGTTTCTAAACTCAACCAACCTGAAACAAATCCGCCCAACACATCCTATAACTCAAATACGAAGTAAAAGGATGTAAACAAAATAATAAACAACTACCAACATCCACGGACACATGTCCGGATCACGGTATAACAAGGGTAAACCCGGGATCGCTATAACCTCCCCCCCTTAAAGAATTTCGCCCCCGAAATTAAGCACAAGTTTTCAAAACAAGTTTTCCTTCATTTTAGACAATGTTACAATTTAACATTCAACAATTCGACCCATTACCGGTCATCCCATCCCTTTAACAAGAGACATATCACAATATGTAAACAACATATGTATTTTCAACATGCATTAACATTATGCACTATCTTTCCAATTTCAACAATATATTCAACACATATAGTGTCACATTCAACTTCCATATGAGGCAAGTTCCAAACATACTTCCAATAATCAAAACATTTTCAATGTTTCACAACTTAAGACATATATAAAAGCTCTTAAGTTCAAAAAAAATGTAAAATTTAAATACAAGATTACATATCAACAAACAAGTCCGGATATTTCTCACGGACTCCCAACTCACGTTCCTAAGTGGCTTCCTCCACTCCGTGATGTTTCCACAAGACTTTCACCAAAGGAATGGTCTTGCCACGTAGGACCTGATCCCGCCTATCCAAGACCCGTACCGGTCTCTCCTCATACGAGGCATCCTCATCTACCTCTAAATCAGTCCAATCCAACACATGTGATGGATCTGGCTCACACTTCCGAAGCATACTCACATGAAACACGTCATGCACTCCGGACAACTGCGGTGGTAAGGCCAATCGATAAGCAACCTCACCAATCCTCTCAAGGATCTCAAAAGGACCAATAAACCGAGGGGATAACTTCCCACTCTTCCCAAACCTCATCAGGCCTCGTCTAGGTGATATCTTCAAAAAGACATGATCACCTACCTCAAACGCCAAAGGCCTCCTCCTACGGTCGGCATAACTCTTTTGTCGACTCTGGGCTGTAACAAGCCTCTTACGGATAAGCTCAACTTTCTCCGTCGTCTCCCTAACCAACTCCGGACCCAACAAAGGTGCATCACCCACCTCGGCCCAACACACTGGAGACCTACACGGTCGGCCATACAAGGCCTCAAACGGTGCCATACCGATGCTAGACTGAAAACTGTTGTTGTAGGCAAACTCTACCAATGGCAAGTGCCTCTCCCACGTCCCACTGAAATCCAGGACACAACCCCGAAGCATATCCTCGAGGATCTGAATAGTACGCTCGGACTGCCCGTCAGTCTGAGGATGATAAGCCGTACTAAAGGACAACTTAGTGCCCAAGGCACTCTGCAAACTCTGCCACAACCTAGCAGTAAAACGAGGATCTCTATCTGAGACAATCGTCACTGGGACCCCGTGCAATCTCACTACGTCCCGAATATACAGGTCGGCAAGATGATCTACCGAATCTCTCACGCGCATAGGAATAAAGTGCGCCGACTTAGTCAACCGGTCTACAACCACCCAAATAGCATCACTACCCCACTGAGTCCTCGGAAGACCTACAACGAAGTCCATAGTGACATGCTCCCACTTCCACTCGGCAATAGGCAAGGGTTGCAACAAACCCGCTGGCCTCTGATGCTCGGCCTTCACTTGCTGGCAAGTAAGGCACTTCGATACGAAAACAGCCACATCTCTCTTCATACCCCGCCACCAAAACTGGCGACCCAAATCCTGATACATCTTAGTACCTCCCGGATGCACCGCAAGGCGCGAATGATGAAACTCTCGGAGTACTTCCTCTCGGCAAGACTCCGATACAAACAAACGGTTTCGGTATCTCACACTCAGGTCGGGATACACCGTCAAACCCTTCTCAACTTTCCCACTGGAGATCTTCTCTCGGAGGGATTCTACCTCAAGGTGACCTCTCTGTGCCTCTAACACTCTAATCACAAGTGTAGGCTGCGCAACAACAGAAAACAAGGCCGCAGCCTCGACAGATTCGCCCAGTAGCAAATCAAACTCGCCAAGTGCCCCCAACATCTTCCATTCCCGGATGGCTATACAAGCTACATCACTAATGGTTTTCCTACTAAGGGCATCGGCCACAACATTGGCCTTTCAAACAAATAGTCATGCGAATGTGTTGACGGTTCTTTTGTCTCAACGGAAAAGACTATTGTTAAGTATAACGAAAAATGAATAGAAAAAGAAGAATGGAAATAAATAAAGAAAAATGATTGAGTAAACAATCAAAATGATTCGTGTTGGGCTCCCACGGGCCCAAAAATAAGCTTCAATCTGATCTCGGACTGGAAAAAAGCCTAGCCACTAAAAAAAGTAAAAAACATAGGAAACTCTTCACACTATTATAATAGTAGTAGATAGATAAATTATGTGAGAAATTATGAGAAATAAATTACTTTTATTTTGAAACTTTGATTTCTCATTTAAAAGTTATGAGATTTAATGAATATAACCTTATTATATATATATATATATATATTAGAACATGAGAAATAATATATTAATAAAACAACAAGAGTATATAAATAAGACCCCAAAGGGTCATTCCACCCAAACAACAAAAGTAAAATCTGTTATACTTGGTAAATTATGTGTCCATCTTTTGTGATTTCCTTATTAAATATGAAAGTTGGTGAATCTACTAATAATTAATGTATAGACCCTGAATATTAGAAGAAAATCTGTTATCCTCAGAAAATTATTTCTCCATCTTAGAAAATTAAACTCTTTTTAGGAACATTATTAAATACGTTAACATTATTAGTCAATTAAATGGGCCATATATCAAATTTAAAAAAGAAAAATAAAAAAAAATGAAAAACTATAACTTCAACTACCCACACCATTGTGGGCAAGAGTCATAAATATGGGCATTTTCAACACTGCCCTATGTTGATATGGAACTTTGAATTTGAATTAGTTTATGATTTTCATTATCAGTTGACAATGTTAAAGTTATTTTATCTATTTTTAATTTTTATCGATAGTTTTCAAAAATAAAAAAACCACTATGGTGTTTGGCTTTTTTTTTTCTTTTTTTTTGTCAAAAAAAAAAAATCAGAATATATTAGTGTACAAGTAAGGATTGAAAAATTCTTACAATTTAAATTTCAAACAAATAGTCATGCGAATGTGTTGACGGTTCTTTTGTCTCAACGGAAAAGATTATTGTTAAGTATAGCGAAAAATGAATAGAAAAAGAAGAATGGAAATAAATAAAGAAAAATGATTGAGTAAACAATCAAAATGATTCGTGGTGGGCTCCCACGGTCCCAAAAATACGCTTCAACCTGATCTCGGACTGGAAAAAAACCTAGCCACTGAAAAAAGTAAAAAACATAGCAAACTCTTCACACTATTATAATAGTACCAAATAGATAAATTATAGCGACCCCGGTCTTTTCCCATTTGATTATTGTATCCGGTCTGTTCCGTAGATTCTGTCATTGTATAATTGTTGTTGTTGTTGTTTCTTATTTTCTCATTTGGAATTATAGGATGTGTTGGGCAGCTTTGTTCAGGTTGGTTGGGTTTAGAAACCAAGTGTTGTTGTCCAGAATTTTGGTTATTCGCTCGAGCGAGGAGTTTGTCGCTCGAGCGAGATGTTGTTTTGGTTCTTCGCTCGAGCCGGGGTTTGGTAGCTCGAGCGAGAGTTTTGCGTCTGGGTTGGACCTGAAGCTTTGCATTCTTGGCTCGAGCGAGCTTTTCTTCGCTCGAGCGAGTTAGTTTGTTCTTCGCTCGAGCAATAGTTCCTTCGCTCGAGCGTGAGTCTGGTTTCAGACCTGAGGGTTTGAGTTCTTCGCTCGATCGAGCTTTCTTTCGCTCGAGCGAGCTTTTGGTTTGTTGGCTCGAGCAAGGCTTCCTTGGCTCGAGCGTAGATTCTCTGTGTCTGGTCGCTCGAGCGACCAAGTCTTCGCTCGAGCGAGCCTGTCTAGTTTAAATACACAGCAGCGGGATTTGATCAGTCTTTTTCATATTCTTTTGATTTCAAACCTTAGGTTCGACCTCTCTCTCTCCCTACTCACCTTCTCTCTTAGGTTTGATCTGTTTAGAGAGTGTTTCAACCCTAGTTGCTTTATTAAAAAGATAGAGGGAGTCAAGAGCTTTCATTTAATCTGAACATTTGGCAATTTGGAGCATTTTGGTCTTTGGGCACTCATCTCTGTCTTCACTATTTGGGTTGTTTACTCTGAGGTAGGGATTTCCTACTCCAATTTATAGGTTATGTTCTAAGTTTTGGTATTTTAATATGTTGGGAATACTTTGGTAAATTTTGGGAAAAACCCTAGTTGAATTATTGAATTGGTTTGTATAAGTAATTCATGGAATTGGGAAAACATGGTTAAATTCATGGAATTGGGGAATTCATTGATTAAATGGCGTAATTGGATAATTTGAAATCATTTGTCTATTGAATTGTGGACATAGTTATTTTCAGTTTAGAAATAACTGTTTTGGGCTATCGGTGGAGGATAGTCGTGATTGTTGTAGACAATGCATGTGGATTAGGATTAACTGAAACTAATCACATTGGTTAAGTCATAAATTTTGACTATTGCATTGATAGAAATTACGTGTATTGATTGAGCATTGCATTTGCATACATTGTTTTGTGTGTGGGAGGAGATAGGGGATGTACTCCACGGTTTAGGGGAAGATAGGGGATGGACCTCTAAACCGGATTTTGTTTGGGAGGAGATAGGGGATGGACTCCATTAGCATCACTTTTATGTGTGCTTATTTATATAGAAGTGTTTTATTTGATACAGCACTAAAATGTGTATCAATCTGGAAGTATGAAGTGTTTGATTTATTTGAGCTTGAGTCTCATTTGTTTGTTGATATTGGAAGGATGTGAATACGATATATTTAATTCACTGTTGTAAGTTTGGCCAGGTTCTGAGCCATGTTAATAAAACTGGGAAGTAAAACGTATCTTAGACAATAGTGTCATGAGACTGTAAAATGAAGTAATTGATTATCCTGGTTAACCATCTGTTGAATGCTATTGCTTTATTCATTGCTTATATGTGGTTCAGTATATTTCTACTGGGCTGTGGCTCACCCTTTATGGGAACATCATTTTCAGGTTCAGGGGATAAGCTACCTCCAAGGACTTAGCTTGGAAGGACTTGGATTCTGAAGACTATTTTTCTGTTGTTGCTTTTATTTGTCAGTACATGTAAACACTCAAGCCTAGGTCTTTTCTTGTATTGAGTTAGAACTCGTATTTTTGTATCCAAGTGTTGGCTTGGAAAGATGTAAGCCTGTAGGGAATTTTATTCGATTATTTAGTAATACTCTGATGAATGAATTAATAAAATGTCTTCTTTAAATAATGCATGTCAATGATATATAATGGGTTAATTTTGAGGGTGTTACATAAATTAGGTGAGAAATTATGAGAAATAAATTACTTTTATTTTGAAACTTTGATTTTTCATTTAAAAGTGATGAGGTTTAATGAAAATAACCTTATTTTATATATATATATATATATATATATATTTTAGAACATGAGAAATAATATATTAATAAAACAACAAGAGTATATAAATAAGACCCCAAAGGGTCATTCCACCCAAACAACAAAAGTTAAATCTGTTATACTTGGTAAATTATCTGTCCATCTTTTGTGATTTCCTTATTAAATATGAAAGTTGGTGAATCTAGTAATAATTAATGTATAGACCCTGAATATTAGAAGAAAATCTGTTATCCACGGAAAATTATTTCTCCATCTTAGAAAATTAAACTCTTTTTAGGAACATTATTAAATACGTTAGCATTATTAGTCAAATTAATGGGCTATATATCAAATTTAAAAAAGAAAAATAAAAAAAAATGAAAAACTATAACTTCAACTACCCACACCATTGTGGGCAAGAGTCATAAATATAGGCATTTTCAACACTGCCCTATGTTGATATGGAACTTGGAATTTGAATTAGTTTATGATTTTCATTATCAGTTGACAATGTTAAAGTTATTTTATCTATTTTTAATTTTTATGGATAGTTTTAAAAAAAAAAACTGCTATGGTGTTTGGCTTCTTTTTTAAATTTCAAACAAATAGTCATGCGAATGTGTTGACGGTTCTTTTGTCTCAACGGAAAAGACTATTGTTAAGTATAGCGAAAAATGAATAGAAAAAGAAGAATGGAAATAAATAAAGAAAAATGATTGAGTAAACAATTAAAATGATTCGTGGTGGGCTCCCACGGGCCCAAAAATATGATTCAATCTGATTTCGGACTGGAAAAAAGCCTAGCCATTAAAAAAAGTAAAAAACATAGCAAACTCTTCACACTATTATAATAGTAGTAGATAGATAAATTATGTGAGAAATTATGAGAAATAAATTACTTTTTTTTTGAAAGTTTGATTTCTCATTTAAAAGTGATGAGATTTAATGAAAATAACCTTATTATATATATATATATATATTAGAACATGAGATATAATATATTAATAAAACAACAAGGGTATATAAATAAGACCCCAAAGGGTCATTCCACCCAAACAACAAAAGTAAAATCTGTTATACTTGGTAAATTATGTGTCCATCTTTTGTGATTTCCTTATTAAATTTGAAAGTTGGTGAATCAACTAATAATTAATGTATAGACCCTGAATATTAGAAGAAAATTTGTTATCCTCGGAAAATTATTTCTCCATCTTAGAAAATTAAACTCTTTTTAGGAACATTATTAAATACGTTAACATTATTAGTCAATTATACGGGCCATATATCAAATTTAAAAAGGAAAAATAAAAAAAAATGAAAAACTATAACTTCGACTACCCACACCATTGTGGGCTAGAGTCATAAATATGGGCATTTTCAACACTGCCCTATGTCGATATAGAACTTGGAATTAGAATTAGTTTATGATTTTCATTATGAGTTGATAAGGTTAAAGTTGTTTTTATCTATTTTTAATTTTTATCGATAGTTTTCCAAAATAAAACAACTACTATGGAGTTTGCCTTCTTCTTTTTTTTTTTGTCAAAAAAAAAAATCTGAAAACATTATTGTACAGGTAACAATTGAAAAATTCTTACAAATTAAATTTCAAACAAATAGTCATGCAAATGTATGGACAGTTCTTTTGTCTCAACGGAAAAGACGATTATTAAGTATTGCGAAAAATGAATAGAAAAAGAAGAATGGAAATAAATAAAGAAAAATGATTGAGTAAACAATCAAAATGATTCGTGGTGGGCTCCTACGGGCCCAATAACAACCTTCAATCTGATCTCGGACTGGAAAAAAGCCTAGCCATTAAAAAAAGTAAAAAACATAGCAAACTCTTCACACTATTATAATAGTAGCAGATAGATAAATTAGGTGAGAAATTATGAGAAATAAATTACTTTTATTTTGAAACTTTGATTTCTCATTTAAAAGTGATGAGGTTTAATGAAAATAACCTTATTATATATATATATATATATATATATATATATATATATTTTAGAACATGAGAAATAATATATAAATAAAACAACAGGAGTATATAAATAAGACCCCAAAGGGTCATTCCACCCAAACAACAGAAGTAAAATCTGTTATACTTGGTAAATTATGTGTCCATCTTTTGTGATTTCCTTATTAAATATGAAAGTTGGTGAATCTACTAATAATTAATGTACAGACCCTGAATATTAGAAGAAAATCTGTTATCCTCGGAAAATTATTTCTCCATCTTAGAAAATTAAACTCTTTTTAGGAACATTGTTAAATACGTTAACATTATTAGTCAATTAAATGGGCCATATATCAAATTTAAAATAGAAAAATAAAAAAAAAAAAGAAAAACTACAACTTCAACTGCCCACACCATTGTGGGCAAGAATCATATATATGGGCATTTAGAACACTGCCCTATGTTGTTATGGAACTTGGAATTTGAATTTGTTTATGATTTTCATTATCAGTTGACAATGTTAAAGTTATTTAATCTATTTTTAATTTTTATAGATAGTTTTCAAAAATAAAAAAACTACTATGGTGTTTGGCTTTTTTTTTTTTTTTTTTTGTCAAAAAAAAATCAGAATATATTAGTGTACAAGTAAGGATTGAAAAATTCTTACAATTTAAATTTCAAACAAATAGTCATGCGAATGTGTTGACGGTTCTTTGTCTCAACGGAAAAGACTATTGTTAAGTATAGCGAAAAATGAATAGAAAAAGAAGAATGGAAATAAATAAAGAAAAATGATTGAGTAAACAATCAAAATGATTCGTGGTGGGCTCCCACGGGCCCAAAAATTAGCTTCAATCTGATCTCGGATTGGAAAAAAGCCTAGCCATTAAAAAAAGTAAAAAACATAGCAAACTCTTCACACTATTATAATAGTAGTAGATAGATAAATTATGTGAGAAATTATGAGAAATAAATTACTTTTATTTTGAAACTTTGATTTCTCATTTAAAAGTGATGAGATTTAATGAAATAACCTTATTATATATATATATATATATATATATTAGAACATGAGAAATAATATATTAATAAAACAACAAGGGTATATAAATAAGACCCCAAAGGGTCATTCCACCCAAACAACAAAAGTAAAATCTGTTATAATTGGTAAATTATGTTTCCATCTTTTGTGATTTCCTTATTAAATTTGAAAGTTGGTGTATCTACTAATAATTAATGTATAGACCCTGAATATTAGAAGAAAATCTGTTATCCCCAGAAAATTATTTCTCCATCTTAGAAAATTAAACTCTTTTTAGGAACATTATTAAATACGTTAACATTATTAGTCAATTAAATGGGCCATATATCAAATTTAAAAATAAAATAAAATAAAAAATAAAAAACTATAACTTCGACTACCCACACCATTGTGGGCTAGAGTCATAAATATGGGCATTTTCAACACTGCCCTATGTCAATATGGAACTTGGAATTTGAATTAGTTTATGATTTTCATTATCAGTTGATAAGGATAAAGTTGTTTTTATCTATTTTTAAATTTTATCGATAGTTTTCCAAAATAAAACAACTACTACGGAGTTTGGCTTCTTTTTTTTTTTTTTTTTGTCAAAAAAAAATCTGAAAACATTAATATACAAGTAACAATTGAAAAATTCTTACAAATTAAATTTCAAACAAATAGTCATGCGAATGTATGGACAGTTCTTTTGTCTCAACGGAAAAGACTATTGTTAAGTATTGCGAAAAATGAATAGAAAAAGAAGAATGGAAATAAATAAAGAAAAATGATTGAGTAAACAATCAAAATGATTCGTGGTGGGCTCCTACGGGCCCAAAAACAAGCTTCAATCTGATCTCGGACTGGAAAAAAGCATAGCCATTAAAAAAAGTAAAAAACATAGCAAACTCTTCACACTATTATAATAGTAGCAGATAGATAAATTAGGTGAGAAATTATGAGAAATAAATTACTTTTATTTTGAAACTTTGATTTCTCATTTAAAAGTGATGAGGTTTAATGAAAATAACCTTATTATATATATATATATATATATATATATATATTTTAGAAAATGAGAAATAATATATTAGTAAAACAACAAGAGTATATAAATAAGACCCCAAAGGGTCATTCCACCCAAACAACAAAAGTAAAATCTGTTATACTTGGTAAATTATGTGTCCATCTTTCGTGATTTCCTTATTAAATATGAAAGTTGGTGAATCTACTAATAATTAATGTGTAGACCCTGAATATTAGAAGAAAATCTGTTATCCTCGGAAAATTATTTTTCCATCTTAGAAAATTAAACTCTTTTTAGGAACATTATTAAATACGTTAACATTATTAGTCAATTAAATGGGCCATATATCAAATTTAAAAAAGAAAAATAAAAAAAAAATGAAAAACTATAACTTCGACTACCCACACCATTGTGGGCAAGAGTCATAAATATGGGCATTTTCAACACTGCCCTATGTTGATATGGAACTTGGAATTTGAATTAGTTTATGATTTTCATTATCAGTTGACAATGTTAAAGTTATTTTATCTATTTTTAATTTTTATAGATAGTTTTCAAAAATAAAAAAAAACTACTATGGTGTTTGGCTTCTTTTTTTTTTTCTTTTTTTTTTGTCAAAAAAAAAAATCAGAATATATTAGTGTACAAGTAAGGATTGAAAAATTCTTACAATTTAAATTTCAAACAAATAGTCATGCGAATGTGTTGACAGTTCTTTTGTCTCAACGGAAAAGACTATTGTTAAGTATAGCGAAAAATGAATAGAAAAAGAAGAATGGAAATAAATAAAGAAAAATGATTGAGTAAACAATCAAAATGATTCGTGGTGGGCTCCCACGGGCCCAAAAATAAGCTTCAATCTGATCTCGGACTGGAAAAAAGCCTAGCCAATAAAAAAAGTAAAAAACATAGAAAACTCTTCACACTATTATAAAAGTAGTAGATAGATAAATTATGTGAGAAATTATGAGAAATAAATTACTTTTATTTTGAAACTTTGATTTCTCATTTAAAAGTTATGAGATTTAATGAATATAACCTTATTATATATATATATATATATATATATTTGAACATGAGAAATAATATATTAATAAAACAACAAGAGTATATAAATAAGACCCCAAAGGGTCATTCCACCCAAACAACAAAAGTAAAATCTGTTATACTTGGTAAATTATATGGCCATCTTTTGTGATTTCCTTATTAAATATGAAAGTTGGTGAATCTACTAACAATTAATGTATAGACCCTGAATATTAGAAGAAAATCTGTTATCCTCGGAAAATTATTTCTCCATCTTAGAAAATTAAACTCTTTTTAGGAACATTATTAAATACGTTAACATTATTAGTCAATTAAATGGGCCATATATCAAATTTAAAAAAGAAAAATAAAAAAAAATGAAAAACTATAACTTCAACTACCCACACCATTGTGGGCAAGAGTCATAAAAGATGTATGCTGGGTCCATTTATCTAGGGCCTGTTTAACATCCTGGTATGCAACTAATTCTGCAGCTTCAGCTAATTAGGAAACAGTATTTCCTACAGTTGTTACTGATTCAGTTCCTGGTATTTCTACGGTATTTTCATTTTGTTCAGACATGGTTGTCGTGTGATCATATATGTCTAATTTATTAAATTTCTATTATTATTATATGTTAATTAAAACTTGGCTCTAATACCATGAAAGGTGCTCACTAAAGCTAAGATTAGCACGTCTGTCAACGGCTTACGGGCATCAAACGGTCAAACGCACTCTCTGCAACACGACCTAAACCCTACGCGACTTGGGTGACGTCCCACTAACCCTAACCACTAATTAACCTTACATAAGCACAAATCCAAGAATTAATTTACACATAGTAATAACATGAATAAAACAAATTAGTACATATATGATCTCATATACCTTTACTGTTGGGGTGGCGGAGGCCTTCTGGCCGCCCAAGCCACCAGATTCTCGGTGATCAGCACTTGGATTTCCTCAAGGTTCTGTTCACACCTTGCTAACTGCTCTGTGATGTATGGTTGTGTAAAACGGTCCGGTCGAAGGCTAAGATAATATCTTTTTCGATCAGGCCAGAATTGTTGTGCTGATAATGCTAGTTCTAAGAGATTAACAGAGGGCATACATATTAAACACGAATATCAAACTTTTACTGAGGAAGTAAAATATTTTACAAGAAGGGGGTTGATAGAAAAATGCAAAAGAAAAGAAAAGCTGAAAATTTCTAAGTGCCTCAACAAGGGTGAAGGCAATCCCTTAAATAGACGATAAAAGATAAGATTTCATTATTACATATGACAGGTGGAGATCTTCCATTGCACCGACAGATTACACCTATCTTCTTATCTTTAAAGTTAGCGGAAGTGGGGAACAACTTTTTCCCGTGATACTGATGGAGCATCTGCTTTTGCTGAAAGTTGTTTGTCTGGTTGTGCCGACGCTTTAAAGCTCGGGGCCCTTTCCTTTATGATTTTTGTCTTGGGCCATCTTGGCGGCAATCTCAGCAGTAAAGGAATCCCAAAAGTCACCAAGAGTGGGTTCCGTCTCATCTTCAGATTGAGACTCTCCTGCTAACACGTGGTCGGCTGGATCGGCCTCTGATTCGGATTGAGTATGACTGGTGCCTGACCTCATGGAGACGTCATCTTCGGGGTTAATTGATTGGAGAAATTGTTCTTTCAGATAGTCCATACTTTTGAGAATTAATTCATTATCTGAAAGGTTTGGGAATTTGTGTTTTAATTCCTTCTGCATCTGGACAAAAGGATTTGTGACTGGAGAGGAGGGTGCTGGTAAAGCAGGTTGCTTGACAGAGTCCCAACAAGCCTTAGTATGCTGTTGAATTTTCGGGAGAAGATCCTTAAGATCCATTTTATAGCGACCCCGGTCTTTTCTCTTTAAATTATTGTATCTGAACTTAGGTTCCGTGGATCCTGTCATTACTTATTGGTTGTTGTTGTCCTTTAATCTCTTTGTATTTGAAGTATAGGTTGTGTTGGACGGGTCTGTTACAGGTTGGTTGATTTTAGATGCCGATAGGTGATGCCCAGATTTTGGCCTTCACGCTCGAGCGGAAGTTTTAACGCTCGAGCGGTCCCTTCGTTGTTGCTTCTCCGCTCGAGCGGGAATTGTGACGCTCGAGCGGGATTTTCCATCTCCCAGTATTTTGCTCTGCAGTTCTTCCGCTCGAGCGGTAGTTTTTACGCTCGAGCGTGATCCCTTGTTTTTGCTCCTACGCTCGAGCGGGGAGTTTGACGCTCGAGCGGGTGCAGCGCCTGCAAAACTTCTGGAAGGGTGCAATCGACGCTCGAGCGGCTTTCTTCACGCTCGAGCATGATTCTGCGTCTTACGCTCGAGCGGGGCTTTCTACGCTCGAGCGTAGAGTCGACTACATCAGTCCGTGATTTCACTTTTCTGATCACTTTTTGACCTACTTTTCATCTCTTAACTTTTAAAAACCGCCCCTTGAGAGTTTCTCTCTCTACTCTTACCTTCTCTCCAAGATTTGATCTATTCCTTGTGGTCTTCTACCCTAGTTCCTTTGGAAGAAAGGTAGAGCTTCGCGAGATCTTTCTTTTAATCTGAAAAAGAGAGGATTTGGAGCACTTTGGATTTTGGGTCACCATCTCCATCTTCTCTATTTTAGTTGTGATCTTCAAGGTAGGGATTTCCTACTCCATTCTATAAGTTTTGTTCTAAGTTTTGGTATTTTGATATGTTGGGGATACTTTGGTAATTTTGGAAAAACCCCTAGTTGTTATAATAAATTAATTTATATAATTAATTTAGGAAAAAAAATTGGGGAATTTGGTTAAATCCATGAAATTGGGGAATTTATTGATTAAATGGTGTAGTTGGATAATATAAATCACTCGCCTAATGAATTCATAGTGTATTTATCTTTCAAGTCTAGAAATAATTGTTTTGGGCTATCGGTGGAGGATAGTCGTGCTTGTTGTAGACATTGCATGCGGATTAGGGAAAATTGAAACTAATCAATTTGTTTAAGTCATAAATTTAGATTATTGAATTAATACAGAAATTACATGTATTGATTGAGCATTGCATATGCATATTGTTTGGGAGGAGATAGGGGATGTACTCCACGGTTTAGGGGGAGATAGGGGATGGACCTCTAAACCGGATTTTTGTTTGGGAGGAGATAGGGGATGGACTCCATTAGCACCATTTTTATGTGTGCTTATTATATTGAAGTGTTTTTACATGATTATTGATACAGCACTAAAATGTGTATCAAATGGGAAGTATGAAGTGTTTCGATATGAGCATGAGTCTCATTTGTTTTGTTAATATTGGAAGTAATGTGAATATGATATATAATTCACTGTTGCAAGTTTGGCCAGGTTCTGAGCCATGTTGATAATAATGGAAGGTGAAATGTGTCTTAGACATTAGTGTCATGAGACTGTTTAATGATAAAATTGATTATCTTGGTTAACCATCTATTGAATGCTATAGCTTTATTCAATGCTTATATTTGGTTTAGTATTTTTCTACTGGGCTGTGGCTCACCCTTTATGGGAACATCATTTTCAGGTTCAGGTGATAAGCTACCTCCACGGACTTAGCCTGGAAGGATTTGATGTTTGGGATTTTGAAGACTTGTCTTTAGTTATATGTTTTATTTTGTTATTTTTTTGAGATTTCATGTAAACATTCAAGCCTAGGGCTTAACTTGTAAATGAGTTAGTACTCATCCTTTTGTGTCCAAGTGTTAGCTTGGAAAGATGTAAGCCCTTAGGGCATTTATTTTGATGTTGCAGGTTGTTACACGTGATGTCTTTCAATAAGAATACTCTGATGAATAACTCAAATGATTCGTTTTCTTTTATAAATGCATGTTAATGTTATGGTTATTACGGGTTTATTTTGAGGGCGTTACAACTTGGTATCAGAGCGTACCGGGTTTGAATACTTTGGGTACGTGGGAAGTGATTAGTATCACAATGGGTTCGTCTCGTTTGATAGAGACTTAGTGTAACGTTATATGCTTATGTGATAACATGTTTATGTGATTATGTGGGTATGGAATGTAGTTTCTAGGATGTTGATTGGACCCTTGAGTTCTAGTAGTCTTGTTGGAAAGGCACTTGATCACTGCTGCTTCCAACCGGAACTATTGTAACGCATTGGGACTATCATTATCCGGGAATGAAATTCGTAGGTGCTTATGTGATTATGTGCTTACGTGGAATGAATTATTTTTGTCCAATGCATTAGGACGCGAGTGTTTAGTTTCGGCACATTTATTAATGTGCTAACGTCTTTGTTTGTTTCCTTTATTAGGATGTCAGGGCGAGGACGAGGACGCGGTAGGCGTGGTAGGCCGGGTAGGCAGGAGGTACCGGTGCCAGAGGAGATTCCGGCAGTTCATGAGGGAATTGGCCAGGCCAATGTGGCCGAGCCAATAGGCCAGCAGGCTATGGGCGCTTTAGCCCGAGAGATAGCAGGGGCATTCAGGGAGTCAGTAGGCATTCTTAGGGCTGAGAATCAAGCCCAGGTTGTTGTTGCGGATGCAGGACCTTCCTTTCTGAAGAGGGAGTTCTTCCGGTCTAATCCGGATGAATTTGTGGGTGATCCTAAAGAGCCGCTTAAGGCAGACGAATGGCTCGAACAGACAACGAAGACGTTTGAGATGCTTGGCATCGAAGACGAGGGGTTGAAGGTGACCTTGGCATCATTCCAGTTGAAGGGGGATGCGGGTCAGTGGTGGAAGTTCACTAAGGGGCGTATAGGAGGTACATGGGAGGCTTTTGCGAATGCTTTCCAGGAGAAGTTCTTATCTCCAGCAGTTAGGGAGAAGCTGAGAGACCAGTTCTGCCAGCTTAAGCAGTCGAGTTCTTCAGTGGCCGAGTTTGAGGCTGCATTTACAAGTTTATCCAGGTTTGCACCTGAATTGGTGGCGTCTGAGGAACGCCGTTGTATTGAGTTTGAGAGAAAGTTGAGGCGTGGCCTCAAGCTGAGAGTTGGGGGAACTATGATTCGGGATTATGGGCGTTTGGTTGATGCTGCAGCCCACATGGAAATCATGATGCAGGAGGAGGAGGAAGGACAGAAGGGCTCCAAGAGGAGTCAGGATGGTCAGAGTGATGGTAGGAGACAGAAGGGTTTTAATCCCCAACAGTCTCAGAGTAGCTTTTCTAGATCAACTTTTCCTGTGCCGAGTGCTAGTTCGGGGAAAGGCAGTCAAGGAGGCATTACCTGCTTCAAGTGTGGCCAGCTGGGCCACAAGTCTCCAGTTTGTCCTCAGAGGGGAGGAGTGCAGAGAGCAGCATCATCTTCGGCTCGATCTCAGAGCCAGAGTCAGGGTAGAGGCCAGCCACTCTCGTGTTATCAGTGTGGTCAGCCAGGGCATATGAAGAGGTATTGCCCGCAGTTGGGTGGCACACCTGGTGCATCTGGTTTGAGACAGATTCAGGGTCAACAGCCAGCTCAGTCGGGTCAGGCCTCGAGGGCCAATCAGGGGGCTTCATCGTCTCAGTCGGTGCAACAATCTTATGCTCCTAGGGGTGAGCAGGTTGATCAGAGGTCATCTGGGCGCGTGTATGCTGTTACCGCGCAGGATCTTGTACCGGCTCCATCTGTTGTGAGAGGTACTTTCTTGTTTTGCAACTCGGTTGCTAATGTTTTGATTGATACGGGTGCATCTCATTCCTTTGTGTCTGCTGCATTTGCATCTGTTTTGGAATTGGAGTTAGCACCGTTAGCATCTCCTATTTGTGTAGTGTCGCCTCTTGGGGGTGAATTGATTTTGAAACACGGTGTTAGGGGTTGTGATATAGAGGTTGATTACCATAGAATCCCATTTTCCTTTGTAGTTATGCCTATGAGAGGTTTCGATGTTATTTTGGGTATGGACTGGTTATCGTCATACCGGGCAGTTATTGATTGCTACCGTCAGAGAGTCACTTGTTGTACCGTGAATGGTGAGTGTTTTCATTTTCTGGGGGACCGTGTTGGTAGTGTTTTACCACCGGGGTATGTTCCGCGAGGACGGAGTGAGCTTAGTGGTCTACTTGCTAACCTTTCGATTAGTGAGGACGGTGAGACTCAGATTGTGTTGCCAAGGGTGGTGTGTGAGTACTCGGAGGTTTTTCCCGAGGATCTTGTTGGTTTGCCACCGCATCGAGAGATTGAATTCTCTATTGACTTAGTGCCCGGCACGGCGCCGATTTCTATGGCACCCTATCGTTTTGCCCCAGCTGAGTTAGTTGAGTTGAAGATCCAACTCCAGGAGTTGCTAGATAAAGGCTTTATACGTCCTAGTGTTTCGCCTTGGGGAGCACCGGCCCTCTTCGTTAAAAAGAAAGGTGGTGCTTTGAGACTTTGTATAGATTACCGGAAATTGAATCGGGCTACGGTTAAGAATAAGTACCCTATGCCCCGTATAGATGATCTGTTCGATCAGTTGAAAGGTTCCCGTTGTTTCTCGAAGATAGACTTGAGATCAGGTTATCATCAGTTGAGAGTCAGGGAGGAGGATATTCCTAAGACGGCATTCCGTACGCGGTATGGCCACTATGAGTTTTTGGTGATGCCATTTGGGCTCACCAACGCACCGGCAGTATTTATGGATTTGATGAACCGGATATTCCGGGAATTTCTAGATCGTTTTGTAGTCGTCTTCGTGGACGACATCCTTATCTATTCACCTTCAGAGGAAGAGCACGAGGAACACTTGAGGGTGGTGCTTGATTTACTTAGAGCCCATCAGCTTTATGCTAAGTTTGGGAAGTGTGAGTTCTGGCTAGAGGAGGTGAAGTTCTTAGGCCATGTAGTTTCTTGGGAAGGGGTGTCTGTTGATACATCCAAGACAGAGGCAGTGCAAGATTGGGTACAGCCTAAGAGTGTGTTTGAGATCCGCAGTTTTCTGGGATTAGCTGGGTATTATCGCCGGTTTGTAAGAGATTTCTCCAGATTAGCTTCGCCTTTGACTAGATTGACTCGGAAGGGAGTCAAATTTGCTTGGAGTGAGACTTGTGAAAAGTCGTTCCAGGAGTTGAAAGTTAGACTGACCACTGCTCCAGTCTTGATTATTCCGGAGAGAGGGTTGGGTTATGCAGTCTATTGTGACGCCTCACGAGAGGGTCTAGGTTGTGTATTGATGCAAGAGGGGAAAGTGGTTGCCTATGGCTCACGTCAGTTGAAAGTTCACGAGAAGAATTACCCTACGCATGATTTAGAGTTAGCAGCTGTGATATTTGCCTTGAAGATTTGGAGGCATTATCTTTACGGTGAGAGGTTCGAGGTATTCTCGGATCATAAGAGTCTGAAATATCTGTTCACACAGAAAGACTTGAACTTGAGGCAGAGGAGGTGGATGGAATTTATTGAGGATTATGACTTTGAATTGCATTATCATCCGGGAAAGGCCAATGTGGTGGCCGACGCCCTTAGCAGGAAACCTGTTGGTGACATAGCTAGTATAGCCATCCGAGAGTGGGAGATGTTAGGTGCACTTGGAGAGTTTGATTTGCTTCTGGGCGAATCCGTTGAGGCTGCGGCCTTGTTTTCTGTTGTTGCGCAACCTACACTTGTGACTCGAGTGTTAGAGGCTCAGAGGGGCGACCTTGAGGTAGAATCCCTCCGTGAGAAGATTTCTGGTGGGAAGGTTGAGAAAGGTTTGACGGTGTATCCCGACCTGAGTGTGAGATACCGAGACCGTCTGTTTGTGCCGGAGTCTCATCGAGAGGAGGTACTCCGAGAGTTTCATCATTCACGCCTTGCGGTGCATCCGGGAGGTACTAAGATGTATCGGGATTTGGGTCGCCAGTTTTGGTGGCGGGGTATGAAGAGAGATGTGGCAGCTTTCGTATCTAAGTGCCTTACTTGTCAGCAAGTGAAGGCCGAACATCAGAGGCCAGCGGGTTTGTTGCAACCCTTGCCTATTGCCGAGTGGAAGTGGGAGCATGTCACTATGGACTTCGTTGTAGGTCTTCCGAGGACTCAGCGGGGCAGTGATGCTATTTGGGTGGTTGTAGACAGGTTGACTAAGTCGGCGCACTTCATTCCTATGCGCGTTAGAGATTCAGTAGATCATCTTGCCGACTTGTATATTCGGGACATAGTGAGGTTGCACGTGGTTCCAGTGACGATCGTCTCCGATAGGGACCCTCGTTTTACTGCCAGATTATGGCAGAGCTTGCAGAGCGCCTTAGGTACTAAGTTGACCTTTAGCACAGCTTATCATCCTCAGACTGATGGGCAATCTGAGCGTACTATTCAGATCCTTGAAGATATGCTTCGGGGTTGTGTTCTTGACTTTAGCGGGTCGTGGGAGAGGCACTTGCCATTAGTGGAGTTTGCCTACAACAACAGCTTCCAGTCTAGTATCGGTATGGCACCGTTTGAGGCCTTATACGGCCGACCGTGTAGGTCTCCTGTTTGTTGGGCCGAGGTGGGTGATGCACCTCTGTTGGGTCCGGAGTTAGTGAGGGAAACGACGGAGAAGGTTGAGCTTATCCGTAAGAGGCTTGTTACAGCCCAGAGTCGTCAGAAATCTTATGCCGACCGTAGGAGGAGACCTTTGGTGTTTGAGGTGAGTGATCATGTCTTTTTGAAGATATCACCAAGACGGGGATTGATGAGGTTTGGGAAGAGCAGGAAGTTGTCCCCTCGATTCATTGGTCCTTTTGAGATCCTTGAGAGGATTGGCGAGACAGCTTATCGTTTAGCTTTGCCGCCGCAGTTGTCCGGAGTACATGACGTGTTTCATGTGAGTATGCTTCGGAAGTATGAGCCGGATCCATCACATGTATTGGATTGGACCGATTTAGTAGTTGATGAGGATGTCTCGTATGAGGAGAGACCGGTTCGGGTCTTGGATAAACGGGATCAAGTCTTGCGAGGCAAGACCATTCCTTTGGTGAAAGTTTTGTGGAAACATCACGGGGTGGAGGAAGCCACATGGGAACGTGAGTTGGAAGTCCGCGAGAAATATCCGGACATGTTTATTGATTTGTAATCTTGTAGTTAGATTTTGTAATATTGTCAAACTTTAAAGCTTTCTATATATGTCTTAAGCTGTAAAACATTTAGAATGTTTTGGTTAATGGAAATATTTTGGAACTTGTCTCGAAATGGAAGTTTAATGGAATATTGTATATGTTGAATATATTGAAAATCCTTGAAATTGAAAGAAAATTGCATAGTGTTAATGCAGGTTGAAATATATGTTTGTTTTGCATATTGTGGCATGCCTCTTAGTTAAGAGATGGAATGGCCGGTGTTGGGTCAAGTTGTTTATTATTGGGTTAACATATTGTTGGAATTTAAGAAAACTTGTTTTTAAAACCTTGTGCTTAATTTCGGGGACGAAATTCTTTTAAGGGGGGGAGGTTATAGCGACCCCGGTCTTTTCTCTTTAAATTATTGTATCTGAACTTAGGTTCCGTGGATCCTGTCATTACTTATTGGTTGTTGTTGTCCTTTAATCTCTTTGTATTTGAAGTATAGGTTGTGTTGGACGGGTCTGTTACAGGTTGGTTGATTTTAGATGCCGATAGGTGATGCCCAGATTTTGGCCTTCACGCTCGAGCGGAAGTTTTAACGCTCGAGCGGTCCCTTCGTTGTTGCTTCTCCGCTCGAGCGGGAATTGTGACGCTCGAGCGGGATTTTCCATCTCCCAGTATTTTGCTCTGCAGTTCTTCCGCTCGAGCGGTAGTTTTTACGCTCGAGCGTGATCCCTTGTTTTTGCTCCTACGCTCGAGCGGGGAGTTTGACGCTCGAGCGGGTGCAGCGCCTGCAAAACTTCTGGAAGGGTGCAATCGACGCTCGAGCGGCTTTCTTCACGCTCGAGCATGATTCTGCGTCTTACGCTCGAGCGGGGCTTTCTACGCTCGAGCGTAGAGTCGACTACATCAGTCCGTGATTTCACTTTTCTGATCACTTTTTGACCTACTTTTCATCTCTTAACTTTTAAAAACCGCCCCTTGAGAGTTTCTCTCTCTACTCTTACCTTCTCTCCAAGATTTGATCTATTCCTTGTGGTCTTCTACCCTAGTTCCTTTGGAAGAAAGGTAGAGCTTCGCGAGATCTTTCTTTTAATCTGAAAAAGAGAGGATTTGGAGCACTTTGGATTTTGGGTCACCATCTCCATCTTCTCTATTTTAGTTGTGATCTTCAAGGTAGGGATTTCCTACTCCATTCTATAAGTTTTGTTCTAAGTTTTGGTATTTTGATATGTTGGGGATACTTTGGTAATTTTGGAAAAACCCCTAGTTGTTATAATAAATTAATTTATATAATTAATTTAGGAAAAAAAATTGGGGAATTTGGTTAAATCCATGAAATTGGGGAATTTATTGATTAAATGGTGTAGTTGGATAATATAAATCACTCGCCTAATGAATTCATAGTGTATTTATCTTTCAAGTCTAGAAATAATTGTTTTGGGCTATCGGTGGAGGATAGTCGTGCTTGTTGTAGACATTGCATGCGGATTAGGGAAAATTGAAACTAATCAATTTGTTTAAGTCATAAATTTAGATTATTGAATTAATACAGAAATTACATGTATTGATTGAGCATTGCATATGCATATTGTTTGGGAGGAGATAGGGGATGTACTCCACGGTTTAGGGGGAGATAGGGGATGGACCTCTAAACCGGATTTTTGTTTGGGAGGAGATAGGGGATGGACTCCATTAGCACCATTTTTATGTGTGCTTATTATATTGAAGTGTTTTTACATGATTATTGATACAGCACTAAAATGTGTATCAAATGGGAAGTATGAAGTGTTTCGATATGAGCATGAGTCTCATTTGTTTTGTTAATATTGGAAGTAATGTGAATATGATATATAATTCACTGTTGCAAGTTTGGCCAGGTTCTGAGCCATGTTGATAATAATGGAAGGTGAAATGTGTCTTAGACATTAGTGTCATGAGACTGTTTAATGATAAAATTGATTATCTTGGTTAACCATCTATTGAATGCTATAGCTTTATTCAATGCTTATATTTGGTTTAGTATTTTTCTACTGGGCTGTGGCTCACCCTTTATGGGAACATCATTTTCAGGTTCAGGTGATAAGCTACCTCCACGGACTTAGCCTGGAAGGATTTGATGTTTGGGATTTTGAAGACTTGTCTTTAGTTATATGTTTTATTTTGTTATTTTTTTGAGATTTCATGTAAACATTCAAGCCTAGGGCTTAACTTGTAAATGAGTTAGTACTCATCCTTTTGTGTCCAAGTGTTAGCTTGGAAAGATGTAAGCCCTTAGGGCATTTATTTTGATGTTGCAGGTTGTTACACGTGATGTCTTTCAATAAGAATACTCTGATGAATAACTCAAATGATTCGTTTTCTTTTATAAATGCATGTTAATGTTATGGTTATTACGGGTTTATTTTGAGGGCGTTACACATTTTATCCCACCATTTGACAAAGAAAATTCTTTTCAAACGGGGAACCTTATTCTGGTAGTCGCAAGCAAAGTCCCATTTCCAAATCCAGGGAATACTGAATCGAATTGAGAAATGAACTACAGCTTTACTGATTGATAATTCTCTGTTTTTATTTAAATATGAATAGGCACGAGCATAAGACACATGCCAGTCATTAAATTCTGTTCTGACTGATTCTGGTAAAATGTCAAGTGAAAGACCGAACTTATCCCACCAAATGAGGAACCAATTAGGGACATCATTTTTGAGAACATCGGTCGTAATACGGATAAACCAAGAATGGTTCTTGATCGGATTCTGGTAGTAGAATACATGGGTAAAAGCATCAATGTAATCCCAGTATGAATATTTTGTCTGTTTGTTACGAAGATCAAGATGCCGTGTGGTGTGCGGATGAATGCCCCAAGTAGAGATGGGCATGATATTACGGATAACAATTTTACTGAATTGAATAGGACTGGCAGCCTTGTTGGCATCATGCAGAGTGTGCTTGATTTCAGCAGCTCCAGTTTCAACCATTATCTGTTCATAAATGTATCGGTATTGATCAAAATAAGGAGGGGACTGTTGGGTGGTGAGATAACGACGTTTGATCTCCCACGGATCAGACATCCACTGCTCATCAGATGGTTCAATCCAAAGAACAGTTTCGTCAGATATACTGTTTGGCGTATACGGATCTTCAGGTCTAAGGAGAACATCCTTAGCCGTTGGATTACTGGTTTGACCTCCTCGAGAGAGGGGTGGATATTCTGATGGATCATAGCGGGGGTTAGAGCCGCGGCCACGACCACGACCTCTGTGGCCTCTACTGGTCATTTGCGGATTTCTGCAAATATTCACGGGTCAAAAAGTCAGGCAAAGAGTTAGTTTCTCCTTTAATATATTCAATATCAAAATCAAAATTGGATAAATAACCCTGCCAGCTTACGAATATCTGTTTAGAAACAAGATTTTTAACATCCTGTTTAAATATCTGTCGAGCAGCAGAGCAATCAACTCTGATGATAAAATGCTAGTTTAATAAATCATCCTGGAATTTCATAACACATTTGATAATGGCTAAACATTCCTGTTTAATGGTTGGGTAGTTTAAAGCAGCTTGATTCCAATGCCCAGAATGAAAACGTAAAAGTTCTTCTTTCTGAGTTTTGGGATTAAATTGTTTTAAAATACCACCAAATCCTTCATTGGAAGCATCTGTTTCAACAATTTTCTTCCATTCAGGATTGGGTAAATTTAAACAAGGTAACTGTTGGACTTTAGCTTTAATTTTTTGAACAGCTAAAGTATGTTCTGGAGACCATGGAGGTGGATTCTTTTTTAACCTGGTATATAAGATGTTAGCATCTGCAGATAAGTTCTGGTAATAGTCACGAATATAATTAAGGCTGCCTAAAAATCTCTGTAATTGAGTTTTGTCTTTAATTTCATCTGGAAATTTAGAGGCAAACTCCATGCTTCTGTTAATAGGAATAATACTACCATTGGAAATATTATGTCCTAAATATCTGATGGTGGTTTGAAACAATTGCATTTTTGGTGCAGAAAGAACTAAACCATTTCTGATAATAACATTCTTAAAAATATTAAGATGTTTAACATGCTGATCAATTGATGAGGAAAAAACTAGCACATCATCAATATACGATAAAGTAAATTCTGTAAAAGGATTAAAAATATCATTCATGATATGCTGAAATTCTGAAGGAGCATTTTTAAGGCCGAATGGCATAACATTCCACTCGTAATGTAACGCCCTCAAAATAATAACATTAAACCCATCAAATAAGACATGCATTTACATATAAACTAACCACATTCTCTTATTCATTAGAATTCCATTACATAAGTATTACATGTTAACATCATAACAAAATGCCCTACGGGCTTACAGCTTTCCAAGTTAACACTTGGTTACAACAAAAGAGTACTAACTCAATTACACATTAAGCCCTGGGCTTGAAGTTACATGTAATACATCAAAAGTTAAGCGACAAAAGTATGTCCGCCACTAGCCTCCCAGCTATGTCCTTGGAGGTGGCATGCTTCCTGCACCTGAAAATGATATTCCCATATAGGGTGAGCCACAGCCCAGTAGAAATACACTAAACCAACCATGGACAATGACTAAAATATTAGCAATTGATAGATGGTCAACACTGATACAATCACGTAAATTACAAATTTATGTCATACAACTTATGAGTCTAAGTTACCTTTAATTTTCCCTTTTTCAACAGATAAGCATGCTAGCTCTATCATCATTTCCACAGATATGTATAAAAACTATATCTCACATTCAGATAAGCATAAAAGCTATATCCACATTCTCAACAGATATGTATAACAACAATATCCACAGATAAGCATATGAGCTATATTCACACATCACAAAGATAAGCATATAAGCTCTATCTTCACTTCTTTAGACAAGCATATGAGCTGTATCTACGGAGTTCATCCCCTATCTTCTCCCAACACTATCCGGTTTAGAGGTACATCCCCTATCTTCCCCTAAACCACGGAGTACATCCCCTATCTCCTCCTCTACACATAACGTATACAAACACATTGGTTCTATATACAATCACCCAATACATACAATTAATGTATTCTATCAACCGTCAAGTTCCATGACACACTTCATTGATTAGTTTCAGTTTGCCTAATCATCATGCATTGTCTACAACAATCACGACTATCCTCCACCGATAGCCCAAAGCAGTTATTTCTAAACAGAAAATAAATGCACAAATGGATATTCAATCAACATTTCATTTCTCCCAATTAATTATCCCAATTAATTAAACAATGTAATTAGGCCATTTTCCATAATTACCATTTCAACCCTTAGGTCCCATTTTCATCAATGATTCAACAATCATTCCATTTTCCTATGCCAAACATGCATCTAGGTTTATTATGAATAAAACCCCAACTTTTGTAAAATTACACAAAAGCCCCAAACTTTCACAAAATTACCAAACCAAGCCCAACATCTCAAAATACCAAAATTTAAAGACAAAACCCATAGAGAGGAGTAGGATATCCCTACCTCGAAGTTTAAGCCACAAAGGAGATGAAGACACCAAGATCAACTTGCTCCAAATCCAAACTTTTTCAGATTAAATCGAAGCTCTCAACACCCTCTATCTTTTTAACAAAGGCCCTAGGCTAGATTCACACCCTAGGGAGATCAAACCTTAGAGAGAGTGCAAGTTTAGAGAGAGAGAGGCTCGGATTAAGGGTTTTGGATCAAAAAGAGAGTGAAAAAGTGATGTTTTAGACGCTGCTGTCCGCTGATATAAAACACGCTCGCTCGAGCGAAGGATTGGTCGCTCGAGCGACCAGACACAGAAGACTCTCGCTCGAGCCAAGAAGTTCTCGATCGAGCGAAGAAAAATCCAGACCGCTCGAGCGAAGGAAGCTCGCTCGAGCCAAGAAAGACAGCTCTCAGGTCCAGAACCGGTGCAACACTACTCTCACTCGAGCGACAAACTCCTCGCTCGAGCGAAGGACCAAAAATCTGGGCAGCAACACTAGGCTCCCAAACACAACCAACCTGTAACAAACCTGCCCAACACATCCCATAACTCAAATATGAAGAAAAAGGAATGTAAACACGATAATAACCAACTACCAACATCCACGGACACAAGTCCGGATCACTGTACAACAAGGGTAAACCCGGGATCGCTATACGTAATGTCCAAAGGGTACTGTAAAAGCTGTTTTATAGCGATCCTGTTCGGCAATCTCAACTTGCCAATATCCTGATTTAAGATCAAATTTAGAGAAAATTATAGCATCCTGGAGACGGTCTAAAAGATCCTTTTTGTTCGGAATAGGATATCGAATCCATTTCAGTTTATCATTCAACGGTTTATAGTTAATAACAAGGCGGGGAACACCTCTTTCTAACTCTGCATTTTTATTTACATAAAAGGCGGTACAACTCCACGGGGAGTGACTAGGACGGATAAGTTTCTTCATAAGAAGATCTTGAATTTCTGTTTTGCACATTTCCATATATTCCTTTTTCATTTGACTAGGGCGAGCTCTAGTTGGAATATATTTTTCATCAAAATCTGGTTCATATGGTAATGTAACAATGTACTTTTTACGATTCCAAAAAGCATTAGGAACAGTACCACAGACTTCTGATTGAAATTCTTTTTCAATTAATTTAATTTTCTGTTGAAAAGAAGATTGTTGTAATCTTTGTTCTGTTGTCAAAAAAGAGACTTCTTTTTTAATCAAATTTATCTGGTTTTGTTTGACAGAAATTAAATCACGAATCTGATCTAATTCTTTAGTATACGATTGAGTGATAAATTCAAAATTGACTGTTTTTCCCTGAAGTTGGGAGTAGATTCCTATTGAGTCTATTTTCTGGATAGGCATCAAGAGACATAAAAAAGGTGTACCTAAAATAATATTTGTTGCAAGATTTCTGACTAACACAAAAGATGTAGGAAGACAGAGATCTTCATTACAAATATAAGCTTCTGGAATTTTATACCTGATTTGGAGAGAATTTCCACTTGCACTGGTAAGACTCTGGGTAGTTTTTTCAAAATATCTGGTTGGGACTATACCTTCTTGGATACAGTTCATATCAGCGCCGCTATCAACTAAGGCAATAGCATCCTTAATGATAAAATCCGGTTTAATCATAAAAGAAATTTTTATGTACCATTTCTGGAAAGTAACTTGATTAACAAGTAATAAATAAGGGGTTGAAGTTTCAGGTTCTTCCTTGTTAAGATCAAGTTTTTGTTCAGTTTCTTTGGCTTTCTGTTTGGGAATTTGAGTATGAAGATATTTAATATCTTTGATAACAGCTTCACTAGCAGTTTGCAAGTGTTTGACTTCGGTTTTTAGAACATTAATTTCCATTTTTAAATCCTGGAGAGAAGTGGGCTGTTCGACTACTGATTTAGTCTGGATTCTGTTAATTACTGTTTGGAGATTATAAGAATAATCTGGTATAGGAGGGGTATCTGTTATTGTTTGCTGATGTTCATAACACATTTTTAAATATTTTATTTTTATTTCTGGATCCTGGATCTGATCGGCTACAGCAAGCATATCCTTTTGAGTGTCTGTTAAAACATTGATACTACTGGGTTCTCCTAGATTCAAACCATTCATTTCTACTATGGATTTCCAGTAATTGATTTCGGATATTTGTTCCTGATTGGTACTACAGGGACATGGTTCTTCTGGATCATCTTCATCAAAAGAGGAAGAGTATAACTGGTTAAGCTCATCATCAGAAGGAATTTCATCTTCAGTTGAAATTTCTTCAGCTTCTAAGGCTTGGATTAACTGGTCTTTAGTGTCTGGATCAAGGCTTAGTTCATTTACCTTAGATTTAGCTTTAGATCTACATCTATTAGCATAATGTCCTGTTTGGCCACATTTATAGCACTTAACTTCTGATTTAGATTTTCCTTTTGATTTACTGGTGGATCTCTTGGGATAAAACTTCTTAGTAGGTTTCGGATGACTAGTCTTTGGATAAGACTTTTTTCTGTAAGGTTTAGAGGTTTTTTTATGAATAATTTTTCTGGTTTTAGCTGGGTATTTAATACCGGGCTCATAGGCAAACTGGTCACAAAATTCGCCTAATTCTTTTCTTCCTGTTAAGTTTTGTTGTTTCATTTGATACTGGAGTTTTAGGTCATTACATAAAGAAAGACCTTCATTGGTAACAATGGACACAAGTTGTCCATAGGTATACTGCTCATAAGGAATAGACATCCGGTCATGGCGGTCCCGAAGTTTTTTCCTAACATGTTCGGCAAAGAGGGTAGGAAGGCCATCAATAAATTTGGCTTTCCAATGAGTACTGTTAGCATCGGAGCGTTGGGTAACCTTAAGAAGGAAAACATCCTTATACCATCGGAAATGGGTTAAGGATGGACAACGCAGATTCTGGAGAAGCTCACGACCACGGTCTTGAGTAGAGGTACTGGTACCAACAAAGTGGTAGATAATTGTTTGGATAAGGGTATAGACCGCATCAGACTGTTGGACCTGTTGGTTAGTAGTTGGATCAATTTCGTATTTGACAGCAGTCAAAATTTCAGTTTGTTGGAGGGGAGTCATAATATTATCCCACCAACCTTTAAGAATACCGGTAAAGCCATTGATAATAAACTTAGCTATGGCCTGGTCATTATTACTGTATTGGCGACAAACAGTAGCATACATCATCATTTGTTGTAGCTTTTTGTAAATGCCAAATTCTGATTCACCATCAATATTCCATTCATAGATGGTTTTACCATGGTAACTATTCTGTTCATTCAGATAGGCTTCTTCATAAAGAAGATCTAGAGGAGTAGGTCGGGAATAATAATTTCTGGTATGAGGTAAAAATCCTGGTTTAGCGGAACTGTAATAGTTTAGCTTGTTTACCGATGCGGGTTCCTGAAAATTCATTTGAATTTCGTGAATCTGTTCTGGTGATAAAGTATCCTGGTCAGGGCTGGATTCAGCTCGTAACATATGGATAGATCCACTGCTAGATTGTCCTGGAGGCTTAGGAGGTTCTGGAGGGCGAACATTGAGTGTTTGCATTTTCTGAAGAAGAGTGTCCATAAACTCAGTATTAGACGATTTTAACTTAAAATTAGTGATGTCTAAAGATGGTTTAATGGATACAGGATGGAGATTCGAAACTCCTGTAACAGGTGGAGCTAAGGTTCTATCCTTAAAGGTAGAAACAGCTTCTTCAATTCTGGTTAACTGTTTACTGATAGTTTGACAGATAAGATTAGTATAATTATTTTGTCTAGCTAGAGAGGATTCAGCCTTGGTAAATTTAGTAGATTGTGCATCTATATAGGCGGTAGCAGATAGGGGGCTGTCTGGTGGTTTCACCGTTGGGTACCAACTCTAAAGATTGAGGAGGTGGATGTAAAGAATGGATGACCTGTCCTTCGGTAGTAGTCCAGGCTTTATACTGGTCTTCAATAACTGTTAGTTGTGTTTGGATAACTGTATGATACCATTCAACAAAAGGTATTAGTTTCTGTTGTAACTCAAGATGTTGGTAATATTGAGTTTTATAATCAGCTAACTGATCAGAGGTATGGTTGGTAAAATACCAATCTCTAAATGTTTTATATTGATTCTGGTTAAATTCCTGGTTTAAAATTTTTCTATTTTCACTTCTTGGTGTAAAATCCATGTAGGCACCCCATTTTTGACCGACCTTAAGACTTAGACGTCACCGATCGAGCGCTTGGTGATGTTGCATAATGTGCTTGTTCAGAAGTTTCAGAGTCACGGCCGTGAGCCTTACCTCCGGACTTCCGAACCCTTTTCTGTGCCTTGTCTCGGTTTGCGAGCCAGACCCGGTTTTCTCTGTTTCTTTTCCTGAGGGAAGGGAGAGGTCCCGTAGACCGTCTCTCAATGTCCGTAGGCTACATTTGGTGGCCGTAGGCCATTTTTCCCATTTCGGAGTCCGGTTTCCGGTTTTCGGAGCCGTCAGGCCGTGTGCCTCGGTTCGGGGCCCCTTAACCATCTCCTTTTGTTCCGATTTTTGGCATACTTCCTATTTGCTCCCTTTTGAGGGACACTGGGGTTTCGGAAACCCACTTCGTGGTCGAACGCCACTTTCGGTGCTTAACAGCCCATTTTCGGGATCCCGAACTGCGTGTTTTGGCTCCCGAACATTCGTTTTGCAACGGTTTTCGTTCATTTTTGGCAGGTACCTCTGTTTTATCACAGGGAAGGTCACTGAAGGGTGGGAGGCCAGCAATTGTTGCAGCAACCAGTTATCTCTCCTTCGGAGCCTCCCGGCGCCCGTTTTTCCAACTTCCGGGCTAATGTTGAACACCTTGGAGTTAATGTTGCCAACTTTCAACCACATATCTGTGATCTACACACATGAGAGGCCCCTAAAAGTTGGTGGCCGGCCATTAAGGTTACCTGACCCTTTTGACCCCTTTCTTCCGGGCTAATGTTGAACCCCTTGGGCCCACATTCTTGAACTTTCAACCACATATCTGTGATCTACACACATGAGAGGCCCCTAAAAGTTCATGGCCGGCCAGTAATTCAACTTGACCCTTTTGACCCCCTCTTTCCGAGCCAATGTTGAACCCCTTGGACCCACTTTCTCCAACTTTCAACCACATGGTTGTGTTGTACACACATAGGAGTACCTCCCCAGTTGCTGGCCGGCCAGAAAATATGATTGAACCTTTTGACCCCTAGCCGGCCGGCTAGGGGGTGTGGCCGGCCGGCCACCTGCAACAAAAGTATTAGGCCGGCCGTGTTCCTTGCACTGTGCACTTTACAGCTGTGGGGCAATATCCCCCAGATATTATCTGTATCCGGGGGATATTTTGTGGGGGAGTTTTGCTCTCCTTTTCCCCCACCTTTACACCCCCTTTTGGACCCTTATAACCAGCTGGTGGCCTCCTTTGTTGGGGTTAGAAAACTTCATCTTCAAGCTTCCATACTCAACTCCATCTTCATCCCTCTCAATTCTTCAAAAAACCCTAAGTCCTTAACCATCATTCCTTCTACACCACCAAGCTCTACCACCACCATCTCATTTCCAGCAACAAGGAAGGATTCTTGAAGGCCAAAGCAGCTGCAAATTCATCCAAGAAGCAACAAAAGTTTGAGTCTTCAAGGGTAAGTAATACTTTTACCCTTTTGACCCTTTTTCTTGATCTATTTGTAAGCCCCACTTTATTTTTGTTTCAAGCTCCGGCCCTAACTGAAAAGGGCCCTATTTTGAGCTCATCTTCACCTTTCATTAAGGGCTCAACCCTGTTTGAGCCCTCCATGACACACTTGCTTCATTGATCCTCTTATATGTCACAATCTTGCATGCTATTTTTGGCCCATGACCAACTTATTTTCGAGCATGTTGTAAACTGATATTAGGCTTATTTTGAGCCCCTCTTCAACATTGAAGAAGGGCTCAACACCATTTGGGGTTTCCATGTTATACCTACCTTTATACTCCTCATTTCTTCCCCATTCTTGCATGCAATGGCAGCCTACCATGCTTTTGTTTTTGGCCATTTTACAGTTCTGGAAAAGTTCTTATTTTGGTCCATACTTCATGTTTCATTTAGGTCCTTTCATGTTTTGGGGTCTCCATAGGTCACTTCATGTTATATCTCTCTTTTATTCCCCATTCTTGCATGTTTAGTTAGCCTACCATGCTTTTGTTTTTTGCCATTTTACAGTTCTGGAAAAGTGCTTATTTTGGTCCATTCTACATATTTTATTAAGGGTCTTTGGCTGTTTGGTGATTATTTTGCATACCTCATGTTATAGCCACTTTTGAGCCTTATTTTGCATCACATTTCTATCATGTTTTTATACTGATTTGAGGTCTGCCATATACTGTAAATATTCATAATTTTGGTCCTTCTTCAATGTTGTAGAAGGAAATTTTTCAGTTTGGGTTTTGCTTATATCACTTGCTTCATTACCCCTCTTTTGGCCCCTATTCTTGCATGCCATTTTTGCCATACCTATGCTTGCTGTTTGGCCATGTTTATAACTGTGAAAGTGCATCTTTTGGGACTTTCTAGCTTCTGTCTTTGCATTGCATGTCCATATTGTGCATGTTTGGCATAGCTATAGGCCATTTCGGGTGCCTAAATTCGCCTTTCGGGACAATTCCATGCATTTCATGTCATTTCGCCTCATTTCGGGACTGTTTTCCCCCATATTTTACTGCTGAAATTCCATTAGAATGATTTCTATCCATTCCATGTCATTTCATCGCATTCCGTCATTGCCTCGGTTTGCGTGCCCGTGTGCACGCATTTCGAGGCACCTCATTTTCTGCCATCGGCATCTTATGTGAGTGTGGCTGGGGCTCTCTCATGTTAGTATAAGTCCATACTTCATTTTCCATGTCATTTCATTGCATCTCGGCATTGCCTCGGTTTGCGTGCCCGTGTGCACGCATTTCGAGGCACCTCTTTTTTTATCCGCCGGCATCCTATGTGAGTGTGGCTGAGGCTCACTCATGTTGGTATAAGCCCATTTGTCATTTCCATGTCATTTCATAGCATTTTACCATTGCCTCGGTTTGCGTGCCCGTGTGCACGCATTTCGAGGCACCTCATTTTCATAGCATTTTACCATTGCCTCGGTTTGTGTGCCCGTGTGCACGCATTTTGAGGCACCTCATTTTCATAGCATTTTACCATTGCCTCGGTTTGCGTGCCCGTGTGCACGCATTTCGAGGCACCTCATTTTCATTACATATACCATTGCCTCGGTTTGCGTGCCCATGTGCACGCATTTCGAGGCACCTCATTTTCATAGCATTTTACCATTGCCTCGGTTTGCGTGCCCGTGTGCATGCATTTCGAGGCACCTCACTTTCACATCATTCTGCCATTACCTCGGTTTGCGTGCCCGCATGCACGCATTTCGAGACATCCCATTTTCATAGCATTGTGTATGTTAGGATTATATCTTAGTTGCATTTCATGCATATCATGCGTATTGCATCATGTCCGGAATAGGAGTTAGCCCGGGCACGGGAAACGAGGTACATTTCGTACTCCGAGTGACGGAATGTGTCTCAATTCCCCAGTCACCGACACTCCGGATTACCCATGATGGAGTTAGGTTTTAGCTGTAGTTTCATGTGCATTCATCCTATATTGAGTTGTGCATTTCGACTCCTCGGCCATCATGCCTCGGTATGCGTGATTGGTGGCACGAGGATCGAGACATGCATATATCTGTGCAAATACATTGCTATGCCCCTTTCCTGCTCTCTGTTGCAACAAAATGAAGAATCAGCAACCTTTTGGGGGCTTGGCACGCATTTCAAGAACAAGTGTAAACAGAGGCTAATTGGGGCATTCCGGTGGATTTCCGCGCAAGACATTCCGGACATGCATCATCCACCAGAAGCAAGGCAGTCCCTGGCTTGCATGCCAGTTTTATTTGCTTTCTTAGTTAATTCATTCATTAATTAGGAATTTGTAATATTTCGGACTGTAATATTTTTTTTATTCGGGACTGTAATATTGGGACTGTATATTTATTCGGACCCTCCGAGTGAGGGCACAACTGTAATAAGCGTGCGTGAGTGTGATGTATGTCTTCCAACCCCACGTCTTTCTCCCTTTTATTTATCCGCTTATGATGGTTAGATTAGGGCATATTTAAATTAGCATACAGTATGACAGCATGTTTGCATCATTCATCTGTATCGCATGCACCGGGCTCGGCGCATCATACTAACTGCATTGTACTTTCAATTCCAAATTGAATACATGATAGTTGTAGCATTTCATATACCATCTTAGAATAGCCGAGCCTGCTATAGTTGCATTTTGCATGTGTTGCATTAGGCATTTCTGTATATTTAGGATCATGCATGATTTCTAATAAATTCCTATTTTGGCTTGGAGTACTCGGTAAGTTTTATGCTTTAGCATCCTTGCATGTGTGTGAGTGACTGCCATGATAGCATGCTTACCATGAGGCTATGTGCTTATCTGATATAACTGCCTGAATGCCTGTGGGTGAAGGTTGGGTTACTTAAATTGGAATAAATCATCAAATGTTTTAAAGCCTACCTGCGGGTAGCAAACCATTCTCAAAAACAAACATGAAATGTTTCGTTCCAATTCAGGCGACTCGGTCTATATTTGTATGCTATGCGCATCTCATAGTAACCTAGGCTAATAAACCGGAATAAGAACTCACAATGTTTTTCAAAAATTGATATCATGGTTAGTAGAGGCCGGTCTATGACCGGGCGAGCGGGGGTGCTCACGAAGTGACCTTCCCCAATCGTACCCAAGTTCCCGAGCCAAGGCAACTTTGGTGATGACGGACACGTGGCCTTTTGGCACCGAGTCAGGGTTTCCTAAATTTCCCAAAATAAAATATTTAGGTGGCGACTCTGTATTTGGCAAAGCAGTCCATATTTGGCACTACTCTTTCAAAAAATCAGTTTCTCAAAACGATTTGCCGGATTTGGACTCTTTGGTTCAGATTAGGAACCGTGACATTTAAGAGTCCGAGCTGTAGTGACCCCAAATGAACAGAACGGGACTACCCCTCCCGGGGCGTTCGGGGACGTCTACAATCCATTAAAGATCAAAATTCATATTACTGGCCGTAGGGCTATCTGGAGAAGGTGTTGGAACTGGGGGTGCAGTATAAACACCATGAGGAATACGATTTTGGGAAAGGCAAATTCCTTGAATTTCTGATGTCATAGGATCTTCTTGTGGATCACTAGGTGGTCTACTAGGAGGCCTAGAAGGTATCTGTTGAAGAATATTTTCTATTTGCCTTTTGGATGGTAGATTGTCTACAGATTGTCTACTGGATTCTGGATAATCCACTTGATAAGGAGGGATAGATCTAAAACTGTTATTAGAAAAACTTCTAGGTGCGGTTCGAAAACTGGCATTAGAAGAATTGCTTCGGGTAAGTAAAGGTTTCTGGAACTGGAGATAAACATGACCTCCTTGTGTCTGGATAACATCGTCGATGTTATGTTGAATCATTGGTTTGGGTGGTACAGCATTAGAAATTTCCCACCTATCTGGAAAAGTGATGTCTTTCCAAGCAATCATCTTGGGGACAGCAACTTGGCTACTGTAAAGGTTAGTCTCAATTAAGACTGTTTGACTTGTTTCAGTTTTCTTTTTTACATAAGGATTTAAAGTTGTTAAAGCCTTTATGTAGATTCGGGAATGAACAGAGAAAAGTGGAGTACCTGGTTTATAATTATATCCATGGGTGAGAACTCTGAGTTCTAAGACATTGGATAAATTAGCATCACATAAAGAAACACTAAGATTCGGATATATATCAAAATAAACTGGTCCATGAGACAAACTGGTCTCAATAGCTCCCATAAGTGAAGCTCGCCAATCAAGGCAGCGCCCATCACGAAGGGTGCACTGAATACTGGTGTTCTGACCAAGAAGGGTCAAAGGTTTAAAAGCGATTTGTACCAATCCTATATGGATGTACTTATAATCTTTCAGAAAGGGGACAAAATCATTAACATGAATTAGTCTAACTTCAACTATTCTGTTCATTCAGATAGGCTTCTTCATAAAGAAGATCTGGAGGAGTAGGTCGGGAATAATAATTTCTGGTATGAGGTAAAAATCTTGGTTTAGCGGAACTGTAATAGTTTAGCTTGTTTACCGATGCGGGTTCCTGAAAATTCATTTGAATTTCGTGAATCTGTTCTGGTGATAAAGTATCCTGGTCAGGGCTGGATTCAGCTCGTAACATATGGATAGATCCACTGCTAGATTGTCCTGGAGGCTTAGGAGGTTCTGGAGGGCGAACATTGAGTGTTTGCATTTTCTGAAGAAGAGTGTCCATAAACTCAGTATTAGACGATTTTAACTTAAAATTAGTGATGTCTAAAGATGGTTTAATGGATACAGGATGGAGATTCGAAACTCCTGTAACAGGTGGAGCTAAGGTTCTATCCTTAAAGGTAGAAACAGCTTCTTCAATTCTGGTTAACTGTTTACTGATAGTTTGACAGATAAGATTAGTATAATTATTTTGTCTGGCTAGAGAGGATTCAGCCTTGGTAAATTTAGTAGATTGTGCATCTATATAGGCGGTAGCAGATAGGGGCTGTCGGGTGGTTTCACCGTTGGGTACCAACTCTAAAGATTGAGGAGGTGGATGTAAAGAATGGATGACCTGTCCTTCGGTAGTAGTCCAGGCTTTATACTGGTCTTCAATAACTGTTAGTTGTGTTTGGATAACTGTATGATACCATTCAACAAAAGGTATTAGTTTCTGTTGTAACTCAAGATGTTGGTAATATTGAGTTTTATAATCAGCTAACTGATCAGAGGTATGGTTGGTAAAATACCAATCTCTAAATGTTTTATATTGATTCTGGTTAAATTCCTGGTTTAAAATTTTTCTATTTTCACTTCCTGGTGTAAAATCCATTAAAGATCAAAATTCATATCACTGGCCGTAGGGCTATCTGGAGAAGGTGTTGGAACTGGGGGTGCAGTATAAACACCATGAGGAATACGATTTTGGGAAAGGCGAATTCCTTGAATTTCTGATGTCATAGGATCTTCTTGTGGATCACTAGGTGGTCTACTAGGAGGCCTAGAAGGTATCTGTTGAAGAATATTTTCTATTTGCCTTTTGGATGGTAGATTGTCTACAGATTGTCTACTGCATTCTGGATAATCCACTTCATAAGGAGGGATAGATCTAAAACTGTTATTAGAAAAACTTCTAGGTGCAGTTCGAAAACTGGCATTAGAAGAATTGCTTCGGGTAAGTAAAGGTTTCTGGAACTGGAGATAAACATGACCTCCTTGTGTCTGTGTTGACAGTTCTTTTGTCTCAACGGAAAAGACTATTGTTAAGTATAGCGAAAAATGAATAGAAAAAGAAGAATGGAAATAAATAAAGAAAAATGATTGAGTAAACAATCAAAATGATTCGTGGTGGGCTCCCACGGGCCCAAAAATAAGCTTCAATCTGATCTCGGACTGGAAAAAAGCCTAGCCACTAAAAAAAGAAAAAAACATAGCAAACTCTTCACACTATTATAAAAGTAGTAGATAGATAAATTATGTGAGAAATTATGAGAAATAAATTACTCTTATTTTGAAACTTTGATTTCTCATTTAAAAGTTATGAGATTTAATGAATATAACCTTATTATATATATATATATATATATTAGAACATGAGAAATAATATATTAATAAAACAACAAGAGTATATAAATAAGACCCCAAAGGGTCATTCCACCCAAACAACAAAAGTAAAATCTGTTATACTTGGTAAATTATATGGCCATCTTTTGTGATTTCCTTATTAAATATGAAAGTTGGTGAATCTACTAACAATTAATGTATAGACCCTGAATATTAGAAGAAAATCTGTTATCCTCGGAAAATTATTTCTCCATCTAAGAAAATTAAACTCTTTTTAGGAACATTATTAAATACGTTAACAATATCAGTCAATTAAATGGGCCATATATCAAATTTAAAAAAGAAAAATAAAAAAAAAATGAAAAACTATAACTTCAACTACCCACACCATTGTGGGCAAGAGTCATAAATATGGGCATTTTCAACACTGCCCTATGTTGATATGGAACTTTGAAATTGAATTAGTTTATGATTTTCATTATCAGTTAACAATGTTAAAGTTATTTTATCAATTTTTAATTTTTATCGATCGTTTTGAAAAATAAAAAAACCACTATGGTGTTTGGCTTTTTTTTTTTCCTTTTTTTTTGTCAAAAAAAAATCAGAATATATTAGTGTACAAGTAAGGATTGAAAAATTCTTACAATTTAAATTTCAAACAAATAGTCATGCGAATGTGTTGACGGTTCTTTTGTCTCAACGGAAAAGACTATTGTTAAGTATAGCGAAAAATGAATAGAAAAAGAAGAATGGAAATAAATAAAGAAAAATGATTGAGTAAACAATCAAAAATGATTCGTGGTGGGCTCCCACGGGCCCAAAAATAAGCTTCAGCTGATCTCAAACTGGAAAAAAGCCTAGCCACTAAAAAAAGTAAAAAACATAGCAAACTCTTCACACTATTATAATAGTAGTAGATAGATAAATTATGTGAGAAATTATGAGAAATAAATTACTTTTATTTTGAAACTTTGATTTCTCAATTAAAAGTGATGAGATTTAATGAAAATAACCATATTTTATATATATATATATATATATTAGAACATGAGAAATAATATATTAATAAAACAACAAGAGTATATAAATAAGACCCCAAAGGGTCATTCCACCCAAACAACAAAACTAAAATCTGTTATACTTGGTAAATTATGTGTCCATCTTTTGTGATTTCCTTATTAAATATGAAAGTTGGTGAATCTACTAATAATTAATGTATAGACCCTGAATATTAGAAGAAAATCTGTTATCCTCGGAAACTTATTTCTCCATCTTAGAAAATTAAACTCTTTTTAGGAACATTATTAAATACGTTAGCATTATTAGTCAATTAAATGGGCTATATATCAAATTTAAAAAAGAAAAATAAAAAAAATTGAAAAACTATAACTTCAACTACCCACACCATTGTGGGCAAGAGTCATAAATATGGGCATTTTCAACACTGCCCTATGTTGATATGGAACTTGGAATTTGAATTAGTTTACGATTTTCATTATCAGTTGACAATGTTAAAGTAATTTTATCTATTTTTAATTTTTATAGATAGTTTTCAAAAAAAAAAAAAACTGCTATGGTGTTTGGATTTTTTTTTTCTTTTTTTTTTTTGTCAAAAAAAAATCAGAATATATTAGTGTACAAGTAAGGATTGAAAAATTCATACAATTTAAATTTCAAACAAATAGTCATGCGAATGTGTTGACGGTTCTTTTGTCTCAACGGAAAAGACTATTGTTAAGTATAGCGAAAAATGAATAGAAAAAGAAGAATGTAAATAAATAAAGAAAAATGATTGAGTAAACAATCAAAATGATTCGTGGTGGGCTCCCACGGGCCCAAAAGTAAGCTTCAATCTGATCTCGGACTGGAAAAAAGCCTAGCCACTAAAAAAAGTAAAAAACATAGCAAACTCTTCACACTATTATAATAGTAGTAGATAGATAAGTTATGTGAGAAATTATGAGAAATAAATTACTTTTATTTTGAAACTTTGATTTCTCATTTAAAAGTGATGAGATTTAATGAAAATAACCATATTTTATATATATATATTAGAACATGAGAAATAATATATTAATAAAACAACAAGAGTATATAAATAAGACCCCAAAGGGTCATTCCACCCAAACAACAAAAGTAAAATCTGTTATACTTGGTAAATTATGTGTCCATCTTTTGTGATTTCCTTATTAAATATGAAAGTTGGTGAATATACTAATAATTAATGTATAGACCCTGAATATTAGAAGAAAATCTGTTATCCTCGGAAAATTATTTCTCCATCTTAGAAAATTAAACTCTTTGTAGGAACATTATTAAATACGTTAACATTATTAGTCAATTAAATGGGCCATATATCAAATTTAAAAAGGAAAAATTAAAAAAAAATGAAAAACTATAACTTCGACTACCCACACCATTGTGGGCTAGAGTCATAAATATGGGCATTTTCAACACTGCCCTATGTCGATATGGAACTTGGAATTAGAATTAGTTTATGATTTTCATTATCAGTTGATAAGGTTAAAGTTGTTTTTATCTATTTTTAATTTTTATCGATAGTTTTCCAAAATAAAACAACTACTATGGAGTTTGGCTTTTTTTTTTTTGTAAAAAAAAAAAATCTGAAAACATTATTGTACAAGTAACAATTGAAAAATTCTTACAAATTAAATTTCAAACAAATAGTCATGCGAATGTATGGACAGTTCTTTTGTCTCAACGGAAAAGACTATTGTTAAGTATTGCGAAAAATGAATAGAAAAAGGAGAATGGATATAAATAAAGAAAAATGATTGAGTAGACAATCAAAATGATACGTGGTGGGCTCCTACGGGCCCCAAAACAAGCTTCAATTTGATCTCGGACCGGAAAAAAGCCTAGCCATTAAAAAAAGTAAAAAACATAGCAAACTCTTCACACTATTATAATAGTAGCAGATATATCAATTAGGTGAGAAATTATGGGAAATAAATTACTTTTATTTTGAAACTTTGATTTCTCATTTAAAAGTAATGAGGTTTAATGAAAATAACCTTATTATATATATATATATATATTTTAGAACATGAGAAATAATATATTAATAAAACTACAAGAGTATATAAATAACACCCCAAAGGGTCATTCCACCCAAACAACAAAAGTAAAATCTGTTATACTTGGTAAATTATGTGTCCATCTTTTGTGATTTCCTTATTAAATATGAAAGTTGGTGAATCTAATAATAATTAATGTATAGACCCTAAATATTAGAAGAAAATATGTTATCCTCGGAAAATTATTTCTCCATCTTAGAAAATTAAACTCTTTTTAGGAACATTATTAAATACGTTAACATTATTAGTCAATTAAATGGGCCATATATCAAATTTAAAAAAGAAAAATAAAAAAAAAATGAAAAACTATAACTTCAACTACCCACACCATTGTGGGCAAGAGTCATAAATATGGGCATTTTCAACACTGCCCTATGTTGATATGGAACTTGGAATTTGAACTAGTTTATGATTTTCATTAACAGTTGACAATGTTAAAGTTATTTTATCTATTTTTAATTATTATAGATAGTTTTCAAAAATAAAAAAAGTACTATGGTGTTTGGCTTTTTCTTTGTCAAAAAAAAAAAAATCAGAATATATTAGTGTACAAGTAAGGATTGAAAAATTCTTACAATTTAAATTTCAAACAAATAGTCATGCGAATGTGTTGACGGTTCTTTTGTCTCAACGGAAAAGACTATTGTTAAGTATAGCGAAAAATGAATAGAAAAAGAAGAATGGAAATAAATAAAGAAAAATGATTGAGTAAACAATCAAAAATGATTCGTGGTGGGCTCCCACGGGCCCAAAAATAAGCTTCAATCTGATCTGGGACTGGAAAAAAGCCTAGCCACTAAAAAAAGTAAAAAACATAGCAAACTCTTCACACTATTATAATAGTAGTAGATAGATAAATTATGTGAGAAATTATGAGAAATAAATTACTTTTATTTTGAAACTTTGATTTCTCATTTAAAAGTGCCGAGATTTAATGAAAATAACCTTATTTTATATATATATATATATATTAGAACGTGAGAAATAATATATTAATAAAACAACAAGAGTATATAAATAAGACCCCAAAGGGTCATTCCACCCAAACAACAAAAGTAAAATCTGTTATACTTGGTAAATTATGTGTCCATCTATTGTGATTTCCTTATTAAATATGAAAGTTGGTGAATCTACTAATAATTAATGTATAGACCCTGAATATTAGAAGAAAATCTGTTATCCTCGGAAAATTATTTCTCCATCTTAGAAAATTAAACACTTTTTAGGAACATTATTAAATACGTTAACATTATTAGTCAATTAAATGGGCCATATATCAAATTTAAAAAAGAAAAATAAAAAAAAATGAAAAACTATAACTTCGACTACCCACACCATTGTGGGCTAGAGTCATAAATATGGGCATTTTCAACACTGCCCCATGTTGATATGGAACTTGGAATTTGAATTAGTTTATGATTTTCATTATCAGTTGATAAGGTTAAAGTAGTTTTTATCTATTTTTAATTTTTATCGATAGTTTTCCTAAATAAAACAACTACTATGGTGTTTGGCTTCTTTCTTTTTTTTTTTTTTTGTCAAAAAAAATATCTGAAAACATTATTGTACAAGTAACAATTGAAAAATTCTTACAAAATAAATTTCAAACAAATAGTCATGCGAATGTGTGGACAGTTCTTTTATCTCAACGGAAAAGACTATTGTTAAGTATTGCGAAAAAGGAATAGAAAAAGAAGAATGGAAATAAATAAAGAAAAATGATTGAGTAAACAATCAAAATGATTCGTAGTGGGCCCCTACGGGCCCAAAAACAAGCTTCAATCTGATCTTGGACTGGAAAAAAGCCTAGCCATTAAAAAAAGTAAAAAACATAGCAAACTCTTCACACTATTATAATAGTAGCAAATAGATAAATTATGTGAGAATTTATGAGAAATAAATTACTTTAATTTTGAAACTTTGATTTCTCATTTAAAAGTGATGAGATTTAATCAAAATAACCTTATTATATATATATATATATATATATATTAGAACATGAGAAATAATATATTAATAAAACAACAAGAGTATATAAGTAAGACCCCAATGGGTCATTCCACCCAAACAACAAAAGTAAAATCTGTTATACTTGGTAAATTATGTGTCCATCTTTTGTGATTTCCTTATTAAATATGAAAGTTGGTGAATCTACTAATAATTAATGTATAGACCCTGAATATTAGAAGAAAATCTGTTATCCTCGGAAAATTATTTCTCCATCTTAGAAAATTAAACTCTTGTTAGGAACATTATTAAATACGTTAACATTATTAGTCAATTAAATGGGCCATATATCAAATTTAAGAAAGAAAAATAAAAAAAAAATGAAAAACTATAACTTCGACTACCCACACCATTGTGGGCTACAGTCATAAATATGGGCATTTTCAACACTGCCCTATGTCGATATGGAACTTGGAATTCGAATTAGTTTATGATTTTCATTATCAGTTGATAAGGTTAAAGTTGTTTTTATCTATTTTTAATTTTTGTCGATAGTTTTCCAAAATAAAACAACTACTATGGTGTTTGGCTTCCTTTTTTTTTTTTGTCAAAAAAAAAAAAATCTGAAAACATTATTGTACAAGTAACAATTGAAAAATTCTTACAAATTAAATTTCAAACAAATAGTCATGCGAATGGATGGACAGTTCTTCTGTCTCAACGGAAACGACTATTTGTTAAGTATTGCGAAAAATGAATAGAAAAAGAGGAATGGAAATAAATAAAGAAAAATGATTGAGTAAACAATCAAAATGATTCGTGGTGGGCTCCTACGGGCCCAAAAACAAGCTTCAATCTGATCTCGGACTGGAAAAAAGCCTAGTCATTAAAAAAAGTAAAAAACATAGCAAACTCTTCACACTATTATAATAGTAGCAGATAGATAAATTAGGTGAGAAATTATGACAAATAAATTACTTTTATTTTGAAACTTTGATTTCTCATTTAAAAGTGATGAGGTTTAATGAAAATAACCTTATTATATATATATATATATATATATATATATATATATATTAGAACGTGAGAAATAATATATTAACAAAACAACAAGAGTATATAAATAAGACCCCAAAGGGTCATTCCAGCCAAACAACAAAAGTAAAATCTGTTATACTTGGTAAATTATGTGTCCATCTTTTGTGATTTCCTTATTAAATATGAAAGTTGGTGAATCTACTAATAATTAATGTATAGACCCTGAATATTAGAAGAAAATCCGTTCTCCTCGGAAAATTATTTCTCCATCTTAGAAAATTAAACTCTTTTTAGGAACATTATTAAATACGTTTACATTATTAGTCAATTAAATGGGCCATATATCAAATTTAAAAAAGAAAAATAAAAAAAAAATGAAAAACCATAACTTCAACTACCCACACCATTGTGGGCAAGAGTCATATATATGGGCATTTTAAACACTGCCCTATGTTGTTATGAAACTTGGAATTTGAATTAGTTTATGATTTTCGTTATCAGTTGACAATGTTAAAGTTATTTTATCTATTTTTAATTTTTATAGATAGTTTTCAAAAATAAAAAAAGTACTATGGTGTTTGGCTTTTTCTTTGTCAAAAAAAAAAAAAAATCAGAATATATTAGTGTACAAGTAAGGATTGAAAAATTCTTACAATTTAAATTTCAAACAAATAGTCATGCGAATGTGTTGACGGTTCTTTTGTCTCAACGGAAAAGACTATTGTTAAGTATAGCGAAAAATGAATAGAAAAAGAAGAATGGAAATAAATAAAGAAAAATGATTGAGTAAACAATCAAAATGATTCGTGGTGGGCTCCCACGGGCCCAAAAATAAGCTTCAATCTGATCTCGGACTGGAAAAAAGCATAGCCACTAAAAAAAGTAAAAAACATAGCAAACTCTTCACACTATTATAATAGTAGTAGATAGATAAATTATGTGAGAAATTATGAGAAATAAATTACTTTTATTTTGAAACTTTGATTTCTCATTTAAAAGTTATGAGATTTAATGAATATAACCTTATTATATATATATATATATATATATATATTAGAACATGAGAAATAATATATTAATAAAACAACAAGAGTATATAAATAAGACCCCAAAGGGTCATTCCACCCAAACAACAAAAGTAAAATCTGTTATACTTGGTAAATTATATGGCCATCTTTTGTGATTTCCTTATTAAATATGAAAGTTGGTGAATCTACTAACGATTAATGTATAGACCCTGAATATTAGATGAAAATCTGTTATCCTCGGAAAATTATTTCTCCATCTTAGAAAATTAAACTCTTTTTAGGAACATTATTAAATACGTTAACATTATTAGTCAATTAAATGGGCCATATATCAAATTTGAAAAAGAAAAATAAAAAAAAATGAAAAACTATAACTTCAACTACCCACACCATTGTGGGCAAGAGTCATAAATATGGGCATTTTCAACACTGCCCTATGTTGATATGGAGCTTTGAATTTGAATTAGTTTATGATTTTCATTATCAGTTGACAATGTCAAAGTTATTTTATCAATTTTTAATTTTTATCGATAGTTTTGAAAAATAAAAAAACCACTATGGTGTTTGGCTTTTTTTTTTCTTTTTTTTTTTTGTCAAAAAAAAAATCAGAATATATTATTGTACAAGTAAGGATTGAAAAATTCTTACAATTTAAATTTCAAACAAATAGTCATGCGAATGTGTTGACGGTTCTTTTGTCTCAACGGAAAAGACTATTGTTAAGTATAGCGAAAAATGAATAGAAAAAGAAGAATGGAAATAAATAAAGAAAAATGATTGAGTAAAGAATCAAAATGATTCGTGGTGGGCTCCCACGGGCCCAAAAATAAGCTTCAGCTGATCTCGGACTGGAAAAAAGCCTAGCCACTAAAAAAAGTAAAAAACATAGCAAACTCTTCACACTATTATAATAGTAGTAGATAGATAAATTATGTGAGAAATTATGAGAAATAAGTTACTTTTATTTTGAAACTTTGATTTCTCATTTAAAAGTGATGAGATTTAATGAAAATAACCATATTTTATATATATATATATATATATATTAGAACATGAGAAATAATATATTAATAAAACAACAAGAGTATATAAATAAGACCCCAAAGGGTCATTCCACCCAAACAACAAAAGTAAAATCTGTTATACTTGGTAAATTATGTGTCCAACTTTTGTGATTTCCTTATTAAATATGAAAGTTGGTGAATCTACTAATAATTAATGTATAGACCCTGAATATTTGAAGAAAATCTGTTATCCTCAGAAACTTATTTCTCCATCTTAGAAAATTAAACTCTTTTTAGGAACATTATTAAATACGTTAGCATTATTAGTCAATTAAATGGGCTATATATCAAATTTAAAAAAGAAAAATAAAAAAAAATGAAAAACTATAACTTCAACTACCCACACCATTGTGGGCAAGAGTCATAAATATGGGCATTTTCAACACTGCCCTATGTTGTTATGGAACTTGGAATTTGAATTAGTTTATGATTTTCATTATCAGTTGACAATGTTAAAGTTATTTTATCTATTTTTAATTTTTATAGATAGTTTTCAAAAATAAAAAAAACTGCTATGGTGTTTGGCTTTTTTTTTTCTTTTTTTTTTGTCCAAAAAAAATCAGAATATATTAGTGTACAAGTAAGGATTGAAAAATTCATACAATTTAAATTTCAAACAAATAGTCAAGCGAATGTGTTGACGGTTCTTTTGTCTCAACGGAAAGGACTATTGTTAAGTATAGCGAAAAATGAATAGAAAAAGAAGAATGTAAATAAATAAAGAAAAATGATTGAGTAAACAATCAAAATGATTCGTGGTGGGCTCCCACGGGCCCAAAAGTAAGCTTCAATCTGATCTCGGACTGGAAAAAAGCCTAGCCACTAAAAAAAGTAAAAAACATAGCAAACTCTTCACACTATTATAATAGTAGTAGATAGATAAATTATGTGAGAAATTATGAGAAATAAATTACTTTTATTTTGAAACTTTGATTTCTCATTTAAAAGTGATGAGATTTAATGAAAATAACCATATTATATATATATATATATTAGAACATGAGAAATAATATATTAATAAAACAACAAGAGTATATAAATAAGACCCCAAAGGGTCATTCCACCCAAACAACAAAAGTAAAATCTGTTATACTTGGTAAATTATGTGTCCATCTTTTGTGATTTCCTTATTAAATATGAAAGTTGGTGAATATACTAATAATTAATGTATAGACCCTGAATATTAGAAGAAAATCTGTTATCCTCGGAAAATTATTTCTCCATCTTAGAAAATTAAACTCTTTGTAGGAACATTATTAAATACGTTAACATTATTAGTCAATTAAATGGGCCATATATCAAATTTCAAAAGGAAAAATTAAAAAAAAAATGAAAAACTATAACTTCGACTACCCACACCATTGTGGGCTAGAGTCATAAATATGGGCATTTTCAACACTGCCCAATGTCGATATGGAACTTGGAATTAGAATTAGTTTATGATTTTCATTATCAGTTGATAAGGTTAAAGTTGTTTTTATCTATTTTTAATTTTTATCGATAGTTTTCCAAAATAAAACAACTACTATGGAGTTTGGCTTTTTTTTTTTTTTTTTTTTTTTGTAAAAAAAAAAATCTGAAAACATTATTGTACAAGTAACAATTGAAAAATTCTTACAAATTAAATTTCAAACAAATAGTCATGCGAATGTATGGACAGTTCTTTTGTCTCAACGGAAAAGACTATTGTTAAGTATTGCGAAAAATGAATAGAAAAAGAAGAATGGATATAAATAAAGAAAAATGATTGAGTAGACAATCAAAATGATATGTGGTGGGCTCCTACGGGCCCCAAAACAAGCTTCAATGTGATCTCTGTAACGCCCTAAAAATTAACCCATTATATATCATTGACATGCATTATTTAAAGAAGACATTTTATTAATTCATTCATCAGAGTATTACTAAATAATCGAATAAAATTCCCTACAGGCTTACATCTTTCCAAGCCAACACTTGGATACAAAAAATACGAGTTCTAACTCAATACATGAAAAGCCCTAGGCTTGAGTGTTTACATGTACTAACAAATAAAAGCAAACAACAGAAAAATAGTCTTCAGAATCCAAGTCCTTCCAAGCTAAGTCCTTGGAGGTAGCTTATCCCCTGAACCTGAAAATGATGTTCCCATAAAGGGTGAGCCACAGCCCAGTAGAAATATACTAAACCACATATAAGTAACGAATAAAGCAATAGCATTCAACAGATGGTTAACCAGGATAATCAATTACTTCATTTTACAGTCTCATGACACTATTGTCTAAGATACATTTTACTTCCCAGTTTTATCAACATGGCTCAGAACCTGGCCAAACTTACAACAGTGAATTACATACATCGTATTCACATCCTTCCAATATCAACAAACAAATGAGACTCAAGCTCAAATAAATCAAAACACTTCATACTTCCAGATTGATACACATTTTAGTGCTGTATCAATAAAACACTTCTATATAAATAAGCACACATAAAAGTGATGCTAATGGAGTCCATCCCCTATCTCCTCCCAAACAAAATCCGGTTTAGAGGTCCATCCCCTATCTTCCCCTAAACCGTGGAGTACATCCCCTATCTCCTCCCACACACAAAACAATGTATGCAAATGCAATGCTCAATCAATACACATATTCTCTATCAATGCAATAGTCAAAATTTATGACTTAACCAATGTGATTAGTTTCAGTTAATCCTAATCCACATGCAATGTCTACAACAATCACGACTATCCTCCACCGATAGCCCAAAACAGTTATTTCTAAACTGAAAATAACCATGTCAACAATTCAATAGACAAATGATACAAATTATCCAATTATGCCAATTAATCAATGAGTTCCCCAATTCCATGAATTTAACCATCTTTTCCCAATTCCATGAATTACTTATACAAATCAATTCAATAATTCAACTAGGGTTTTTCCCAAAATTTACCAAAGTATTCCCAACATATTAAAATACCAAAACTTAGAACATAACCTATAAAATGGAGTAGGAAATCCCTACCTCAGAGTAAACAACCCAAATAGTGAAGACAGAGATGAGTGCCCAAAGACCAAAATGCTCCAAATTGCCAAATGTTCAGATTAAATGAAAGCTCTCGACTCCCTCTATCTTTTTAATAAAGCAACTAGGGTTGAAAAACTCTCTAAACAGATCAAACCTAAGAGAGAAGGTGAGTAGGGAGAGAGAGAGGTCGAACCTAAGGTTTGAAACCAAAATAATATGAAAAAGACTGATCAAATCCCGCTGCTGTGTATTTAAACTGGACAGGCTCGCTCGAGCGAAGACTTGGTCGCTCGAGCGACCAGACACAGAGAATCTACGCTTGAGCCAAGGAAGCCTTGCTCGAGCCAACAACCCAAAAGCTCGCTCGAGCGAAAGAAAGCTCGATCGAGCGAAGAACTCAAACCCTCAGGTCTGAAACTAGACTCACGCTCGAGCGAAGGAATTATTGCTCAAGCGAAAGACAAACTAACTCGCTCGAGCCAAGAATGCACAGCTACAGGTCCAAATCAAACACTACCTCTCGCTCGAGCGAACAACTCCTCGCTCGAGCGAAGAACCAAAAACCTGGACAGCAACACTTGGTTTCTAAACCCAACCAACCGGAACAAACCTGCCTAACACATCCTATAATTCCAAAAGAGAAAATAAGGAACAACAACAACAACCATTATACAATGACAGAATCTACGGAACCTAAGTCCGGATACAATAATCAAATGGAAAAAAGACCGGGGTCGCTATAGGTAATGTCTCCCTGACTGCCTTTCCCCGAACTAGCACTCGGTACAGGAAAAGTCGATCTCGAAAAGCTACTCTGAGACTGCTGGGGATTAAAACCCTTCTGTCTCCTACCATCACTCTGACTATCCTGACTCCTCTTGGAGCCCTTCTGCCCTTCCTCTTCCTCCTGCATCATGATCTCCATATGGGCTGCAGCATCAACCATACGCCCATAATCCCGAATCATAGTTCTCCCAACTCTCAGCTTGAGGCCACGCCTCAACTTCTTCTCAAACTCAATACAACGGCGTTCCTCAGACGCCACCAACTCAGGTGCAAACCTGGACAAACTAGTAAATGCAGCCTCAAACTCGGCCACTGAAGAACTCGCCAGCTTAAGCTGACAAAACTGGTCTCGCAGTTTCTCCCTGACTGCCTGAGATAAAAACTTCTCCTGGAAAGCATTCACAAAAGCCTCCCACGTACCTCCTATACGCCCCTTAGTAAACTTCCACCACTGACCTGCATCCCCCTTCAACTGGAAAGATGCCAAGGTCACTTTCAACCCCTCGTCTTCGATGCCAAGCATCTCAAACGTCTTCGTTGTCTGTTCGAGCCATTCATCTGGCTTAAGTGGCTCTTTAGGATCACCCACAAATTCATCCGGATTAGACCGGAAGAACTCCCTCTTCAGAAAGGAAGGTCCTGCATCCGCAATAACAGCCTGAGCTTGATTCTCAGCTCTGAGAATGCCTACTGACTCCCTGAATGCCCCTGCTATCTCTCGGGCTAGAGCGCCCATAGCCTGCTGGCCTACTGGCTCGGCCACATTGGCCTGGCCAATTCCCTCTTGAACTGCCGGAATCTCTTCTGGCACAGGCAACTCCTGCCTACCCGGCCTACCACGCCTATCGCGTCCTCGTCCTCGTCCTGACATCCTAATAAAGGAAACAAAGACATTAACACATTAATAAATGTGCCGAAGCTAAACACTCGCGTCCTAATACAATGGACAACAATAATTCATTCCACGTAAGCACATAATCACATAAGCACCTACGAATTTCATTCCCGGATAATGATAGTCCCAATGCGTTACTATAGTTCCGGTTGGAAGCAGCAGTGATCAAGTGCCTTTCCAACAAGACTACTAGAAACTCAAGGGTCCAATCAACATCCTAGAAACTACATTCCGTACTCACATAATCACATAAACATGTTATCACGTAAGCATATAACATTACACTAAGTCTCTATCAAACGAGACGAACCCAATGTGATACTAATCACTTCCCACGTACCCAAAGTATTCAAACCCGGTACGCTCTGATACCAAGTTGTAACGCCCTAAAAATTAACCCATTATATATCATTGACATGCATTATTTAAAGAAGACATTTTATTAATTCATTCATCAGAGTATTACTAAATAATCGAATAAAATGCCCTACAGGCTTACATCTTTCCAAGCCAACACTTGGATACAAAAAATACGAGTTCTAACTCAATACAAGAAAAGCCCTAGGCTTGAGTGTTTACATGTACTAACAAATAAAAGCAAACAACAGAAAAATAGTCTTCAGAATCCAAGTCCTTCCAAGCTAAGTCCTTGGAGGTAGCTTATCCCCTGAACCTGAAAATGATGTTCCCATAAAGGGTGAGCCACAACCCAGTAGAAATATACTAAACCACATATAAGTAACGAATAAAGCAATAGCATTCAACAGATGGTTAACCAGGATAATCAATTACTTCATTTTACAGTCTCATGACACTATTGTCTAAGATACATTTTACTTCCCAGTTTTATCAACATGGCTCAGAACCTGGCCAAACTTACAACAGTGAATTACATACATCGTATTCACATCCTTCCAATATCAACAAACAAATGAAACTCAAGCTCAAATAAATCAAAACACTTCATACTTCCAGATTGATACACATTTTAGTGCTGTATCAATAAAACACTTCTATATAAATAAGCACACATAAAAGTGATGCTGATGGAGTCCATCCCCTATCTCCTCCCAAACAAAATCCGGTTTAGAGGTCCATCCCCTATCTTCCCCTAAACCGTGGAGTACATCCCCTATCTCCTCCCACACACAAAACAATGTATGCAAATGCAATGCTCAATCAATACACATATTCTCTATCAATGCAATAGTCAAAATTTATGACTTAACCAATGTGATTAGTTTCAGTTAATCCTAATCCACATGCAATGTCTACAACAATCACGACTATCCTCCACCGATAGCCCAAAACAGTTATTTCTAAACTGAAAATAACTATGTCCACAATTCAATAGACAAATGATACAAATTATCTAATTATGCCATTTAATCAATGAATTCCCCAATTCCATGAATTTAACCATCTTTTCCCAATTCCATGAATTACTTATACAAATCAATTCAATAATTCAACTAGGGTTTTTCCCAAAATTTACCAAAGTATTCCCAACATATTAAAATACCAAAACTTAGAACGTAACCTATAAATTGGAGTAGGAAATCCCTACCTCAGAGAAAACAACCCAAATGGTGAAGACAGAGATGAGTGCCCAAAGACCAAAATGCTCCAAATTGCCAAATGTTCAGATTAAATGAAAGCTCTCGACTCCCTCTATCTTTTTAATAAAGCAACTAGGGTTGAAACACTCTCTAAACAGATCAAACCTAAGAGAGAAGGTGAGTAGAGAGAGAGAGAGGTCGAACCTAGGGTTTGGAATCAAAAGAATATGAAAAAGACTGATCAAATCCCGTTGCTGTGTATTTAAACTGGACAGGCTCGCTCGAGCGAAGACTTGGTCGCTCGAGCGACCAGACACAGAGAATCTACGCTCGAGCCAAGGAAGCCTTGCTCGAGCCAACAACCCAAAAGCTCGCTCGAGCGAAAGAAAGCTCGATCGAGCGAAGAACTCAAACCCTCAGGTCTGAAACCAGACTCACGCTCGAGCGAAGGAACTATTGCTCGAGCGAAGAACAAACTAACTCGCTCGAGCGAAGAAAAGCTCGCTCGAGCCAAGAATGCAAAGCTACAGGTCCAACCCAGACGCAAACTCTCGCTCGAGCTACCAAACCCCGGCTCGAGCGAAGAACCAAAACAACATCTCGCTCGAGCGACAAACTCCTCGCTCGAGCGAATAACCAAAATTCTGGACAGCAACACCTGGTTTCTAAACCCAACCAACCTGAACAAACCTGCCCAACACATCCTATAATTCCAAAAGAGAAAATAAGGAACAACAACAACAACCATTATACAATGACAGAATCTACGGAACAGTCCGGATACAATAATCAAATGGGAATAAACCGGGGTCGCTATAATCTCGGACCGGAAAAAAGCCTAGCCATTAAAAAAAGTAAAAAACATAGCAAACTCTTCACACTATTATAATAGTAGCAGATATATCAATTAGGTGAGAAATTATGGGAAATAAATTACTTTTATTTTGAAACTTTGATTTCTCATTTAAAAGTGATGAGGTTTAATGAAAATAACCTTATTATATATATATATATACATTTTAGAACATGAGAAATAATATATTAATAAAACAACAAGAGTATATAAATAACACCCCAAAGGGTCATTCCACCCAAACAACAAAAGTAAAATCTGTTATACTTGGTAAATTATGTGTCCATCTTTTGTGATTTCCTTATTAAATATGAAAGTTGGTGAATCTAATAATAATTAATGTATAGACCCTGAATATTAGAAGAAAATATGTTATCCTCGAAAAATTATTTCTCCATCTTAGAAAATTAAACTCTTTTTAGGAACATTATTAAATACGTTAACATTATTAGTCAATTAAATGGGCCATATATCAAATTTAAAAAAGAAAAATAAAAAAAAATGAAAAACTATAACTTCAACTACCCACACCATTGTGGGCAAGAGTCATAAATATGGGCATTTTCAACACTGCCCTATGTTGATATGGAACTTGGAATTTGAATTAGTTTATGATTTTCATTAACAGTTGACAATGTTAAAGTTATTTTATCTATTTTTAATTTTTATAGATAGTTTTCAAAAATAAAAAAAGTACTATGGTGTTTGGCTTTTTCTTGTCAAAAAAAAAAAAAAAATCAGAATATATTAGTGTACAAGTAAGGATTAAAAAATTCTTACAATTTAAATTTCAAACAAATAGTCATGCGAATGTGTTGACGGTTCTTTTGTCTCAACGGAAAAGACTATTGTTAAGTATAGCGAAAAATGAATAGAAAAAGAAGAATGGAAATAAATAAAGAAAAATGATTGAGTAAACAATCAAAATGATTCGTGGTGGGCTCCCACGGGCCCAAAAATAAGCTTCAATCTGATCTCGGACTGGAAAAAAAGCCTAGCCACTAAAAAAAGTAAAAAACATAGCAAACTCTTCACACTATTATAATAATAGTAGATAGATAAATTATGTGAGAAATTATGAGAAATAAATTACTTTTATTTTGAAACTTTGATTTCTCATTTAAAAGTGACGAGATTTAATGAAAATAACCTTATTATATATGTATATATATATATATATATATATATTAGAACGTGAGAAATAATATATTAATAAAACAACAAGAGTATATAAATAAGACCCCAAAGGGTCATTCCACCCAAACAACAAAAGTAAAATCTGTTATACATGGTAAATTATGTGTCCATCTTTTGTGATTTCCTTATTAAATATGAAAGTTGGTGAATCTACTAATAATTAATGTATAGACCTTGAATATTAGAAGAAAATCTGTTATCCTTGGAAAATTATTTCTCCATCTTAGAAAATTAAACACTTTTTAGGAACATTATTAAATACGTTAACATTATTAGTCAATTAAATGGGCCATATATCAAATTTAAAAAAGAAAAATAAAAAAAAATGAAAAACTATAACTTCGACTACCCACACCATTGTGGGCTAGAGTCATAAATATGGGCATTTTCAACACTGCCCCATGTTAATATGGAACTTGGAATTTGAATTAGTTTATGATTTTCATTATCAGTTGATAAGGTTAAAGTAGTTTTTATCTATTTTTAATTTTTATCGATAGTTTTCCTAAATAAAAGAACTACTATGGTGTTTGGCTTCTTTTTTTTTTTTTTTTTTTTTTGGTCAAAAAAAATATCTGAAAACATTATTGTACAAGTAACAATTGAAAAATTCTTACAAATTAAATTTCAAACAAATAGTCATGCGAATGTGTGGACAGTTCTTTTATCTCAACGGAAAAGACTATTGTTAAGTATTGCGAAAAAGGAATAGAAAAAGAAGAATGGAAATAAATAAAGAAAAATGATTGAGTAAACAATCAAAATGATTCGTAGTGGGCCCCTACGGGCCCCAAAACAAGCTTCAATCTGATATCGGACTGGAAAAAAGCCTAGCCATTAAAAAAAGTAAAAAACATAGCAAACTCTTCACACTATTATAATAGTAGCAAATAGATAAATTAGGTGAGAATTTATGAGAAATAAATTACTTTAATTTTGAAACTTTGATTTCTCATTTAAAAGTGATGAGATTTAATGAAAATAACCTTATTATATATATATATATATATATATATTTTAGAACATGAGAAATAATATATTAATAAAACAACAAGAGTATATAAGTAAGACCCCAAAGGGTCATTCCACCCAAACAACAAAAGTAAAATCTGTTATACTTGGTAAATTATGTGTCCATCTTTTGTGATTTCCTTATTAAATATGAAAGTTGGTGAATCTACTAATAATTAATGTATAGACCCTGAATATTAGAAGAAAATCTGTTATCCTCGGAAAATTATTTCTCCATCTTAGAAAATTAAACTCTTGTTAGGAACATTGTTAAATACGTTAACATTATTAGTCAATTAAATGGGCCATATATCAAATTTAAAAAAGAAAAATAAAAAAAAATGAAAAACTATAACTTCGACTACCCACACCATTGTGGGCTATAGTCATAAATATGGTCATTTTCAACACTGCCCTATGTAGATATGGAACTTGGAATTTGAATTAGTTTATGATTTTCATTATCAGTTGGTAAGGTTAAAGTTGTTTTTATCTATTTTTAATTTTTATCTATAGTTTTCCAAAATAAAACAACTACTATGGTGTTTGGCTTCCTTTTTTTTTTTTTTTTTTGGTCAAAAAAAAAAAATCTGAAAACATTATTGTACAAGTAACAATTGAAAAATTCTTACAAATTAAATTTCAAACAAATAGTCATGCGAATGTATGGACAGTTCTTTTGTCTCAACGGAAAAGACTATTGTTAAGTATTGCGAAAAATGAATAGAAAAAGAAGAATGGAAATAAATAAAGAAAAATGATTGAGTAAACAATCAAAATGATTCGTGGTGGGCTCCTACGGGCCCAAAAACAAGCTTCAATCTGATCTCGGACTGGAAATAAGCCTAGTTATTAAAAAAAGTAAAAAACATAGCAAACTCTTCACACTATTATAATAGTAGCAGATAGATAAATTAGGTGAGAAATTATGACAAATAAATTACTTTTATTTTGAAACTTTGATTTCTTATTTAAAAGTGATGAGGTTTAATGAAAATAACCTTATTTTATATATATATATATATTTTAGAACATGAGAAATAATATATTAATAAAACAACAAGAGTATATAAATAAGACCCCAAAGGGTCATTCCACCCAAACAACAAAAGTAAAATCTGTTATACTTGGTAAATTATGTGTCCATCTTTTGTGATTTCCTTATTAAATATGAAAGTTGGTGAATCTACTAATAATTAATGTATAGACCCTGAATATTAGAAGAAAATCCGTTATCCTCGGAAAATTATTTCTCCATCTTAGAAAATTAAACTCTTTTTAGCAACATTATTAAATACGTCAACATTATTAGTCAATTAAATGGGCCATATATCAAATTTAAAAAAGAAAAATAAAAAAAAAGAAAAACTATAACTTCAACTACCCGCACCATTGTGGGCAAGAGTCATATATATGGGCATTTTAAACACTGCCCTATGTTGTTATGGAACTTGGAATTTGAATTAGTTTATGATTTTCGTTATCAGTTGACAATGTTAAAGTTATTTTATCTATTTTTAATTTTTTAGATAGTTTCAAAAATGAAAAAACTACTATGGTGTTTGGCTTTTTTTTTTTCTTTTTTTTTTGTCAAAAAAAAAATCAGAATATATTAGTGTACAAGTAAGGATTGAAAAATTCTAACAATTTAAATTTCAAACAAATAGTCATGCGAATGTGTTGACGGTTCTTTTGTCTCAACGGAAAAGACTATTGTTAAGTATAGCGAAAAATGAATAGAAAAAGAAGAATGGAAATAAATAAAGAAAAATGATTGAGTAAACAATCAAATGATTCGTGGTGGGCTCCCACGGGCCCAAAAATAAGCTTCAATCTGATCTCGGACTGGAAAAAAGCCTAGCCATTAAAAAAAGTAAAAAACATAGCAAACTCTTCACACTATTATAATAGTTGTAGATAGATAAATTATGTGAGAAATTATGAGAAATAAATTAATTTTATTTTGAAACTTTGATTTCTCATTTAAAAGTGATGAGATTTAATGAAAATAACCTTATTTTATATATATATATATATATATTAGAACATGAGAAATAATATATTTATAAAACAACAAGGGTATATAAATAAGACCCCAAAGGGTCATTCCACCCAAACAACAAAAGTAAAATCTGTTATACTTGGTAAATTATGTGTCCATCTTTTGTGATTTCCTTATTAAATATGAAAGTTGGTGAATCTACTAATAATTAATGTATTGACCCTGAATATTAGAAGAAAATCTGTTATTATAGCGATCCCGGGTTTACCCTTGTTGTATAGTGATCCGGACATGTGTCCGTGGATGTTGGTAGTTGTTTATTATCTTGTTTACATCCTTTCTTACTTTGTATTTGAGTTATAGGATGTGTTGAGCGGGTTTGTTACAGGTTGGTTGAGTTTAGAAACCAAAACTAGTTGCCCAGATTTGTGGCCTGTACGCTCGAGCGGAGGTGTTGGCGCTCGAGCGTAGATTACATCCATCCAGTATCTTGTTGTGCAGTGTTGTGAGCTCGAGCGTAGGGTTGGGAGCTCGAGCGGAGGCCTGGTTCTGCAAAAGTGCTGGGCGAGTGCATTCTGCGCTCGAGCGGGAGGTTGGCCGCTCGAGCGGAAGTCTGTGAGTGGACGCTCGAGCGGGGTGTTTTACGCTCGAGCGGAAGACTGGGTTTAAATCCCGAGATTGTGACTGTTCAAATCACTTTTTCACTTTCTCTTCTCTCTCTTACTTTTCCAAAATCACCATTGTTGAGCCTCTCACTCTAGACTCTACCTTCTCTCTAGGTTTTGATCTAGTAGGAGTGATTTACTCACCTTTGGCCTTTACAAAAAAGTTGTTGATCGTCGAGGGCTTCATTTTAATCTGAAAATCTCGGGTTTTGGAGCACGTTGGGTTTTGTCGTCTTCTCCTTTGGGACTCCGAATTTGAGGTAGGGATAACCTACTCCTCTCTATGGGTTTTGTCTTTAAATTTTGGTATTTTGAGATGTTGGGCTTGTTTTGGTAATTTTGTGAAAGTTTGGGGCTTTTGTGTAATTTTACAAAAGTTGGGGTTTTATTCATAATAAACCTAGATGCATGTTTGGCATAGAAAAATAGAATGATTGTTGAATCATTGATGAAAATGGGACCTAAGGGTTGAAATGGTAATTATGGAAAATGACCTAATTACATTGTTTAATTAATTGGGATAATTAATTGGTGAGAAATGAGGAAATGAAATGTTGATTGAATATCCATTTGTGCATTTATTTTTTGTTTTAGAAATAACTGCTTTGGGCTATCGGTGGAGGATAGTCGAGATTGTTGTAGACAATGCATGATGATTAGGTAAACGGAAACTAAACAATGGAATGTGTCATGGAACTTGACGGTTGATAGAATACATTAATTGTGTGTATTGTGTGATTGTATATAGAACCAATGTGTTTATATACGTTATGTGTAGAGGAGGAGATAGGGGATGTACTCCGCGGTTTAGGGGAAGATAGGGGATGTACCTCTAAACCGGATAGGTATTGGGAGGAGATAGGGGATGAACTCCGTAGACAGAGCTCGTATGCTTGTCTAGAGAAGTGAAGATAGAGCTCATATGCTTATCTTTGTGAAGTGTGGATACAGCTTGTATGCTTATCTGTGGATATTGTTGATATACATATCTGTTGTAGAGTGTGGATATAGCTTGTATGCTTATCTGTGGATATTGTTGATATACATATCTGTTGAGAATGTGGATATAGCTTTTATGCTTATCTGAATGTGAGATATAGTTTTTTTATACATATCTGTGGAAATGATGATAGAGCTAGCATGCTTATCTGTTGAAAAGGGAAAATGAAAAGTAATTGGGACTTGTAAGTCGTTGACATAAATATGTAATTTATATGATTGTATCAGTGTTGACCAACTATCAATTGCTAATGTTTTAGTCATTGTCCATGGTTGGTTTAGTGTATTTCTACTGGGCTGTGGCTCACCCTATATGGGAATATCATTTTCAGGTGCAGGAAGCATGCCACCTCCAAGGACATAGCTGGGAGGCTAGTGGCGGGCATAGTTTCGTCGTTTTACTTTTGATGTATTACATGTAATTTCAAGCCAAGGGCTTAATGTGTAAACGAGTTAGAACTCTTTGTTGTAACCAAGTGTTAACTTGGAAAGCTGTAAGCCCGTAGGGCATTTTGTTTTGATGTTAACATGTAATACTTATGTAATGAAACTCAATGAAATAAAGAAATGTGGTTAGTTTATATGTAAATGCATGTCTTATCTGATGGGTTTAATGTTATTATTTTGAGGGCGTTACAACTTGGTATCAAAGCGTACCGGGTTCGAATACTTTGGGTACGTGGGAAGTGATTAGGATCACAATGGGTTTGTCTCGCTTGATAGAGACTTAGATGTAGTATCATATGCTATGTGCTTAAATGCTAACATGCTTATGTGACTATGTGGGTATGGGATTTAATTTCTAGGATGTTGATTGGATCCTTGAGTTTCTGGGAGTCTTGTTGGAAAGGCACTTGATCAATGCTGTTTCTAACCGGAACTCTAGTAACGTCTCGGGACTATCATTATCCGGAAATGAAATTCGTAAGTGCTTATGTGTTTATGTGCTTATGTGGAGTGAATTACAGTTGTCCATGCATTAGGACGTGAGTGTTTAGTTTCGGCACATTTATGAATGTGCTAACGTTCTGTGTTGCCTTTATTAGGATGTCAGGACGAGGAAGAGGTGCTAGGCGTGGTAGACCTGCGAGGCAGGAAGTACCGTTACAGGGTGAGATTCCGGCAGTGCAGGAGGGAGTTGGGCAGGCCAATGTGGCCGAGCCAGTAGGTCAGCAGGCTATGGGTGCCTTGGCCAGAGAGATAGCAGGAGCCTTGGGTATTCTTAGAGCTGGGAATCAGGCAGCTGAGGCAGGGCCTTCTTTCTTGAAGAGGGAGTTCTTCCGGTGTAATCTGGACGAATTTATCGGGGATCCTAAAGAGCCGCTTAAGGCAGATGAATGGCTCGAACAGACAACGAAGACGTTTGAGATGCTTGGCATCGAGGACGGAGCACTGAAAGTGACCTTGGCATCCTTCCAACTGAAGGGAGATGCGGGTCAATGGTGGAATTACGAGAAAGCTCGTGTTGGTGGTACTTGGGAGGCGTTTGTGAATGCTTTTCAGGAGAGGTTTTTATCAGCAGCAGCTAGGGAAAAGCTGAGGGATCAGTTTAGCCGGCTTAATCAGCAGGGCTTGTCAGTGGCCGAGTTTGAGGCTACTTTTACCAGTCTGTCTAGGTTTGCACCTGAACTGGTGGCGTCTGAGGAACGCCGTTGCTATGAGTTTGAGCGGAAGTTGAGGCGGGGCCTCAAGTTGAGAATTGGTGGGTCTTATATTCGAGAGTATAGACACCTAGTGGACGCTGCAGCTCATATGGAGCTTATGATGCAGGAGGAGGATGAGGGCCAGAGAGGCTCCAAGAGGAGCCAGGATAGTCAGAGTGATGGCAGGAGACAGAAGGGTTATAACCCTCAGCAGTCGCAGGGTGGTGTTGCTAGATCGACCTTCCCAGTGCCGAGTGCAGGCTCCGGGAGAGGTGGTCAGGGGGATTTCACCTGTTACAAGTGTGGCCAGCTGGGTCACAAGGTATCTGTTTGCCCGCAAAAGGGTGGGGGTCAGAAAGCTGCTTCTTCTTCAGCTAGACCGCAGAGTCAGAGTTTGGGCAGGGGCAGCTCTTGACTTGTTATCAGTGTGGACAACCTGGGCACATGAAGAGGTTTTGCCCACAGTTGAGTGCCACTTCGGGAGCGTCTGGTTCTAGGCAGACGCAGGGTTTTCAGCCAGCTCAGTCTGTGCAGGCCTCGAGGGCCAATCCGGGAGCTTCGTCATCCCAGTCTGTGCAGCAGTCTTTTGCTCCGAGAGGTGAGCAGGTAGACCAGGGGCCTACGGGGCGCGTGTATGCTGTTACCGCGCAGGATTTAGTACCAGCTCCATCAGTAGTGAGAGGTACTTTTCTGTTTTGCAACTCAGTTGCTAATGTGTCGATAGACACGGGTGCATCTCATTCTTTTGTATCTGCTGCATTTGCATCTGTTTTGGAATTGGAGTTAGCACAGTTAGCATCTCCTATTTGTGTGGTATCGCCTTTGGGTGGTGAGTTGATTCTGAAACAGGGTGTTAGAGGATGTGATATAGAGGTCGCCGACTATAGGCTTCCTTTTCCGTTTGTTGTCATGCCCATGAAGGGTTTTGATGTTATTTTGGGTATGGACTGGTTATCGTCATACCGGGCTGTTATTGATTGCTACCGCCAGAGGGTTACATTGTGTACCTTGAGCGGGGAGTGGTTCCATTTCTTGGGAGACCGGGTTGGTAGTGTTTTGCCACCGGGGTATGATTCACGAGGGCGAAGTGAGCTTAGTAGTCTACTTGCTAGCTTTGAGAGTGGTGAGAGTGGTGAGAGTGGTGAGACCCAGCATGTATTACCGAGGGTGGTTTGTGAGTATTCGAATGTCTTTCCCGAAGATCTTGTTAGTTTGCCACCTCACCGAGAGATAGAGTTGTCTATTGATTTAGTGCCTGGTACGGCGCCAATTTCTATGGCACCTTACCGTTTTGCTCCAGCAGAGTTGGTTGAGTTGAAAGTTCAGCTCCAGGAATTGCTCGATAAGGGCTTTGTTCGCCCTAGTGTTTCACCGTGGGGAGCACCGGCACTCTTTGTTAAAAAGAAAGATGGTGCCTTGAGATTGTGTATAGACTACCGGAAGTTGAATCGGGCTACGGTTAAGAATAAGTATCCTATGCCCCGTATAGATGATTTGTTTGACCAGTTGAAGGGTTCCCGTTGTTTCTCTAAGATAGACTTGAGATCGGGTTACCATCAGTTGAGGGTCAGGGAGGAAGATATTCCTAAGACGGCATTCCGTACGCGGTATGGCCATTATGAGTTTTTAGTGATGCCATTCGGACTTACCAATGCACCGGCAGTCTTTATGGACTTGATGAACCGGATTTTCCGAGAGTTCTTAGACCGATTTGTGGTTGTTTTCGTGGACGATATCCTTATCTATTCGTCTTCTGAGGAGGAGCACGAGGCACACTTGAGAGTGGTGCTTGAGTTACTTAGAGTCCATAGGCTGTATGCCAAGTTTGGGAAGTGTGAGTTCTGGCTGGGGGAAGTCAAATTCTTAGGCCACGTGGTATCCGGGGAAGGGGTGTCTGTTGATACATCCAAGGTTGAGGCAGTGCAAGATTGGGCACAGCCTAAGAGTGTGTTTGAGATCCGCAGTTTTCTGGGATTAGCTGGGTATTACCGTCGGTTTGTGAAAGATTTCTCCAGGTTAGCGTCACCGTTGACTAGACTGACTCGGAAGGGAGTCAAGTTTGTGTGGAGTGAGACTTGTGAAAAGTCGTTTCAAGAGCTGAAAGTTAGATTGACCACCGCTCCGGTGTTGATTATTCCGGAGAGAGGGTTGGGTTATGCGGTTTATTGTGATGCTTCACGAGAGGGTTTGGGTTGTGTGTTGATGCAAGAGGGAAAAGTGGTAGCTTATGGCTCACGTCAGTTGAAAATACACGAGAAGAATTACCCCACACACGACCTAGAGTTAGCAGCAGTGATTTTTGCCTTGAAAATCTGGAGGCACTACCTTTATGGTGAGAGGTTCGAGGTATTCTCGGATCACAAGAGTTTGAAGTATCTGTTTACACAGAGAGACTTAAATTTGAGGCAGAGGAGATGGATGGAGTTCATCGAGGATTATGATTTTGAGTTGCATTATCATCCGGGAAAGGCCAATGTTGTGGCCGATGCCCTTAGTAGGAAAACCATTAGTGATGTAGCTTGTATAGCCATCCGGGAATGGGAGATGTTGGGAGCACTGGGCGAGTTTGATTTGCTACTGGGCGAATCTGTCGAGGCTGCGGCCTTGTTTTCTGTTGTTGCGCAGCCTACACTTGTGATTAGAGTGTTAGAGGCACAGAGAGGTGACCTTGAGGTAGAATCCCTCCGAGAGAAGATCTCCAGTGGGAAAGTTGAGAAGGGTTTGACGGTGTATCCCGACCTGAGTGTGAGATACCGAGACCGTTTGTTTGTCCCGGAGGCTTGCCGAGAGGAGGTACTCCGAGAGTTTCACCATTCGCGCCTTGCGGTGCATCCGGGAGGTACTAAGATGTATCAGGATTTGGGTCGCCAGTTTTGGTGGCGGGGTATGAAAAGAGATGTGGCTGTTTTCGTATCGAAGTGCCTTACTTGCCAGCAAGTGAAGGCCGAGCATCAGAGGCCAGCGGGTTTGTTGCAACCCTTGCCTATTGCCGAGTGGAAGTGGGAGCATGTCACTATGGACTTCGTTGTAGGTCTTCCGAGGACTCAGCGGGGTAGTGATGCTATTTGGGTGGTTGTAGACCGGTTGACTAAGTCGGCGCACTTTATTCCTATGCGCGTGAGAGATTCGGTAGATCATCTTGCCGATTTGTATATTCGGGACGTAGTGAGATTGCACGGGGTCCCAGTGACGATCGTCTCAGATAGAGATCCTCGTTTTACTGCTAGGTTGTGGCAGAGTTTGCAGAGTGCACTGGGCACTAAGTTGACCTTTAGTACGGCTTATCATCCTCAGACTGATGGACAGTCCGAGCGTACTATTCAGATCCTCGAGGATATGCTTCGGGGTTGTGTCCTGGACTGCAGTGGGACGTGGGAGAGGCAATTGCCATTGGTAGAGTTTGCCTACAACAATAGTTTTCAGTCTAGCATCGGTATGGCACCGTTTGAGGCCTTGTATGGCCGACCGTGTAGGTCTCCAGTTTGTTGGGCCGAGGTGGGTGATGCACCTTTGTTGGGTCCGGAGTTGGTTAGGGAGACGACGGAGAAAGTTGAGCTTATCCGTAGGAGGCTTGTTACAGCCCAGAGTCGACAAAAGAGTTATGCCGACCGTAGGAGGAGGCCTTTGGCGTTTGAGGTAGGTGATCATGTCTTTCTGAAAATATCACCTAGGCGAGGCCTGATGAGGTTTGGGAAGAGTGGGAAATTATCCCCTCGGTTTATTGGTCCTTTTGAGATCCTTGAGAAGATAGGTGAGGTTGCTTATCGGTTAGCCTTACCGCCGCAGTTGTCCGGAGTGCATGACGTGTTTCATGTGAGTATGCTTCGGAAGTATGAGCCAGATCCATCACATGTGTTGGATTGGACTGATTTAGAGGTAGATGAGGATGCCTCGTATGAGGAGAGACCGGTTCGGGTCTTGGATAGGCGGGATCAGGTCCTGCGTGGCAAGACCATTCCTTTGGTGAAAGTCTTGTGGAAACATCACGGAGTGGAGGAAGCCACTTGGGAACGTGAGTTGGAAGTCCGTGAGAAATATCCGGACTTGTTTGTTGATGTGTGATCTTGTATTTAAAATTTTACTTTATGTTGAACTTAAGAGCTTTTATGTATGTCCTAAGTTGTGAAACATTGAGAATGTTTTGATTATTGGAAGCATGTTTTGGAACTTGCCTCATACGGTAGTTAGATGTAACACTATATATGTTGAATATATTGTTGACATTGGAAAGTTAGTGCATAATGTTGGTGCATGTTAATAATACATATGTTGTTTACATATTGTGATATGTCTCTTGTTAAAGGGATGGGATGACCGGTTATGGGTCGAATTGTTGAATGTTAAAATGTAACATTGTTTAAAATGGAGGAAAACTTGTGTTTAATTTCGGGGACGAAATTCTTTAAGGGGGGGAGGTTATAGCGATCCCGGGTTTACCTTTGTTGTATAGTGATCCGGACATGTGTCCGTGGATGTTGGTAGTTGTTTATTATCTTGTTTACATCCTTTCTTACTTTGTATTTGAGTTATAGGATGTGTTGAGCGGGTTTGTTACAGGTTGGTTGAGTTTAGAAACCAAAACTAGTTGCCCAGATTTGTGGCCTGTACGCTCGAGCGGAGGTGTTGGCGCTCGAGCGTAGATTACATCCATCCAGTATCTTGTTGTGCAGTGTTGTGAGCTCGAGCGTAGGGTTGGGAGCTCGAGCGGAGGCCTGGTTCTGCAAAAGTGCTGGGCGAGTGCATTCTGCGCTCGAGCGGGAGGTTGGCCGCTCGAGCGGAAGTCTGTGAGTGGACGCTCGAGCGGGGTGTTTTACGCTCGAGCGGAAGACTGGGTTTAAATCCCGAGATTGTGACTGTTCAAATCACTTTTTCACTTTCTCTTCTCTCTCTTACTTTTCCAAAATCACCATTGTTGAGCCTCTCACTCTAGACTCTACCTTCTCTCTAGGTTTTGATCTAGTAGGAGTGATTTACTCACCTTTGGCCTTTACAAAAAAGTTGTTGATCGTCGAGGGCTTCATTTTAATCTGAAAATCTCGGGTTTTGGAGCACGTTGGGTTTTGTCGTCTTCTCCTTTGGGACTCCGAATTTGAGGTAGGGATAACCTACTCCTCTTTATGGGTTTTGTCTTTAAATTTTGGTATTTTGAGATGTTGGGCTTGTTTTGGTAATTTTGTGAAAGTTTGGGGCTTTTGTGTAATTTTACAAAAGTTGGGGTTTTATTCATAATAAACCTAGATGCATGTTTGGCATAGAAAAATAGAATGATTGTTGAATCATTGATGAAAATGGGACCTAAGGGTTGAAATAGTAATTATGGAAAATGACCTAATTACATTGTTTAATTAATTGGGATAATTAATTGGTGAGAAATGAGGAAATGAAATGTTGATTGAATATCCATTTGTGCATTTATTTTCTGTTTTAGAAATAACTGCTTTGGGCTATCGGTGGAGGATAGTCGAGATTGTTGTAGACAATGCATGATGATTAGGTAAACGGAAACTAAACAATGGAATGTGTCATGGAACTTGACGGTTGATAGAATACATTAATTGTGTGTATTGTGTGATTGTATATAGAACCAATGTGTTTATATACGTTATGTGTAGAGGAGGAGATAGGGGATGTACTCCGCGGTTTAGGGGAAGATAGGGGATGTACCTCTAAACCGGATAGGTATTGGAAGGAGATAGGGGATGAACTCCGTAGACAGAGCTCGTATGCTTGTCTAGAGAAGTGAAGATAGAGCTCATATGCTTATCTTTGTGAAGTGTGGATACAGCTTGTATGCTTATCTGTGGATATTGTTGATATACATATCTGTTGTAGAGTGTGGATATAGCTTGTATGCTTATCTGTGGATATTGTTGATATACATATCTGTTGAGAATGTGGATATAGCTTTTATGCTTATCTGAATGTGAGATATAGTTTTTTTATACATATCTGTGGAAATGATGATAGAGCTAGCATGCTTATCTGTTGAAAAGGGAAAATGAAAAGTAATTGGGACTTGTAAGTCGTTGACATAAATATGTAATTTATGTGATTGTATCAGTGTTGACCAACTATCAATTGCTAATGTTTTAGTCATTGTCCATGGTTGGTTTAGTGTATTTCTACTGGGCTGTGGCTCACCCTATATGGGAATATCATTTTCAGGTGCAGGAAGCATGCCACCTCCAAGGACATAGCTGGGAGGCTAGTGGCGGGCATAGTTTCGTCGTTTTACTTTTGATGTATTACATGTAATTTCAAGCCAAGGGCTTAATGTGTAAACGAGTTAGAACTCTTTGTTGTAACCAAGTGTTAACTTGGAAAGCTGTAAGCCCGTAGGGCATTTTGTTTTGATGTTAACATGTAATACTTATGTAATGAAACTCAATGAAATAAAGAAATGTGGTTAGTTTATATGTAAATGCATGTCTTATCTGATGGGTTTAATGTTATTATTTTGAGGGCGTTACAGTTATCCTCGGAAAATTATTTCTCCATCTTAGAAAAATAAACTCTTTTTAGGAACATTGTTAAATACGTTAACATTATTAGTCAATTAAATGGGCCATATATCAAATTTAAAAAAGAAAAATAAAAAAAAAATGAAAAACTATAACTTCGACTACCCACACCATTGTGGGCTAGAGTCATAAATATGGGCATTTTCAACACTGACCTATGTCGATATGGAACTTGGAATTTGAATTAGTTTATGATTTTCATTATCAGTTGATAAGGTTAAAGTTGTTTTTATCTATTTTTAATTTTTATCGATAGTTTTCCAAAATAAAACAACTACTATGGTGTTTGGCTTCTTTTTTTTTTTTTTTGTCAAAAAAAAAATCTGAAAACATTTTTGTACAAGTAACAATTGAAAAATTCTTACAAATTAAATTTCAAACAAATTGTCACGCGAATGTATGGACAGTTCTTTTGTCTCAACGGAAAAGACTATTGTTAAGTATTGCGAAAAATGAATAGAAATAGAAGAATGGATATAAATAAAGAAAAATGATTGAGTAGACAATCAAAATGATTCGTGGTGGGCTCCTATGGGCCCAAAAACAAGCTTCAATCTGATCTCGGATTGGAAAAAAGCCTAGTCATTAAAAAAAGTAAAAAACATTGCAAACTCTTCTCACTATTATAATAGTAGCAGATAGATAAATTAGGTGAGAAATTATGAGAAATAAATTACTTTTATTTTGAAACTTTGATTTCTTGTAACGCCCTCAAAATAATAACATTAAACCCATCAAATAAGGCATTCATTGACATATGAAATAACCACATTCTTCTATTCATCAGAGTTTCATTACAAAAGTATTACATGTTAACAACAAAAGCAAAATGCCCTACGGGCTTACAGCTTTCCAAGTTAACACTTGGTCACAACAAAAGAGTACTAACTTATTTACACATTAAGCCCTTGGCTTGAATTTACATGTAATACATCAAAAATAAAACGACAAAAGTATGTCCGCCTCTAGCCTCCCAAGCTATGTCCTTGGAGGTGGCATGCTACTTGTACCTGAAAATGATATTCCCGTATAGGGTGAGCCACAGCCCACTAGAAATACACTAAACCAACCATGAACAATGACTAAAAGATTAGCAATTGATAGATGGCCAACACTGATACATTCACATAAATCACATATCTATGTCATATGACTTATGAGTCCAAGTTACTTTTCATTTTCCCCTTTTCAACAGATAAGCATGTTAGCTCTATCATCATTTCAACAGATATGTATAAAAACTATATTCCACATCCACAGATAAGCATGTAAGCTACATCCACATTCCCAACAAATATGTAGAACAACAATATCCCACATTCACAGATAAGCATATAAGCTGTATCCACACTTCACAAAGATAAGCATATGAGCTCTATCTTCATTTCTCTAGACAAGCATATGAGCTGTATCTACGGAGTTCATCCCCTATCTTCTCCCAACACTATCCGGTTTAGAGGTACATCCCCTATCTTCCCTTAAACCGCGGAGTACAGCCCCCATCTCCTCCTCTATACATAACGTATATGTAATACCCATGTTCCGTAATATGTTAATTGGTCCTTAACATAATGTGATTATGTATTTTGATATGATTTGGTGTTCTACTATGTGAAAATATGTGGTTTGAAATTTTATCTGTTCATCGTAGGAATATCTGTTTGAATAGTCTGCTTTGGAAAATTAATTGAGGGCCTTATCGGCCACGGAAACCGAAATTGATTACGCCATTGTGGTTGGCATAATTTTTAGAGCCTACGGTGAAATTTAATTGGAATTTGATTCTGGTCAATTTAAACTGATTAAATTGATAAATTAAGTACCCCATTATTTTATATTAAAATATTTGTTAGTGGGGCTTGTTGTATATTTGTATTGCACTCTCCTTTAGCCCTCTTAAAACTCAAAATCTGAGTTAGACAATTGAGAGTGAGAGAGAGGCCGGCCATGGAGAGAAAAAGGGAGAGATTTGTGTAATTTGGGCTCAAGACTTGGGAATTTGAAGATCTAACTCAAGATTTGGCTAGAGCTTGAGTGTTGAAGCTCTTAGGTATGTGAATTCATGGACTCTTACTTGTAATTTGTAAGTTCAAAGGTTGTTTGTGATCAAGAACATGTAATGAGTTGATTTTTGTTGAGTTTGAAGTCTTAGAACTCATGCATGTAAGAAATTACTTTGAATTTGCATGTTTGAGCTTGAAACACATGATTCATGTAGAGTTTTGGTTAAAGCTCATGTTGTAATCACCATTTGTACCATCTAAGTTGAGAATGATGAGCATCTCCCACATGCATGTACAAATCATGGGAGTATAAGTCTTGAATGTTTGAATTTGAGCATGTTGATGATGGGTTTGAGATATTTTGGGACATGCATGTAATCCATGTAATTGAGCTTTCCTAATGTTGTGATCTTGCATTAGTAGCATGTTAGCATGTGTAAATGTGTAATTTGAACCATTGCATGCAAGAAATGTGGATGGAAAACCGATTTGGAGCTCAAGAACACGATCTGGGAAACCCAGATTTTTGAGGTCCGCTCGAGCGGGGTAATGGCCGCTCGAGCGGGAAAATCGTGCTCCCAGCATTTTTGCAGAGTTGGATGTCCGCTCGAGCGGGACACTCCACGCTCGAGCGTGGATTTTCGTAGACAGGCCTTCAGCTTGAGCGCTCTATCCCACACTCGAGCTCATCTTTCGTGCAACCAGTACTTCTGCAGGCCTTAAGGGTCCGCTCGAGCGGAGAAGTTTACGCTCGAGCGGGGACCCTGTTTCCTGGAATTTTGTTCATGCATTCTGTGATTCGTTTTCCGTTCCCTTTCACTTGTAAGCACTCTTAGGCATATGTTAAGCATTGTAAATGAGTTAATGAGATAAGAACAAAGCCTAAAGAGGTATATGTGAATTAAAGAACGGATTGAACTGTTAGTGACCCTTTTGTATTCATGAAATGTGTAGGGTCAAGCTCCAGGGCGCATCCACAAGCCGATCACTGTGAGTAATATCAATATTTGAAAACTTGTCAATGTCCAATTGTTATTCCCCTATAAATATTATGAGTTGTTAATCGGGATTGTGGACAAAAGTCTGACAAGAATAAATGAATGAGTGGGCCAAAGGCCGTTTTGACATGAAAGAGTGGGCCAAAGGCCGTTTTGATAAGAGTGAATGGGCCAAAGGCCGTTTTGATAAGAATGAATGGGCCGAAGGCCGTTTTGACATGAATGAATGGGCCGAAGGCCGTTTTGATAAGAATGAATGGGCCGAAGGCCGTTTTGATAAGAATGAATGGGCCGAAGGCCGTTTTGATAAGAATGAATGGGCCGAAGGCCGTTTTGACATGAATGAATGGGCCGAAGGCCGTTTTGATAAGAATGAATGGGCCGAAGGCTGTTTGATAAGAATGAATGGGCCGAAGGCCGTTTTGATAAGAATGAATGGGCCGAAGGCCGTTTTGATAAGAATGAATGGGCCGAAGGCCGTTTCGACATGAATGAATGGGCCGAAGGCCGTTTTGACATGAATGGAAATCTGAATGGGCCAAAGGCCAGAATGTTTGGAACTATAGTTACTTGACTTGCATTTCGTATAGTTATATATATATATTTTGTTGTTAAACAGAAGTATGAATTGGGCCCAAGGCCGATTGGAGCATGTTGTTCTACATATTGTTATGTAACTGTTATATTTGATATTATTCACTGGGCTATCGCTCACGCTCATTCATGTATTTGTAGGTGAGCCAAGGGAAGTCCAAACCCAGCCCCAGTGAAGTCTGCTAGAAACAACAGGAGTTTTGGGAGAGTCAGCCTTGTGCCTCGCGCATGAGACCATCCTTGCCCTTTCACTATGTACCTATGTTTTGTCTTGTTGGCAAGGACCTAGTGCATGTCTGTACATAGTCTGTTATAGGTTGACTCGTTTTGGACGATCCTATCTGTAATGAATTTTGTGAAACCGTACTTTTGATGTGAGTTATTAACGTATCTGAGTATGGTTTGTTTGATGTGCATATAAGCACGGCTCTATGGACAAAGTTTTTAATTTTGCTTCCGTTTGGCCCCCATTAACTCTGTTAAAATACGTTCCCGACAGTTTGAGGCCGTAGGTAATCTCACGATTACTGGCCGGTTACGTCCTTAACCCACGGGGGCGGGTTCGGGTCGTGACAGAGTGGTATCAGAGCACGAGTTAATAACTCACACACTTGTCCAAAAAGAGCAATAAGCGTCTAGATAAGATCTCGGATGCATTCATGTGATAAGTGCGAGTTTGGAAGCATTGATTATATGCTTAAATGTTTTGTTATGAATAATTATATGTGTAAGTTGTGAACTACTTGCATTACAAATTATCTGGAAATGTGTGCTCCTTAGTGTATGTGTACTTGTGTACCTTTGGTATGGAATATAATGCAAGTTTAATCAGATGGTGAGAACCAGAGGTGATGAGTTAGAGGAATCCTCTACTGCCAGACTGGACAGAATGGAAAGACTGATTCAGGAAATGGCAGAAGCTTTGAGACAGCAACAGGAGTGGCAACAACAGTGGCAGCAACCACACCCGCCACCTCCACCTCCGGCACCACCCGTGCCAGATAATCAAAATGATGATCGGATAATCGCTCTCACCAAGGAGTTCAAGAAAATGAAACCACCACAGTTTCATGGTGGACTGGATCCTTTGAAAGCGGAAGCTTGGGTTCTTGGGATCGAAAAATTGTTTGAAGTATTTCCGTGCTCGGATACACAGAAAGTACTTCTAGCCACTTTTATGCTAGAAGACGAAGCGAGAAGATGGTGGATGTTGATGCGAGAAAACCACAGGGATGTTGACTGGGTGAAATTTTTGGAAATCTTCTATGACAAGTACTTCCCGCAATGTGTCCGGGACAGGAAAGTGGCAGAGTTCATGGAACTCAAGCAAGACAGCATGACTGTAGCTGAGTATGAGGCCAAATTTACTGAATTGGCCAGGTTTGCACCACACGTAATTGACACTGATTATAAGAAGGCAAGGCATTTTGAAGGTGGGCTCCGAAGTGACATCCTAGAGCGAGTGAATGTCCTGAAGTTGGAGACCTACATCGGGGTGCTTGACCGGGCCATCATATCAGAGGCTAACATAGCTAGGCAAGCTAAGCCAACAATCGAATGGAAAAGCAACAAAAGACAAGGCTTCTTTTCGAAGAAGAAATTCTTGAAAAAGCAAAACACGGGCTCCTCAACTACTTCCAGTTCTTCCCGAGACACAGCTCCCATGTGCAACACTTGTGGCAAAAAGCACCGTGGAGTCTGTTACCGTACATCAGGAGCCTGTTTTAAGTGTGGGAAACAAGGGCATATAGCCCGAGATTGTAATCAGAATAGTGGGAAGATAGCTGCTAGCTCCACTGCATCGATCCCGAAGCCGGGAAACACTTTGAGATCTGCTACTACTGGGGATACAGTGAGACAAGGGAGAGTCTTTGCACTCATTCCGGGTGATACACGGAATGCCAATGCCGTTGTCTCAGGTACTATCTCGATATGTAATCAGGATGCTTTTGTGTTAATTGATTCTGGATCAACGCATTCATTTGTGACATATGCATTTGCATCTAGACTGAAAAGACCCCTAGAATTGTTGCCATATTTGTTATGTGTGTCTGCTCCATCGGGGGAATCTGTGTTATGTGACTATATATATCGGTTTTGTGACATGCATATTGAGGATGCTACCCTATATGTAGATTTGTTACCCTTAAACTTTAGACACTTCGATGTAATTTTGGGCATGGATTGGTTGACCAAATATTGTGCTACTATAGATTGTGTGACAAAGAGGGTTGTGTTTAAACCACCAGAACAGGAAGAAATTGTGTTTGTGGGAAATGGAGTAGTACCTCCACCATATTTGATATCTGCAATGAAAGCATGTAAATTGATCAGGAAGGGATGCCAGGGTTATTTGTGTTATGTATTGACTGAACAATCCGTGAATGTTGAATTGAATGGTATTCCCATTGTTAGAGAATTCCCAGATGTGTTTCCAAATGAATTACCAGGGGAATTGGTAGACAGGGAGATAGAGTTTACTATTGAAACCGTGCCAGGCACCCAGCCTATTTCTAAAACTCCCTACAGGATGGCTACAGCCGAAATGAAAGAATTAAAAGAACAGTTGCAAGACCTTCTTGATAAAGGGTTTATTCGGCCCAGTACTTCGCCTTGGGGCGCACCAGTGTTATTTGTAAAGAAAAAGGATGGTACCTTACGCCTGTGCATTGATTACCGGGAATTGAACAAGGTAACGATAAAGAACAAATATCCCTTACCCCGTATTGATGACTTATTTGATCAGTTGCAGGGATCACGGGTGTTTTCTAAGATTGATTTGAGATCTGGGTATCATCAGCTGAAGGTTAAAGCAGAGGATGTTGAGAAAACCGCGTTCAGAACGAGGTATGGTCATTTTGAATTTCTTGTTATGCCATTTGGAGTGACTAATGCTCCGGCAGCGTTTATGGACCTAATGAATAGAATTTTTAAAACCTACCTTGATGAGTTTGTTGTAGTCTTCATCGATGATATTTTGATTTACTCTAAAGATAAACTTGAACATGAACATCATTTGAGGATTGTTTTACAAATACTTCGGGAAAGAAAACTATTTGCTAAGTTAAAGAAATGTGAGTTTTGGTTGGATGAGGTTATTTTCTTAGGGCACGTGGTCAACAAGGAAGGAATTTCAGTGGACCCGCAGAAAATAGAAGCAATTGTGAATTGGCCTACACCAACTAATGTGACAGAAGTTCGCAGTTTCATGGGCTTAGCTGGGTACTACAGAAGGTTTGTAAAGGACTTTTCGAAATTAGCTGTGCCTCTTACCCAATTGACACGTAAAGGACAACCATTTGAGTGGAATAGTGAAAGAGAATCAGCCTTTCATGAATTGAAGACAAGATTGACCACTGCACCAATTTTGACACTACCTTCAGGTACGGAAAATTTTGTGATTTTCAGTGACGCATCTTATAAGGGTTTGGGTTGTGTGTTAATGCAGAACGGAAAGGTTATTGCTTACGCCTCCCGACAGTTGAGGCCACATGAGAAGAATTATCCAACACATGACCTAGAGTTGGCCGCAGTTGTTTTTGCTTTGAAAATCTGGCGGCACTATTTGTATGGGGCAAAGTGTGAAGTCTACACAGATCATAAAAGCCTAAAATACTTCTTCACGCAGAAAGAGTTGAATATGCGTCAGAGAAGATGGCTGGAATTGATAAAAGATTACGACCTAGAAATTCAGTATCACCCCGGAAAAGCTAATACAGTGGCTGATGCCTTGAGCAGGAAATCAACAGGGAGTATGGCTTGTTTGCTTACTGAACAAAGGGAGATCTTGCAAGACTTTGAAAAGTCTGAAATTGAAGTGGTAGTGTGTGAACAGGGCGGATTGATAGCCGCTATTACAGCCGAGCCGGCAATTGTTGATGAAATCAAGCAAAAACAGAAAGAGGATGAGTTCCTCAGAAAGGTAATTGATGAATTTGAAGTAAGCCCAAAAGCGGAGTTCGGCGTCGAGAATGGAATGTTGAAATTTCGAAACCGAATATGTGTCCCAGATATCACGGAACTGAAGAAGAGGGTCTTAGATGAAGCCCACAGATCCGTATTTACTATGCATCCGGGTAACAATAAAATGTATCGGGATTTGAAACAAACCTATTGGTGGCCTAAAATGAAGAAAGAGATTGCAGAATATGTGTCCAAGTGCCTTCAGTGTCAGCAGGTTAAGGCTGAACATCAGAAACCAGGCGGTCTACTTCAACCTCTCCCTATTCCTGAGTGGAAGTGGGAACATGTGACTATGGATTTCGTTGTTGGCCTACCTCGGACTTCCCGAGGTATGGATTCTGTTTGGGTTGTAGTTGATAGACTGACTAAATCTGCACATTTTCTGCCTGTCAAAACTACGTTTACCGCTTATAGGTTGGCTACTATTTATGTTGATGAAATTGTCCGTTTACACGGAGTTCCAGTATCCATTGTGTCGGATAGAGATCCGAAGTTTGTATCTAGATTGTGGAAGAGTTTGCAGGAAGCTATGGGAACAGAACTAAGGTTCAGCACTGCATTCCACCCACAGACAGATGGGCAGTCAGAACGAACAATACAGACTTTGGAAGATATGCTTCGCATGTGTGCTTTGGATTTTCAGGGGAGTTGGGAAGATTACTTGCCACTTGCAGAATTTGCCTATAATAATAGCTTCCAGTCCAGCATCGGTATGGCACCATACGAGGCTTTGTATGGTAGGAGGTGTAGATCACCTATTTGTTGGACAGAGGTCGGAGACAGAGCTTTGCTTGGGCCCGAAATTGTACAAGACACCTCTGAAAAGATCAAAACTATTCGGCAAAGGCTCAAAACAGCTCAAGACCGACAGAAGAGTTATGCAGATGTCCGGAGAAGACCTCTTGAGTATGAGGTCGGCGACCATGTGTTCATCCGTGTTTCTCCAATGAAAGGCCAAGTCAGGTTTGGGAAAAAGGGCAAGTTGACGCCCCGTTATATTGGGCCGTTTCAAATTTTGGAGAAACTTGGTCCAGTTGCTTATAGAGTTGCTTTGCCACCGGGATTTGAGCAAATCCACAATGTGTTTCATGTGTCAATGTTGAGGGGTTACCTCCGAGACCCGTTGCATGTGATTGATTATCACCGGATTGCTATCGATGAAAATATGGAATATGCTGAATGGCCGGAAAGAATTGTTGACCGACAAGTGAAAGAATTGAGAAACAGATCCATTCCAATGGTGAAAGTGGAATGGAAGGAACACTATGGGACAGATGCTACATGGGAAAAAGAGGAGGAAATGCGTCTACGCTATCCACATTTGTTTCCCGACGAAGGTAAATTAAGTTTGGAGGACCAAACTTCCTAAAGGGGGGAAGACTGTAATACCCCTGTTCCGTAATATGTTAATTGGTCCTTAACATAATGTGATTATGTATTTTGATATGATTTGGTGTTCTACTATGTGAAAATATGTGGTTTGAAATTTTATCTGTTCATCGTAGGAATATCTGTTTGAATAGTCTGCTTTGGAAAATTAATTGAGGGCCTTATCGGCCACGGAAACCGAAATTGATTACGCCATTGTGGTTGGCATAATTTTTAGAGCCTACGGTGAAATTTAATTGGAATTTGATTCTGGTCAATTTAAACTGATTAAATTGATAAATTAAGTACCCCATTATTTTATATTAAAATATTTGTTAGTGGGGCTTGTTGTATATTTGTATTGCACTCTCCTTTAGCCCTCTTAAAACTCAAAATCTGAGTTAGACAATTGAGAGTGAGAGAGAGGCCGGCCATGGAGAGAAAAAGGGAGAGATTTGTGTAATTTGGGCTCAAGACTTGGGAATTTGAAGATCTAACTCAAGATTTGGCTAGAGCTTGAGTGTTGAAGCTCTTAGGTAAGTGAATTCATGGACTCTTACTTGTAATTTGTAAGTTCAAAGGTTGTTTGTGATCAAGAACATGTAATGAGTTGATTTTTGTTGAGTTTGAAGTCTTAGAACTCATGCATGTAAGAAATTACTTTGAATTTGCATGTTTGAGCTTGAAACACATGATTCATGTAGAGTTTTGGTTAAAGCTCATGTTGTAATCACCATTTGTACCATCTAAGTTGAGAATGATGAGCATCTCCCACATGCATGTACAAATCATGGGAGTATAAGTCTTGAATGTTTGAATTTGAGCATGTTGATGATGGGTTTGAGATATTTTGGGACATGCATGTAATCCATGTAATTGAGCTTTCCTAATGTTGTGATCTTGCATTAGTAGCATGTTAGCATGTGTAAATGTGTAATTTGAACCATTGCATGCAAGAAATGTGGATGGAAAACCGATTTGGAGCTCAAGAACACGATCTGGGAAACCTAGATTTTTGAGGTCCGCTCGAGCGGGGTAATGGCCGCTCGAGCGGGAAAATCGTGCTCCCAGCATTTTTGCAGAGTTGGATGTCCGCTCGAGCGGGACACTCCACGCTCGAGCGTGGATTTTCGTAGACAGGCCTTCAGCTTGAGCGCTCTATCCCACGCTCGAGCTCATCTTTCGTGCAACCAGTACTTCTGCAGGCCTTAAGGGTCCGCTCGAGCGGAGAAGTTTACGCTCGAGCGGGGACCCTGTTTCCTGGAATTTTGTTCATGCATTCTGTGATTCGTTTTCCGTTCCCTTTCACTTGTAAGCACTCTTAGGCATATGTTAAGCATTGTAAATGAGTTAATGAGATAAGAACAAAGCCTGAAGAGGTATATGTGAATTAAAGAACGGATTGAACTGTTAGTGACCCTTTTGTATTCATGAAATGTGTAGGGTCAAGCTCCAGGGCGCATCCACAAGCCGATCACTGTGAGTAATATCAATATTTGAAAACTTGTCAATGTCCAATTGTTATTCCCCTATAAATATTATGAGTTGTTAATCGGGATTGTGGACAAAAGTCTGACAAGAATAAATGAATGAGTGGGCCAAAGGCCGTTTTGACATGAAAGAGTGGGCCGAAGGCCGTTTTGATAAGAATGAATGGGCCAAAGGCCGTTTTGATAAGAATGAATGGGCCGAAGGCCGTTTTGACATGAATGAATGGGCCGAAGGCCGTTTTGATAAGAATGAATGGACCGAAGGCCGTTTTGATAAGAATGAATGGGCCGAAGGCCGTTTTGATAAGAATGAATGGGCCGAAGGCCGTTTTGACATGAATGAATGGGCCGAAGGCCGTTTTGATAAGAATGAATGGGCCGAAGGCTGTTTGATAAGAATGAATGGGCCGAAGGCCGTTTTGATAAGAATGAATGGGCCGAAGGCCGTTTTGATAAGAATGAATGGGCCGAAGGCCGTTTCGACATGAATGAATGGGCCGAAGGCCGTTTTGACATGAATGGAAATCTGAATGGGCCAAAGGCCAGAATGTTTGGAACTACAGTTACTTGACTTGCATTTCGTATAGTTATATATATATATTTTGTTGTTAAACAGAAGTATGAATTGGGCCCAAGGCCGTTTGGAGCATGTTGTTCTACATATTGTTATGTAACTGTTATATTTGATATTATTCACTGGGCTATCGCTCACGCTCATTCATGTATTTGTAGGTGAGCCAAGGGAAGTCCAAACCCAGCCCCAGTGAAGTCTGCTAGAAACAACAGGAGTTTTGGGAGAGTCAGCCTTGTGCCTCGCGCATGAGACCATCCTTGCCCTTTCACTATGTACCTATGTTTTGTCTTGTTGGCAAGGACCTAGTGCATGTCTGTACATAGTCTGTTATAGGTTGACTCGTTTTGGACGATCCTGTCTGTAATGAATTTTGTGAAACCGTACTTTTGATGTGAGTTATTAACGTATCTGAGTATGGTTTGTTTGATGTGCATATAAGCACGGCTCTATGGACAAAGTTTTTAATTTTGCTTCCGTTTGGCCCCCATTAACTCTGTTAAAATACGTTCCCGACAGTTTGAGGCCGTAGGTAATCTCACGATTACTGGCCGGTTACGTCCTTAACCCACGGGGGCGGGTTCGGGTCGTGACAGTATACAAACACATTGGTTCTATATACAATCACTCAATACATACAGTTAATGTATTCTATCAACCGTCAATTTCCATGACACATTCCATTGATTAGTTTCCGTTTGCCTAATCATCATGCATTGTCTACAACAATTACGACTATCCTCCACCGATAGCCCAAAGCAGTTATCTCTATACAGAAAATAAATGCACAATGGATATTCAATCAACATTTCATTTCGGTGAGTGATAATTAATTCAACTACACCCTTTAACCCCATACATTCCCAATCTCAACAACTTCATTTCATTTCCTCATTTCTCACAATTAATTATCCCAATTAATCAAACAATGTAATTAGGTCATTTCCATAATTACCATTTCAACCCTTAGGTTCCATTTTCATCAATGATTCAACATTAATTCCATTTCTCTATACCAAACATGCATCTAGGTTTATTATAAATAAAACCCCAACCTTTGTGAAATAACACAAAAGCCCCAAACTTTCACAAAATTACCAAACCAACCCCAACATCTCAAAATATCAAAATTTAAAGACAAAATCCATAGAGAGGAGTAGGATATCCCTACCTCAAATCCGGAGCTCCAAAGGAGAAGATGACAAACCCAACGTGCTCCAAAACCTGAGATTTTCAGATTAAAATGTAGCCCTCGACGATCAACAACTTTTTTGTAAAGGCCAAAGGTGAGCAAATCACTCCTACTAGATCAAAACCTAGAGAGAAGGTAGAGTTCTAGAGTGAGAGGCTCAACAATGGTGTTTTTGGAAAAGTAGGAGAGAGAAGAGAAAGTGAAAAAGTGATTTGAAAAGTCAAAACACGGAACTTAAACCCAGTCAATCCGCTCGAGCGTCAAACACTCCGTTCGAGCGTCACTCACAGACTCCCGCTCGAGCGTCAACCATCCCGCTCGAGCGGCGGATGCACACTCCCAGAACTTTTACAGAACCAGGTCTCCGCTCGAACTTCCAACTCCCCGCTCGAGCGAAAGTCACACAACCCCGCTCGAGCGGCCAACTCCACGCTCGAGCGTCCAACACTGCACAGAAAATACTGGATGGGTGCAATTCCCGCTCAAGCGCCAAAACCCCCGCTCGAGCGGACAGATAAAAATCTGGGCAACTAGTTTTGGTTTCTAAACTCACCCAACCTGTAACAAACCTGCCCGACACATCCTATAACTCAAATACAAAGTAAAAAGGATGCAAACAAGATAATAATCAACTACCAACATCCACGGACACATGCCCGGATCACTGTTCAACAAGGGTAAATCCGGGATCGCCATATTTCTCATTTAAAAGTGAAGAGGTTTAATGAAAATAACATTATTATATATATATATATATATATATATATTTTAGAACATGAGAAATAATATATTAATAAAACAACAAGAGTATATAAATAAGACCCCAAAGGGTCATTCCACCCAAACAACAAAAGTAAAATCTGTTATACTTGGTAAATTATGTGTCCATCTTTTGTGATTTCCTTATTAAATATGAAAGTTGGTGAATCTACTAATAATTAATGTATAGACCCTGAATATTAGAAGAAAATCTGTTATCCTCGGAAAATTATTTCTCCATCTTAGAAAATTAAACTCTTTTTAGGAACATTATTAAATACGTTAACATTATTAGTCAATTAAATGGGCCATATATCAAATTTAAAAAAGAAAAATAAAAAAAAAAAAGAAGAAAAACAATAACTTCAACTACCCACACCATTGTGGGCAAGAGTCATATATATGGGCATTTTAAACACTGCCCTATGTTGTTATGGAACTTGGAATTTGAATTAGTTTATGATTTTCATTATCAGTTGACAATGTTAAAGTTATTTTATCTATTTTTAATTTTTGTAGCTAGTTTTCAAAAATAAAAAAACTACTATGGTGTTTGGCTTTTTTTTTTCTTTTTTTTTTTTGTCAAAAAAAAAACAAATCAGAATATATTAGTGTACAAGTAAGGATTGAAAAATTCATACAATTTAAATTTCAAACAAATAGTCATGCGAATGTGTTGACGGTTCTTTTGTCTCAACGGAAAAGACTATTGTTAAGTATAGCGAAAAATGAATAGAAAAAGAAGAATGGAAATAAATAAAGAAAAATGATTGAGTAAACAATCAAAATGATTCGTGGTGGGCTCCCACGGGCACAAAAATAAGCTTCAATCTGATCTTGGACTGGAAAAAAGCCTAGCCATTAAAAAAAGTAAAAAACATAGCAAACTCTTCACACTATTATAATAGTAGTAGATAGATAAATTATGTGAGAAATTATGAGAAATAAATTACTTTTATTTTGAAACATTGATTTCTCATTTAAAAGTGATGAGATTTAATGAAAATAACCTTATTATATATATATATATATATATATATATATATTAGAACATGAGAAATAATATATTAATAAAACAACAAGGGTATATAAATAAGACCCCAAAGGGTCATTACACCCAAACAACAAAAGTAAAATCTGTTATACTTGGTAAATTATGTGTCCATCTTTTGTGATTTCTTTATTAAATATGAAAGTTGGTGAATCTACTAATAATTAATGTATAGACCCTGAATATTAGAAGAAAATCAGTTATCCTCGGAAAATTATTTCTCCATCTTAGAAAAATAAACTCTTTTTAGGAACATTATTAAATACGTTAACATTATTAGTCAATTAAAGGGGCCATATATCAAATTTAAAAAAGAAAAATAAAAAAAAAATGAAAAACTATAACTTCGACTACCCACACCATTGTGGGCTAGAGCCATAAATATGGGCATTTTCAACACTGCCCTATGTCGATATGGAACTTGGAATTTGAATTGGTTTATGATTTTCATTATCAGTTGATAAGGTTAAAGTTGTTTTTATCTATTTTTAATTTTTATCGATAGTTTTCCAAAATAAAACAACTACTATGGAGTTTGGCTTTTTTTTTTTTTTGTAAAAAAAAAAATCTGAAAACATTATTGTACAAGTAACAATTGAAAAATTCTTACAAATTAAATTTCAAACAAATAGTCATGCGAATGTATGGACAGTTCTTTTGTCTCAACGGAAAAGACTATTGTTAAGTATTGCGAAAAATGAATAGAAAAAGAAGAATGGATATAAATAAAGAAAAATGATTGAGTAGACAATCAAAATGATACGTGGTGGGCTCCTACGGGGCCCAAAACAAGCTTCAATCTGATCTCGGACCGGAAAAAAGCCTAGCCATTAAAAAAAGTAAAAAACATAGCAAACTCTTCACACTATTATAATAGTAGCAGATATATCAATTAGGTGAGAAATTATGGGAAATAAATTACTTTTATTTTGAAATTTTGATTTCTCATTTAAAAGTGATGAGGTTTAATGAAAATAACCTTGTTATATATATATATATATATATATATTTTAGAACATGAGAAATAATATATTAATAAAACAACAAGAGTATATAAATAACACCCCAAAGGGTCATTCCACCCAAACAACAAAAGTAAAATCTGTTATACTTGGTAAATTATGTGTCCATCTTTTGTGATTTCCTTATTAAAGATGAAAGTTGGTGAATCTAATAATAATTAATGTATAGACCCTGAATATTAGAAGAAAATATGTTATCCTCGGAAAATTATTTCTCCATCTTAGAAAATTAAACTCTTTTTAGGAACATTATTAAATACGTTAACATTATTAGTCAATTAAATGGGCCATATATCAAATTTAAAAAAGAAAAATAAAAAAAAATGAAGAACTATAACTTCAACTACCCACACCATTGTGGGCAAGAGTCATAAATATGGGCATTTTCAACACTGCCCTATGTTGATATGGAACTTGGAATTTGAATTAGTTTATGATTTTCATTAACAGTTGACAATGTTAAAGTTATTTTATCTATTTTTAATTTTTATAGATAGTTTTCCAAAATAAAAAAAGTACTATGGTGTTTGGCTTTTTCTTTGTCAAAAAAAAAAAAATCAGAATATATTAGTGTACAAGTAAGGATTGAAAAATTCTTACAATTTAAATTTCAAACAAATAGTCATGCGAATGTGTTGACGGTTCTTTTGTCTCAACGGAAAAGACTATTGTTAAGTATAGCGAAAAATGAATAGAAAAAGAAGAATGGAAATAAATAAAGAAAAATGATTGAGTAAACAATCAAAATGATTCGTGGTGGGCTCCCACGGGCCCAAAAATAAGCTTCAATCTGATCTCGGATTGGAAAAAAGCCTAGCCACTAAAAAAAGTAAAAAACATAGCAAACTCTTCACACTATTATAATAGTAGTAGATAGATAAATTATGTGAGAAATTATGAGAAATAAATTACTTTTATTTTGAAACTTTGATTTCTCATTTAAAAGTGACGAGATTTAATGAAAACAACCTTATTTTATATATATATATATATATATATATATTAGAACGTGAGAAATAATATATTAATAAAACAACAAGAGTATATAAATAAGACCCCAAAGGGTCATTCCACCCAAACAACAAAAGTAAAATCTGTTATACTTGGTAAATTATGTGTCCATCTTTTGTGATTTCCTTATTAAATATGAAAGTTGGTGAATCTACTAATAATTATTGTATAGACCTTGAATATTAGAAGAAAATCTGTTATCCTGGGAAAATTATTTCTCCATCTTAGAAAATTAAACACTTTTTAGGAACATTATTAAATACGTTAACATTATTAGTCAATTAAATGGGCCATATATCAAATTTAAAAAAGAAAAATAAAAAAAAATGAAAAACTATAACTTCGACTACCCACACCATTGTGGGCTAGAGTCATAAATATGGGCATTTTCAACACTGCCTCATGTTGATATGGAACTTGGAATTTGAATTAGTTTATGATTTTCATTATCAGTTGATAAGGTTAAAGTATTTTTTATCTATTTTTAATTTTTATCGATAGTTTTCCTAAATAAAAGAACTACTATGGTGTTTGGCTTCTTTTTTTTTTTTTTTTTTTGTCAAAAAAAATATCTGAAAACATTATTGTACAAGTAACAATTGAAAAATTCTTACAAATTAAATTTCAAACAAATAGTCATGCGAATGTGTGGACAGTTCTTTTATCTCAACGGAAAAGGCTATTGTTAAGTATTGCGAAAAAGGAATAGAAAAAGAAGAATGGAAATAAATAAAGAAAAATGATTGAGTAAACAATCAAAATGATTCGTAGTGGGCCCCTACGGGCCCAAAAACAAGCTTCAATCTGATCTCGGACTGGAAAAAAGCCTAGCCATTAAAAAAAGTAAAAAACATAGCGAACTCTTCACACTATTATAATAGTAGCAAATAGATAAATTAGGTGAGAATTTAGGAGAAATAAATTACTTTAATTTTGAAACTTTGATTTCTCATTTAAAAGTGATGAGATTTAATGAAAATAACCTTATTATATATATATATATATATATATTTTAGAACATGAGAAAAAATATATTAATAAAACAACAAGAGTATATAAGTAAGACCCGAAAGGGTCATTCCACCCAAACAACAAAAGTAAAATCTGTTATACTTGGTAAATTATGTGTCCATCTTTTGTGATTTCCTTATTAAATATGAAAGTTGGTGAATCTACTAATAATTAATGTTTAGACCCTGAATATTAGAAGAAAATCTGTTATCCTCGGAAAATTATTTCTCCATCTTAGAAAATTAAACTCTTGTTAGGAACATTATTAAATACGTTTACATTATTAGTCAATTAAATGGGCCATATATCAAATTTAAAAAAGAAAAATAAAAAAAAATGAAAAACTATAACTTCGACTACCCACACCATTGTGGGCTACAGTCATAAATATGGGCATTTTCAACACTGCCCTATGTCGATATGGAACTTGGAATTTGAATTAGTTTATGATTTTCATTATCAGTTGATAAGGTTAAAGTTGTTTTTATCTATTTTTAATTTTTATCGATAGTTTTCCAAAATAAAACAACTACTATGGTGTTTGGCTTCCTTTTTTTTTTTTGTCAAAAAAAAAAAAATCTGAAAACATTATTGTACAAGTAACAATTGAAAAATTCTTACAAATTAAATTTGAAACAAATAGTCATGCGAATGTATGGACAGTTCTTTTGTCTCAATGGAAAAGACTATTTGTTAAGTATTGCGAAAAATGAATAGAAAAAGAAGAATGGAAATAAATAAAGAAAAATGATTGAGTAAACAATCAAAATGATTCGTGGTGGGCTCCTACGGGCCCAAAAACAAGCTTCAATCTGATCTCGGACTGGAAAAAAGCCTAATCATTAAAAAAAGTAAAAAACATAGCAAACTCTTCACACTATTATAATAGTAGCAGATAGATAAATTAGGTGAGAAATTATGACAAATAAATTACTTTTATTTTGAAACTTTGATTTCTCATTTAAAAGTGATGAGGTTTAATGAAAATAACCTTATTATATATATATATATATATATATATATATATTTTAGAACATGAGAAATAATATATTAATAAAACAACAAGAGTATATAAATAAGACCCCAAAGGGTCATTCCACCCAAACAACAAAAGTAAAATCTGTTATACTTGGTAAATTATGTGTCTATCTTTTGTGATTTCCTTATTAAATATGAAAGTTGGTGAATCTACTAATAATTAATGTATAGACCCTGAATATTAGAAGAAAATCCGTTATCCTCGGAAAATTATTTCTCCAACTTAGAAAATTAAACTCTTTTTAGGAACATTATTAAATACGTTAACATTATTAGTCAATTAAATGGGCCATATATCAAATTTAAAAAAGAAAAATAAAAAAAAAAAAAGAAAAACTATAACTTCAACTACCCACACCATTGTGGGCAAGAGTCATATATATGGGCATTTTAAACACTGCCCTATGTTGTTATGGAACTTGGAATTTGAATTAGTTTATGATTTTCGTTATCAGTTGACAATGTTAAAGTTATTTTATCTATTTTTAATTTTTTAGATAGTTTCAAAAATAAAAAAACTACTATGGTGTTTGGCTTTTTTTTTTTTCTTTTTTTTTTGGCAAAAAAAAAAATCAGAATATATTAGTGTACAAGTAAGGATTGAAAAATTCTAACAATTTAAATTTCAAACAAATAGTCATGCGAATGTGTTGACGGTTCTTTTGTCTCAACGGAAAAGACTATTGTTAAGTATAGCAAAAAATGAATAGAAAAAGAAGAATGGAAATAAATAAAGAAAAATGATTGAGTAAACAATCAAAATGATTCGTGGTGGGCTCCCACGGGCCCAAAAATAAGCTTCAATCTGATCTCGGACTGGAAAAAAGCCTAGCCACTAAAAAAAGTAAAAAACATAGCAAACTCTTCACACTATTATAAAAGTAGTAGATAGATAAATTATGTGAGAAATTATGAGAAATAAATTACTTTTATTTTGAAACTTTGATTTCTCATTTAAAAGTTATGAGATTTAATGAATATAACCTTATTATATATATATATATATATATATTAGAACATGAGAAATAATATATTAATAAAACAACAAGAGTATATAAATAAGACGCCAAAGGGTCATTCCACCCAAACAACAAAAGTAAAATCTGCTATACTTGGTAAATTATATGGCCATCTTTTGTGATTTCCTTATTAAATATGAAAGTTGGTGAATCTACTAACAATTAATGTATAGACCCTGAATATTAGAAGAAAATCTGTTGTCCTCGGAAAATTATTTCTCCATCTTAGAAAATTAAACTCGTTTTAGGAACATTATTAAATACGTTAACATTATTAGTCAATTAAGTGGGCCATATATCAAATTTAAAAAAGAAAAATAAAAAAAAATGAAAAACTATAACTTCAACTACCCACACCATTGTGGGCAAGAGTCATAAATATGGGCATTTTCAACACTGCCCTATGTTGATATGGAACTTGGAATTTGAATTAGTTTATGATTTTCATTAACAGTTGACAATGTTAAAGTTATTTTATCTATTTTTAATTTTTATAGATAGTTTTCCAAAATAAAAAAAGTACTATGGTGTTTGGCTTTTTCTTTGTCAAAAAAAAAAAAATCAGAATATATTAGTGTACAAGTAAGGATTGAAAAATTCTTACAATTTAAATTTCAAACAAATAGTCATGCGAATGTGTTGACGGTTCTTTTGTCTCAACGGAAAAGACTATTGTTAAGTATAGCGAAAAATGAATAGAAAAAGAAGAATGGAAATAAATAAAGAAAAATGATTGAGTAAACAATCAAAATGATTCGTGGTGGGCTCCCACGGGCCCAAAAATAAGCTTCAGCTGATCTCGGACTGGAAAAAAGCCTAGCCACTAAAAAAAGTAAAAAACATAGCAAACTCTTCACACTATTATAATAGTAGTAGATAGATAAATCATGTGAGAAATTATGAGAAATAAATTACTTTTATTTTGAAACTTTGATTTCTCATTTAAAAGTGATGAGATTTAATGAAAATAACCATATTTTTTTTTATATATATATATATATAAATATTAGAACATGAGAAATAATATATTAATAAAACAACAAGAGTATATAAATAAGACCCCAAAGGGTCATTCCACCCAAACAACAAAAGTAAAATCTGTTATAGTTGGTAAATTATGTGTCCATCTTTTGTGATTTCCTTATTAAATATGAAAGTTGGTGAATCTACTAATAATTAATGTATAGACCCTTAATATTAGAAGAAAATCTGTTATCCTCGGAAACTTATTTCTCCATCTTAGAAAATTAAACTCTTTTTAGGAACATTATTAAATACGTTAGCATTATTAGTCCATTAAATGGGCTATATATCAAATTTAAAAAAGAAAAATAAAAAAAAATGAAGAACTATAACTTCAACTACCCACACCATTGTGGGCAAGAGTCATAAATATGGGCATTTTCAACACTGCCCTATGTTGATATGGAACTTGGAATTTGAATTAGTTTATGATTTTCATTATCAGTTGACAATGTTAAAGTTATTTTATCTATTTTTAATTTTTATAGATAGTTTTCAAAAAAAAAAAAAAAAACTGCTATGGTGTTTGGCTTTTTTTTTTTCTTTTTTTTTTTTTGTCAAAGAAAAAATCAGAATATATTAGTGTACAAGTAAGGATTGAAAAATTCATACAATTTAAATTTCAAACAAATAGTCATGCGAATGTGTTGACGGTTCTTTTGTCTCAACGGAAAAGACTATTGTTAAGTATAGCGACAAATGAATAGAAAAAGAAAAATGGAAATAAATAAAGAAAAATGATTGAGTAAACAATCAAAATGATTCGTGGTGGGCTCCCACGGGCCCAAAAGTAAGCTTCAATCTGATCTCGGACTGGAAAAAAGCCTAGCCACTAAAAAAAAGTAAAAAACATAGCAAACTCTTCACACTATTATAATAGTAGTAGATAGATAAATTATGTGAGTAATTATGAGAAATAAATTACTTTTATTTTGAAACTTTGATTTCTCATTTAAAAGTGATGAGATTTAATGAAAATAACCATATTTTATATATATATATTAGAACATGAGAAATAATATATTAATAAAACAACAAGAGTATATAAATAAGACCCCAAAGGGTCATTCCACCCAAACAACAAAAGTAAAATCTGTTATACTTGGTAAATTATGTGTCCATCTTTTGTGATTTCCTTATTAAATATGAAAGTTGGTGAATATACTAATAATTAATGTATAGACCCTGAATATTAGAAGAAAATCTGTTATCCTCGGAAAATTATTTCTCCATCTTAGAAAATTAAACTCTTTGTAGGAACATTATTAAATACGTTAACATTATTAGTCAATTAAATGGGCCATATATCAAATTTAAAAAGGAAAAATTAAAAAAAAATGAAAAACTATAACTTCGACTACCCACACCATTGTGGGCTAGAGTCATAAATATGGGCATTTTCAACACTGCCCTATGTCGATATGGAACTTGGAATTAGAATTAGTTTATGATTTTCATTATCAGTTGATAAGGTTAAAGTTGTTTTTATCTATTTTTAATTTTTATCGATAGTTTTCCAAAATAAAACAACTACTATGGAGTTTGGCTTTTTTTTTTTTTTTTGTAAAAAAAAAAAAATCTGAAAACATTATTGTACAAGTAACAATTGAAAAATTCTTACAAATTAAATTTCAAAAAAATAGTCATGCGAATGTATGGACAGTTCTTTTGTCTCAACGGAAAAGACTATTGTTAAGTATTGCGAAAAATGAATAGAAAAAGAAGAATGGATGTCACGCCCTCAAAATAAACTCATAATAACCATAACATTAACATGCATTTATAAAAGAAAACGAATCATTTGAGTTATTCATCAGAGTATTCTTATTGAAAGACATCACATGTAACATCCTGCAACATCAAAATAAATGCCCTAAGGGCTTACATCTTTCCAAGCTAACACTTGGACACAAAAAGGATGAGTACTAACTCATTTACAAGTTAAGCCCTAGGCTTGAATGTTTACATGAAATCTCAAAAATAACAAAATAAAACATATAACTAAAGACAAGTCTTCAAAATCTCAAACATCAAATCCTTCCAGGCTAAGTCCGTGGAGGTAGCTTATCACCTGAACCTGAAAATGATGTTCCCATAAAGGGTGAGCCACAGCCCAGTAGAAAAATACTAAACCAAATATAAGCATTGAATAAAGCTATAGCATTCAATAGATGGTTAACCAAGATAATCAATTTTATCATTAAACAGTCTCATGACACTAATGTCTAAGACACATTTCACTTTCGATTATTATCAACATGGCTCAGAACCTGGCCAATGTAACGCCCTCAAAATAATAACATTAAACCCATCAGATAAGACAAGCATTTACATATTAACTAACCACATTCCTTTATTTCATTGAGTTTCATTACATAAGTATTACATGTTAACATCAAAACAAAATGCCCTACGGGCTTACAGCTTTCCAAGTTAACACTTGGTTTCAACCAAAGAGTACTAACTCGTTTACACATTAAGCCCTTGGCTTGAAGTTACATGTAATACATCAAAAGTAAAACAACTACACTATGCCCGCCTCTAGCCTTCCAAGCTATGTCCTTGGAGGTGGCATGCTTCCTGTACCTGAAAATGATATTCCCATATAGGGTGAGCCACAGCCCAGTAGAAATACACTAAACCAACCATGGACAATGACTAAAACATTAGCAATTGATAGTTGGTCACCACTGATTCAATCACATAAATTACATATTTATGTCAACGACTTACAAGTCCCAATTACTTTTCATTTTCCCTTTTTCAACAGATAAGCATGCTAGCTCTATCATCATTTCCACAGATATGTATAAAAACTATATCTCACATTCAGATAAGCATAAAAGCTATATCCACATTCTCAACAGATATGTATATCAACAATATCCACAGATAAGCATACAAGCTGTATCCACACTTCACAACAGATATGTATATTAACAATATCCACAGATAAGCATACAAGCTGTATCCACACTTCATACTTCACAAAGATAAGCATATGAGCTCTATCTTCACTTCTCTAGACAAGCATATGAGCTCTGTCTACGGAGTACATCCCCTATCTCCTCCAAATACCTATCCGGTTTAGAGGTCCATCCCCTATCTTCCCCTAAACCGCGGAGTACATCCCCTATCTCCTCCTCTACACACAACGTATATAAACACATTGGTTCTATATACAATCACACAATACAAACAATTAATGTATTCTAGCAACTGTCAAGTTTCATAACACATTCCATTGATTAGTTTCAGTTTGCCTAATCAACATACATTGTCTACAACAATCACGACTATCCTCCACCGATAGCCCAAAGCAGTTATTTCTAAAACAGAAAATAAATGCACAAATGGATATTCAATCAACATTTCATTTCCTCATTTCTCATCAATTAATTATCCCAATTAATTAAACAATGTAATTAGGCCATTTTCCATAATTACCATTTCAACCCTTAGGTTCCATTTTCATCAATGATTCAACAATCATTCTATTTTTCTATGCCAAACCTGCATCTAGGTTTATGATGAGTAAAACCCCAACCTTTGTAAAATTACACAAAAGCCCCAAACTTTCACAAATTACCAAACCAAGCCCAACATCTCAAAATACCAAAATTTAAAGACAAAACCCATAGAGAGGAGTAGGTTATCCCTACCTCAAATTCGGAGTCCCAAAGGAGAAGACGACAAAACCCAACGTGCTCCAAAACCCGTGATTTTCAGATTAAAATGAAGCCCTCGACGATCAACAACTTTTTTGTAAAGGCCAAAGGTGAGTAAATCACTCCTACTAGATCAAAACCTAGAGAGAAGGTAGTATCTAGAGAGAAAGACTCAACAATGGTGTTTTTGGAAAAGTAAGAGAGAGAAGATAAAGTGAAAAAGTGATTTGAAGAGTCACAAATTCGGGACTTTAACCCAGGTCTCCGCTCGAGCGTAAAACACCCCGCTCGAGCGTACACTCACAGACTTCCGCTCGAGCGGCCAACCTCCCGCTCGAGCGCAGAATGCACTCGCCCAGCACTTTTGCAGAACCAGGCCTCCGCTCGAGCTCCCAACCCTACGCTCGAGCTCACAACACTGCACAACAAGATACTGGATGGACGTAATCTACGCTCGAGCGCCAACACCTCCGCTCGAGCGTACAGGCCAAAAAAATCTGGGCAACTAGTTTTGGTTTCTAAACTCAACCAACCTGTAACAAACCCGCTCAACACATCCTATAACTCAAATACAAAGTAAGAAAGGATGTAAACAAGATAATAAACAACTACCAACATCCACGGACACATGTCCGGATCACTATACAACAAGGGTAAACCCGGGATCGCTATAACCTCCCCCCTTAAAGAATTTCGTCCCCGAAATTAAGCACAAGTTTTCAAAACAAGTTTTCCTTCATTTTAGACAATGTTACAATTTAACATTCAACAATTCGACCCATTACCGGTCATCCCATCCCTTTAACAAGAGACACATCACAATATGTACTTTCAACATGCATCAACATTATGCACTATCCTTCCAATTTCAACAATATATATTCAACACATATAATGTCACTTTCAACTTCCATATGAGGCAAGTTCCAAACATACTTCCAATAATCAAAACATTTTCAATGTTTCACAACTTAAGACATATATAAAAGCTCTTAAGTTCAACAAAATGTAAAATTTAAATATAAGATTACATAACAACAAACAAGTCCGGATATTTCTCTCGGACTTCCAACTCACGTTCCCAAGTGGCTTCCTCCACTCCGTGATGTTTCCACAAGACTTTCACCAAAGGAATGGTCTTATCACGCAGGACCTGATCCCGCCTATCCAAGACCCGAACCGGTCTCTCCTCATACGAGGCATCCTCATCTACCTCTAAATCAGTCCAATCCAACACATGTGATGGATCTGGCTCATACTTCCGAAGCATACTCACATGAAACACGTCATGCACTCCGGACAACTGCGGCGGTAAGGCTAACCGATAAGCGACCTCGCCTATCTTCTCAAGGATCTCAAAAGGACCAATAAACCGAGGGGATAATTTCCCACTCTTCCCAAACCTCATCAGACCTCGCCTAGGTGATATCTTCAGAAAGACATGATCACCTACCTCAAACGCCAAAGGCCTCCTCCTACGGTCGGCATAACTCTTTTGTCGACTCTGGGCTGTAACAAGCCTCCTACGGATAAGCTCAACTTTCTCCGTCGTCTCCCTAACCAACTCCGGACCCCACAAAGGTGCATCACCCACCTCGGCCCAACAAACTGGAGACCTACACGGTCGGCCATACAAGGCCTCAAACGGTGCCATACCGATGCTAGACTGAAAACTATTGTTGTAGGCAAACTCTACCAATGGCAAGTGCCTCTCCCACGTCCCACTGAAGTCCAGGACACAACCCCGAAGCATATCCTCGAGGATCTGAATAGTACGCTCGGACTGTCCGTCAGTCTGAGGATGATAAGCCGTACTAAAGGTCAACTTAGTGCCCAAGGCACTCTGCAAACTCTGCCACAACCTAGCAGTAAAACGAGGATCTCTATCTGAGATGATCGTCACTGGGACCCCGTGCAATCTCACTACGTCCCGAATATACAAATCGGCAAGATGGTCTACCGAATCTCTCACGCGCATAGGAATAAAGTGCGCCGACTTAGTCAACCGGTCTACAACCACCCAAATAGCATCACTACCCCGTTGAGTCCTCGGAAGACCTACAACGAAGTCCATAGTGACATGCTCCCACTTCCACTCGGCAATAGGCAAGGGTTGCAACAAACCCGCTGGCCTCTGATGCTCGGCCTTCACTTGCTGGCAAGTAAGGCATTTCGATACGAAGACAGCCACATCTCTCTTCATACCCCGCCACCAAAACTGGCGACCCAAATCCTGATACATCTTAGTACCTCCCGGATGCACCGCAAGGCGCGAATGATGAAACTCTCGGAGTACTTCCTCTCGGCAAGACTCCGGTACAAACAAACGGTCTCGGTATCTCACACTCAGGTCGGGATACACCGTCAAACCCTTCTCAACTGTCCCACTGGAGATCTTCTCTCGGAGGGATTCTACCTCAAGGTCACCTCTCTGTGCCTCTAACACTCTAGTCACAAGTGTAGGCTGCGCAACAACAGAAAACAAGGCCGCAGCCTCAACAGATTCGCCCAGTAGCAAATCAAACTCGCCAAGTGCTCCCAACATCTCCCATTCCCGGATGGCTATACAAGCTACATCACTAATGGTTTTCCTACTAAGGGCATCGGCCACAACATTGGCCTTTCCCGGATGATAATGCAACTCAAAATCATAATCTTCGATGAACTCCATCCATCTCCTCTGCCTCAGATTCAAGTCTCTCTGTGTAAACAGATACTTCAAACTCTTATGATCCGAGAATACCTCGAATCTCTCACCATAAAGGTAGTGCCTCCAGATTTTCAAGGCAAAGATCACAGCTGCTAACTCTAGGTCGTGTGTGGGATAATTCTTCTCGTGTATTTTCAACTGACGTGAGCCATAAGCTACCACTTTTCCCTCTTGCATCAACACACAACCCAAACCCTCTCGTGAGGCATCACAATAAACCGCATAACCCAACCCTCTCTCCGGAATAATCAACACCGGAGCGGTGGTCAATCTAACTTTCAGCTCTTGGAACGACTTTTCACAAGTCTCACTCCACACAAACTTGACTCCCTTCCGAGTCAGTCTAGTCAACGGTGACGCTAACCTGGAGAAATCTTTCACAAACCGACGGTAATACCCAGCTAATCCCAGAAAACTGCGGATCTCAAACACACTCTTAGGCTGTGCCCAATCTTGCACTGCCTCAACCTTGGATGTATCAACAGACACCCCTTCCCCGGATACCACATGGCCTAAGAACTTGACTTCCCCCAGCCAGAACTCACACTTCCCAAACTTGGCATACAGCCTATGGGCTCTAAGTAACTCAAGCACCACTCTCAAGTGTTCCTCGTGCTCCTCCTTAGATGACGAATAGATAAGGATATCGTCCACAAAAACAACCACAAAGCGGTCTAAGAACTCCCGGAAAATCCGGTTCATCAAGTCCATAAAGACTGCCGGTGCATTGGTAAGCCCAAATGGCATCACCAGAAACTCATAATGGCCATACCGCGTACGGAATGCCGTCTTCGGAATATCTTCCTCCCTGACCCTCAACTGATGGTAACCCGATCTCAAGTCTATCTTAGAGAAACAACGGAACCCTTCAACTGGTCAAACAAATCATCTATACGGGGCATAGGATACTTATTCTTAACCGTAGCCCGATTCAACTTCCGGTAGTCAATACACAATCTCAAGGCACCATCTTTCTTTTTAACAAAGAGTGCCGGTGCTCCCCACGGTGAAACACTAGGGCGAACAAAGCCCTTCTCGAGCAATTCCTGGAGCTGAACTTTCAACTCAACCAACTCTGCTGGAGCAAAACGGTAAGGTGCCATAGAAATCGGCGCCGTACCAGGCACTAAATCAATAGAGAACTCTATCTCTCGGTGAGGTGGCAAACTAACAAGATCTTCGGGAAAAACATCCGAATACTCACAAACCACCCTCGGCAATACATGCTGGGTCTCACCACTCCCACCACTCTCAAAGCTAGCAAGTAGACTACTAAGCTCACTTCGCCCTCGCGAATCATACCCCGGTGGCAAAACACTACCAACCCGGTCTCCCAAGAAATGGAACCACTCCCCGCTCAAGGTACACAATGTAACCCTCTGGCGGTAGCAATCAATAACAGCCCGGTATGACGATAACCAGTCCATACCCAAAATAACATCAAAACCCTTCATGGGCATGACAACAAACGGAAAAGGAAGCCTATAGTCGGCGACCTCTATATCACATCCTCTAACACCCTGTTTCAGAATTAATTCACCACCCAAAGGCGATACCACACAAATAGGAGATGCTAACTGTGCTAACTCCAATTCCAAAACAGATGCAAATGCAGCAGATACAAAAGAATGAGATGCACCCGTGTCTATCAACACATTAGCAACTGAGTTGCAAAACAGAAAAGTACCTCTCACTACTGATGGAGCTGGTACTAAATCCTGCGCGGTAACAGCATACACGCGCCCCGTAGGCCCCTGGTCTACCTGCTCACCTCTCGGAGCAAAAGACTGCTGCACAGACTGGGATGACGAAACTCCCGGATTGGCCCTCGAGGCCTGCACAGACTGAGCTGGCTGAAAACCCTGCGTCTGCCTAGAACCAGACGCTCCCGATGTGGCACACAACTGTGGGCAAAACCTCTTCATGTGCCCAGGTTGTCCACACTGAAAACAAGTCAAGAGCTGCCCCCTGCCCAAACTCTGACTCTGCGGTCTAGCTGAAGAAGAAGCAGCTTTCTGACCCCCACCCTTCTGCGGGCAAACAGAAACCTTGTGACCCAACTGGCCACACTTGTAACAAGTGAATTCTCCCTGACTGCCTCTCCCCGAGCCTACACTAGGCACTGGAAAGGTCGATCTAGAGACTGCACCCTGAGACTGCTGAGGGTTAGAACCCCTCTGCCTCCTGCCATCACTCTGACTATCCTGGCTCCTCTTGGAGCCTCTCTGACCCTCATCCTCCTCCTGCATCATAAGCTCCATATGAGCTGCAGCATCTACCAGGTGTCTATACTCTCGAATATAAGACCCACCAATTCTCAACTTGAGGCCCCGCCTCAACTTCCGCTCAAACTCATAGCAACGGCGTTCCTCAGACGCCACCAGTTCAGGTGCAAACCTAGACAGACTGGTAAAAGTAGCCTCAAACTCGGCCACTGACAAGCCCTGCTGATTAAGCCGGCTAAACTGATCCCTCAGCTTCTCCCTAGCTGCTGCTGATAAAAACCTCTCCTGAAAAGCATTCACAAACGCCTCCCAAGTACCACCAACACGAGCTTTCTCGTACTTCCACCATTGACCCGCATCTCCCTTCAGTTGGAAGGATGCCAAGGTCACTTTCAGTGCTCCGTCCTCGATGCCAAGCATCTCAAACGTCTTCGTTGTCTGTTCGAGCCATTCATCTGCCTTAAGCGGCTCTTTAGGATCCCCGATAAACTCGTCCGGATTACACCGAAAGAACTCCCTCTTCAAGAAGGAAGGCCCTGTCTCAGCTGCCTGATTCCCAGCTCTAAGAATACCTAAAGCTCCTGCTATCTCTCTGGCCAAGGCACCCATAGCCTGCTGACCTACTGGCTCGGCTACATTGGCCTGCCCAACTCCCTCCTGCACTGCCGGGATCTCACCCTGTAACGGTACTTCCTGCCTCGCAGGTCTACCACGCCTAGCACCTCTTCCTCGTCCTGACATCCTAATAAAGGCAACACAGAACGTTAGCACATTCATAGGTGTGCCGAAACTAATCACTCACGTCCTAATGCATGGACAACTGTAATTCACTCCACATAAGCACATAAACACATAAGCACTTACGAACTTCATTTCCGGATAATGATAGTCCCGAGACGTTACTAGAGTTCCGGTTAGAAACAGCATTGATCAAGTGCTTTTCCAACAAGACTCCCAGAAACTCAAGGATCCAATCAACATCCTAGAAATTAAATCCCATACCCACATAGTCACATAAGCATGTTATCAATTGAGCACATAGCATATGATACTACATCTAAGTCTCTATCAAGCGAGACAAACCCATTGTGATCCTAATCACTTCCCACGTACCCAAAGTATTCGAACCCGGTACGCTCTGATACCAAGTTGTAACGCCCTCAAAATAATAACATTAAACCCATCAGATAAGACAAGCATTTACATATTAACTAACCACATTCCTTTATTTCATTGAGTTTCATTACATAAGTATTACATGTTAACATCAAAACAAAATGCCCTACGGGCTTACAGCTTTCCAAGTTAACACTTGGTTTCAACCAAAGAGTACTAACTCGTTTACACATTAAGCCCTTGGCTTGAAGTTACATGTAATACATCAAAAGTAAAACAACTACACTATGCCCGCCTCTAGCCTTCCAAGCTATGTCCTTGGAGGTGGCATGCTTCCTGTACCTGAAAATGATATTCCCATATAGGGTGAGCCACAGCCCAGTAGAAATACACTAAACCAACCATGGACAATGACTAAAACATTAGCAATTGATAGTTGGTCACCACTGATTCAATCACATAAATTACATATTTATGTCAACGACTTACAAGTCCCAATTACTTTTCATTTTCCCTTTTTCAACAGATAAGCATGCTAGCTCTATCATCATTTCCACAGATATGTATAAAAACTATATCTCACATTCAGATAAGCATAAAAGCTATATCCACATTCTCAACAGATATGTATATCAACAATATCCACAGATAAGCATACAAGCTGTATCCACACTTCACAACAGATATGTATATCAACAATATCCACAGATAAGCATACAAGCTGTATCCACACTTCATACTTCACAAAGATAAGCATATGAGCTCTATCTTCACTTCTCTAGACAAGCATATGAGCTCTGTCTACGGAGTACATCCCCTATCTCCTCCAAATACCTATCCGGTTTAGAGGTCCATCCCCTATCTTCCCCTAAACCGCAGAGTACATCCCCTATCTCCTCCTCTACACACAACGTATATAAACACATTGGTTCTATATACAATCACACAATACAAACAATTAATGTATTCTAGCAACTGTCAAGTTTCATAACACATTCCATTGATTAGTTTCAGTTTGCCTAATCAACATACATTGTCTACAACAATCACGACTATCCTCCACCGATAGCCCAAAGCAGTTATTTCTAAAACAGAAAATAAATGCACAAATGGATATTCAATCAACATTTCATTTCCTCATTTCTCATCAATTAATTATCCCAATTAATTAAACAATGTAATTAGGCCATTTTCCATAATTACCATTTCAACCCTTAGGTTCCATTTTCATCAATGATTCAACAATCATTCTATTTTTCTATGCCAAACCTGCATCTAGGTTTATGATGAGTAAAACCCCAACCTTTGTAAAATTACACAAAAGCCCCAAACTTTCACAAATTACCAAACCAAGCCCAACATCTCAAAATACCAAAATTTAAAGACAAAACCCATAGAGAGGAGTAGGTTATCCCTACCTCAAATTCGGAGTCCCAAAGGAGAAGACGACAAAACCCAACGTGCTCCAAAACCCGTGATTTTCAGATTAAAATGAAGCCCTCGACGATCAACAACTTTTTTGTAAAGGCCAAAGGTGAGTAAATCACTCCTACTAGATCAAAACCTAGAGAGAAGGTAGTATCTAGAGAGAAAGACTCAACAATGGTGTTTTTGGAAAAGTAAGAGAGAGAAGATAAAGTGAAAAAGTGATTTGAAGAGTCACAAATTCGGGACTTTAACCCAGGTCTCCGCTCGAGCGTAAAACACCCCGCTCGAGCGTACACTCACAGACTTCCGCTCGAGCGGCCAACCTCCCGCTCGAGCGCAGAATGCACTCGCCCAGCACTTTTGCAGAACCAGGCCTCCGCTCGAGCTCCCAACCCTACGCTCGAGCTCACAACACTGCACAACAAGATACTGGATGGACGTAATCTACGCTCGAGCGCCAACACCTCCGCTCGAGCGTACAGGCCAAAAAAATCTGGGCAACTAGTTTTGGTTTCTAAACTCAACCAACCTGTAACAAACCCGCTCAACACATCCTATAACTCAAATACAAAGTAAGAAAGGATGTAAACAAGATAATAAACAACTACCAACATCCACGGACACATGTCCGGATCACTATACAACAAGGGTAAACCCGGGATCGCTATAGCCAAACTTACAACAGTGAATTTTATATCATATTCACATTACTTCCAATATCAACAAAACAAATGAGACTCATGCTCATATCAAAACACTTCATACTTCCCATTTGATACACATTTTAGTGCTGTATCAATAATCATGTAAAAACACTTCAATATAATAAGCACACATAAAAATGGAGTCCATCCCCTATCTCCTCCCAAACAAAAATCCGGTTTAGAGGTCCATCCCCTATCTTCCCCTAAACCGTGGAGTACATCCCCTATCTCCTCCCAAACAATATGCATATGCAATGCTCAATCAATACATGTAATTTCTGTATTAATTCAATAGTCTAAATTTATGACTTAACAAATTGATTAGTTTCAATTTTCCGTAATCCGCATGCAATGTCTACAACAAGCACGACTATCCTCCACCGATAGCCCAAAACAGTTATTTCTAGACTCGAAAAATAAATATACCAACAATTCAATAGGCGAGTGATTTATATTATCCAACTACACCATTTAATCAATAAATTCCCCAATTTCCTTAAATTAATTACTCAAATCAATTTAGCAATTCAACTAGGGTTTTTTTCCCAAAATTTTCAAAGTGTCCCCAACCTATCAAAATACCAAACTTAGAACAAAGCATATAAAATGGAGTAGGAAAATCCCTACCTCGAAGAAAATAACCCGTATGGAGAAGATGGAGATGAAGACCAAAGACCAACGTGCTCCAAATCCCAAGTTTCTCAGATTAAAACGAAGCCCTCAACTCACTCTAACTTTTTAATAAAGGATCTAAGGTAGAAACTCACTCTAAGTAGATCAATCGAAAGAGAGAAGGTGTGTAGAGGGAGAGAGAGAGATAAAAACACTCCAGGGGCGGTTTTCAAAAAGTTATGATGGAAAAGTAGGTCAAAAAGTGATCCAAAAAGTGAAATCACGGACTGATATAATCGACTCTACGCTCGAGCGTAGAAAGCCCCGCTCGAGCGTAAGACACAGAATCATGCTCGAGCGTGAAGAAAGCCGCTCGAGCGTCGATTGCACCCTTCCAGAAGTTTTGCAGGCGCTGGCACCCGCTCGAGCGTCAAACTCCCCGCTCGAGCGGAGGAGCAAAAACAAGGGATCACGCTCGAGCGTAAAAACTACCGCTCGAGCGGAAGAACTGCAGAGCAAAATACTGGGAGATGGAAAATCACGCTCGAGTGTCAAAATTCCCGCTCGAGCGGAGAAGCAACAACGAAGGGACCGCTCGAGCGTTAAAACTTCCGCTCGAGCGTGAAGGCCAAAATCTGGGCATCACCTATTGGCATCTAAAATCAACCAACCTGTAACAGACCCGCCCAACACAACCTATACTTCAAATACAAAGAGATTAAAGGACAACAACAACCAATAAGTAATGACAGGATCCACGGAACCTAAGTCCGGATACAATAATTTAAAGAGAAAAGACCGGAGTTGCTATAATGGATATAAATAAAGAAAAATGATTGAGTAGACAATCAAAATGATACGTGGTGGGCTCCTACGGGCCCCAAAACAAGCTTCAATCTGATCTCGGACCGGAAAAAAGCCTAGCCATTAAAAAAAGTAAAAAACATAGCAAACTCTTCACACTATTATAATAGTAGCAGATATATCAATTAGGTGAGAAATTATGGGAAATAAATTACTTTTATTTTGAAACTTTGATTTCTCATTTAAAAGTGATGAGGTTTAATGAAAATAACCTTATTATATATATATATATATATATATATATATATTTTAGAACATGAGAAATAATATATTAATAAAACAACAAGAGTATATAAATAACACCCCAAAGGGTCATTCCACCCAAACAACAAAAGTAAAATCTGTTATACTTGGTAAATTATGTGTCCATCTTTTGTGATTTCCTTATTAAATATGAAAGTTGGTGAATCTAATAATAATTAATGTATAGACCCTGAATATTAGAAGAAAATATGTTATCCTCGGAAAATTATTTCTCCATCTTAGAAAATTAAACTCTTTTTAGGAACATTATTAAATACGTTAACATTATTAGTCAATTAAATGGGCCATATATCAAATTTAAAAAAGAAAAATAAAAAAAAATGAAAAACTATAACTTCAACTACCCACACCATTGTGGGCAAGAGTCATAAATATGGGCATTTTCAACACTGCCCTATGTTGATATGGAACTTGGAATTTGAATTAGTTTATGATTTTCATTAACAGTTGACAATGTTAAAGTTATTTTATCTATTTTTAATTTTTATAGATAGTTTTCAAAAATAAAAAAAGTACTATGGTGTTTGGCTTTTTCTTTGTCAAAAAAAAAAAAATCAGAATATATTAGTGTACAAGTAAGGATTGAAAAATTCTTACAATTTAAATTTCAAACAAATAGTCATGCGAATGTGTTGACGGTTCTTTTGTCTCAACGGAAAAGACTATTGTTAAGTATTGCGAAAAATGAATAGAAAAAGAAGAATGGAAATAAATAAAGAAAAATGATTGAGTAAACAATCAAAATGATTCGTGGTGGGCTCCCACGGGCCCAAAAATAAGCTTCAATCTGATCTCGGACTGGAAAAAAGCCTAGCCACTAAAAAAAGTAAAAAACATAGCAAACTCTTCACACTATTATAATAGTAGTAGATAGATAAATTATGTGAGAAATTATGAGAAATAAATTACTTTTATTTTGAAACTTTGATTTCTCATTTAAAAGTGACGAGATTTAATGAAAATAACCTTATTTTATATATATATATATATATATATATATTAGAACGTGAGAAATAATATATTAATAAAACAACAAGAGTATATAAATAAGACCCCAAAGGGTCATTCCACCCAAACAACAAAAGTAAAATCTGTTATACTTGGTAAATTATGTGTCCATCTTTTGTGATTTCCTTATTAAATATGAAAGTTGGTGAATCTACTAATAATTAATGTATAGACCCTGAATATTAGAAGAAAATCTGTTATCCTCGGAAAATTATTTCTCCATCTTAGAAAATTAAACACTTTTTAGGAACATTATTAAATACGTTAACATTATTAGTCAATTAAATGGGCCATATATCAAATTTAAAAAAGAAAAATAAAAAAAAATGAAAAACTATAACTTCGACTACCCACACCATTGTGGGCTAGTGTAGGAACCCACATTTTATGTTCTCATCATGTTCATGAGCATCTGTGTGATTATGATTTGTTAAGTTTGCATGTGTGTGTTGAGATTTGTTTCGCTTGAGTTAATGTGATCCGTGCCTTGTCTTGAAGCCTTGTGATTTGTCTAAGTGTAGTATGCTTGTCTTGTTCCTTCCTTGACGTGAAACTTAGGTCACGCCTTGCCGGAGTTATACTAGCCGATGTTATTCTAAGCCGAGGTCATCCTTAGTCTAGTAATAGTATCTTGGAACCCCTTGTCGACCCCAGTCCTTGCCTTGACCACATTAGCCGAGATGTTACCTTGCACCCAAGTGATCTCGTCCTGGAGTGGTATAACCTAGGCCGAGGTGTGGCGCATCTAGGCCAAGATGTGGCACAGCTTAGTCAAGTGTTGTCCTTCCTAGCCGAGGTCATTGTCACCTTAGTTGCCGAAGTCCTTTGCTAGCCGATGTCATTCCTTTGCCGGAGTGCCATTCCGTGTAGCGTGTTAGATACGCCTTGTTGTCAGCCGACGTCATTGCCTCGTCAGAGAGCCCATACCGCTTTGCTTGTTGAACACCCTTTCCACCATGCCTTGTCTGGTTTGTCAGCCACCTTTTCAGGAAGAACCCAACCAGTCGCCGCCACGTGCCTCAGCAGAGGGTTAACCCCAGAACCGGGTATAGAAAGCTATCATTTGGTGTCATAACCTTGCCTTGTAGAAAGAGAAGCTCTAGGAGGGAGAAAGAGTTTTAGAGTGAGGAAGTAGATCTTCAAGCTTGGTTCCTAGAAATCCGACCGTTAGATCCACGTTCTAAGGTTAGATTCTTGATCTGCTCATGATGTTCTCTATGTTTACGTTATTGCATTACATGATTGAAAATGATTTGTAAGCCATGCATCGTTTTGAAGCTCGATTTTAGAAAGAGAAAATGACATTCATGTGTTCTTCAAGAAAAGTCTTGTTTTGATCCGAAAGCTTTTTGCCTAGACTCATGTTTTGTGTTTGTTCTTGCATGATTTTCAACTATGGGTACCCAGGTCCATGTTTTCAAACTCGTAACATGAAGATCCCAGATTTGTGATAACAGATTGTAATCGAACATTCATATTTTTTCATATTTTCACACTCATGTTCCTTGTAACGCCCTCAAAATAATAGCTTTAAACCCATTAAATAAGACATGCATTGATATTCAAAAGTTCCACATTCTTTCATTTAACAGAGTTTCATTACAAAAAGTATTACATGTTAACAACAAAAGCAAATGCCCTATGGGCTTACAGCTTTCCAAGTTAACACTTGGTTACAACAAAAGAGTACTAACTCAAACACGTTAAGCCCTTGGCTTGAATTTACATGTAATACATCAGGTAAAACAACAAAAGTCCGCCTCTGGCCTCCCAAGCTACGTCCTTGGAGGTGGCATGCTACCTGTACCTGAAAATGATATTCCCATATAGGGTGAGCCACAGCCCAGTAGAAATACACTAAACCAACCATGAACAATGACTAAAAGATTAGCAACTGATAGACGGTCAACACTGACACTTCCATTTACATCTCCCTACGTTTCCATGACAGCCAAGTCTATGTTACAATTCACTTTTCGTTTTTGTTCAACTTTGAGTTTGAAAACAAGGCTCAGTACTCTGGCCAGAACATTTGATGAGATTATAGTTCATCACTAGAACACTTTCGAAATCCAAGGTGGATACACATTATTTTGTTGTATCAATAACACATAAACTACTCCCATACTTCGCAAACAATGATGATATACATTTTAGTGCTATATCAAATCAAACAAACTTTTCAATAGATAAGCATATGAGCTATATCACTACTACAACAGATAAGCATATGAGCTGTATCAACATTCCGATAGATAAGCATATGAGCTGTATCAACACTTCAACCGATAAGCATATGAGCTATATCAACATTCCAACAACCGGTTTAGAGGTACATCCCCCATCTTCCCCTAAACCATTAACCGGTTTAGAGGTACATCCCCCATCTTCCCCTAAACCGTGGAGTACATCCCCTATCTCCTCCCATACACAAGTAATGCATATAAACACAGAATCACATATGCAATCAATCAATACATAAAATTAATGTATTCTATCAACCGACATGCTCTATGACACATCCAATTGATTAGTTTTAGTTTGCCTAATCATCAAGCATTGTCTACAACAATCAACACTACCCTCCACCGGTAGCCCAAAGCAATTATTTCTAAGCAGGAAATAAATGCACAATGGATATTCAATCGACATTTCAATTCGGTGAGTGATAAATAATTCAACTACACCCTTTAACCCCATGTACTCCCAATCTCAGCAATTCCATTTCATTTCCTCATTTCCCACAATTAATTATCTCAATTAATTAAACAATGTAATTAGGTCATTTTCCATAATTACCATTACCACCCTTAGGTCCCATTTTCATCAATGATTCAACATTTATTCCATTTCTCTATACCAAACATGCATCTAGGTTTATTACAAATAAAACCCCAACTTTTGTAAAATAACACAAATGGCCCAAACTTTCACAAAATTACCAAACCAACCCCAACATCTCAAATTACCAAAATTTAAAGACAAAATCCATAGAGAGGAGTAGGATATCCCTACCTCAAATTCAGAGCTCCAAGGGAGAAGATGAGTAAAACTCAGAAGTGCTCCAAATCCCAAATTTCTCAGATCTCAACAAAGCCCTCGACGATCAACACACTTCTTACAAAGGTCCAAGGTGAGGAAAACACTCTAGGTAGATCAATCCTAAGAGAGAAGTTCGGTTTTAGAGTGAGGTGCTCTCCAATGGAGGTTTTGAAAAAGTAAGAGAGAGAAAGGAAATCAAAAAGTGATCAAAAAGGTGGTTTCACGAACTGATATAAAAGCAGGTCCGCTCGAGCGTACAACACCCCGCTCGAGCGTACAGACACAAGTTCACGCTCGAGCGTCCAGCGATCCGCTCGAGCGCCGGGTGCACTCTCCCAGAATTTTCTGCAGACGACCAAAATGCTGAGAGAAGGAAATTCACGCTCGAGCGTCCAAACTGCCGCTCGAGCGTAAAGGCAGCAACAAAAGCTCGCTCGAGCACAAAACCGCCGCTCGAGCGGAGAGGCCAAAACCTGGGCAAAATTTCAAAGCATTAAAACACAACCAACTAATTCCCAACTTGCCCAACACAACCCAAAACTCTAAAACAAAGAGTAAAGGATAGAAATGAGGATAAGACAACAACGAATCTACGAAACTGAGTCCAGATTATAGTTATACAACAACAGGGAATACCGGGATCGCTATAACCTCCCCCCCTTAAAGAATTTCGTCCTCGAAATTAAAGATACATCAAAACACAAGGCCAAATGATCATAGAGCATTCAACAACCGAACCCCAAGGAAAGAAATTACTTTCAAAACAAGCCTCCGACTCACTCTACCAAGGGAAAGACCAACCAAGGGAACACATTCTAAATAACACCACCTTAGGTGCGCAAGTCTCAACAAACCAAACCTCCCCCGAAACAATTCACCAAAAACCGACTAGTGCTCCAAGCTTAGTCACTACTCAACAACACGACTAAAACAAATCTTAAAGTAGATAATAAGAAAACATTTTCTTGTTCAAGAGGCATTTCTCAAAGATGTTTAAATTTTCAACGTTAACGTTCCAGGATAAATCTTGCATTTTCCATACGAAAACTCAAAAGCTTTGTAAACATTTTTCACAAATACGTTGTTACCCAAAACGCAGAGTTATCCACAGTTTATTTGCCCAAAAGAGTAATCTGGAATTCTTAAAAAGAAAATCCTTGAATTAAATCAACTTTTCAACAACGCATTTAGATGACCCCAAACACTAGGAAAATTTTGTTTTCCATTTCTTTCCAAATTAACACTATCTACAACCATCACTCACGTAGTGATGACACAACCAACACGGAACACAACATTTCTATAATGATAATTAATAGAAATAACAACCGTACTATCAACACATAAGGTATAAGAAATTCATGGTTTTGCAATTTTATCCCGCCTCCCTTTACTTAACCACTTTATAATCATAAACACGGCTCAGAAACACACAAATGATACACATTATAGTGCTGTATCAACATCAAACTAGACACCATACATTCATAATGTATAAAAAGCCAATCATTCACAATGATCAATCAATACATATATTAGATGTATTATTCCAACCGTCAGACTCAATGACAAAACATGTTCGATTAATTTCAGTTTTCCTTAATCAACATACGGAGTCTACAACGAACGAGACTAAACTCAAGGTGACCAATGCCACCCCAACACCCGATACCGACAAGCTGACTAGTCAACTCAATAAACTCTACACTCAGTAATCCACACACTGATGTGCTACTCAGACCACTAACCCCAACCACAGAGTTCTCTACACGAACCACAAATTTTGGAATCTCATCGGATTTCCTAAAATTTAATCGCCTCAACATCGCGTCTAAGGGAATCACCATCCCCCGCCATGGTTATCTAGCAAACCTGCTCACTTCCTTGACCGAAGACCGACATGGTCAACCTCAATCACAACATCCCAAATACGAAGGACTACTTTGACCCACGCTATACTCATTACTTTAGAACACGAATTGCTCTTAATTCAAAGAATGCTGGCAGCATCCACTCATAACCCACACCCAACAATGGATAACCAATCACAATATGAACACTACCCCTATACAACCAAGGGGGTCACCACGGACTCACTATCTAGCAAGGCCCAACACACGAACCAGCATACAGGTACCATTCCCACTAACTCGAGATACAAATCTCACGTTCCCTCGAACATCCTCATATAGTCTTGCCAACACCGCGCAACTCTCGAAACCCTCCCATCTAACACATTCAACCGTACTAGGCAAAACCTCCTTATTTTGCAAGCCCTCTTACTCCTACACCGAATCCTCCAATAACTCATAGGGTCCACTCGTTACTCTATATCTTACTTGTCACTCATCTCGAGAGTACCATCAAGAGGCCCGGCCTCCGTGCTAAACCACTAGTCCACACTACCGCTAGGCAACCATCATGAACCAAACTCCGACACCGTCACAAGTCGCCGATAGGGCTTCCAAAGATTCACTCTTCTAACTTTCCAGAGGGGTAAAAGTCCTCGCCTCCCTCGTCATTAACCCACATCTTCATTCGCAAACACCATACCACTGTGACTCCACCCACGGGTCACACTCTAACCATGGGCTATATACCCAATTAACGCTTCTGATAATATCCTCTGACTTGACCAGTGCTAAGGTACGAACTTATCACATTCAATCCAAATAAAGAAATTTGAAAACTTAGGGAGACATCCATTATACTACAGCCCGAGGTATAGTACCAGCTACTCACAACACATCGCTCCCGATACAACAATCACAACCTTATATAGGGACTGACGTCCCTTCACTTGAAACGGCCAATCAGTACACCTGCAATCTTGACAACGTTACTTACCACGAAGGTACGAGTCCAACCTTGACAAAATTACGTGCCATGCCCCCGTAGGACACCATATAAAATACGTGTTACATCTAGTATTAATCGTACACTTCACATCCTCTCAAGTTCACTCGACAGTAGATCAAAAGCTATACCACGCACAAAACTTTAAATGGGTATTACCCATGTAATTCCACACACTCGGCAAGTAAAACAGTTCTCGCTCCAATATTACCTTGGCTAGGACACGTACCCCTCGGTGGTTCTTCCAAATTTTGAAAACATGGCTCTCTAGCCCTCATCCTCCCCAAATCAAATCACAAGCATAAATTTTTTTTTTTTTTTTATAGCAACTTTATACATTAATAAAATTTTAGAGCTACGACATGCTCCAATTCACCCACTCTAGGGAAATTAACAAACAAAGCATATATGTATATATATATAGATAAACAAACAGTTTAGATGTTTCAACCTTCCCAAAACACATTGGTTACACAACGGAACCCAATGATCACAAAACAATAATCCACTGATTACACAACGGATTAGTCAAAACAAAACCATCCCATCAGTATTACTACTACTACCGTCCCTTGTTGGACCGCCGAAGTTGGTCATCCCCGAACATAAGGCAACCTACGAGCTTACAAGTCACGGACAAGAACCACTGGTATGCCCCCTCTGCCCACACCTGGAACAACTACAAACTTCCCTAGCTGGGGCTTGGGAACTCGACTCTACTGAGGCCCTCGAAATCTGGCCTGCTAGTCCCCCAAAACGATATTGTTCCTGCCCAGTCGAAAGAAACTGAGCCTGGCTAGGTTGCAAAACCCCTAAAGAAGCTCCCGACTGAGTACAAAAACGTCGAATATGACCCGGCTGATTACACACCCAACAGGTAGGCGGTGCCTGAGCACGAGATTGGTTCAGAATCTGGGCTGATGAAGACCCCAACAACTGCCTCCCCACTGAGCATTTAATCGGTCCAAAACCCAGCTGGTTGGATGATCCTGGTGGTACAACTACTGGTTGAACTGCTAACCCCACCCCTTTCTTCTGTGGGCAAACCGAAACCCTGTGGCCCAGCAGACCACATCTGAAACAAATGATGCCCCTCTGCTTATTTTCCCCCGAACCCAAATCTGACACTGGAAGGGCAGTTCTAGCCCGTCCTTCCTGTTGCGAGTTTAAAACCCTCTGCCTCTTAAAAGGCCTACCAACACCCTGAGTCACAGGAGTCGCCGAGATGGCTTCCTCCCCACTCTGCCCCATTGCTAGCACTGCAGCCTCTACATGGGCGGCCGCCTCAACAAGCGCCCTATATCTTTTATGCCAAGACCCCGCTATCCTTACACGGATGTCGTCACGCAGCTTACTCTCAAACTCGAAACAACGTAAGTACTCCGTCTCCACCAATTCTGGAGCAAACCTCGACAGATTAGCAAACCATCTTTCGAACCGCACCAAAGGTGTAGTACCTTGGCGTAATTCCACAAATTGTTTCCGCAGCTCTTCCTGAGCGGAAGGAGGGAAATCGCAACTTCCTCGCCTAGGCATCCTAGTAAAAGTAACGGAGACACGTTAGCACACTCATACATGTGCCGAAGCTAAACACTTACATCCTAACACATGGATAACTGTAATTCACTCCACATAAGCACATAAACATGTAAGCACTTACGAATTTCATTTCCAGATAATGATAGTCCCGAGGCGTTACTAGAGTTCCGATCAGAAACAGCATTGATCAAGTGCCTTTCCAACAGGACTCCCAGAAACCCAAGGATCCAATCAACATCCAAGAAACTACACTCCATACCCAAATAGTCACATAAACATGTTATCACAAAAGTACATAACATTACGTCTAAGTCTCTAACAAGCGAGAGAAACCCATTGTGATACTAATCACTTCCCACGTACCCAAAGTATTCGAACCCGGTACGCTCTGATACCAAGTTGTAACGCCCTCAAAATAATAGCTTTAAACCCATTAAATAAGACATGCATTGATATTCAAAAGCTCCACATTCTTTCATTTAACAGAGTTTCATTACAAAAAGTATTACATGTTAACAACAAAAGCAAATGCCCTATGGGCTTACAGCTTTCCAAGTTAACACTTGGTTACAACAAAAGAGTACTAACTCAAACACGTTAAGCCCTTGGCTTGAATTTACATGTAATACATCAGGTAAAACAACAAAAGTCCGCCTCTGGCCTCCCAAGCTACGTCCTTGGAGGTGGCATGCTACCTGTACCTGAAAATGATATTCCCATATAGGGTGAGCCACAGCCCAGTAGAAATACACTAAACCAACCATGAACAATGACTAAAAGATTAGCAACTGATAGACGGTCAACACTGACACTTCCATTTACATCTCCCTACGTTTCCATGACAGCCAAGTCTATGTTACAATTCACTTTTCGTTTTTGTTCAACTTTGAGTTTGAAAACAAGGCTCAGTACTCTGGCCAGAACATTTGATGAGATTATAGTTCATCACTAGAACACTTTCGAAATCCAAGGTGGATACACATTATTTTGTTGTATCAATAACACATAAACTACTCCCATACTTCGCAAACAATGATGATATACATTTTAGTGCTATATCAAATCAAACAAACTTTTCAATAGATAAGCATATGAGCTATATCACTACTACAACAGATAAGCATATGAGCTGTATCAACATTCCGATAGATAAGCATATGAGCTGTATCAACACTTCAACCGATAAGCATATGAGCTATATCAACATTCCAACAACCGGTTTAGAGGTACATCCCCCATCTTCCCCTAAACCATTAACCGGTTTAGAGGTACATCCCCCATCTTCCCCTAAACCGTGGAGTACATCCCCTATCTCCTCCCATACACAAGTAATGCATATAAACACAGAATCACATATGCAATCAATCAATACATAAAATTAATGTATTCTATCAACCGACATGCTCTATGACACATCCAATTGATTAGTTTTAGTTTGCCTAATCATCAAGCATTGTCTACAACAATCAACACTACCCTCCACCGGTAGCCCAAAGCAATTATTTCTAAGCAGGAAATAAATGCACAATGGATATTCAATCGACATTTCAATTCGGTGAGTGATAAATAATTCAACTACACCCTTTAACCCCATGTACTCCCAATCTCAGCAATTCCATTTCATTTCCTCATTTCCCACAATTAATTATCTCAATTAATTAAACAATGTAATTAGGTCATTTTCCATAATTACCATTACCACCCTTAGGTCCCATTTTCATCAATGATTCAACATTTATTCCATTTCTCTATACCAAACATGCATCTAGGTTTATTACAAATAAAACCCCAACTTTTGTAAAATAACACAAATGGCCCAAACTTTCACAAAATTACCAAACCAACCCCAACATCTCAAATTACCAAAATTTAAAGACAAAATCCATAGAGAGGAGTAGGATATCCCTACCTCAAATTCAGAGCTCCAAGGGAGAAGATGAGTAAAACTCAGAAGTGCTCCAAATCCCAAATTTCTCAGATCTCAACAAAGCCCTCGACGATCAACACACTTCTTACAAAGGTCCAAGGTGAGGAAAACACTCTAGGTAGATCAATCCTAAGAGAGAAGTTCGGTTTTAGAGTGAGGTGCTCTCCAATGGAGGTTTTGAAAAAGTAAGAGAGAGAAAGGAAATCAAAAAGTGATCAAAAAGGTGGTTTCACGAACTGATATAAAAGCAGGTCCGCTCGAGCGTACAACACCCCGCTCGAGCGTACAGACACAAGTTCACGCTCGAGCGTCCAGCGATCCGCTCGAGCGCCGGGTGCACTCTCCCAGAATTTTCTGCAGACGACCAAAATGCTGAGAGAAGGAAATTCACGCTCGAGCGTCCAAACTGCCGCTCGAGCGTAAAGGCAGCAACAAAAGCTCGCTCGAGCACAAAACCGCCGCTCGAGCGGAGAGGCCAAAACCTGGGCAAAATTTCAAAGCATTAAAACACAACCAACTAATTCCCAACTTGCCCAACACAACCCAAAACTCTAAAACAAAGAGTAAAGGATAGAAATGAGGATAAGACAACAACGAATCTACGAAACTGAGTCCAGATTATAGTTATACAACAACAGGGAATACCGGGATCGCTATATTCCTCATGTTCATCAGCAGAGGGAAACCCAGAGTTTCCCGACCTCTTTTCCTTGCATGTGGCCCTCGGGGACACACCTCGGCGAGGAGGTGTGGAACCTCGGCCTGGACCTGGTTGGTGCCCAGCATGTTTTCCGAAACCTTTTGTGTACATACGAAACTTGTTGAAGGTGCATTCAATAGGCTTTGCCATGTGTTTGTAGGACTTGGGCTTGTCTCGACCCCGACGTGTGAAGAAACTATGTGAGTGGTATTTCTAATAAAGCTATGTTACACTTGTTTTGACAAATCTTGTTTTGCCTTGTCTTGAAAAGTATTTGATTTAGCATGAATGACTATCCCTAATTGCATATCAAGCACTATCTTGTTTTGATGACATTTCTTGAAAGTCCTTAGTTGCAGGGGACTATAATGCAACTGCACTCTTGTCTTGACAGTCCTTAGTGCTAGAGGACTATAAACTTTCGCAGCACAGCTTGTCTTGAAAGTCCTTAGTTGCAGGGGACTATAATGCAACTGCACTCTTGTCTTGGGAATGTCATCACCCTCTTGTATTAAGTAGATGTAATAACATCCAAAGAACTTGAAAGGCCGGCAATGAACTTGATTTCCTTCTTGATTGTAAAGTATGCTATGTATTGTTTTGAAAGAAAATCTTGGATATCAGTCATGCAAAACCTTTATTTCTAATATCATTCACTGAGTATCCAAGCTCACCCTCTCTATATATATGTAGGTGACGAACAAGAAGGCATTGAGGCCTAGACGTGATGCCGATGTGTTTTGGGTGCATTGCCGACATGTTTTGGATTATCATTTTGTACCGTCTTGAAGATCATGCTTCTCGGCTTGTTTTCATTTGTACTTGTATACGTCGGCTTGAGAAGCCTTTTGGTCAAGATGTGTTTTGTATCTCATTTCCTTATTGTATTTAAGTTGTAAGACTTTGTAAAGATGTATGTCATTTCATTGGACTTAAGCATGGCTCTCACGGACTATTTGGATTCTGTAAACGTATATATGTACATTGCTTCCGCACTCGTAAGCCCCATATTTTATACTCTGATTGTGTGTGATTTTGTAAGTCGGCTTTCGGTAATCTCGGATTACCCGCCATCACGGCACCCAAACTACTAGGGGCGGTTTGGGGGCGTGACAGAATGGTATCAGAGCACAAGATCCTTATAGTACGTTATTCACACACTTTGAGTCCTAAAGAGCATAGGATATCCCTTAGAAGAATGTTAGGATTGCATCATGTTGCTTGCTACTTGAAAAGGTGTGCATCGTCTTAGCATGAACAATTTGTTACATCAACATGATCATACTCTCTTGCATACACGTTCACTTGTTCATTTTGTTCTAAGTGTCACATCCTCCACACCCCAGCGCCATGAGGAGAGGTAGACCTCCAGTTGGCCGAGATCATTCCGAGGATAGGTTGGAGAGACTGGAAAGGTTAGTCGAAGGCTTGGTTCGTGAACTGAGACAACCGAGGCCACAGGATACTGGTACCACCTCTACCCAGGCCGAGCAGACCAATGGCCGATATGCAGCTCCGCCTCCACCTCCTCCAGTGCCACAAGTACCTTTACAACAGGCTTTGTATGGGAACGACACGATAACCCTGATCAGAGAGTTCAAGAAAATGAAACCGCCAAGATTCCAAGGGGGCATAGAACCAATGAAAGCCGAGGCGTGGGTTTTAGAAATGGAGAAGCTGTTTGAAATTTTCCCCAGTACAGACGCTCAGAAGGTATCTCTGGCAGCGTTCACGTTAGACGACGACGCCCGCAGGTGGTGGATGATGGTTCGAGAAAGTAATCCGGGTTTGACTTGGGCCAGATTCCTGGAGTTGTTCTACAACAAACATTTTCCCCTTAGCGTCCGAGACCGAAAGACCACGGAGTTCCAGAATCTGACACAGGGGAACAAGACAGTGGCAGAGTATGATCGTGCCTTTACCGAACTAGCGAGATATGCGCCCCATATGGTTGACGACGAATACCGAAAAGCGAGAAAGTTCGAAAGTGGGTTACGTGGACCGATACAAGACAGGGTCAACATGCTCAATATGCCGACATACGCTGGAGTACTGGACAAGGCCATCCTGGCTGAAGCTAATTTAAACCGATACCAGAGTTCAAGTGAGGGTCAGAGGAAGAGACAGAATTATGATAATCGCCGAGTTCCGTTCAATGCCAAGAAGAGAATGAGCACGGACAGTTCCAGCAACTCAAATCAGGAAGGTAACGCCAAGCCGATGTGCGCGAGTTGTGGAAAGCTACATTTCGGGGTTTGTCGTTGGGCAACAGGAGCTTGCTACTAGTGTGGCGAGATAGGCCATCGCGTGAAGGACTTCCCGAAAGCAAGGACCGATGATGGGAAGAGGAATGGAAGCACCTCGGGCTCTGCACAGAAGAATAACATCGGGGGAGTACAGGCGAGACAGGGCCGAGTTTTCGCATTGGTGCCAGGAGACGCCCAGAATGCTGAAGTAGTGGTATCAGGTACCATTTCGATTTGTTCTCAAGATGCATACGTATTGATTGATTCGGGTTCTACGCATTCATTTGTGTCCACTATGTTCGCCGAGAAGTTGAATAGAGAATTAGCACCCCTTGATTACGTATTGTCCGTGTCTACCCCATCTGGGAGAAACATGATTGTTGCATCCATTTATAGGGCGTGTGTTGTTATGATTGAGGGTGTAGAGTTGTTAGTCGATTTGATGCCTTTGAACATGACTCATTTCGATGTCATATTGGGGATGGATTGGTTAGTAGCGAATCATGCATCCATTAATTGTGTTACTAAGAGCGTCACGCTGAAGACCCCAGATCTAGCCGAGGTCATTTTCCAGGGTAAAGGAGTAGTACCCCCACCTTACTTAATTTCATCCATGAAGGCCTACAAGTTGATCCAAAAAGGATGTAAGGGTTATTTATGCAGTATACTGAGTGATTTGAATGGAAATGTTGAGTTAGCCGATATACCCGTTGTTGAGGAATTCCCCGATGTCTTTCCGAATGAGTTGCCTGGCCACCTTGTCGACAGGGAAATAGAGTTTACCGTAGACATCCTGTCAGGAACACAACCCATCTCCAAAACACCCTACAGAATGGCCCCAGCCGAACTTAGAGAACTGAAATCGCAGTTACAAGAATTGTTGGACAAAGGATTTGTTAGGCCGAGCACTTCACCGTGGGGAGCACCCGTGCTATTTGTTAAGAAAAAGGATGGCACACTTCGCCTTTGCATTGACTACAGAGAACTTAATAAGGTGACCATCAAGAACAAGTACCCATTGCCTAGAATTGACGATTTGCTTGATCAACTACGAGGAGCACGAGTCTTTTCCAAGATTGACCTTAGGTCAGGCTACCACCAGTTGAAGGTTAAAGCCGAGGACATTGAGAAAACTGCTTTTCGGACAAGATATGGCCACTACGAATTTTTGGTAATGCCCTTCGGAGTAACCAATGCCCCAGCAGCATTCATGGACTTGATGAACAGAGTCTTTAAGCCGTACCTAGATGAGTTTGTCATTATTTTTATCGACGACATATTGATCTATTCCGGGAGTGCGAGCGAGCACGAGAATCATCTAAGACTTGCCCTGCAGACCTTGAGAGATAAGAAGTTGTACGCCAAGTTAAGTAAATGCGAGTTTTGGCTTTCCAACATTTCATTTCTAGGGCATGTGATTAACGAGGACGGTATATCAGTTGACCCCAGCAAGATTGAAGCCATTGTGAATTGGCCGACGCCGACCAACGTGTCCGAGGTTCGTAGTTTTCTGGGTTTGGCAGGCTATTACAGAAAGTTTGTGAAGGATTTCTCGAGGATTGCAGTGCCATTGACACAACTAACCAAGAAGGGAGCAGCATATGAATGGACCAATGAAAGAGAATCAGCTTTCCAGGAATTGAAGACGAGGTTAGTCACAGCACCAGTTCTGGTGCTACCATCGGCTAAAGAGGAATTTCAGATTTACAGTGATGCTTCACATAAGGGTTTGGGTTGCGTGTTAATGCAAAAAGGTAAAGTCATAGCGTACGCGTCTCGTCAGTTGAAGCCCAATGAAAAGAATTATCCTACCCATGATCTGGAGCTAGCTGCCGTGGTTTTTGCTTTGAAGATATGGCGTCATTACTTGTATGGAACATCTTGCCAAGTTTTCACCGACCACAAGAGTCTGAAGTACCTGTTCACTCAGAAGGAGTTAAATATGATGCAGAGAAGATGGCTCGAGCTACTGAAGGATTATGACATGCAGATTCAGTACCACCCAGGTAAGGCAAATTCCGTAGCCGACGCATTGAGCAGGAAGTTAGTTGGAAGTTTGGCGTGCCTGACAGCGGTTTCGGTGGAACCGACCATCATGGAGGAAGTGAAGACCAGACAGAGGGAGGATAAATTCCTCAAGAAGGTAATTGATGAATTCGTCACCAAGCCGAGGCCGGGATACACTATGGAGAATCAAGTGCTTAAGTTTGAAGGAAGATTGTGCGTGGCCGACGTACCGGAGTTAAAAAGGAAGATTTTACAAGAGGCCCATAGTTCCAAGTTTGCCATTCATCCAGGGAGCACCAAGATGTATCAGGACGTAAAGCGGACCTTTTGGTGGCCAAACATGAAAAGAGAGATAGCCAAGTTTGTATTTCAGTGTCTGTATTGCCAGCAAGTGAAGGCAGAACACCAGAGACCGGCAGGACTTCTTCAACCCTTGTCAATTCCTGAGTGGAAATGGGATCACATCTCCATGGATTTCGTAGTGGGTTTGCTGAGGACGCAGAGAGGTATGGACTCCATTTGGGTTATAGTCGACAGGTTTACTAAGTCAGCTCACTTTCTGCCTGTCAAGACTACATTCAATGCCGACCGACTTGCCGAATTGTACATGAATGAGATCGTTAGGCTTCATGGTGTGCCGATGTCCATTGTGTCAGACCGAGATCCAAAGTTCGTTTCTAGATTTTGGCAGAGTCTACAAGGAGCCTTGGGAACAGAGTTGAGATTTAGCACAGCCTTTCACCCCCAGACCGACGGACAGACAGAAAGGACGATTCAGACACTCGAAGACATGCTCAGACTGTGCGTGTTGGATTTCCGGGGAAGTTGGGAATCGCATTTGCCATTAGTAGAGTTCGCGTACAACAACAGTTATCAAGCCAGCATTGGCATGGTGCCGTATGAAGCTTTGTATGGAAGGGAATGCAGATCGCCGATATGTTGGACTGAAGTAGGAGACAAAGCCCTAATTGGCCCCGAGTTGGTTCAGGTGACAACCGAAAAGATCAAACTCATTCAACAGAGGATTAAAACTGCACAGAGTCGACAGAAGTGTTATGCCGACCAAAGAAGGAGGGAGTTAGAATTTGAAATTGGGGATCCTGTGTTTTTGAAGGTCTCGCCGATGACAGGAGTTTCGAGATTTGGGAAGAAGGGTAAACTTGCACCCCGATATATTGGGCCGTTTGAAATTCTGGAGAAAGTTAACACCGTTGCTTACAGACTCGCTTTGCCGCCAGATTTGAGCCAAGTCCACAGTGTGTTCCATGTCTCAATGCTGAGAAAATACATCCGAGACCCACTGCATGTAATAGATTACTCCGAAGTTGTAGTTAATGAAGACTTGGGCTACGAAGAGAAGCCGATGAGAATTATCGACAGACAAGTGAGGCAGTTGAGAAACAAGTCGATATCAATGGTGAAAATCGAATGGGAGAAACATTATGGCGAGGAGGCCACATGGGAAAAAGAAGAGGAGATGAAAATCCGTTACCCGGAGTTATTCGTAGGACAAGGTAACTTAAGTTTGGGGACCAAACTTCCTTAAGGAGGGTAGACTGTAGGAACCCACATTTTATGTTCTCATCATGTTCATGAGCATCTGTGTGATTATGATTTGTTAAGTTTGCAAGTGTGTGTTGAGATTTGTTTCGCTTGAGTTAATGTGATCCGTGCCTTGTCTTGAAGCCTTGTGATTTGTCTAAGTGTAGTATGCTTGTCTTGTTCCTTCCTTGACGTGAAACTTAGGTCACGCCTTGCCGGAGTTATACTAGCCGATGTTATTCCAAGCCGAGGTCATCCTTAGTCTAGTAATAGTATCTTGGAACCCCTTGTCGACCCCAGTCCTTGCCTTGACCACATTAGCCGAGATGTTACCTTGCACCCAAGTGATCTCGTCCTGGAGTGGTATGACCTAGGCCGAGGTGTGGCGCATCTAGGCCAAGATGTGGCACAGCTTAGTCAAGTGTTGTCCTTCCTAGCCGAGGTCATTGTCACCTTAGTTGCCGAAGTCCTTTGCTAGCCGATGTCATTCCTTTGCCGGAGTGCCATTCCGTGTAGCGTGTTAGATACGCCTTGTTGTCAACCGACGTCATTACCTCGTCAGAGAGCCCATACCGCTTTGCTTGTTGAACACCCTTTCCACCATGCCTTGTCTGGTTTGTCAGCCACCTTTTCAGGAAGAACCCAACCAGTCGCCGCCACGTGCCTCAGCAGAGGGTTAACCCCAGAACCGGGTATAGAAAGCTATCATTTGGTGTCATAACCTTGCCTTGTAGAAAGAGAAGCTCTAGGAGGGAGAAAGAGTTTTAGAATGAGGAAGTAGATCTTCAAGCTTGGTTCCTAGAAATCCGACCGTTAGATCCACGTTCTAAGGTTAGATTCTTGATCTGCTCATGATGTTCTCTATGTTTACGTTATTGCATTACATGATTGAAAATGATTTGTAAGCCATGCATCGTTTTGAAGCTCGATTTTAGAAAGAGAAAATGACATTCATGTGTTCTTCAAGAAAAGTCTTGTTTTGATCCGAAAGCTTTTTGCCTAGACTCATGTTTTGTGTTTGTTCTTGCATGATTTTCAACTATGGGTACCCAGGTCCATGTTTTCAAACTCGTAACATGAAGATCCTAGATTTGTGATAACAGATTGTAATCGAACATTCATATTTTTTCATATTTTCACACTCATGTTCCTCATGTTCATCAGCAGAGGGAAACCCAGAGTTTCCCGACCTCTTTTCCTTGCATGTGGCCCTCGGGGACACACCTCGGCGAGGAGGTGTGGAACCTCGGCCTGGACCTGGTTGGTGCCCAGCATGTTTTCCGAAACCTTTTGTGTACATACGAAACTTGTTGAAGGTGCATTCAATAGGCTTTGCCATGTGTTTGTAGGACTTGGGCTTGTCTCGACCCCGACGTGTGAAGAAACTATGTGAGTGGTATTTCTAATAAAGCTATGTTACACTTGTTTTGACAAATCTTGTTTTGCCTTGTCTTGAAAAGTATTTGATTTAGCATGAATGACTATCCCTAATTGCATATCAAGCACTATCTTGTTTTGATGACATTTCTTGAAAGTCCTTAGTTGCAGGGGACTATAATGCAACTGCACTCTTGTCTTGACAGTCCTTAGTGCTAGAGGACTATAAACTTTCGCAGCACAGCTTGTCTTGAAAGTCCTTAGTTGCAGGGGACTATAATGCAACTGCACTCTTGTCTTGGGAATGTCATCACCCTCTTGTATTAAGTAGATGTAATAACATCCAAAGAACTTGAAAGGCCGGCAATGAACTTGATTTCCTTCTTGATTGTAAAGTATGCTATGTATTGTTTTGAAAGAAAATCTTGGATATCAGTCATGCAAAACCTTTATTTCTAATATCATTCACTGAGTATCCAAGCTCACCCTCTCTATATATATGTAGGTGACGAACAAGAAGGCATTGAGGCCTAGACGTGATGCCGATGTGTTTTGGGTGCATTGCCGACATGTTTTGGATTATCATTTTGTACCGTCTTGAAGATCATGCTTCTCGGCTTGTTTTCATTTGTACTTGTATACGTCGGCTTGAGAAGCCTTTTGGTCAAGATGTGTTTTGTATCTCATTTCCTTATTGTATTTAAGTTGTAAGACTTTGTAAAGATGTATGTCATTTCATTGGACTTAAGCATCGCTCTCACGGACTATTTAGATTCTGTAAACGTATATATATACATTGCTTCCGCACTCGTAAGCCCCATATTTTATACTCTGATTGTGTGTGATTTTGTAAGTCGGCTTTCGGTAATCTCGGATTACCCGCCATCACGGCACCCAAACTACTAGGGGCGGTTTGGGGGCGTGACAGCTAGAGTCATAAATATGGGCATTTTCAACACTGCCCCATGTTGATATGGAACTTGGAATTTGAATTAGTTTATGATTTTCATTATCAGTTGATAAGGTTAAAGTAGTTTTTATCTATTTTTAATTTTTATCGATAGTTTTCCTAAATAAAAGAACTACTATGGTGTTTGGCTTCTTTTTTTTTTTTTTTTTTTTGTCAAAAAAAATATCTGAAAACATTATTGTACAAGTAACAATTGAAAAATTCTTACAAATTAAATTTCAAACAAATAGTCATGCGAATGTGTGGACAGTTCTTTTATCTCAACGGAAAAGACTATTGTTAAGTATTGCGAAAAAGGAATAGAAAAAGAAGAATGGAAATAAATAAAGAAAAATGATTGAGTAAACAATCAAAATGATTCGTAGTGGGCCCCTACGGGCCCAAAAACAAGCTTCAATCTGATCTCGGACTGGAAAAAAGCCTAGCCATTAAAAAAAGTAAAAAACATAGCAAACACTTCACACTATTATAATAGTAGCAAATAGATAAATTAGGTGAGAATTTATGAGAAATAAATTACTTTAATTTTGAAACTTTGATTTCTCATTTAAAAGTGATGAGATTTAATGAAAATAACCTTATTGTATATATATATATATATTTTAGAACATGAGAAATAATATATTAATAAAACAACAAGAGTATATAAGTAAGACCCCAAAGGGTCATTCCACCCAAACAACAAAAGTAAAATCTGTTATACTTGGTAAATTATGTGTCCATCTTTTGTGATTTCCTTATTAAATATGAAAGTTGGTGAATCTACTAATAATTAATGTATAGACCCTGAATATTAGAAGAAAATCTGTTATCCTCGGAAAATTATTTCTCCATCTTAGAAAATTAAACTCTTGTTAGGAACATTATTAAATACGTTAACATTATTAGTCAATTAAATGGGCCATATATCAAATTTAAAAAAGAAAAATAAAAAAAAAATGAAAAACTATAACTTCGACTACCCACACCATTGTGGGCTACAGTCATAAATATGGGCATTTTCAACACTGCCCTATGTCGATATGGAACTTGGAATTTGAATTAGTTTATGATTTTCATTATCAGTTGATAAGGTTAAAGTTGTTTTTATCTATTTTTAATTTTTATCGATAGTTTTCCAAAATAAAACAACTACTATGGTGTTTGGCTTCCTTTTTTTTTTTTTTGTCAAAAAAAAAAAATCTGAAAACATTATTGTACAAGTAACAATTGAAAAATTCTTACAAATTAAATTTCAAAGAAATAGTCATGCGAATGTATGGACAGTTCTTTTGTCTCAACGGAAAAGACTATTTGTTAAGTATTGCGAAAAATGAATAGAAAAAGAAGAATGGAAATAAATAAAGAAAAATGATTGAGTAAACAATCAAAATGATTCGTGGTGGGCTCCTACGGGCCCAAAAACAAGCTTCAATCTGATCTCGGACTGGAAAAAAGCCTAGTCATTAAAAAAAGTAAAAAACATAGCAAACTCTTCACACTATTATAATAGTAGCAGATAGATAAATTAGGTGAGAAATTATGACAAATAAATTACTTTTATTTTGAAACTTTGATTTCTCATTTAAAAGTGATGAGGTTTAATGAAAATAACCTTATTATATATATATATATATATATATATATATATATTTTAGAACATGAGAAATAATATATTAATAAAACAACAAGAGTATATAAATAAGACCCCAAAGGGTCATTCCACCCAAACAACAAAAGTAAAATCTGTTATACTTGGTAAATTATGTGTCCATCTTTTGTGATTTCCTTATTAAATATGAAAGTTGGTGAATCTACTAATAATTAATGTATAGACCCTGAATATTAGAAGAAAATCCGTTATCCTCGGAAAATTATTTCTCCATCTTAGAAAATTAAACTCTTTTTAGGAACATTATTAAATACGTTAACATTATTAGTCAATTAAATGGGCCATATATCAAATTTAAAAAAGAAAAATAAAAAAAAAAGAAAAACTATAACTTCAACTACCCACACCATTGTGGGCAAGAGTCATATATATGGGCATTTTAAACACTGCCCTATGTTGTTATGGAACTTGGAATTTGAATTAGTTTATGATTTTCGTTATCAGTTGACAATGTAAAAGTTATTTTATCTATTTTTAATTTTTTAGATAGTTTCAAAAATAAAAAAACTACTATGGTGTTTGGCTTCTTTTTTTTTTCTTTTTTTTTTTGTCAAAAAAAAAAAATCAGAATATATTAGTGTACAAGTAAGGATTGAAAAATTCTAACAATTTAAATTTCAAACAAATAGTCATGCGAATGTGTTGACGGTTCTTTTGTCTCAACGGAAAAGACTATTGTTAAGTATAGCGAAAAATGAATAGAAAAAGAAGAATGGAAATAAATAAAGAAAAATGATTGAGTAAACAATCAAAATGATTCGTGGTGGGCTCCCACGGGCCCAAAAATAAGCTTCAATCTGATCTCGGACTGGAAAAAAGCCTAGCCATTGAAAAAAGTAAAAAACATAGCAAACTTTTCACACTATTATAATAGTAGTAGATAGATAAATTATGTGAGAAATTATGAGAAATAAATTAATTTTATTTTGAAACTTTGATTTCTCATTTAAAAGTGATGAGATTTAATGAAAATAACCTTATATATATATATATATATATATATTAGAACATGAGAAATAATATATTTATAAAACAACAAGGGTATATAAATAAGACCCCAAAGGGTCATTCCACCCAAACAACAAAAGTAAAATCTGTTATACTTGGTAAATTATGTGTCCATCTTTTGTGATTTCCTTATTAAATATGAAAGTTGGTGAATCTACTAATAATTAATGTATAGACCCTGAATATTAGAAGAAAATCTGTTATCCTCGGAAAATTATTTCTACATCTTAGAAAAATAAACTCTTTTTATGAACATTGTTAAATACGTTAACATTATTAGTCAATTAAATGGGCCATATATCAAATTTAAAAATGAAAAATAAAAAAAAAATGAAAAACTATAACTTCGACTACCCACACCATTGTGGGCTAGAGTCATAAATATGGGCATTTTCAACACTGCCTTATGTCGATATGGAACTTGGAATTTGAATTAGTTTATGATTTTCATTATCAGTTGATAAGGTTAAAGTTGTTTTTATATATTTTTAATTTTTATCGATAGTTTTCCAAAATAAAACAACTACTATGGTGTTTGGCTTCTTTTTTTTTTTTTTTTTTTTGTCAAAAAAAAAATCTGAAAACATTTTTGTACAAGTAACAATTGAAAAATTCTTACAAATTAAATTTCAAAGAAATAGTCATGCGAATGTATGGACAGTTCTTTTGTCTCAACGGAAAAGACTATTGTTAAGTATTGCGAAAAATGAATAGTAAAAGAAGAATGGATATAAATAAAGAAAAATGATTGAGTAGACAATCAAAATGATTCGTGGTGGGCTCCTATGGGCCCAAAAACAAGCTTCAATCTGATCTCGGACTGGAAAAAAGCCTAGTCATTAAAAAAAGTAAAAAACATAGCAAACTCTTCTCACTATTATAATAGTAGCAGATAGATAAATTAGGTGAGAAATTATGAGAAATAAATTACTTTTATTTTGAAACTTTGATTTCTTGTAACGCCCTCAAAATAATAACATTAAACCCATCAAATAAGGCATTCATTGACATATGAAATAACCACATTCTTCTATTCATCAGAGTTTCATTACAAAAGTATTACATGTTAACAACAAAAGCAAAATGCCCTACGGGCTTACAGCTTTCCAAGTTAACACTTGGTCACAACAAAAGAGTACTAACTTATTTACACATTAAGCCCTTGGCTTGAATTTACATGTAATACATCAAAAATAAAACGACAAAAGTATGTCCGCCTCTAGCCTCCCAAGCTATGTCCTTGGAGGTGGCATGCTACTTGTACCTGAAAATGATATTCCCGTATAGGGTGAGCCACAGCCCACTAGAAATACACTAAACCAACCATGAACAATGACTAAAAGATTAGCAATTGATAGATGGCCAACACTGATACATTCACATAAATCACATATCTATGTCATATGACTTATGAGTCCAAGTTACTTTTCATTTTCCCCTTTTCAACAGATAAGCATGTTAGCTCTATCATCATTTCAACAGATATGTATAAAAACTATATTCCACATCCACAGATAAGCATGTAAGCTACATCCACATTCCCAACAGATATGTATAACAACAATATCCCACATTCACAGATAAGCATATAAGCTGTATCCGCACTTCACAAAGATAAGCATATGAGCTCTATCTTCATTTCTCTAGACAAGCATATGAGCTGTATCTACGGAGTTCATCCCCTATCTTCTCCCAACACTATCCGGTTTAGAGGTACATCCCCTATCTTCTCCTAAATCGCGGAGTACATCCCCCATCTCCTCCTCTATACATAACGTATACAAACACATTGGTTCTATATACAATCACTCAATACATACAGTTAATGTATTCTATCAACCGTCAATTTCCATGACACATTCCATTGATTAGTTTCCGTTTGCCTAATCATCATGCATTGTCTACAACAATTACGACTATCCTCCACCGATAGCCCAAAGCAGTTATCTCTATACAGAAAATAAATGTACAATGGATATTCAATCAACATTTCATTTCGGTGAGTGATAATTAATTCAACTACACCCTTTAACCCCATACATTCCCAATCTCAACAACTTCATTTCATTTCCTCATTTCTCACAATTAATTATCCCAATTAATCAAACAATGTAATGAGGTCATTTCCATAATTACCATTTCAACCCTTAGGTTCCAATTTCATCAATGATTCAACATTAATTCCATTTCTCTATACCAAACATGCATCTAGGTTTATTATAAATAAAACCCCAACCTTTGTGAAATAACACAAAAGCCCCAAACTTTCACAAAATTACCAAACCAACCCCAACATCTCAAAATACCAAAATTTAAAGACAAAATCCATAGAGAGGAGTAGGATATCCCTACCTCAAATCCGGAGCTCCAAAGGAGAAGATGACAAACCCAACGTGCTCCAAAACCCGAGATTTTCAGATTAAAATGTAGCCCTCGACGATCAACAACTTTTTTGTAAAGGCCAAAGGTGAGCAAATCACTCCTACTAGATCAAAACCTAGAGAGAAGGTAGAGTTCTAGAGTGAGAGGCTCAAAAATGGTGTTTTTGGAAAAGTAGGAGAGAGAAGAGAAAGTGAAAAAGTGATTTGAAAAGTCAAAACACGGAACTTAAACCCAGTCAATCCGCTCGAGCGTCAAACACTCCGCTCGAGCGTCACTCACAGACTCCCGCTCGAGCGTCAACCATCCCGCTCGAGCGGCGGATGCACACTCCCAGAACTTTTACAGAACCAGGTCTCCGCTCGAGCTTCCAACTCCCCGCTCGAGCGAAAGTCACACAACCCCGCTCGAGCGGCCAACTCCACGCTCGAGCGTCCAACACTGCACAGAAAATACTGGATGGGTGCAATTCCCGCTCAAGCGCCAAAACCCCCGCTCGAGCGGACAGATAAAAATCTGGGCAACTAGTTTTGGTTTCTAACCTCACCCAACCTGTAACAAACCTGCCCGACACATCCTATAACTCAAATACGAAGTAAAAAGGATGCAAACAAGATAATAATCAACTACCAACATCCACGGACACATGCCCGGATCACTGTTCAACAAGGGTAAATCCGGGATCGCTATATTTCTCATTTAAAAGTGAAGAGGTTTAATGAAAATAACCTTATTATATATATATATATATATATATATATATATATTTTAGAACATGAGAAATAATATATTAATAAAACAACAAGAGTATATAAATAAGACCCCAAAGGGTCATTCCACCCAAACAACAAAAGTAAAATCTGTTATACTTGGTAAATTATGTGTCCATCTTTTGTGATTTCCTTATTAAATATGAAAGTTGGTGAATCTACTAATAATTAATGTATAGACCCTGAATATTAGAAGAAAATCTGTTATCCTCGAAAAATTATTTCTCCATCTTAGAAAATTAAACTCTTTTTAGGAACATTATTAAATACGTTAACATTATTAGTCAATTAAATGGGCCATATATCAAATTTAAAAAAGAAAAACAAAAAAAAAAAGAAAAACAATAACTTCAACTACCCACACCATTGTGGGCAAGAGTCATATATATGGGCATTTTAAACACTGCCCTATGTTGTTATGGAACTTGGAATTTGAATTAGTTTATGATTTTCATTATCAGTTGACAATGTTAAAGTTATTTTATCTATTTTTAATTTTAATAGCTAGTTTTCAAAAATAAAAAAACTACTATGGTGTTTGGCTTTTTTTTTTCTTTTTTTTTTTGTCAAAAAAAAAAAACAAATCAGAATATATTAGTGTACAAGTAAGGATTGAAAAATTCTTACAATTTAAATTTCAAACAAATAGTCATGCGAATGTGTTGACGGTTCTTTTGCCTCAACGGAAAAGACTATTGTTAAGTATAGCGAAAAATGAATAGAAAAAGAAGAATGGAAATAAATAAAGAAAAATGATTGAGTAAACAATCAAAATGATTCGTGGTGGGCTCCCACGGGCACAAAAATAAGCTTCAATCTGATCTCGGACTGGAAAAAAGCCTAGCCATTAAAAAAAGTAAAAAACATAGCAAACTCTTCACACTATTATAATAGTAGTAGATAGATAAATTATGTGAGAAATTATGAGAAATAAATTACTTTTGTTTTGAAACTTTGATTTCTCATTTAAAAGTGATGAGATTTAATGAAAATAACCTTATTTTATATATATATATATATATATATATATATATATATTAGAACATGAGAAATAATATATTAATAAAACAACAAGGGTATATAAATAAGACCCCAAAGGGTCATTACACCCAAACAACAAAAGTAAAATCTGTTATGCTTGGTAAATTATGTGTCCATCTTTTGTGATTTCTTTATTAAATATGAAAGTTGGTGAATCTACTAATAATTAATGTATAGACCCTGAATATTAGAAGAAAATCTGTTATCCTCAGAAAATTATTTCTACATCTTAGAAAAATAAACTCTTTTTAGGAACATTATTAAATACGTTAACATTATTAGTCAATTAAATGGGCCATATATCAAATTTAAAAAAGAAAAATAAAAAAAAAATGAAAAACTATAACTTCGACTACCCACACCATTGTGGGCTAGAATCATAAATATGGAAATTTTCAACACTGCCCTATGTCGATATGGAACTTGGAATTTGAATTGGTTTATGATTTTCATTATCAGTTGATAAGGTTAAAGTTGTTTTTATCTATTTTTAATTTTTATCGATAGTTTTCCAAAATAAAACAACTACTATGGTGTTTGGCTTCTTTTTTTTTTTTTTTTGTCAAAAAAAAAAATCTGAAAACATTTTGTACAAGTAACAATTGAAAAATTCTTACAAATTAAATTTCAAACAAATAGTCATGCGAATGTATGGACAGTTCTTTTGTCTCAACGGAAAAGACTATTTTTAAGTATTGCGAAAAATGAATAGAAAAAGAAGAATGGAAATAAATAAAGAAAAATGATTGAGTAAACAATCAAAATGATTCGTAGTGGGCCCATACGGGCCCAAAAAAAGCTTCAATCTGATCTCGGACTGGAAAAAAGCCTAGCCATTAAAAATAGTAAAAAACATAGCAAACTTTTCACACTATTATAATAGTAGCAAATAGATAAATTAGGTGAGAAATTATGAGAAATAAATTACTTTTATTTTGAAACTTTGATTTCTCATTTAAAAGTGATGAGGTTTAATGAAAATAACCTTATTATATATATATATATATATATTAGAACATGAGAAATAATATATTAATAAAACAACAAGGGTATATAAATAAGACCCCAAAGGGTCATTACACCCAAACAACAAAAGTAAAATCTGTTATGCTTGGTAAATTATGTGTCCATCTTTTGTGATTTCTTTATTAAATATGAAAGTTGGTGAATCTACTAATAATTAATGTATAGACCCTGAATATTAGAAGAAAATCTGTTATCCTCGGAAAATTATTTCTCCATCTTAGAAAATTAAACTCTTTTTAGGAACATTATTAAATACGTTAACATTATTAGTCAATTAAATGGGCCATATATCAAATTTAAAAAAGAAAAATAAAAAAAAATGAAAAACTATAACTTCGACTACGCACACCATTGTGGGCTAAAGTCATAAATATGGGCATTTTCAACACTGCCCTATGTCGATATGGAACTTGGAAATTGAATTAGTTTATGATTTTCATTATCAGTTGATAAGGTTAAAGTTGTTTTTATCTATTTTTAATTTTTATCGATAGTTTTCCAAAATAAAACAACTACTATGGTGTTTGGCTTCTTTTTTTTTTTTTTGTCAAAAAAAAAATCTGAAAACATTATTGTACAAGTAACAATTGAAAAATTCTTACAAATTAAATTTCAAACAAATAGTCATGCGAATGTGTGGACAGTTCTTTTGTCTAAACGGAAAAGACTATTGTTAAGTATTGCGAAAAATGAATAGAAAAAGAAGAATGGAAATAAATAAAGAAAAATGATTGAGTAAACAATCAAAATGATTCGTGGTGGGCTCCTACGGGCCCAAAAACAAGCTTCAATCTGATCTCGGACTGGAAAAAACCCTAGTCATTAAAAAAACTAAAAAACATAGCAAACTCTTCACACTATTATAATAGTAGCAGATAGATAAATTAGGTGAGAAATTATGAGAAATAAATTACATTTATTTTGAAACTTTGATTTCTCATTTAAAAGTGATGAGGTTTAATGAAAATAACCTTATTTTATATATATATATATATATATATATTTTAGAACATGAGAAATAATATATTAATAAAACAACAAGGGTATATAAATAAGACCCCAAAGGGTCATTCCACCCAAACAACAAAAGTAAAATCTGTTATACTTGGTAAATTATGTGTCCATCTTTTGTGATTTCCTTATTAAATATGAAAGTTGGTGAATCTACTAATAATTAATGTATAGACCCTGAATATTAGAAGAAAATCTGTTATCCTCGGAAAATTATTTCTCCATCTTAGAAAAATAAACTCTTTTTAGGAACATTATTAAATACGTTAACATTATTAGTCAATTAAATGGGCTATATATCAAATTTTAAAAAGAAAAATAAAAAAAAATGAAAAACTATAACTTCGACTACCCACACCATTGTGGGATAGAGTCATAAATATGGGCATTTTCAACAATGCCCTATGTCGGTATGGAACTTGGAATTTGAATTAGTTTATGATTTTCATTATCAGTTGATAAGGTTAAAGTTGTTTTTATCTATTTTTAATTTTTATCGATAGTTTTCCAAAATAAAACAACTACTATGGTGTTTGGCTTCTTTTTTTTTTTTTTGTCAAAAAAAAAAAAATCTGAAAACATTTTTGTACAAGTAACAATTGAAAAATTCTTACAAATTAAATTTCAAACAAATAGTCATGCGAATGTATGGATAGTTCTTTTGTCTCAACGGAAAAGACTATTGTTAAGTATTGCGAAGAATGAATAGAAAAAGAAGAATGGATATAAATAAAGAAAAATGATTGTGTAGACAATCAAAATGATTCGTGGTGGACTCCTACTGGCCCAAAAACAAGCTTCAATCTGATCTCGGACTGGAAAAAAACCTAGTCATTAAAAAAAGTAAAAAACATAGCAAACTCTTCACACTATTATAATAGTAGCAGATAGATAAATTAGGTGAGAAATTATGAGAAATAAATTACTTTTATTTTGAAACTTTGATTTCTCATTTAAAAGTGAAGAGGTTTAATGAAAATAACCTTATTATATATATATATATATATATATATTTTAGAACATGAGAAATAATATATTAATAAAACAACAAGAGTATATAAATAAGACCCCAAAGGGTCATTCCACCCAAACAACGAAAGTAAAATCTGTTATACTTGGTAAATTATGTGTCCATCTATAGCGATCCCGGATTTATCCTTGTTGTACAGTGATCCGGACATGTGTCCGTGGATGTTGGTAGTTGTTTATGATCTTGTTTACATCCTCTTTACTTTGTATTTTGAGTTATAGGGTGTGTTGGGCAGATTTGTTACAGGTTGGTTGAGTTTAGAAACCAAAATTAGTTGCCCAGATTTTGGCCTGTCCGCTCGAGCGGGGGTTTGGGCGCTCGAGCGGGGAATACACACATCCAGTATTTCCTGTGCAGTGTTGGGCGCTCGAGCGTGGGATTAGCCGCTCGAGCGGGGTTGTGTGAGTTTGCTCGAGCAGAGACCTGGCTCTGTAAAAGTGCTGGGAGAGTGCATCCGGCGCTCGAGCGGGAGTTTGGCCGCTCGAGCGGGGGTCTGTGAGTGAAGCTCGAGCGGAGTGTTTTACGCTCGAGCGGGGAGCTGGGTTTAAGTCCCGAATTGTGACTTTTCAAATCACTTTTTCACCTTCTCTTCTCTCTCCTACTTTTCCAAAAAACACCATTGTTGAGCCTCTCACTCTAGAACTCTACCTTCTCTCTAGGTTTTGATCTAGTAGGAGTGATTTGCTCATCTTTGGCCTTTACAAAAAAGTTGTTGATCATCGAGGGCTACATTTTAATCTGAAAATTTCGGGTTTTGGAGCACGTTGGGCTTTGTCATCTTCTTCTTTGAGGCTCCGAATTTGAGGTAGGGATATCCTACTCCTCTCTATGGATTTTGTCTTTAAATTTTAGTATTTTGAGATGTTGGGGTTGGTTTGGTAATTTTGTGAAAGTTTGGGACTTTTGTGTAATTTTACAAAAGTTGGGGTTTTATTTGTAATAAACCTCAATGCATGGTTGGCATAGAGTAATGGAATAAATGTTGAATCATTGATGAAAATGGGACCTAAGGGTTGAAATGTTAATTATGGATAATGACCTAATTACATTGTTTGATTAATTGGGATAATTAATTGTGAGAAATGAGGAAATGAAATGGAATTGTCGAGATTGGGAATGTATGGGGTTAAAGGGTGTAGTTGAATTGTTTATCACACACCGAAATGAAATGTTGATTGAATATCCATTGTGCATTTATTTTCTATTTAGAAATAATTGCTTTGGGCTATCGGTGGAGGATAGTCGTGATTGTTGTAGACAATGCATGATGATTAGGCAAACGGAAACTAATCAATGGAATGTGTCATGGAATTTGACGGTTGATAGAATACATTAATTATATGTATTGAGTGATTGTATATAGAACCAATGTGTTTGTATACGTTATGTGTAGAGGAGGAGATGGGGGATGTACTCCGCGGTTTAGGGGAAGATTATAGCGATCCCGGGTTTACCCTTGTTGAACAGTGATCCGGACTTGTGTCTGTGGATGTTGGTAGTTGTTTATTATCTTGTTTGCATCCTTTTTCTTCGTATTTGAGTTATAGGATGTGTTGGGCAGGTTTGTCACAGGTTGGTTGTGTTTGGGAGCCTAGTGTTGCTGCCCAGATTTTTGGACCTCCGCTCGAGCGAGGAGTTGGTCGCTCGAGCGAGAGTCGAGTTTGTGTCTGGTGGGTCGAGCCAGAGTGGCTTCGCTCGAGCGAGTGATGGCGTCTGGTTCTGGACCTGAGAGTTGCATTTCCTGGCTCGAGCGAGCTTTCTTCGCTCGAGCGGTCTGGTTTGTTCTTCGCTCGAGCGAGAAGTTGGTCGCTCGAGCGTGCCTCTGGTTGCAGACCTGAGGGTTTGAGTTGTTGGCTCGAGCGAGCATTCTTTCGCTCGAGCGCACTTCTGAGTTTTTGGCTCGAGCGAGAGTTTTCTGTGTCTGGTCGCTCGAGCAACAAAGTTTTCGCTCGAGCGAGCGTGTTTTATATCAGCGGACAGTAGCGTTTTTGAACATCACTTTTTCACCTTCTTTTTCTTTCAAACCCTAGATCCGAGACCCCCTCTCTCTACACTTACATTCTCTCTAAGAATTGATCTCCCTAGAGTGTGAATCTAGCCTAAGGTCTTTGTTAAAAAGATAGAGGGCGTTGAGAGCTTCGACTTAATCTGAAAAAGTTTGGATTTGGAGCACGTTGACCTTCGAGCCTTCATCTCCTTTTTGGCTCAAACTTCGAGGTAGGGATAACCTACTCCATCTTATGAGCTTTGTCTTTAAATTTTAGCATTTTGATGTGTTGGGGAAAGTTGGGTAATTTTGAGGAAGTTTGGGCCTTTGTGTAATTTTACAAAAGTCAGGGTTTTAAATATATGAACCTATATGCATGTTAGGCATAGAGAAATGAGATTAATGTTGGAACATTGATGGAAATGGGACCTTAGGGTTGTTTTGTGAATTATGGTAATTTGCCTTAATTGGTTTAATTAATTAGCGTATATAATTAATTGAAGAAAATGAGGAATTTAATTGAGAATGTTGAAATTGGGAATGTATGGGACTGAAAAGTGTAGTCGAATCTTTTATTGCTCATCTAGTTGAGGTGTGAGTATATTATCTCTTTGTGCATTTATTTCATGCTTAGAAATAATTGCTTTGGGCTACCGGTGGAGGGTAGTGTTGATTGTTGTAGACAACGTATGATGAGTAGGCAAACCAAAAACTAATCAATTGGATGTGTCACAGAATATGACGGTTGATAGAATACATTAACTTTGTGTTGGTCGATTGCGCATATGGCCAATGTGTTTATATGCATTATGTGTAGACAGTTGAAGGAATACATTAACTTTGGTATTGATTGATTGCATATGTGATTTCGTGTTTATATGCATTACTTGTGTATGGGAGGAGATGGGGGATGTACTCCACGGTTTAGGGGAAGATGGGGGATGTACCTCTAAACCGGTTAATGATTTAGGGGAAGATGGGGGATGTACCTCTAAATCGGTCAATGGCTAAGGGAAGATGGGGGATGGATCCAGGGATGCAGCTCATATGCTCACCCATTGTAGTATTGATACAGCTCATATGCTTATCTTTGTGAAGTGTAGATATAGCTCATATGCTTATCTGTTGTAGTATTGATATAGCTCATATGCTTATCTGTTATAATGTTGATAGAGCTTATATGCTTATCTGTGAATGTGGATATTGTTGTTATACATATCTGTTGAGAATGTGGATAGAGTTTATATACCAGAGTTTATATGTCTATCTGTTAAAAAGGGAAAATGAAAAGTAACTTGGACTCATAAGTCGTATGACATAAATATGTGATTTATGTGAATGTATCAGAGTTGGCCATCTATCAATTGTTAATCTTTTAGTCATTGTTCATGGTTGGTTTAGTGTATTTCTACTGGGTTGTGGCTCACCCTATATGGGAATATCATTTTCAGGTACAGGTAGCATGCCACCTCCAAGGACATAGCTTGGGAGGCTAGAGGCGGACATACTTTTGTCGTTTTACTTTTTGGTGTATTACATGTAAATTCAAGCGAAGGGCTTAATGTGTATGAGTTAGTACTCTTTTGTTGTAACCAAGCATTAACTTGGAAAGCTGTAAGCCCTTAGGGCATTTGCTTTTGTTGTTAACATGTAATACTTATGTAATGGAATTCTGTTAAAAGGAAGAATGTGGAACTTTTACATATCAACGCATGTCATGTTTGATGGGTTTATTGTTATTATTTTGAGGGCGCTACAACTTGGTATCAGAGCGTACCGGGTTCGAATACTTTGGGTACGTGGGAAGTGATTAGGATCACAATGGGTTCGTCTCGCTTGATAGAGACTTAGATGTAGTGTCATATGCTACGTGCTTAATTGATAACATGTTTATGTGACTATGTGGGTGTGGGATTTAATTTCTAGGATGTTGATTGGATCCTTGGGTTTCTGTGAGTCTTGTTGGAAAGGCACTTGATCAATGCTGTTTCTAACCGGAGCTCTCGTAACGCCTCGGGACTATCATTATCCGGAAACAAAATTCGTTAGTGCTTGTGTGTTTATGTGCCTACGTGGAGTGAATTACTGTTGTCCATGCATTAGGACGCGAGTGTTATAGCTTAGGCACATTTGTGAGTGTGCTAACGTGTCTCTGTTACTTTTACTAGGATGCCTAGGCGAGGAAGTTGTGATTTCCCTCCTTCCGCTCGGGAAGAGTTGCGGAAACAGTTTGTGGAGTTACGCCAAGGTACTACACCTTTGGTGCGGTTTGAAAGATGGTTTGCTAACCTGTCGAGGTTTGCTCCAGAGTTGGTGGAGACGGAGGAATTGCGTTGTTTCGAGTTTGAGAGTACGCTGTGTGACGACATCCGTGATAGGATTGCGGGTTCTTGGCATAGAAGTTATAGGGTGCTTGTTGAGGCAGCCGCCCATGTAGAGGCTGCGGTGTTAGCAATGGGGCAGAATGGGGAGGAAGCCATCTCGGCGACTCCTGTGATTCGGGGTGTTAGTAGGCCTTTTAAGAGGCAGAAGGGTTTAAACCCGCAACAGGGAGGTCAGACTAGAACTACCCTTCCAGTGTCGAATTTGGGTTCGGGAGAAAGTAAACAGAGGGGTGTTATTTGTTTCAAGTGTGGTCTGTTGGGCCACAAGGTTTCGGTTTGCCCAAAGAGGAAGGGGGCAGGGTTAGCAGTCCAACCAGTAATTGTACCACCAGGATCATCTAGCCAGCCGGGTTTTGGGCCGATCAAATGCTTAGTGGGGAGGCAGTTGTTGGGGTCTTCATCAGCCCAGGTTTTGAACCAATCTCGTGCTCAGGCACCGCCTACTTGTTGGATGTGTAATCAGCCGGGTCATATTCGACGTTTCTGTACTCAGCCGGGGGCTTCTTTAGGGGTTTTACAACCTATCCAGGCTCAGTTTCATTCGATTGGGCAGGAACAGTATCGTTTTGGGGGATTAGCAGGCCAGATTGCGAGGGCCTCAGTAGAGTCGAGTTCCCAAGCCCCAGTTGGGGAAGTTTGTAGTTGTTCCAGGTGTGGACAGAGGGGGCACGTCAGTAGTTCTTGTCCGTGGTAGTAAGCTCGTTGGTTGTCTTGTGTTTGGAGATGACAAATTTTGGCGGTCCAGCGAAGGACCGCAGTGGTGGTAATACCGAGGGATTGGTTTCGTTTTGGCAAATCCGTTTTGTAAATCGGTGGATTATCGTTTTGTGGTCTTTGGGTTCTTTTGTGTAACCAATGTGTTTTGGGAATGTTGAAACATCTAAACTGTTTGTTTATCTATATATATGTGCTTGGTTTATTAATTTCTTTGGATTGGGTGGATTGGAACATGTGGTAGCTCTAAAGTTTTATTAATGTGATAAGTTGTGGTGAGACCATAAAATCGTTGGTAATAATGATTCGTATGTGTGTGAAAGAGATGTTAGTCCACTGTCGTGGAAACTCCTCGAGAGGATGTGAAGTATGAGATTAATACCAGGTATAGTATACGTTTGTTATAGTATTTTGCAATGGGCATAGCGCATAATCTTGTTAAGATTAGATTTGTACCTTCGTGGTAGGTAACATTGCCGAATTGGCATGTGTAGTGATTGGTCGTTTCGATAGAGGGGTGTTAGTCCCTATATAGGGGTGTGGCTGTTAGCATCAGGAGTGGTGTGTTGTGAGCAGCTAGTGCTATATCCCGAGTAGTAGCTTATGGACGCTTCCTAAGTTTCTGGGTTTCCTTACTCTGATCGAAAGTGATAGGTTGGTACCTTGATACTGGTTAGGTCGGGAGGTGCTGTTGTGAAGGTTGATTGGGTATATAACCCGTGGTTAGAGTGTGACCCGAGGATAGAGTCACAGTAGTATGGTGTTTGCGGATGGAGATGTAGGTTAATGACGAGGGAGGCGAGAACTTTTACTCCTCTGGAAAGTTAGAAGAGTGAATCTTTGAAAGCCTTGTCGGCGACTTGTAATGGTGTCGGGGTTTGGTTCATGGTGGTTGCAATGTTCGAGGAAATGTGAGATTTGTATCTCGAGTTAGTGGGAATGGTACCTGTATGTTGGTTCGTGTTTTGGGTCTTGCTAGTCAGTAAGTCCGTGGTGACCCCATCAGTTGTACAAGGGTAGTGTTCGTATTGTGATTGGTTATCAATTGTTGGGTTTGGGTTGTGAGTGGATGCTGGCAGCATTCTTTGAAGGAAGAGCAGTTCATGTTCTAAAGTAAAGAGTATAGCGTTGGTCAAAGTGGTCCTTCGTGTTTGGGGTTGTTACGATTGAGGTTGACCATGTTGGTCTTCGGTCAAGGAAGTGAGCAGACTTGCTAGATAGCCATGGCGGGGGATGGTGATTCCCTTAGACGCAGTGTTGATACGGTTCAATTTTTGGAGATCCGGTGAGATTCCAAAATTTGTGGTTTGTGTAGAGAATTTCGTGGTTGGGGTCAGTGGCTAGAGTGGCACATCAGTGTGTGGATTACTGAGTGTAGAGTTTATTGAGTTGATTAGTCAGCTTGTCGGTAACGGGTTTTGGGTTGGCATTGGTCACCTGGAGTTTAGTCTCGTAGGCTGTAAACTTTGTATGTTGATTAGGGAAAACTGAAACTACTCGAACATGTTTTGTCGTTGAATATGAAGGTTGGAATAATACATCTATTATATGTATTGATTGATCATTGTGAATGATTGGCTTTTATACATTATGTATGTATGATGTTTGGTTTGTTAGTGATACGGCTCTACAATGTGTATCATTTGTGTGTTAAAAGGGGGTATTGTGGGGATGAGATGTGATCTCATTTGGTTGTTGGCCAGGTGCTGAGCCGTAGTTATGACTTCCTGTTTGTAAAGGGAGGCGGGATAAAATTGCAAAACCATGAAATTTCTTATACCTTATGTGTTGGTAGTACTGTTGTTATTTCTATTAACTATCATTATAGAAATGTTGTGTTCCATGTTGGTTGTGGCATCACCATGCGAGTGATGGTAGTTGATAGTGTTATTTTGGAAAGAAATGGAAAACAAAATTTTTCTAGTGGATGGGCCATCTAAAGGCGTTGTTGAGGAGTTGATTTAATTCAAGGGTTTTGAGAAATTCCAAATGAATCTTTTGGCAGATAAACTGTGGGTGGTTATGTGTAAAAAAAAAAAAAAAAAAGAGAAAATGTTTACAACACTTTTGGGTTTTGCGTCGAAAATGTAAGGTTTATTTTGATATGTCTCATGAGTAAGGAAATGTTTTCCTTTTATTAATGTAGAAGAATTGCCTTGATTATCCGTTTATTGGAAATTATGGTTGTGGCGTAGTGACTTAGCTTGGGGTGCTAGTCGGTTGTTGGTGAATGGTTTCGGGGAAGGTTTGATTTTGGTTAAGGCTTTCGCACCTATAGTGTTGTCATTTAGAACGTGTTCCCTTGGTTAGTCTCTTCCTTAGTAAGAGTGAATCGAAGGTTGTAGGGAGAATAAGTCCTCTCCTAGTACTCGGGTGTTGGTGTTGTGCGATCATTTGGTCTTGTGTTTTGGCAAAACCTTAATTTCGGGGACGAAATTCTTTAAGGGGGGGAGGTTATAGCGATCCCGGGTTTACCCTTGTTGAACAGTGATCCGGACTTGTGTCCGTGGATGTTGGTAGTTGTTTATTATCTTGTTTGTATCCTTTTTCTTCGTATTTGAGTTATAGGATGTGTTGGGCAGGTTTGTTACAGGTTGGTTGTGTTTGGGAGCCTAGTGTTGCTGCCCAGATTTTTGGACCTCCGCTCGAGCGAGGAGTTGGTCGCTCAAGCGAGAGTCGAGTTTGTGTCTGGTGGGTCGAGCCAGAGTGGCTTCGCTCGAGCGAGTGATGGCGTCTGGTTCTGGACCTGAGAGTTGCATTTCTTGGCTCGAGCGAGCTTTCTTCGCTCGAGCGGTCTGGTTTGTTCTTCGCTCGAGCGAGAAGTTGGTCGCTCGAGCGTGCCTCTGGTTGCAGACCTGAGGGTTTTAGTTGTTGGCTCGAGCGAGCATTCTTTCGCTCGAGCGTACTTCTGAGTTTTTGGCTCGAGCGAGAGCTTCATGGCTCGAGCAAGAGTTTTCTGTGTCTGGTCGCTCGAGCGACAAAGTCTTCGCTCGAGCGAGCGTGTTTTATATCAGCGGACAGTAGCGTTTTTGAACATCACTTTTTCACCTTCTTTTTCTTTCAAACCCTAGATCCGAGACCCCCTCTCTCTACACTTACATTCTCTCTAAGAATTGATCTCCCTAGAGTGTGAATCTAGCCTAAGGTCTTTGTTAAAAAGATAGAGGGCGTTGAGAGCTTCGACTTAATCTGAAAAAGTTTGGATTTGGAGCACGTTGACCTTCGAGCCTTCATCTCCTTTTTGGCTCAAACTTCGAGGTAGGGATAACCTACTCCATCTTATGAGCTTTGTCTTTAAATTTTATCATTTTGATGTGTTGGGGAAAGTTGGGTAATTTTGAGGAAGTTTGGGCCTTTGTGTAATTTTACAAAAGTCGGGGTTTTAAATATATGAACCTATATGCATGTTAGGCATAGAGAAATGAGATTAACGTTGGAACATTGATGGAAATGGGACCTTAGGGTTGTTTTGTGAATTATGGTAATTTGCCTTAATTGGTTTAATTAATTAGCGTATATAATTAATTGAAGAAAATGAGGAATTTAATTGAGAATGTTGAAATTGGGAATGTATGGGACTGAAAAGTGTAGTCGAATCTTTTATTGCTCATCTAGTTGAGGTGTGAGTATATTATCTCTTTGTGCATTTATTTCATGCTTAGAAATAATTGCTTTGGGCTACCGGTGGAGGGTAGTGTTGATTGTTGTAGACAACGTATGATGAGTAGGCAAACCAAAAACTAATCAATTGGATGTGTCACAGAATATGACGGTTGATAGAATACATTAACTTTGTGTTGGTCGATTGCGCATATGGCCAATGTGTTTATATGCATTATGTGTAGACAGTTGAAGGAATACATTAACTTTGGTATTGATTGATTGCATATGTGATTTCGTGTTTATATGCATTACTTGTGTATGGGAGGAGATGGGGGATGTACTCCACGGTTTAGGGGAAGATGGGGGATGTACCTCTAAACCGGTTAATGATTTAGGGGAAGATGGGGGATGTACCTCTAAATCGGTCAATGGCTAAGGGAAGATGGGGGATGGATCCAGGGATGCAGCTCATATGCTCACCCATTGTAGTATTGATACAGCTCATATGCATATCTTTGTGAAGTGTAGATATAGCTCATATGCTTATCTGTTGTAGTATTGATATAGCTCATATGCTTATCTGTTATAATGTTGATAGAGCTTATATGCTTATCTGTGAATGTGGATATTGTTGTTATACATATCTGTTGAGAATGTGGATAGAGTTTATATACCAGAGTTTATATGTCTATCTGTTAAAAAGGGAAAATGAAAAGTAACTTGGACTCATAAGTCGTATGACATAAATATGTGATTTATGTGAATGTATCAGAGTTGGCCACCTATCAATTGTTAATCTTTTAGTCATTGTTCATGGTTGGTTTAGTGTATTTCTACTGGGCTGTGGCTCACCCTATATGGGAATATCATTTTCAGGTACAGGTAGCATGCCACCTCCAGGGACATAGCTTGGGAGGCTAGAGGCGGACATACTTTTGTCGTTTTACTTTTTGGTGTATTACATGTAAATTCAAGCCAAGGGCTTAATGTGTATGAGTTAGTACTCTTTTGTTGTAACCAAGCATTAACTTGGAAAGCTGTAAGCCCTTAGGGCATTTGCTTTTGTTGTTAACATGTAATACTTATGTAATGGAATTCTGTTAAAAGGAAGAATGTGGAACTTTTACATATCAACGCATGTCATGTTTGATGGGTTTATTGTTATTATTTTGAGGGCGCTACAAAGATAGGGGATGTACCTCTAAACCGGATAGTGTTGGGAGAAGATAGGGGATGAACTCCGTAGATACAGCTCATATGCTTGTCTAGAGAAGTGAAGATAGAGCTTATATGCTTATCTTTGTGAAGTGTGGATATAGCTTATATGCTTATCTGTGGATATTGTCGTCATACATATCTGTTGTAGAATGTGGATACAGCTTATATGCTTATCTGAGAATGTGGATATTGTTGTTATACATATCTGTTGAGAATGTGGGTAGTGCTTATATGCCTATCCGTTGAAAAAGGGAAAATGAAAGGTAACTTGGACTCATAAGTCGTATGACATAAATATGTGATTTTTGTGAATGTATCAGTGTTGGCCATCTATCAATTGCTAATATTTTAGTCATTGTTCATGGTTGGTTTAGTGTATTTCTACTGGGCTGTGGCTCACCCTATATGGGAATATCATTTTCAGGTACAGGTAGCATGCCACCTCCAAGGACATAGCTTGGAAGGCTAGAGGCGGACATACTTTTGTTGTTTTACTTTTTGATGTATTACATGTAAATTCAAGCCAAGAGCTTAATATGTTTGAGTTAGTACTCTTTTGTTGTAACCAAGTGTTAACTTGGAAAGCTGTAAGTCCGTAGGGCATTTTGCTTTTGTTGTTAACATGTAATACTTATGTAATGGAATTCTGATAAATGGAAGAATGTGGTTATTTCATATGTTAATGAATCTTATTTTGAGGGCATTACACCATCTTTTGTGATTTCCTTATTAAATATGAAAGTTGGTGAATCTACTAATAATTAATGTATAGACCCTGAATATTAGAAGAAAATCTGTTATCCTCGGAAAATTATTTTTCCATCTTAGAAAATTAAACTCTTTTTAGGAACATTATTAAATACATTAACATTATTAGTCAATTAAATGGGCCATATATCAAATTTAAAAAAGAAAAAAAAAAAAAAACTATAACTTCAACTACCCACACCATTGTGGGCATGAGTCATATATATGGGCATTTTAAACACTGCCCTATGTTGTTATGGAACTTGGAATTTGAATTAGTTTATGATTTTCATTATCAGTTGACAATGTTAAAGTTATTTTATCTATTTTTAATTTTTATAGATAGTTTTCAAAAATAAAAAAACTACTATGGTATTTGGCTTTTTTTTTTTTCTTTTTTCTTGTCAAAAAAAAAATCAGAATATATTAGTGTACAAGTGTAACAAGCCCGCGGAGGGGCCTCGCCACAGCTCGGACTCGACTTTCGTAGTCACGGTTCTAAGTCTGAACCAAAGAGTCCAAATCCGGCAAATCGTTTTGAGAAAACTGATTTTTGAAAGAAGTGCCAAACATGGACTGCTTTGCCAGATACAGAGTCGCCACCTAAATATTTTATTTTGGGAAATTTAGGAAACCCTGACTCGGTGCCAAAAGGCCACGTGTCCGTCATCACCAAAGTTGCCTCGGCTCGGGAACTTGGGTACGATTGGGGAAGGTCACTTCGTGAGCACCCCCGCTCGCCCGATCAAAGATCGGCCTCTACTAACCATGATATCTATTTTGGAAAACATTGTGAGTTCTTGTTCCGGTTATTAGCCTAGGTTACCATGTGATGCACACAGCATATAAGTATAGACTGAGTTGCCTGAATTGAAACAAAACATTTCATGTTTGTTTATTTGAAAGTGGTTTGATGGTGCTACCCGCAAGTAGGCTAAGACGTGGATTTGCCACCCTCGGGTGGGCTTAGAAAACATGATTTTGCCACTATCTAGTGGGCTTAAAACACACATTTGATGAATTATTCCAATTCAAATAACCCAACCTTCACCCACAGGCATTCAGGCAGTTATATCATATAAGCACATAGTCTCATGGTAAGCATGTTATTCATGGCATTCACTCACACGCATGCAAGGATGCTAAAGCATAAAGCTTACCGGGTACTCCAAGCCAAAATAGAAACTACATTAGAAATCATGCATGATCCTAAGTATACAAAAATGCCTAATGCAACACATGCAAAATGCAACTATAGCAGGCTCGGCTATTCTAAGATGGCATATGAAATGCTACAACTATCATGTATTCAATTTGGAATTGAAATACCAATGCAGTTAGTATGATGCGCCGAGCCCGGTGCATGCAAAACAGATGAATGATGCAAACATGCTGTCATACTGTATGCTAAATGAAATATGCCCTAATCTAACCATCATAAGCGGGTAAATAAAAGGGAGAAAGACGTGGGGTTGGAAGACATACAACACACACACGCACACTTATTACAGTTGTGCCCTCGCGCAGAGGGTCCGAATAAATAATACAGTCCAAATATTACAGTCCCGAATGAAAGAATATTACAGTCCAAAATATTACAAAATCCTAATTAATTAACGAATTAACTAAGAAAACTGTAAAACTGGCATGCAAGCCAGGGACTGCCTTGCTTCTGATGGATGATGCATGTCCGGATTGTCTTCCGCGGAAATCCACCGGAATGTCCCGATTAGCCTCTGTTTACACCTGTTCTTGAAATGCGTGCCAAGCCCCAAAAGGTTGCTGATTCTTCGTTTTGCTGCAACAGAGAGCAGGAAAGGGACATAGCAATGTATTTGCACAGATATATGCATGTCTCGATCCTCGTGCCACCAATCACGCATACCGAGGCATGATGGCCGAGGAGTCGAAATGCACAACTCAATATAGGATGAATGCACATGAAACTACAGCTAAAACCTAACTCCATCATGGATAATCCGGAGTGTCGGTGACTGGGGAATTGAGACACATTCCGTCACTCGGAGTACGAAATGTACCTCGCTTCCCGTACCCGGGCTAACTCTTATTCCGGACACGATGCAATATGCATGATATGCATGAAATGTAACTAAGATACAATCCTAACATACACAATGCTATGGAAATGAGATGCCTCAAAATGCGTGCACACGGGCACGCAAACCGAGAAAATGACAGAATGCAATCTAAGATACAACCTAGTATGCACAATGCTGTAAAAACGAGATGCCTCGAAATGCATGCACACGGGCACGCAAACCGAGAAAATGACAGAATGCAATCTAAGATGCAACCTAGTATGCACAATGCTATGAAAATGAGGTGCCTCGAAGTGCGTGCACACGGGCACGCAAACCGAGGCAACGGTATATGCAATGCAAGTGCCTAAAGTGGCATTGAAAAGGTAACACGCACTTATACTAACATGAGAGAGCCTCCGCCACACTCACATGAGAAGCCGGTTGATGAAAATGAAGTGCCTCGAAATGCGTGCACACGGGCATGCAAACTGAGGCAATGGCATACACAATGTAATGGCATGGAAACATGATATGGGCTTATACCAACATGAGTGAGCCTCGGCCACGCTCACATCGGATGCCGGCGGATAAAAATGAAGTGCCTCGAAATGCGTGCACACGGGCACGCAAACCGAGGCGGTGACAGAATGCGATGTAATGACATGGAAATGACAAATGGGCATATACCAACATGAGTGAGCCTCAGCCACACTCACATAGGATGCCGGCGGATGAAAATGAAGTGTCTCGAAATGCGTGCACACGGGCACGCAAACCGAGGCGGTGACAGAATGCGATGTAATGACATGGAAATGACAAATGGGCTTATACCAACATGAGTGAGCCTCAGCCACACTCACATAGGATGCCGGTGGATAAAAATGAAGTGCCTCGAAATGCGTGCACACGGGCACTCAAACCGAGGCGGTGACAGAATGCGAAGTAATGACATAGAAATGACAAATGGGCTTATACCAACATGAGTGAGCCTCAGCCACACTCACATAGGATGCCGGCGGATGAAAATGAAGTGCCTCGAAATGCGTGCACACGGGCACGCAAACCGAGGCGATGGCAAAATGCGATGTAATGACATGAAAACATGATATGGGCTTATACCAACATGAGTGAGCCTCAGCCACACTCACACAGGATGCCGGCAATGAAAATGAAGTGCCTCGAAATGCGTGCACACGGGTACGCAAACCGAGGCGATGGCAAAATGCGATGTAATGACATGAAAACATGATATGGGCTTATACCAACATGAGTGAGCCTCAGCCACACTCACATAGGATGCCGGCAATGAAGTGCCTCGAAATGCGTGCACACGGGCACGCAAATCGAGGCGATGGCAAAATGCGATGAAATGACATGGAAATGACATGCAAACATTCTAATGGAATTTCAGCACTAAAATATGGGGGAAAACAGTCCCGAAATGAAGCGAAATGACACGAAATGCATGAAATTGTCCCGAAATGCAATATTAGGCACCCGAAATGGCCCATAGCTATGCCAAACATGCACAATATGGACATGCAATGCAAAGACAGAAGCTAGACAGTCCCAAAAAAGGCATTTTCACAGTTATAAACAAGGCCAAACAGCAAGCATAGGTATGGAAAAAATGGCATGCAAGAATAGGGGCCAAGAGAGGGGTAATGAAGCAAGTGATATAAGCAAAATCCAAACTGAAAAATTTCCTTCTACAACATTGAAGAGGGACCAAAAATATGAATATTTACAGTTTATGGTAGCCTCAAAATCAGTATACAAATATGCTAAAAAAAGGCACAAGATTGAGGCTCAAAAGGTGCTATAACATGAAGTATACAAAATAATCACCAAACAGAAAAAAAATGTTAATGAAACATGAAGTATAGGCCAAAATAAGGCCACTACAAGTGACACATGGAGGCACCAAATGGTGAGGGGCCCTTCAACAATATTGAAGAAGGGCCCAAAATAAGCACATTCACAGATTACATCATGCTGAAAAACAGATTACTCATGGGCCAAAAATAGCATGCAAGATTATGACATATAAGAGGATCAATGAAGCAAGTGCATCATGGAGGGCTCAAACAGGGTTGAGCCCTTAATGAAAAGTGAAAATGAGCTCAAAATAGGGCCACTTTCAGTTAGGGCCGGAGCTTGAATGTATAAGAAGGAGAGGCTAAGAAATATTGCAAAGAAAAGCTCAAAAAAGAGAAAATGGTAACTCACCCTTGGAGACAAGTCTTTTGTTGCTTCTTGGACCAATTTGCAGCTCCTTTAGCCTTTGAGGAGCCCTCCTTGTTGCTGGAAATGAAGTGGTGGTGGTAGAGCTTGGTGGTGATGAAGAAAATAAGGTGTAGGACTTAAGGTTTTTTTAAGAAAATGAGAAGGATGGAGAGAGATATGGATCTTGAGGCTTGAAGAACAAATTTTCTAACCCCCAAATGTGATGCCACCAGCTGGTTATATGGACAAAAAGAGGGTGTAAAGGTGGGGCAAAAAGGAGGTAAGCTTTCCCCCCACAAAATATCCCCCGGATAGGGATATTTTCTAGGGGAAACAGCTGCACAGCTGTAAAGTACCAAGCATGAGGAACATGGCCGGCCCTTTACTTTTTCTGCAGGTGGCCGGCCAGCCAACCCCCCTAGCCGGCCAGCTAGGGGTCAAAAGGGTCAACTTGAAATAGTGGCCGGCCACCACATATTGGTGGCCTCCCAGGTCTCCTCTTCACAACCCTGTGGTTCGAATTTGGAAATTCTAAAACAGGAGGGAGAACAAGCCATTTTGAGGAGGGGTTCAAAAGGTTCAAATAGAATTAATGGCCGGCCATATGATATTAGGATCCTCCCATGTGTGTACAACACAAATATGTGGTTCAAAGTTCAAGAAAGTGGGCCCAAGGTGTTCAACATTAGCCCGGAAGGAGGGGTTCAAAAGGGTCAGGTGGAATTACTGGTCGGCCACCAACTTTTAGGGTCCTCCCATGTGTGTACATCACAAATATGTGGTTTGGGTTTGAAGAAAATGGCTCCAAGGTGTTCAACATTAGCCCGGAAGTGCGGAAAACGGGCGTCGGAGAGCGCCGGAGGAGTAAAAAACTGGTTATTGAAACAATTGCTGGCCTCCCACCCTTCCATGACCTTCCTAGTGATGAAACAGAGGTACCTGCCAAAAACGAATGAAAACCGATGCAAAACGAATGTTCGGGGGCCAAAACACGCAGTTCGGGGCCCCAGAAACTGCCCGTTAAACACCGAAAGTGGCGTTCGGCCACGAAGTGGGTTTCTCAGACCCCAGTGTCCCTCAAAAGGGAGAAAATAAGATGTATGCCAAAAATCAGAGCAAACGGAGATGGTTAGGCGGTCCCGAACCGAGGCACACGGCCTGACGGTCCCGGAAAACTGGAAACCGGACTCCGAAATGGGAAAAATGGCCTACGGCCACCAAATGTAGCCTACGGACATTGAGAGATGGTCTACGGGACCTCTCCCTTCCCTCAGGAAAAGAAACAAAGAAAACCGAGCCTGGTTCGTAAACCGAGACAAGGCACAGAAGAGGGTTCGGAAGTCCGGAGGCGGGGCTCACGGCCGCGACTCTGAAACTTCTGAACGAGCACATTATGCAACATCACCAAGCGCTCAATCAGTGACATCTGAGTCTTAAGGTCGGTCAAAAATGGGGTGTCTACAGTTGCCCCTCTTTGACAGAACTCGGAAGTCATAAGTGACGGGAGTGAATGTCAAAGCCCAGAGACGACCCATTTTTGACAAGGCCGAAGACTTAGAAAAACATACAAGATAAACAGAAATGTGCCCGCAGGCATGCCCGCAAGCGGGGGGCAAAATGCAAATGATAATGCAAGAAGATTTTGAAGATTGGACTTATACGCTACGCGAAGCCGATTTTGAAAGTTGGACTTATACGCTACGCGAAGCCGGTTTTGAAAGTTGGACTTATACGCTACGCGAAGCCGGTTCAAAAATTGAGGATTCATGCAATGCACTGTAATGTAGTGGCTAAAATGCAATGTAATGGCTAAGAGGTAAAGGCACCTTACAGGGGCCATTGGCAATGACTTACCTCATGCTGCTGGGGATCTTTCGCTTCTTCTTGGTTAAAACACAGGTACTACTTTTCTCCCTGACCAAGGTCGCAGCTTTCCCTATTCTCCAACGGGGTGACAGACTAGGTTGGTTCAGTATCCAGAATTGAGGTGCATACACGCTATCTCAACCTATGGGTCTTCCATACAGATTTCAAGCCGAGGACACGCCTCCGGGTATTTAAACCAGACTTTAGTCTCGGAAATCCTGAACCTTTGTGTTCTAGGCATGAGCCATTCGAACTCTAGTTTCCACCATCGCAGTTGGTCTCCTAGGAACTCACTGCAAACACAGGCAGGTGGCTATACCGGGCCACCGGAAGTCGTTCGGGCACGACAAACACCAAAGGAATTACACCTTTAGAGGATTTAAGGTCTCCCAGACCAGGAGTGCACAAGATAGTGCGAATAAAGATGCAGGATTTAAGGTCTCCGCAGACCGGAGGATTTAAGGTCTCCTAGACCGGGGGGTGCACAAGACAGTGTGATGCAGAGTGAATGCACAAAACAGTGCTAAACAGATGCACAAAATAGTGCGATGCTAAAGGTGTACAAAACAGTACGAGCAAGGTGAATGCACAAAACAGTGCGATACAAATAAGGTGCGCAAGATAGCGCGATACAATGCACTAACAAGTACAGGTGAGATGCGCAAGATAGCGCGATGGAATGCATGCAAAATGCAAGTAAGGTGCACAAAACAGTGCAATGCGCAAGAAAGCGCGAGTGATTTGAAATGCACAGGACAGTGCGATACGCTAAACAGCGCGATTGAAATGCACTAAACAGTGCGATACGCTAAACAGCGCGATTGAAATGCACTAAACAGTGCGATACGCTAAACAGCGCGATTGAAATGCACTAAACAGTGCGATGCGCTAAACAGCGCGATTGATTTGAAATGCACTAGACAGTGCGATACGCTAAACAGCGCGATGAAATGCACTAAACAGTGCGATGCGCTAAACAGCGCGATTGAAATGCACTAAACAGTGCGATACGCTAAACAGCGCGATTGAAATGCACTAAACAGTGCGATACGCTAAACAGCGCGATTGAAATGCACTAAACAGTGCGATGCGCTAAACAGCGCGATTGATTTGAAATGCACTAGACAGTGCGAGTGAGATACAACCACAAGATGCACAAGACAGTGCTAGTGAGATACAAAGTGTAAGTGCACAAGATAGTGCGAGTGAATGCATGTTCTATGCAAATAAGGTTCATTTTCTATGCAAGTATGGAAGAGTGCATTTTCTTTGCAAAAGATACGAGCATTTTCTATGCAAGAAACAGGAGCATATTCTATGCAATATTGAAAGCAAATTCTATGCAGAATCGAAAGTAGGCATATTCTATGCATGAATCATAACGATGTGCTTCACGCATGCAACAACAGTGTATATGAAAATTCACATTCTATGTAGTAGAGGAGTATCAAATATATACTCTGGTGCCTCTGATTTACCTCTTAGAGGACTTTGCAACACACTCAGCTCAAAAAGGGCACACCCTGTTCATATTGGCAAGAGATAACATCTGCTGCTGCTGCTTTAATTGCCGTTCTGACTTGAAGCATGCTTAAGCTTGGAGTAGAGGCATACTCATTCTTCGGGGCACTGGCAAGGCCTGAAGAGGTACATATGGAATGCAATCTCAGAATTTTCTGAAGGTGAAACACACTCAGATGCTCGACATTTTCCCTATTTTCTTTTGCTTTGCAGTCCGGAACTTATATAGCTTCAGATAGGTCCTGCTTTTGCTGTTCTGACATAACCTGGGTTGAACCCTGCAGTTTTATGAAAGAATGAATCTTGTTTTGCACAGATGTGGAGAACGGCACGGCACTCGGAGCGCAAAACGATTTTATTTTGGAATTGGTAAATGGGCTCTTGACCGGGTATCGAGCCTACGACTGAACACAGCAAGACAACTCAACAAGGAAATAAAAGGCACACAACCTAGACATATCGAGTAACACTCAAAACGACTCAAAACAAGAATCGAGATAAAATAAAAAGACACGACACTCAGACGTGCTCAGGGAGCCTGTTTCACCGGGTAGTGTTTCCCACCCTCTCTCGTTTGTGATCCTCGCATCCCTCGGCCCTCAAGCTCTATTTTTCTGAAAAAGCCCTTTTCTCACTTTTTCTCTCATCGCACATCTCTCTATTCTTCATTCTCTCATTTTTTTTTTTATTTTTATCCCTCCCCTGGGTAGTTGATGGATGAACAGCAAATTGTGGGCTCGCGCCCCTAGCGTTCTGCTAGATTCTCTTCTTCTGCTCACAATTGTGGACTTTCTCCCACGGAAAGGTTGCGCTACAACTGGGTGTGTAGCAAATCTGCAGCTAACATCAGTTGATGATGCTTTGCTGGGGAGTTTGGACGTGAAAAGATCTGTCCAGATGATGGAGTGGAATATCTTGCCCCATTCCGGTTCGTGCTTCGCACTTGGCTTGATACCTCGTTGGTTGGAGGATGTGAGAGCTTTCTGCCCTTTGTTGTTAACTTCAGTTGTGCCCTATTCTGGCAGGTAGAGTGCCCTTCTTGGCAAGTATGTTGACGGTGGGAAAGTCAGGAAGTCTGACTCAACTGTGCCCTTAGTTCATCATTTTGACCATTTTTGGTTTTGCTTTCTACTAAAACAGTTTTGACCAACATGAGAGTTAGATTAACGCGCTTGTTCGATTTTCTGATTTAAAATCATGCAAGTTAGGCTGTGAGCACTGAGAGTTTTCCCTTTTTGGGTCCGAGAAATGGTCCAGTTTTTTTTTTTTTTTAAAAAATGAGTACTTTTCAAGAAGATTAGTCAACCTCAGTAAAAATTCTCAAAAACTATTTTTGCAAACGACCACTGCTCAACGAGCACGGAACCTACTCTCGAGATGCACAACCTCGGATTCAAAGGAAAATTGCCCCTTGCTTGAGGGGAACTGCATGGCAACGGAAAGTTGCCCCTTGTTTGAACGGCACCGCGGCGCGTTGAATGGCAACGGAAAGTTGCCCCTTGTTTGGATAGCGCCACAACGCATTGAATGGCAACGGAAAGTTGCCCCTTGTTTGAATGACACCGCGGTGCATTGAATGGCAACGGAAAGTTGCCTCTTGTCTGAATGGCACCGTAGTGTATTGTAGTCGGTCCTCAGAGCGATGATTGCAACCGAACTCTCGGATACAGAGAAGGTGAAGATTATCAGAACCATTACATAGACATGATCGAATTTGAAATGTTTTAGGGCTGGACTTCAGAATGAAGTTGCCTACGTATCCTAATGATGGGAATCAAGCCTTACGTAGTTTAGGGTTAAGGTACACTCGGGTCTTAACCTCTCCTTTTTAGGCTCTAACTTTTGCCAAGGCGCCCGTTGCGGGTTTTCGACCTTGCGAGCTTTTGTTCTTCTTTCTTTCTCTTTTCAATTCTTTTTCTTCTCTTTTTTTGTTCTTTTCTTCGCATCTTTTCTTTTTTGTTCTCTTTTTTCTTTTTGCATTTTTTGCTTCTTTTTTGTATTTTTCTCTTGCTCTAACTTTTGCCTGGGTCGCCCTTCCGGGTTTTCGGCCCAGCGAGCCTCTCAAAGGGTAAAAGTATAACAAGTCCATGCCAAATGGTTCTGAGATCCTGGAGTCATCTGAATCCAGGAGAATGGCTGCTGTTCTAGCTTCGTAAGCTTCTCCTGATGAGATCTGATCTTTTTGATCTGACTTTGGTGCCTCTTGTTCGAGGGCTGCTTCAAATCTAGCCACACAGGCCTCACATCGTAGTTGACCGTCGAACCTTCTGATTTCAAGTTCCAGGTTTGGAAGCGAAGGGGTTGAGTCTCGAGGCCGAGAGCGATCCTAGGCTGCACAATCTCAAGAGTGATTCCACACAAGTCTTCGCAAGACCGCGCAAAATATTTTGATTTTGAAAATTTTTAAGAAAGCGACAAATCGCTCGCGCTGAAGGCAGTGTGAAACCAGTCTGGATCAAACCAGGGTCCTTCTCAGTACTCACGCTAACAAGCATGATTTCATTCATTAAGGGCTTAGCATGCCTCTTTTTCTCTCAAATGATCAAAGTTTTGCAAATTCCAAGGAATTCCTTCCTCTTTGTTTTCACCGCAGTGTTCAAAAAGTTTTGAAAAACTTAGGTCAAATGCAATGATTTTGGGGTGCAGAAGAGTAGGCGAAAAGTACTGCCGTTTCATTCAAACTTTCTAGCACAACTGGCACAAAGTAGAAGCAAGCACAAAGCATGAAAAATCACTGCTGTTTCATTCAAATCTGTCGGCACAACTGGCTCCCTGGCAGAAACAGACTCAAAACAAAACGAAAAGACAAACATAAAACAAAATGGTGACGCCCGAGGTAACACCCCCCCCGGAATCACCCGACTCCTATACAACAGGACTGACTCGATACGACAAGACGGACCCAAAATAAAAAGAGACTGACTCAAAACAAAAAGACAGACTCAAAACAAAACAACAGGACTGACCCAATACCCGAGTCTGAAACCGGCATTCGCAAATGCTCAAAACAGTGCATGCCATCCACCATATCTAGAGTAAACTGAGCGCTGCCCGCAGGTGGTTCATCCCTCCAATCACATCACATTATCCCCTACAAGTTCACTGATCAAGTGCCGATAGACTTTGCCGGACCTGGTGCGGGGATGACCCCATTGTCAAATAGATCCTGTACTTCATGGCGAAGACGGAAGCAGGTGTTGGTAGTATGGCCAGTTTGTTGATGGTACGCGCAGTACTGGGTAGTATCATGTGTAGCCGGAAGAGGGTTCGGGAGAGGCCGAGGCTCAAGGGGTTTGAGATGGCCTTGTCCAACAAGGATTTGGAGAGCTTTGGACAAAGGCATATAGAGGGCATGGAAGACCCTCCGACCTCGGGGTTGGTACTTCAAGGCTTGTGGATTTTTACTGGACGCACCAGCAGGGGGATTAGCAGGTGCTGGCCTAGTTTGCTGATCTCTTCCGAGTGGAGGATTAGGGCTGAAAGGAACATTCCTCGTACAAAGGCCCTTCCCCTGGCTTGCCTCTTGATTCAGACTGCTCTCATTCCGAGTGGCGAAAGTGTCATCCATAGTTTTTGTAACAACTGCGAGGACTTGCTCTTTGTTCAGTCCCTCAGCTTTCAAAGCCTCAATATCCCACCGAAGGTGTTCATGGGGGCCAATGCCTGCCCCTACCTTGCTCTTACCAGTCGCTTCTACTTTGTCAAGAGATTGGCTTTCCTCAAATGCAGCCCGTCCCAACATCGGGGAGTCTTTCGACATGAAGTTCCCGGTATGTGGTGTGGTCGATGATGGAGCCAATGTCCCGGAGGCCAGATCCGTCACGGTTTTTTGAAGATCTTTAATCATTCCCATCAACTCGGAAGTAGTGGGTTCACGGGTTTGAGATGGTTGAGGTTCAGGTGCACCCATCATGCATAAGTCCATGCTTTCTGGGATAAACACCTCAGGCTTGGGTAGATGGGCCGGGGTGATGTATATGCTGGGGTCAAAGGTGGATGGCAGTATGTGGATGAGATTGAGGTAAGCAGGAGATGTTTGGTCATTGGGGTCTGAAGGTGGAGCTATCGTCCGGTTATCGATGAGATTTTGGACCTCATGACGAAGGCGGTAGCAACGGTCGGTGCCATGACCGCGCTGCTGATGGTACATACAATACTTGGCGGGGTTATGTCTGGCTGGGAGTGGGTCGGGAAGAGGTTGAGGATCGAGGGGTTTGAGATGCCCTTTTTCCATCAAGGCTTTTAGTGTTCTAGTCAGGCTCCTATAGAGGGGGGCGAAAGTTCTGCCCTGAGCTCGGGCTGGGCCAGCTGTTTGTAGGCTTGGTTTGGCAAAAGGGTCGGCTGTGGCGACTGTATTGATTTCGGTGGGTTTGGGAATAGCGCTACTACCAGCATTGGTACTCCCTGAAATCACCTTCTTTGTCAGTTCCCTTGTCCTGGAAATGATCCTGCTGTTGAACGCATTCTCGACTTGAACCCCCAGTTCATGCAAACTTTTGAAAGTGAATAGTGGAGCAACTATCAACTTTTGCAACATATCATGCTCGAGGTTTTGGACCATCATCTGCACTTGATCCTTCTCAGAAGGGCGACGATCTGTCATTTGTGCTGCCTTTGCTCTCCACCTTGCAACGAATTCTACAAAAGGCTCTGTTGGGTTCTGGCGGGTTGCTTCAAGCTCTTGGATGGTTATTTCAACTTGGGTATTGTAGGAATACTGATCGACAAAGGCCTCAGCCAGTTCTTCCCAGTTTTGCTTCACTGTATCCTCCAATTTGGTATACCAAGTAGCTGCTACACCCGACAGAGTTCTTCCATACAGAGAGAGTTTCTGTGGCTTAGTCAGACCCATCGGCTTCAGGACATCTAAGAAAAGTCAGATATGTACCATTGGATCTCCAGACCCGTCGAAACGGTCGATATATGGCATCTTGAATCTGTCTGGGAGCCGGATGGAAGCCTCGGTGTGCCCATCCTCAATGCCAGGAATGGAGTTAAGGCCCTGTGCCTTTTTGAATTGCTTCTCAAGGTTTGTAATTTTCACTGCAGTCAGATTGAACTTATCAACATGAAAGGGTTGAGTTCTCTCATTAGGCTGCACCAGGGGTCTGAGCACCTGAGCTTGAGCCAACCCTTCTTGAGGATTCAGACACTGCAAATCTTCAACTGGCGGAATTGGGTCAAAGTTCGGCTGGGGTCCCAAAGCTGGATGTGAGGCAGATGCCCCAGATGGGTGCTGCGTTTCAATACTGGTCTCAGCTTGCATGGTAGTTCCCTGATTTAGCGCTGCTGTCACGGCCGCAAATTCTTCTGAACCTTGTGCCATCACGGTCTGCTGAGTCTGAACAAAGGTGATGTGACAGGCGACTGACGGATTAGATGAACAGATGAGCCCTGACCGGCTTTTCTTTACCTTGCCTCAGCGAAAGAACACTGGTTGCCCTTGAATTGAATTTCTGACCTAACAAAGTCTATCAGCACAAGTTCGATGAACCTCGGGGGATATCGGAGCCTTCTGAAGCTATGGTTCCCAGACTACCTAGCAAAAGAGAAAATAGACAGCATCTCAACCTGATTTCACCCGAATAGATATGAGCCTATTTGAATGAGTGTGCTCTCTACTGAATTCTGCCCCAAAATTCTGCCCTAAACTGAGTTTGATACCCACGGGTAAAGCTGACTCCCAAATACTGATAGTAATGCCCGCAGGCCTGATGCCAAAATTCGCAAACTGGTGCCCGCAGGCCTGATGCCCGAACTCATACACTGATACATGCATTCCTGTAGAGATGCACTCTAAAGCACATAACAGATAAATGAGAGCCAAAACACCCCTATAAAGGGGTAGGGTTTCCCTGTCCTATTTTGTCAGGAGCTAGGGTTTTACTACGCACGCAGCGGCTTCAAACAACCTATAAACGGGTAAGCAACCTGTCCTAGTTTGGAATGGTCACTATGGATCCGAATATGCACTAGGTCGAATGGTCAAAGAGGGTGCCCCGGTAAAACCGGGGTTTGTGTTCCCATACTGGCAGAGCCCACAACTGGTCAACCTTATGGTCATGCCTTGACAAGACAAGCCTCCGGCAAACCGTTCAGGAATAGCAGATGGCAAACACGGTGTCCTAGGCGCACCAATGCAAATGCAATGCAAAGAAACACACAAGTGTAGCCAAAAACAGATATCATGAGTTCGAGTCAAGTTCTCTAAATCCCCAGCAGAGTCGCCAGAAACTGTAACAAGCCCGCGGAGGGGCCTCGCCACAGCTCGGACTCGACTTTCGTAGTCACGGTTCTAAGTCTGAACCAAAGAGTCCAAATCCGGCAAATCGTTTTGAGAAAACTGATTTTTGAAAGAAGTGCCAAACATGGACTGCTTTGCCAGATACAGAGTCGCCACCTAAATATTTTATTTTGGGAAATTTAGGAAACCCTGACTCGGTGCCAAAAGGCCACGTGTCCGTCATCACCAAAGTTGCCTCGGCTCGGGAACTTGGGTACGATTGGGGAAGGTCACTTCGTGAGCACCCCCGCTCGCCCGATCAAAGATCGGTCTCTACTAACCATGATATCTATTTTGGAAAACATTGTGAGTTCTTGTTCCGGTTATTAGCCTAGGTTACTATGTGATGCACACAGCATATAAGTATAGACTGAGTTGCCTGAATTGAAACAAAACATTTCATGTTTGTTTATTTGAAAGTGGTTTGATGGTGCTACCCGCAAGTAGGCTAAGACGTGGATTTGCCACCCTCGGGTGGGCTTAGAAAACATGATTTTGCCACTATCTAGTGGGCTTAAAACACACATTTGATGAATTATTCCAATTCAAATAACCCAACCTTCACCCACAGGCATTCAGGCAGTTATATCATATAAGCACATAGCCTCATGGTAAGCATGCTATTCATGGCATTCACTCACACGCATGCAAGGATGCTAAAGCATAAAGCTTACCGGGTACTCCAAGCCAAAATAGAAACTACATTAGAAATCATGCATGATCCTAAGTATACAAAAATGCCTAATGCAACACATGCAAAATGCCACTATAGCAGGCTCGGCTATTCTAAGATGGCATATGAAATGCTACAACTATCATGTATTCAATTTAGAATTGAAATACCAATGCAGTTAGTATGATGCGTCGAGCCCGGTGCATGCAAAACAGATGAATGATGCAAACATGCTGTCATACTGTATGCTAAATGAAATATGCCCTAATCTAACCATCATAAGCGGGTAAATAAAAGGGAGAAAGACGTGGGGTTGGAAGACATACAACACACACACGCACACTTATTACAGTTGTGCCCTCGCGCAGAGGGTCCGAATAAATAATACAGTCCAAATATTACAGTCCCGAATGAAAGAATATTACAGTCCAAAATATTACAAAATCCTAATTAATTAACGAATTAACTAAGAAAACTGTAAAACTGGCATGCAAGCCAGGGACTGCCTTGCTTCTGATGGATGATGCATGTCCGGATTGTCTTGCGCGGAAATCCACCGGAATGTCCCGATTAGCCTCTGTTTACACCTGTTCTTAAAATGCGTGCCAAGCCCCAAAAGGTTGCTGATTCTTCGTTTTGCTACAACAGAGAGCAGGAAAGGGCATAGCAATGTATTTGCACAGATATATGCATGTCTCGATCCTCGTGCCACCAATCACGCATACCGAGACATGATGGCCGAGGAGTCGAAATGCACAACTCAATATAGGATGAATGCACATGAAACTACAGCTAAAACCTAACTCCATCATGGATAATCCGGAGTGTCGGTGACTGGGGAATTGAGACACATTCCGTCACTCGGAGTACGAAATGTACCTCGCTTCCCGTACCCGGGCTAACTCTTATTCCGGACACGATGCAATATGCATGATATGCATGAAATGCAACTAAGATACAATCCTAACATACACAATGCTATGGAAATGAGATGCCTCGAAATGCGTGCACACGGGCACGCAAATCGAGAAAATGACAGATGTAATCTAAGATACAACCTAGTATGCACAATGCTGTAAAAACGAGATGCCTCGAAATGCGTGCACACGGGCACGCAAACTGAGAAAATGACAGAATGCAATCTAAGATGCAACCTAGTATGCACAATGCTATGAAAATGAGGTGCCTCGAAGTGCGTGCACACGGGTACGCAAACCGAGGCGACGGTATATGCAATGCAAGTGCCTAAAGTGGCATGGAAAAGGTAACACGGACTTATACTAACATGAGAGAGCCTCCGCCACACTCACATGAGAAGCCGGTTGATGAAAATGAAGTGCCTCGAAATGCGTACACACGGGCACGCAAACCGAGGCAATGGCATACGCAATGTAATGGCATGGAAACATGATATGGGCTTATACCAACATGAGTGAGCCTCGGCCACGCTCACATCGGATGCCGGCGGATAAAAATGAAGTGCCTCGAAATGCGTGCACACGGGCACGCAAACCGAGGCAATGGCATACGCAATGTAATGGCATGGAAACATGATATGGGCTTATACCAACATGAGTGAGCCTCGGCCACGCTCACATCGGATGCCGGCGGATAAAAATGAAGTGCCTCGAAATGCGTGCACATAGGCACGCAAACTGAGGAGGTGACAAAATGCGATGTAATGACATGGAAATGACAAATGGGCTTATACCAACATGAGTGAGCCTCAGCCACACTCACATAGGATGCCGGCGGATAAAAATGAAGTGCCTTGAAATGCGTGCACACGGGCACGCAAACCGAGGCGGTGACAGAATGCGATGTAATGACATGGAAATGACAAATGGGCTTATACCAACATGAGTGAGCCTCAGCCACACTCACATAGGATGCCGGCGGATAAAAATGAAGTGCCTCGAAATGCGTGCACACGGGCACTCAAACCGAGGCGGTGACAGAATGCGAAGTAATGACATAGAAATGACAAATGGGCTTATACCAACATGAGTGAGCCTCAGCCACACTCACATAGGATGCCGGCGGATGAAAATGAAGTGCCTCGAAATGCGTGCACACGGGCACGCAAACCGAGGCGATGGCAAAATGCGATGTAATGACATGAAAACATGATATGGGCTTATACCAACATGAGTGAGCCTCAGCCACACTCACACAGGATGCCGGCAATGAAGTGCCTCGAAATGCGTGCACACGGGCACGCAAACCGAGGCGATGGCAAAATGCGATGAAATGACATGGAAATGACATGCAAACATTCTAATGGAATTTTAGCACTAAAATATGGGGTAAAACAGTCCCGAAATGAAGCGAAATGACACGAAATGCATGAAATTGTCCTGAAATGCAATATTAGGCACCCGAAATGGCCCATAGCTATGCCAAACATGCACAATATGGACATGCAATGCATAGACAGAAGCTAGAAAGTCCTAAAAAAGGCATTTTCACAGTTATAAACAAGGCCAAACAGCAAGCATAGGTATGGCAAAAATGGCATGCAAGAATAGGGGCCAAGAGAGGGGTAATGAAGCAAGTGATATAAGCAAAATCCAAACTGAAAAATTTCCTTCTACAACAGTGAAGAGGGACAAAAAATATGAATATTTACAGTTTATGGAAGCCTCAAAATCAGTATACAAATATGCTAAAAAAAGGCACAAGATTGAGGCTCAAAAGGTGCTATAACATGAAGTATACAAAATAATCACCAAACAGAAACAAAATGTTAATGAAACATGAAGTATAGGCCAAAATAATGCCACTTTCAGTTCGGACCAAGGTCCAAAAACAGAAGCAAAGGGGGCTGCCAATTTATGCAAAAATGGGGCCAAATAAGGGATATAACTACAAGTGACACATGGAGGCACCAAATGGTGAGGGGCCCTTCAACAATATTGAATAAGGGCCCAAACTAAGCACATTCAAAGATTACATCATGCTCAAAAACAGATTAATCATGGGCCAAAAATAGCATGCAAGATTATGACATATAAGAGGATCAATGAAGCAAGTGCATCATGGAGGGCTCAAACAGGGTTGAGCCCTTAATGAAAAGTGAAAATGAGCTCAAAATAGGGCCACTTTCAGTTAGGGCCGGAGCTTGAATGTATATGAAGGAGAGGCTAAGAAATATTGCAAAGAAAAGCTCAAAAAAGAGAAAATGGTAACTCACCCTTGGAGACAAGCCTTTTATTGCTTCTTGGACCAATTTGCAGCTCCTTTGGCCTTTGAGGAGCCCTCCTTGTTGCTGGAAATGAAGTGGTGGTGGTAGAGCTTGGTGGTGATGAAGAAAATAAGGTGTAGGACTTAAGGTTTTTTTAAGAAAATGAGAAGGATGGAGAGAGATATGGATCTTGAGGCTTGAAGAACAAATTTTCTAACCCCCAAATGTGATGCCACCAGCTGGTTATATGGACAAAAAGAGGGTGTAAAGGTGGGGCAAAAAGGAGGTAAGCTTTCGCCCCACAAAATATCCCCCGGATTGGGATATTTTCTGGGGGAAACAGCTGCACAGCTGTAAAGTACCAAGCATGAGGAACATGGCCGGCCCTTTACTTTTTCTGCAGGTGGCCGGCCAGCCACCCCCCCTAGCCGGCCAGCTAGGGGTCAAAAGGGTCAACTTGAAATAGTGGCCGGCCACCACATATTGGTGGCCTCCCAAGTCTCCTCTTCACAACCCTGTGGTTCGAATTTGGAAATTCTAAAACAGGAGGGAGAACAAGCCATTTTGAGGAGGGGTTCAAAAGGTTCAAATAGAATTAATGGCCGGCCATATGATATTAGGATCCTCCCATGTGTGTACAACACAAATATGTGGTTCAAAGTTCAAGAAAGTGGGCCCAAGGTGTTCAACATTAGCCCGGAAGGAGGGGTTCAAAAGGGTCAGGTGGAATTACTGGACAGCCACCAACTTTTAGGGTCCTCCCATGTGTGTACATCACAAATATGTGGTTTGGGTTTGAAGAAAATGGCTCCAAGGTGTTCAACATTAGCCCGGAAGTGCGAAAAACGGGCGTCGGAGAGCGCCGGAGGAGTAAAAAACTGGTTATTGAAACAATTGCTGGCCTCCCACCATTCCATGACCTTCCTAGTGATGAAACAGAGGTACCTGCCAAAAACGAATGAAAACCGATGCAAAACGAATGTTCGGGGGCCAAAACACGCAGTTCGGGGCCCCGGAAACTGCCCGTGAAACACCGAAAGTGGCGTTCGGCCACGAAGCGGGTTTCTCAGACCCCAGTGTCCCTCAAAAGGGAGAAAATAAGATGTATGCCAAAAATCAGAGCAAACGGAGATGGTTAGGCGGTCCCGAACCGAGGCACACGGCCTGACGGTCCCGGAAAATCGGAAACCGGACTCCGAAATGGGAAAAATGGCCTACGGCCACCAAATGTAGCCTACGGACATTGAGAGATGGTCTACGGGACCTCTCCCTTCCCTCAGGAAAAGAAACAAAGAAAACCGAGCCTGGTTCGCAAACCGAGACAAGGCACAGAAGAGGGTTCGGAAGTCCGGAGGCGGGGCTCACGGCCGCGACTCTGAAACTTCTGAACGAGCACATTATGCAACATCACCAAGCGCTCAATCAGTGACGTCTGAGTCTTAAGGTCGGTCAAAAATGGGGTGTCTACAACAAGTAAGGATTGAAAAATTCTTACAATTTAAATTTCAAACAAATAGTCATGCGAATGTGTTGACGGTTCTTTTGACTCAACGGAAAAGACTATTGTTAAGTATAGCGAAAAATGAATAGAAAAAGAAGAATGGAAATAAATAAAGAAAAATGATTGAGTAAACAATCAAAATGATTCGTGGTGGGCTCCCACGGGCCCAAAAATAAGCTTCAATCTGATCTCGGACTGGAAAAAAGCCTAGCCATTTAAAAAAGTAAAAAACATAGTAAACTCTTCACACTATTATAATAGTAGTAGATAGATAAATTATGTGAGAAATTATGAGAAAAAAATTACTTTTATTTTGAAACTTTGATTTCTCATTTAAAAGTGATGAGATTTAATGAAAATAACCTTATTTTATATATATATATATATATATATTAGAACATGAGAAATAATATATTAATAAAACAACAAGGGTATATAAATAAGACCCCAAAGCGTCATTCCACCCAAACAACAAAAGTAAAATCTGTTATACTTGGTAAATTATGTGTCCATCTTTTGTGATTTCCTTATTAAATATGAAAGTTGGTGAATGTACTAATAATTAATGTATAGACCCTGAATATTAGAAGAAAATCCGTTATCCTCGGAAAATTATTTCTCCATCTTAGAAAATTAAACTCTTTTTAGGAACATTATTAAATACGTTAACATTATTAGTCAATTAAATGGGCCATATATCAAATTTAAAAAAGAAAAATAAAAAAAAATGAAAAACTATAACTTCGACTACCCACACCATTGTGGGCTAGAGTCATAAATATGGGCATTTTCAACACTGCCCTATGTCGATATGGAACTTGGAATTTGAATTAGTTTATGATTTTCATTATCAGTTGACAATGTTAAAGTTATTTTATCTATTTTTAATTTTTATAGATAGTTTTCAAAAATAAAAAAACTACTATGGTGTTTGGCTTCTTCTTTTTTTTTTTTTTGTCAAAAAAATAAATCTGAAAACATTATTGTACAAGTAACAATTGAAAAATTCTTACAAATTAAATTTCAAACAAATAGTCATGCGAATGTATGGACAGTTCTTTTGTCTCAACGGAAAAGACTATTGTTAAGTATTGCGAAAAATGAATAGAAAAAGAAGAATGGATATAAATAAAAAAAATGATTGAGTAGACAATCAAAATGATTCGTGGTGGGCTCCTACGGGCCCAAAAACAAGCTTCAATCTGATCTCGGACTGGAAAAAAGCCTAGTCATTAAAAAAAGTAAAAAACATAGCAAACTCTTCTCACTATTATAATAGTAGCAGATAGATAAATTAGGTGAGAAATTATGAGAAATAAATTACTTTTATTTTGAAACTTTGATTTCTCATTTAAAAGTGAAGAGGTTTAATGAAAATAACCTTATTATATATATATATATATATATATATATTTTAGAACATGAGAAATAATATATTAATAAAACAACAAGGGTATATAAACAGGACCCCAATGGGTCATTCCAAATCTGTTATACTTGGTAAATTATGTGTCCATCGTTTGTGATTTCCTTATTAAACATGAAAGTTGGTGAATCTACTAATAATTAATGTATAGACCCTGAATATTAGAAGAAAATCTATTATCCTCCGAAAATTATTTCTCCATCTTAGAAAATTAAACTCTTTTTAGGAACAGTATTAAATACGTTAACATTATTAGTCAATTAAATGGGCCATATATCAAATTTAAAAAAGAAAAATAAAAAAAAAAGAAAAACTATAACTTCAACTACCCACACCATTGTGGGCAAGAGTCATATATATGCGCATTTTCAACACTGCCCTATGTTGTTATGGAACTTGGAATTTGAATTAGTTTGTGATTTTCATTATCAGTTGACAATGTTAAAGTTATTTTATCTATTTTTAATTTTTGTAGATAGTTTTCAAAAATAAAAAAACTACTATGGTGTTTGGCTTTTAAAAACTACTTTTTCATCAATAGATTTTAAAAAAGATCTCATCCGAGCTTTCCAAAAAGAATAATTGGATCCGTCAAGTAAGGGTGGTCGAACCATAGAATTTCCTTCACGAATTGTATCCATTATCACAAATCAAACAAGATCTCGTTCTAAAAGAAATTTTTTTTTTAAAAAAAAAAAAAAAAAAATAGAACGACCTGCTCTGATACCAATTGAAAAATCTAGAAATCCCCTAGATGTTGATTTGTGATTATGTATCAATTTTAAGCAGAATATAACAATCCCAATCAAACAATCAAGACAAAGAGACACAACGATTTTACGTGGAAAAAACCACAATTGGACACCTCCAACTGTGATAAAAAAACCACGGGCAACAGCCACAAAACAATCCACTAAGAAGATTTAAAGGAATTACACAGGTATACTCTCAATTACCTAGCGAATCCACGCCTAATTGAACCAACCTCTATGTGCCTCTTCCAATCCATCTTCACCTCAGAATTGTCTTTACGATGAGCCACCTCGGAATCCATCAAAGCTTCAGGCTCGAATTCTTCAGAATCCACCGAAGAATAACTCTCTCTTTTGTAGAACAAAACACAACCTTTGATGTACTCTCTTTAAACCATGAGTTGAATACTCAATAAAACATCAAAGAAAACTCACAAAGTATTCCCAGATATAAACCCCAGAAACCAAAAAGAAGATCTGGAGCAGTAATCCTAAAATCTGACCCAACACGCGAATTTATAGAATCTGTCCCGCGATCTCCGCTCGAGCGCCCAACAGCCCGCTCGAGCGGCTTCAGCAAAATATGCGCGTGATATAACAAAGGTCCGCTCGAGCGCCAGAAAGCCCGCTCGAGCGTGAAATCACACATTCCAGTATTTTTACAGACCTGACAAACTGCTGGAACCAGGGATTCTCCGCTCGAGCGCGGGTATGTCCGCTCGAGCGGACAGGCAATTTTGAATGCATTTTTGCATTTTGCTTCGGGGGCGCTGCCCATCGACCCCGCCGTGGCGCTGCCCCGGACTCGGTAAGGGGCGCTGCCCCCTGGACCCCCGCGAGCTGACCGGGCAGCTTGATCCCCATCATCATCAGCGAACTGGCAATCTTGAAAGCATTAGCATCACAAACTTCTCTGAATGGCACAATTCGGGTTGCATTCGCATCTAAACACTCATAGCCTCACTAAAATAAAAGTGCGAAAAGAAATACAACTGAAAGGAGTTTTGTCAAACGGGATTGCCAAGAATAAAACCTAACACAAACAAATAGTCATGCGAATGTGTTGACGGTTCTTTTGTCTCAACGGAAAAGTCTATTGTTAAATATAGCGAAAAATGAATAGAAAAAGAAGAATGGAAATAAATAAAGAAGAATGGTTGAGTAAACAATCAAAATGATTCGTGGTGGGCTCCCACGGGCCAAAAAATAAGCTTCAATCTGATCTCGGACTGGAAAAAAGCCTAGCCACTAAAAAAAGTAAAAAACATAGCAAACTCTTCACACTATTATAAAAGTAGTAGATAGATAAATTATGTGAGAAATTATGAGAAATAAATTACTTTTATTTTGAAATTTGATTTCTCATTTAAAAGTGATGAGATTTAATGAAAATAACATTATTATATATATATATATATATATTAGAACATGAGAAATAATATATTAATAAAACAACAAGGGTATATAAATAAAACCCCAAAGGGTCATTCCACCCAAACAACAAAAGTAAAATCTGTTATACTTGGTAAATTATGTGTCCATCTTTTGTGATTTCCTTATTAAATATGAAAGTTGGTGAATCTACTAATAATTAATGTATAGACCCTGAATATTAGAAGAAAATCTGTTATCCTCGGAAAATTATTTCTCCATCTTAGAAAATTAAACTCTTTTTAGGAACATTATTAAATACGTTAACATTATTAGTCAATTAAATGGGCCATATATCAAATTTAAAAAAGAAAAATAAAAAAAATTGAAAAACTATAACTTCGACTACCCACACCATTGTGGGCTAGAGTCATAAATATGGGCATTTTCAACACTCCCCTATGTTGATATGGAACTTGGAATTTGAATTAGTTTATGATTTTCATTATCAGTTGATAAGGTTAGAGTTGTTTTTATCTATTTTTAATTTTTATCGATAGTTTTCCAAAATAAAACAACTACTATGGTGTTTGGCGTCTTTTTTTTTTTTTTTTGGGTCAAAAAAAAAATCTGAAAACATTATTGTACAAGTAACAATTAAAAAATTCTTACAAATTAAATTTCAAACAAATAGTCATGCGAATGTATGGACAGTTCTTTTGTCTCAACGGAAAAGACTATTGTTAAGTATTGCCAAAAATGAATTGAAAAAGAAGAATGGAAATAAATAAAGAAAATTGATTGAGTAAACAATCAAAATGATTCGTGATGGGCTCCTACGGGCCCAAAAACAAGCTTCAATCTGATCTCGGACTGGAAAAAAGCCTAGCCATTAAAAAAAGTAAAAAACATAGCAAACTCTTCACACTATTATAATAGTAGCAAATAGATAAATTAGGTGAGAAATTATGAGAAATAAATTACTTTTATTTTGAAACTTTGATTTCTCATTTAAAAGTGATGAGGTTTAATGGAAATAACCTTATTATATATATATATATATATATATATATATATATATATATATATATATATATATATATTTTAGAACATGAGAAATAATATATTAATAAAACAACAAGAGTATATAAATAAGACCCCAAAGGGTCATTCCACCCAAACAATAAAAGTAAAATCTGTTATACTTGGTAAATTATGTGTCCATCTTTTGTGATTTCCCTATTAAATATGAAAGTTGGTGAATCTACTAATAATTAATGTATAGACCCTGAATATTAGAAGAAAATCTGTTATCCTCGGAAAATTATTTCTCCCTCTTAGAAAATTAAACTCTTTTTAGGAACATTATTAAATACGTTAACATTATTAGTCAATTAAATGGGCCGTATATCAAATTTAAAAAAGAAAAATAAAAAAAAATGAAAAACTATAACTTCAACTACCCACACCATTGTGCGCAAGAGTCATAAATATGGGCATTTTCAACACTGCCCTATGTTGATATGGAACTTGGAATTTGAATTAGTTTATGATTTTCATTATCAGTTGACAATGTTAAAGTTATTTTATCTATTTTTAATTTTTATAGATAGTTTTCAAAAATAAAAAAACTACTATGGTGTTTGGCTTTTTTTTTGTCTTTTTTTTTTTGTCAAAAAAAAAATCAGAATATATTAGTGTACAAGTAAGGATTGAAAAATTCATACAATTTAAATTTCAAACAAATAGTCATGCGAATGTGTTGACGGTTCTTTTGTCTCAACGGAAAAGACTATTGTTATGTATAGCGAAAAATGAATAGAAAAAGAAGAATGGAAATAAATAAAGAAAAATGATTGAGTAAACAATCAAAATGATTCGTGGTGGGCTCCCACGGTCCCAAAAATATGCTTCAATCTGATCTCGGACTGGAAAAAAGCCTAGCCACTAAAAAAAGTAAAAAACATAGCAAACTCTTCACACTATTATAATAGTAGTAGATAGATAAATTATGTGAGAAATTATGAGAAATAAATTACTTTTATTTTGAAACTTTGATTTCTCATTTAAAAGTGATGAGATTTAATGAAAATAACCTTATTATATATATATATATATATATATTAGAACATGAGAAATAATATATTAATAAAACAACAAGAGTATATAAATAAGACCCCAAAGGGTCATTCCACCTATAGCGATCCCGGGTTTACCCTGGTTGTACAGTGATCCGGACATGTGTCCGTGGGTGTTGGTAGTATTTTATTATCTTGTTTGCATCCTTTTTACTTTGTATATTGAGTTATAGGATGTGTTGGGCAGGTTTGTTACAGGTTGGTTATGCTTGGGAGCCTAGTGTTGCTACCCAGATTTCTGGACCTTCGCTCGAGCGAGGAGTTGGTCGCTCGAGCGAGAGTTGAGTTCGTGTCTGGTGGGTCGAGCCAGAGTGGCTTCGCTCGAGCGAGCGCTTGCACCTAGTTCTGGACCTGAGAGTTGTATTTCTTGGCTCGAGCGAGATTTTCTTGGCTCGAGCGGTCTGGTTTGTTCTTCGCTCGAGCGAGAGGTCTGTCGCTCGAGCGTGCTTCTGGCTGCAGACCTGAAGGTTTGAGTTGTTGGCTCGAGCGAGCATTCTTTCGCTCGAGTGCACTTTTGAGTTTTTGGCTCGAGCGAGAGCTTCTTGGCTCGAGCGAGAGTTTTCTGTGTCTGGTCGCTCGAGCGACCAAGGCTTCGCTCGAGCGAGCGTGTTTTATATCAGCGGACAGTAGCGTTTTTGAACATCACTTTTTCACTCTCTTTTTTGATCAAAACCTAGATCCGAGACTCTCTCTCTCTACACTTATATTCTCTCTAAGAATTGATCTCCCTAGAGTGTAAATCTAGCCTAAAGCCTTTGTTAAAAAGATAGAGGGCGTTGAGGGCTTTGATTTAATCTGAAAAAGTTTGGATTTGGAGCACGTTGGTCTTCGAGTCTTCATCTCCTTTTTGGCTCAAACTTCGAAGTAGGGATATCCTACTCCTCTTTATGGATTTTGTCTTTAAATTTTAGTATTTTGAGATGTTGGGGTTGGTTTGGTAATTTTGTGAAATTTTGGGGGCTTTTGTGTAATTTTACAAAAGTTGGGGTTTTATTCATAATAAACCTAAATGTATGTTTGGCATAGAGAAATGGAATAAATGATAAGTCATTGATGAAAATGGGACCTAAGGGTTGAAATGTTAATTATGGGAATTGACCTAATTACATTGTTTAATTAATTGGGATAATTAATTGAGAAGACTGAGGAAATGAAATGTTGATTGAATATCCATTGTGCATTTATTTTCTGTTTAGAAATAACTACTTTGGGCTATCGGTGGAGGATAGTCGTGATTGTTGTAGACAATGCATGATGATTAGGCAAACTGAAACTAATCAATGAAGTGTGTCATGGAACTTGACGGTTGATAGAATACATTAACTATATGTATTGAGTGATTGTATATAGAACCCATGTGTTTGTATACGTTATGTGTAGAGGAGGAGATGGGGGATGTACTCCGCGGTTTAGGGGAAGATAGGGGATGTATCTCTAAACCGGATAGTGTTGGGAGAAGATAGGGGATGAACTCCGTAGATACAGCTCATATGCTTGTCTAGAGAAGTGAAGATAGAGCTCATATGCTTATCTTTGTGAAATGTGGATATAGCTTATATGCTTATCTGTGGATATTGTTGTTATACATATCTGTTGTAGAATGTGGATATAGCTTATTTGCTTATCTGAGAATGTGGATATTGTTGTTATACATATCTGTTGAGAATGTGGATAGTGCTTATATGCCTATCTGTTGAAAAAGGGAAAATGAAAAGTAATTTGGACTCATAAGTCGAATGACATAAATATGTGATTTATGTGATTGTATCGGTGTTGGCCATCTATCAATTGCTAATATTTTAGTCATTGTTCATGGTTGGTTTAGTATATTTCTACTGGGCTGTGGCTCACCCTATATGGGAATATCATTTCAGGTATAGGAAGCATGCCACCTCCAAGGGCATAGCTTGGGAGGCTAGAGGCGGACATACAGTTGTCGTTTTACTTTTTTATGTATTACATGTAAATTCAAACCAAGGGCTTAATGTGTTTGAGATAGTACTCTTTGTTGTAACCAAGTGTTAACTTGGAAAGCTGTAAGCCCATAGGGCATTTGCTTTTGTTGTTAACATGTAATACTTTTTGTAATGAAACTCTCATGAATGAAAGAATGTGGAACTTTTGTATATCAATGCATGTCTTGTTTAATGGGTTTAACGTTATTATTTTGAGGGCGTTACACCACCCAAACAACAAAAGTAAAATCTGTTATACTTGGTAAATTATGTGTCCATCTTTTGTGATTTCCTTATTAAATATGAAAGTTGGTGAATCTACTAATAATTAATGTATAGACCCTGAATATTAGAAGAAAATCTGTTATCCTCGGAAAATAATTTCTCCATCTTAGAAAATTAAACTCTTTTTAGGAACATTATTAAATACGTTAACATTAGTAGTCAATTAAATGGGCCATATATGTAACGCCCTCAAAATAATAACAATAAACCCATCAGATAAGACATGCATTGATATATAAACTAACCACATTCCTTTATTCATTAGAGTTCCGTTTACATTAGTATTACATGTTAACATCAAAACAAAATGCCCTACGGGCTTACAGCTTTCCAAGTCAACACTTGGATACAACAAAGAGTTCTAACTCGTTTACACATTAAGCCCTTGGCTTGAAATTACATGTAATACATCAACAGTAAAACGACAAAACTATGTCCGCCACTAGCCTCCCAGCTATGTCCTTGGAGGTGGCATGCTTCCTGCACCTGAAAATGATATTTCCATATAGGGTGAGCCACAGCCCAGTAGAAATACACTAAACCAACCATGGACAATGACTAAAACATTAGCAATTGATAGTTGGTCAACACTGATTCAATCACATAAATTACATATTTATGTTAACGACTTACAAGTCCCAATTTCTTTTCATTTTCCCTTTTTCAACAGATAAGCATGCTAGCTCTATCATTATTTCCACAGATATGTGTAAAAACTATATCTCACATTCAGATAAGCATAAAAGCTATATCCACATTCTCAACAGATATGTATATCAACAATATCCACAGATAAGCATACAAGCTGTATCCACACTCTACAACAGATATGTATACAACAATATCCACAGATAAGCATACAAGCTGTATCCACACTTCACTTCACAAAGATAAGCACATGAGCTCTATCTTCACTTCTCTAGACAAGCATATGAGCTCTGTCTACGGAGTACATCCCCTATCTCCTCCAAATACCTATCCGGTTTAGAGGTACATCCCCTATCTTCCCCTAAACCGCGGAGTACATCCCCTATCTCCTCCTCTACACATAACGTATATAAACACATTGGTTCTATATACAATCACACAATACACACAATTAATGTATTCTATCAACCGTCAAGTCCCATGACACATTCCATTGATTAGTTTCCGTTTACCTAATCATCATGCATTGTCTACAACAATCTCGACTATCCTCCACCGATAGTCCAAAGCAGTTATTTCTAAAACAGACAATAAATGCACAAATGGATATTCAATCAACATTTCATTTCCTCATTTCTCACCAATTAATTATCCCAATTAATTAAACAATGTAATTAGGCCATTTTCCATAATTACTATTTCAACCCTTAGGTCCCATTTTCATCAATGATTCAACAATCATTCCATTTTCTACGCCAAACATGCATCTAGGTTTATTATGAATAAAACCCCAACTTTTGTAAAATTACACAAAAGCCCCAAACTTTCACAAAATTACCAAACCAAGCCCAACATCTCAAAATACCAAAATTTAAAGACAAAACCCATAGAGAGGAGTAGGTTATCCCTACCTCAAATTCGGAGTCCCAAAGGAGAAGACGACAAAACCCAATGTGCTCCAAAACCCGTGATTTTCAGATTAAAATGTAGCCCTCGACGATCAACAACTTTTTTGTAAAGGCCAAAGGTGAGTAAATCACTCCTACTAGATCAAAACCTAGAGAGAAGGTAGAGTCTAGAGTGAGAGGCTCAACAATGGTGATTTTGGAAAAGTAAGAGAGAGAAGAGAAAGTGAAAAAGTGATTTGAAAAGTCACAATTTCGGAACTTTAACCCAGGTCTCCGCTCGAGCGTAAAACACCCTGCTCGAGCGGCCACTCACAGACTTCCGCTCGAGCGGCCAACCTCCCGCTCGAGCGCAGAATGCACTCGCCCAGCACTTTTGCAGAACCAGGCCTCCGCTCGAGCTCCCAACCCTACGCTCGAGCTCACAACACTGCACAACAAGATACTGGATGGATGTATTCCCCGCTCGAGCGCCAACACCTCCGCTCGAGCGTACAGGCCAAAAATCTGGGCAACTAGTTTTGGTTTCTAAACTCAACCAACCTGTAACCAACCCGCCCAACACATCCTATAACTCAATACAAAGTAAGAAAGGATGTAAACAAGATAATAAACAACTACCAACATCCACGGACACATGTCCGGATCACTGTACAACAAGGGTAAACCCGAGATCGCTATAACCTCCCCCTCTTAAAGAATTTCGCCCCCGAAATTAAGCACAAGTTTTCAAAAACAAGTTTTTCTCCAATTTAGACAATGTCACACTTGAACATTCAACAATTCGACCCATTACCGGTCATCCCATCCCTTTAACAAGAGACATACCACAATATGTAAACAACATATGTACCTCCAACATGCATCAACATTATGCACTATCCTTTCAATTTCAACAATATATTCAACACATATAGTGTCACATTCAACTTCCTTATGAGGCAAGTTCCAAACATACTTCCAATAATCAAAACATTTTCAATGTTTCACAACTTAAGACATATATAAAAGCTCTTAAGTTCAGCAAAAAGTAAAATTCAAATACAAGATCACACATCAACAAACAAGTCCGGATATTTCTCACGGACTTCCAACTCACGTTCCCAAGTGGCTTCCTCCACTCCGTGATGTTTCCACAAGACTTTCACCAAAGGAATGGTCTTGCCACGCAGGACCTGATCCCGCCTATCCAAGACCCGTACCGGTCTCTCCTCATACGAGGCATCCTCATCTACCTCTAAATCAGTCCAATCCAACACATGTGATGGATCTGGCTCATACTTCCGAAGCATACTCACATGAAACACGTCATGTACTCCGGATAACTGCGGCGGTAAGGCTAACCGATAAGCAACCTCACCTATCCTCTCAAGGATCTCAAAAGGACCAATAAACCGAGGGGATAACTTTCCACTCTTCCCAAACCTCATCAGGCCTCGTCTAGGTGATATTTTCAGAAAGACATGATCACCTACCTCAAACGCCAAAGGCCTCCTCCTACGGTCGGCATAACTCTTTTGTCGACTCTGGGCTGTAACAAGCCTCCTACGGATAAGCTCAACTTTCTCCGTCGTCTCCCTAACCAACTCCGGACCCAACAAAGGTGCATCACCCACCTCGGCCCAACAAACTGGAGACCTACACGGTCGGCCATACAAGGCCTCAAACGGTGCCATACCGATGCTAGACTGAAAACTGTTGTTGTAGGCAAACTCTACCAATGGCAAGTGCCTCTCCCACGTCCCACTGAAGTCCAGGACACAACCCCGAAGCATATCCTCGAGGATCTGAATAGTACGCTCGGACTGCCCGTCAGTCTGAGGATGATAGGCCGTACTAAAGGTCAACTTAGTGCCCAAGGCACTCTGCAAACTCTGCCACAACCTAGCAGTAAAACGAGGATCTCTATCTGAGACGATCGTCACTGGGACCCCGTGCAATCTCACTACATCCCGAATATACAAATCGGCAAGATGATCTACCGAATCTCTCATGCGCATAGGAATAAAGTGCGCCGACTTAGTCAACCGGTCTACAACCACCCAAATAGCATCACTACCCCGCTGAGTCCTCGGAAGACCTACAACGAAGTCCATAGTGACATGCTCCCACTTCCACTCGGCAATAGGCAAGGGTTGCAACAAACCCGCTGGCCTCTGATGCTCGGCCTTCACCTGCTGGCAAGTAAGGCACTTCGATACGAAAACAGCCACATCTCTCTTCATACCCCGCCACCAAAACTGGCGACCCAAATCCTGATACATCTTAGTACCTCCCGGATGCACCGCAAGGCGCGAATGATGAAACTCTCGGAGTACTTCCTCTCGGCAAGACTCCGGTACAAACAAGCGGTCTCGGTATCTCACACTCAGGTCGGGATACACCGTCAAACCCTTCTCAACTTTCCCACTGGAGATCTTTTCTCGGAGGGATTCTACCTCAAGGTCACCTCTCTGTGCCTCTAACACTCTAGTCACAAGTGTAGGCTGCGCAACAACAGAAAACAAGGCCGCAGCCTCGACAGATTCGCCCAGTAGCAAATCAAACTCGCCAAGTGCTCCCAACATCACCCATTCCCGGATGGCTATACTAGCAACATCACTAATGGTCTTCCTACTAAGGGCATCGGCCACAACATTGGCCTTTCCCGGATGATAATGTAACTCAAAATCATAATCTTCGATGAACTCCATCCATCTCCTCTGCCTCAGATTCAAGTCTCTCTGTGTAAACAGATACTTCAAACTCTTATGATCCGAGAATACCTCGAACCTCTCACCATAAAGGTAGTGCCTCCAGATTTTCAAGGCAAAGATCACAGCTGCTAACTCTAGGTCGTGTGTGGGGTAATTCTTCTCGTGTATTTTCAACTGACGTGAGCCATAAGCTACCACTTTCCCCTCTTGCATCAACACACAACCCAAACCCTCTCGTGAGGCATCACAATAAACCGCATAACCCAACCCTCTCTCCGGAATAATCAACACCGGAGCGGTGGTCAATCTAACTTTTAGCTCTTGGAACGACTTTTCACAAGTCTCACTCCACACAAACTTGACTCCCTTCTGAGTCAGCCTAGTCAACGGTGACGCTAACCTGGAGAAATCTTTCACAAACCGACGGTAATACCCAGCCAATCCCAGAAAACTGCGGATCTCAAACACACTCTTAGGCTGTGCCCAATCTTGCACTGCCTCAACCTTGGATGTATCAACAGACACCCCTTCCCCGGATACCACGTGGCCTAAGAATTTGACTTCCCCCAGCCAGAACTCACACTTCCCGAACTTGGCATACAGCCTATGGGCTCTAAGTAACTCAAGCACCACTCTCAAGTGTGCCTCGTGCTCCTCCTCAGAAAACGAATAGATAAGGATGTCGTCCACAAAGACAACCACAAATCGATCTAAGAACTCCCGGAAAATCCGGTTCATCAAGTCCATAAAGACTGCCGGTGCATTGGTAAGTCCGAATGGCATCACTAGAAACTCATAATGGCCATACCGCGTACGGAATGCCGTCTTAGGAATATCTTCCTCCCTGACCCTCAACTGATGGTAACCCGATCTCAAGTCTATCTTAGAGAAACAACGGGAACCCTTCAACTGGTCAAACAAATCATCTATACGGGGCATAGGATACTTATTCTTAACCGTAGCCCGATTCAACTTCCGGTAGTCTATACACAATCTCAAGGCACCATCTTTCTTTTTAACAAAGAGGGCCGGTGCTCCCCACGGTGAAACACTAGGGCGAACAAAGCCCTTATCTAGCAATTCCTGGAGCTGAACTTTCAGCTCAACCAACTCTGCTGGAGCAAAACGGTAAGGTGCCATAGAAATCGGCGCCGTACCAGGCACTAAATCAATAGAGAACTCTATCTCTCGGTGAGGTGGCAAACTAACAAGATCTTCGGGAAAAACATCCGAATACTCACAAACCACCCTCGGCAATACATGCTGGGTCTCACCACTCTCACCACTCTCAAAGCTAGCAAGTAGACTACTAAGCTCACTTCGCCCTCGCGAATCATACCCCGGTGGCAAAACACTACCAACCCGGTCTCCCAAGAAATGGAACCACTCCCCGCTCAAGGTACACAATGTAACCCTCTGGCGGTAGCAATCAATAACAGCCCGGTATGACGATAACCAGTCCATACCCAAAATAACATCAAAACCCTTCATGGGCATGACAACAAACGGAAAAGGAAGCCTATAGTCGGCGACCTCTATATCACATCCTCTAACACCCTGTTTCAGAATCAACTCACCACCCAAAGGCGATACCACACAAATAGGAGATGCTAACTGTGCTAACTCCAATTCTAAAACAGATGCAAATGCAGCAGATACAAAAGAATGAGATGCACCCGTGTCTATCAACACACTAGCAACTGAGTTGCAAAACAGAAAAGTACCTCTCACTACTGATGGAGCTGGTACTAAATCCTGCGCGGTAACAGCATACACGCGCCCCGTAGGCCCCTGGTCTACCTGCTCACCTCTCGGAGCAAAAGACTGCTGCACAGACTGGGATGACGAAGCCCCCGGATTGGCCCTCGAGGCCTGCACAGACTGAGCTGGCTGAAAACCCTGCGTCTGCCTAGAACCAGACGCTCCCGAAGTGGCACTCAACCGTGGGCAAAACCTTTTCATGTGCCCAGGTTGTCCACACTGATAACAAATCAAGAGCTGCCCCCTGCCCAAACTCTGACTCGGCGGTCTAGCTGAAGAAGAAGCAGCTTTCTGACCCCCACCCTTCTGCGGGCAAACAGAAACCTTGTGACCCAGCTGGCCACACTTGTAACAAGTGAATTCTCCCTGACCACCTCTCCCGGAGCCAACACTCGGCACTGGGAAGGTCGATCTAGAGACTGCACCCTGAGACTGCTGAGGGTTATTACCCTTCTGTCTCCTGCCATCACTCTGACTATCCTGGCTCCTCTTGGAGCCTCTCTGACCCTCATCCTCCTCCTGCATCATAAGCTCCATATGAGCTGCAGCATCCACTAGGTGTCTATACTCTCGAATATAAGACCCACCAATTCTCAACTTGAGGCCCCGCCTCAACTTCCGCTCAAACTCATAGCAACGGCGTTCCTCAGACGCCACCAGTTCAGGTGCAAACCTAGACAGACTGGTAAAAGTAGCCTCAAACTCGGCCACTGACAAGCCCTGCTGATTAAGCCGGCTAAACTGATCCCTCAGCTTCTCCCTAGCTGCTGCTGATAAGAACCTCTCCTGAAAAGCATTCACAAACGCCTCCCAAGTACCACCAACACGAGCTTTCTCGTATTTCCACCATTGACCCGCATCTCCCTTCAGTTGAAAGGATGCCAAGGTCACTTTCAGTGCTCCGTCCTCGATGCCAAGCATCTCAAACGTCTTCGTTGTCTGTTCGAGCCATTCATCTGCCTTAAGCGGCTCTTTAGGATCCCCGATAAACTCGTCCGGATTACACCGAAAGAACTCCCTCTTCAAGAAGGAAGGCCCTGCCTCAACTGCCTGATTCCCAGCTCTAAGAATACCCAAAGCTCCCGCTATCTCTCTGGCCAAGGCACCCATAGCCTGCTGACCTACTGGCTCGGCCACATTGGCCTGCCAAACTCCCTCCTGCACTGCCGGAATCTCACCTTGTAACGGTACTTCCTGCCTCGCAGGTCTACCACGCCTAGCACCTCTTCCTCGTCCTGACATCCTAATAAAGGCAACACAGAACGTTAGCACATTCCTAAGTGTGCCGAAACTAAACACTCACGTCCTAATGCATGGAAAACTGTAATTCACTCCACATAAGCACATAAACACATAAGCACTTACGAACTTCATTTCCGGATAATGATAGTCCCGAGGCGTTGCTAGAGTTCCGGTTAGAAACAGCGTTGATCAAGTGCTTTTCCAACAAGACTCCCAGAAACTCAAGGATCCAATCAACATCCTAGAAATTAAATCCCATACCCACATAGTCACATAAGCATGTTAGCATTTAAGTACATAGCATATGATTCTACATCTAAGTCTCTATCAAGCGAGACAAACCCATTGTGATCCTAATCACTTCCCACGTACCCAAAGTATTCGAACCCGGTACGCTCTGATACCAAGTTGTAACGCCCTCAAAATAATAACAATAAACCCATCAGATAAGACATGCATTGATATATAAACTAACCACATTCCTTTATTCATTAGAGTTCCGTTTACATTAGTATTACATGTTAACATCAAAACAAAATGCCCTACGGGCTTACAGCTTTCCAAGTCAACACTTGGATACAACAAAGAGTTCTAACTCGTTTACACATTAAGCCCTTGGCTTGAAATTACATGTAATACATCAACAGTAAAACGACAAAACTATGTCCGCCACTAGCCTCCCAGCTATGTCCTTGGAGGTGGCATGCTTCCTGCACCTGAAAATGATATTCCCATATAGGGTGAGCCACAGCCCAGTAGAAATACACTAAACCAACCATGGACAATGACTAAAACATTAGCAATTGATAGTTGGTCAACACTGATTCAATCACATAAATTACATATTTATGTTAACGACTTACAAGTCCCAATTTCTTTTCATTTTCCCTTTTTCAACAGATAAGCATGCTAGCTCTATCATTATTTCCACAGATATGTGTAAAAACTATATCTCACATTCAGATAAGCATAAAAGCTATATCCACATTCTCAACAGATATGTATATCAACAATATCCACAGATAAGCATACAAGCTGTATCCACACTCTACAACAGATATGTATACAACAATATCCACAGATAAGCATACAAGCTGTATCCACACTTCACTTCACAAAGATAAGCATATGAGCTCTATCTTCACTTCTCTAGACAAGCATATGAGCTCTGTCTACGGAGTACATCCCCTATCTCCTCCAAATACCTATCCGGTTTAGAGGTACATCCCCTATCTTCCCCTAAACCGCGGAGTACATCCCCTATCTCCTCCTCTACACATAACGTATATAAACACATTGGTTCTATATACAATCACACAATACACACAATTAATGTATTCTATCAACCGTCAAGTCCCATGACACATTCCATTGATTAGTTTCCGTTTACCTAATCATCATGCATTGTCTACAACAATCTCGACTATCCTCCACCGATAGTCCAAAGCAGTTATTTCTAAAACAGACAATAAATGCACAAATGGATATTCAATCAACATTTCATTTCCTCATTTCTCACCAATTAATTATCCCAATTAATTAAACAATGTAATTAGGCCATTTTCCATAATTACTATTTCAACCCTTAGGTCCCATTTTCATCAATGATTCAACAATCATTCCATTTTCTACGCCAAACATGCATCTAGGTTTATTATGAATAAAACCCCAACTTTTGTAAAATTACACAAAAGCCCCAAACTTTCACAAAATTACCAAACCAAGCCCAACATCTCAAAATACCAAAATTTAAAGACAAAACCCATAGAGAGGAGTAGGTTATCCCTACCTCAAATTCGGAGTCCCAAAGGAGAAGACGACAAAACCCAATGTGCTCCAAAACCCGTGATTTTCAGATTAAAATGTAGCCCTCGACGATCAACAACTTTTTTGTAAAGGCCAAAGGTGAGTAAATCACTCCTACTAGATCAAAACCTAGAGAGAAGGTAGAGTCTAGAGTGAGAGGCTCAACAATGGTGATTTTGGAAAAGTAAGAGAGAGAAGAGAAAGTGAAAAAGTGATTTGAAAAGTCACAATTTCGGAACTTTAACCCAGGTCTCCGCTCGAGCGTAAAACACCCCGCTCGAGCGGCCACTCACAGACTTCCGCTCGAGCGGCCAACCTCCCGCTCGAGCGCAGAATGCACTCGCCCAGCACTTTTGCAGAACCAGGCCTCCGCTCGAGCTCCCAACCCTACGCTCGAGCTCACAACACTGCACAACAAGATACTGGATGGATGTATTCCCCGCTCGAGCGCCAACACCTCCGCTCGAGCGTACAGGCCAAAAATCTGGGCAACTAGTTTTGGTTTCTAAACTCAACCAACCTGTAACCAACCCGCCCAACACATCCTATAACTCAATACAAAGTAAGAAAGGATGTAAACAAGATAATAAACAACTACCAACATCCACGGACACATGTCCGGATCACTGTACAACAAGGGTAAACCCGAGATCGCTACAATATATCAAATTTAAAAAAGAAAAATAAAAAAAAATGAAAAACTATAACTTCAACTACCCACACCATTGTGGGTAAGAGTCATAAATATGGGCATTTTCAACACTGCCCTATGTTGATATGGAACTTGGAATTTGAATTAGTTTATGATTTTCATTATCAGTTGACAATGTTAAAGTTATTTTTATCTATTTTTAATTTTTATAGATAGTTTTCAAAAATAAAAAAAACTACTATGGTGTTTGGCTTTTTTTTTTCTTTTTTTTTTTTGTAAAAAAAAAAATCAGAATATATTAGTGTACAAGTAAGGACTGAAAAATTCATACAATTTAAATTTCAAACAAATAGTCATGCGAATGTGTTGACGGTTCTTTGGTCTCAATGGAAATGACTATTGTGAAGTATAGCGAAAAATGAATAGAAAAAGAAGAATGGAAATAAATAAAGAAAAATGATTGAGTAAACAATCAAAATGATTCGTGGTGGGCTCCCACGGGCCCAAAAATAAGCTTCAATCTGATCTCGGACTGGAAAAAAGCCTAGCCATTAAAAAAAGTAAAAAACATAGCAAACTCTTCACACTATTATAATAGTAGTAGATAGATAAATTATGTGAGAAATTATGAGAAATAAATTACTTTTATTTTGAAACTTTGATTTCTCATTTAAAAGTGATGCGATTTAATGAAAATAAACTTATTTTATAGATATATATATATATATATATATATTAGAACATGAGAAATAATATATTAATAAAACAACAAGGGTATATAAATAAGACCCCAAAGGGTCATTCCTCCCAAACAACAAAAGTAAAATCTGTTATACTTGGTAAATTATGTGTCCATCTTTTATGATTTCCTTATTAAATTTGAAAGTTGGTGAATCTACTAATAATTAATGTATAGACCCTGAATATTAGAAGAAAATCTGTTATCCTCGGAAAATTATTTCTCCATCTTAGAAAATTAAACTCTTTTTAGGAACATTATTAAATACGTTAACATTATTAGTCAGTTAAATGGGCCATATATCAAATTTAAAAAAGAAAAATAAAAAAAAAAATGAAAAACTATAACTTCGTCTACCCACACCATTGTGGGCTAGAGTCATAAATATGGGCATTTTCAACACTGCCCTATGTCGATATGGAACTTGGAATTTGAATTAGTTTATGATTTTCATTATCAGTTGATAAGGTTAAAGTTGTTTTTATCTATTTTTAATTTTTATCGATAGTTTTCCAAAATGAAACAACTACTATGGAGTTTGGCTTCCTTTTTTTTTTTTTTTTTGTCAAAAAAAAAAAAAAAATCTGAAAACATTATTGTACAAGTAACAATTGAAAAATTCTTACAAATTAAATTTCAAACAAATAGTCATGCGACTGTATGGACAGTTCTTTTGTCTCAACGGAAAAGACTATTGTTAAGTATTGCGAAAAATGAATAGAAAAAGAAGAATGGAAATTGTAGGAACCCACATTCTATGTCTTAGTCATGTTCAGGGGCATCTGTAAGATTATGGCTTGTTAAGCTTGCATGTGTATGTTTGTGACTTGTTTCGCTTAAGCGAGTGAGATCCACGCCTTGTTTTGAAGCCTTGTGATTTGTCTAAGTGTTGTGTGCTTGCCTTGTTCCTCCCTTGATGTGAAACCTAGGTCACGTATAGCGATCCCGGGTTTACCCTTGTTGTATAGTGATCCGGACATGTGTCCGTGGATGTTGATAGTTGTTTATTATCTTGTTTACATCCTTTCTTACTTTGTATTTGAGTTATAGGATGTGTTGGGCGGGTTGGTTACAGGTTGGTTGGGTTTAGAAACCAAAACTAGTTGCCCAGATTTTTGGCCTGTCCGCTCGAGCGGAGGTGTTGGCGCTCGAGCGGGGAATACATCCATCCAGTATCTTGTTGTGCAGTGTTGTGAGCTCGAGCGTAGGGTTGGGAGCTCGAGCGGAGGTCTGGTTCTGCAAAAGTGCTGGGCGAGTGCATTCTGCGCTCGAGCGGGAGGTTGGCCGCTCGAGCGTAAGTCTGTGAGTGGCCGCTCGAGCGGGGTGTTTTACGCTCGAGCGGAGACCTGGGTTAAAGTCCCGAAATTGTGACTTTTCAAATCACTTTTTCACTTTCTCTTCTCTCTCTTACTTTTCCAAAATCACCATTGTTGAGCCTCTCACTCTAGACTCTACCTTCTCTCTAGGTTTTGATCTAGTAGGAGTGATTTACTCACCTTTGGCCTTTACAAAAAGGTTGTTGATCGTCGAGGGCTTCATTTTAATCTGAAAATCTCGGGTTTTGGAGCACGTTGGGTTTTGTCGTCTTCTCCTTTGGGACTCCGAATTTGAGGTAGGGATAACCTACTCCTCTCTATGGGTTTTGTCTTTAAATTTTGGTAATTTGAGATGTTGGGCTTGGTTTGGTAATTTGGTGAGAGTTTGGGACTTTTGCGTAATTTTACAAAAGTTGGGGTTTTATTCATAATAAACCTAGATGCATGTTTGGCATAGAAAATGGAATGATTGTTGAATCATTGATGAAAATGGGACCTAAGGGTTGAAAAGGTAATTATGGAAAATGGCCTAATTACATTATTTAATTAATTGGGATAATTAATTGGTGAGAAATGAGGAAATAAAATGTTGATTGAATATCCATTTGTGCATTTATTTTCTGTTTTAGAAATAACTGCTTTGGGCTATCGGTAGAGGATAGTCGAGATTGTTGTAGACAATGCATGATGATTAGGTAAACGGAAACTAATCAATGGAATGTGTCATGGAACTTGACGGTTGATAGAATACATTAATTGTGTGTATTGTGTGATTGTATATAGAACCAATGTGTTTATATACGTTATGTGTAGAGGAGGAGATAGGGGATGTACTCCGCGGTTTAGGGGAAGATAGGGGATGTACCTCTAAACCGGATAGGTATTGGGAGGAGATAGGGGATGAACTCCGTAGACAGAGCTCATATGCTTGTCTAGAGAAGTGAAGATAGAGCTCATATGCTTATCTTTGTGAAGTGTGGATACAGCTTGTATGCTTATCTGTGGATATTGTTGATATACATATCTGTTGTAGAGTGTGGATACAGCTTGTATGCTTATCTGTGGATATTGTTGATATACATATCTGTTGAGAATGTGGATATAGCTTTTATGCTTATCTGAATGTGAGATATAGTTTTTATACATATCTGTGGAAATGATGATAGAGCTGGCATGCTTATCTGTTGAAAAAGGGAAAATGAAAAGTAATTGGGACTTGTAAGTCGTTGACATAAATATGTAATTTATGTGATTGTATCAGTGTTGACCAACTATCAATTGCTAATGTTTTAGTCATTGTCCATGGTTGGTTTAGTGTATTTCTACTGGGCTGTGGCTCACCCTATATGGGAATATCATTTTCAGGTACAGGAAGCATGCCACCTCCAAGGACATAGCTTGGAAGGCTAGAGGCGGACATAGTGTAGTTGTTCTACTTTTGATGTATTACATGTAACTTCAAGCCAAGGGCTTAATGTGTAAACGAGTTAGTACTCTTTTGTTGAAACCAAGTGTTAACTTGGAAAGCTGTAAGCCCGTAGGGCATTTTGTTTCGATGTTAACATGTAATACTTATGTAATGAAACTCAATGAGATAAAGGAATGTGGTTAGTGTATATGTAAATGCTTGTCTTATCTGATGGGTTTAATGTTATTATTTTGAGGGCGTTACATCACGCCTTGCCTAAGTTATGTTAGCCGATGTATTGCCAAGCCTAGGTTACGTTACGCCTAGACCATTCCAAGCCGAGGTCATCTTCAGTCTAGAAGTATCTTGGAACCCCTTTGTTGACCTCCATCCTTGCCTTAATGCATTTGCCGAGATGTTACCTTCGCACCCAAGTGATCTCATCCTGAAGTGGTACGACCTAGACCGAGGTGTGGCGCATCTAGGCCAAGATGTGGCACAGCTTAGTCAAGTGTTGTCCTTTCTAGCCGAGGTCATTGTCACCTTAGTTGCCGAAGTCCTTCTGTTAGCCGATGTCACCCCCTGCCGGAGTACCATTCCGTGTAGCTTGTTAGATACGCCTTGTTATTAGCCGATGTCATTGCCTCGTCAGAGAGCCCATACCGCTTTACTTGTTGAACACCCTTACGCCATGCTTTGTCTGGTCTGTCAGCCACCTTTTCAGGGAAAACCCAACCAGTCGCCGCCACGTGTCTCAGCAGAGGGTTAACCCCAGAACCGGGTAAGGGAAACTATCATTTGGTATCATAACCTTGCCTTTTAGAGAGAGAAGCTCTAGGAGGAAGAAGAAGTTTTAGAGTGAGAAAGTAAGTCTTCAAGCTTAATTCCTAGAGATCGAACCGTTAGATCCGTGTTCTAAGGTTAGATTCTTGATCTGCTCTTGATGTTCGTTATGTTCATGTCATTGCATTGCATGATCAGATATGATTTGGAAGCCATGCATCGTTTTGAAATTCGGTTTTAGAAAGAGAAAATGACATTCATGCGTTCTTCAAGGAAAGTCATGCTTTGATCCGAAAGCTTTTTGCCTAGACTCATGTTTTGTGTTTGTTCTTGCATGATTTCCAAGTATGGGTACCCAGGTCCATGTTTTCGAACCCGTAGCATGAAAATTCCAGATTTCGTAATAACAGGTTGTAATTGAACATTCATACTTCTCATGTTTTTCATGCTCATGTTCTTCATGATTCATCAGCAGAGGGGACCCAGATTTCCCCGACCTCTTTTCTTTGAATGTGGCCCTCGGGAACACACCTCGGCGAGAAGGTGTGCCCAGCATGTTTTCCGAGATCATTTGTATACACATGAAACTTGTTTGAAAGTGCATTCAATAGGCTTTGCCATGTGTTTGTAGGACTTGGGCTTGTCTCGACCCCGACGTTTGAAGAACTATGTGAGTGGTATTTTTAATAAAGATATGTTATACTTGTTTTGATAAATCTCGTTTTGCCTTGTTTTGGAAAAGTATTTGATTTAGCATGAATGACTATCCCTATATTTGTATATCGAACACTATCTTGTTTTGATGACATATCTTGAAAGTCCTTAGTTGCAGGGGACTATAATGCAACTGCACTCTTGTCTTGAAAGTCCTTAGACGCAGGGGACTATAATGCAACTGCACTCTTGTCTTGAAAGTCCTTAGTTGCAGGGGACTATAATGCAACTGCACTCTTGTCTTGAAAATCCTTAGATGCAGGGGACTATAATGCAACTGCACTCTTGTCTTGAATGTCCTTAGTTGCAGGGGACTATAATGCAACTGCACTCTTGTCTTGAAAGTCCTTAGTTGCAGGGGACTATAATGCAACTGCACTCTTGTTTCGGAATGTCATCGCCCCTTGTATTATGTAGATGCTATTAACATCCAAGGAACTTGAAAAGCCGGCAAACGAACTTGACTTTTTCCTTTGATCGTAAAATACACTATGTATTGTTTTGAAAGAGATCTTGGATATCAATCATGCAAGACCTTTATTTCTAATATCATTCACTGAGTATCCAAGCTCACCCTCTCTATATATATATGTAGGTGATGAACAAGAAGGCATTGAGGCCTAGACGTGATGCCGATGTGTTTTTGGAGTGCATTGCCGACATGTTTTGGATTAGCATTTTGTACCATCTTGAAGATCATGCTTCTTAGCTTATGTTTCATGCGTACTTGTATATGTCGGCTTGAGAAGCCTTTTGGTCAAGATGTATTTTGTACCTCATTCCTTTATTGTATTTAAGTTTTAAGACTTTGTACAAATGTATGTCATTTCATTGGACTTACGCACGGCTCTCATGGACTACTCAGATTTTCTTTATATATATATATTGCTTCCGCACTTGTAAGCCCCATATTTTATACTCTGATTGTGTGTGATTTTTGTAAGTCGGCCTTCGGTAATCTCGGATTATTGGCCATCACGGCACCAAACTACTAGGGGCGGTTTGGGGGCGTGACAGATTGGTATCAGAGCACAAGTTCCTTATAGTACGTTAATCACACACCTTGAGTCCTAAAGAGCATAGGATTTCCCTTAGAATGATGTTAGGATTTGCATCATATTGCTTGCTACTTGACTATGTGTGCATCATTTCGGCATAGACACTTGTTACTTGCATACGTATTATCTGTTCAGTTGTTTTAAAGTCTCATCTTGCATCCTCCTAGCATCATGAGGAGAGGTCGACCTCCAGTTGGCCGAGATCGTTCAGAAGATAGATTAGAGAGATTGGAAAGGTTAGTCGAAGGCTTGGTTCGTGAGCAGAGACAACCTAGGCCACAGGATACTGGTACCACTTCCACGCAGGCCGAGCAGATGAATGGCCGATATACGGCTCCACCTCCTCCAGTGCCACAAGTGCCTCTACAACAAGCTTTGTATGGGAGCGACACGATAACCCTAATCAGAGAGTTCAAGAAAATGAAACCGTCGAGATTTCAAGGAGGTATAGAACCAATGAAAGCCGAGGCATGGGTTCTAGAGATGGAGAAGTTGTTTGAAATCTTTCCCAGCACAGACGCCCAGAAGGTATCTCTAGCAGCATTCACATTAGACGATGACGCTCGTAGGTGGTGGATGATGGTCCGAGAAAGCAATCCGGGTTTGACTTAGGCAAGGTTTTTGGAGTTGTTCTACAATAAGCATTTTCCCCTTAGCGTTCGAGACCGAAAGACCACGGAGTTCCAGAATCTGATGCAAGGGAACAAGACAGTGGCAGAATACGATCGTGCCTTTACTGAACTGGCGAGATATGCGCCTCATATGGTTGACGACGAATACCGAAAGGCGAGGAAGTTCGAAAGTGGGTTGCGTGGACCGATACAAGATCGGGTCAATATGCTCAATATGCCGACATACGCCGGAGTGCTGGACAAGGCCATCCTGGCTGAAGCTAATTTGAACCGATACCAGAGTTCAGGTGAGGGTCAGAGGAAGAGACAGAATTATGATAATCGCCGAGTTCCGTTCAATGCCAAGAAGAAGATGAATATAGATAGTTCCAGCAACTCAAATCAGGAAGGAAATGCTAAGCCGGTGTGTGCAAGTTGTGGAAAGCTACATTTCGGGGTCTGCCGTTGGGCAACAGGGGCTTGCTACGAGTGCAGCGAAATAGGTCATCGTGTGAAGGACTGCCCGAAAGCAAGGACTGACGACGGAAAGAGGAATGGAAGCACTTCGGGCCCTGTACAGAACAACAACGTCGGGAGAATACAGGCAAGGCAAGGCAGAGTTTTTGCATTGGTGCCAGGAGACGCCCAGAACGCCGAGGCGGTAGTGTCAGGTACCCTTTCCATTTGTTCTCAAGATGCATACGCATTGATTGATTCGGGTTCTACGCATTCATTTGTGTGTACTATGTTCGCCGAGAAGTTGAATAGGGAATTAGAACCCCTTGATTATGTATTATCTGTGTCTACTCCATCTGGGAGAAATATGATTGTTACATCCACTTATAGGGCGTGTATTGTTGTGATTGAGGGTGTAGAGTTGTTAGTTGATTTGATGCCACTAAGCATGACTCACTTCGATGTCATATTGGGAATGGATTGGTTAGTAGCAAATCATGCATCCATTAATTGTGTTACTAAGAGTGTCACATTGAAGACCCCAAGCCAAGCCGAGGTCATTTTCCAAGGTAAAGGAGTAGTACCCCCACCCTACTTAATCTCATCCATGAAAGCCTGTAAGTTGATCCAAAAAGGATGTCAGGGTTATTTGTGCAGTATACTAAGTGATTTGAATGGAAGTGTGGAGTTAGCCGACATACCCGTTGTCGAGGGATTCCCCGACGTTTTTCCAAATGAGTTGCCTGGCCACCTTGTCGATAGAGAAATAGAGTTTACTGTGGACATCCTGTCAGGAACACAACCCATCTCCAAAACACCCTACAGAATGGCCCCAGCCGAACTTAGAGAACTGAAATCGCAATTACAGGAATTGTTGGATAAAGGATTTGTTAGGCCGAGCACGTCACCGTGGGGAGCACCTGTTCTATTTGTTAAGAAAAAAGATGGTACACTTCGTCTTTGCATTGACTACAAAGAACTTAATAAGGTGACCATTAAGAACAAGTACCCATTGCCTAGGATCGATGATTTGCTTGATCAACTACAAGGAGCACGAGTATTTTCCAAGATTGACCTTAGGTCGGGCTACCACCAGTTGAAGGTTAAGGCCGAGGACATTGAGAAAACTGCTTTTCGGACAAGATATGGCCACTACGAATTTTTGGTAATGCCCTTCGGAGTAACCAATGCCCCAGCAGCATTCATGGACTTGATGAACAGAGTCTTTAAGCCGTATCTAGATGAGTTCGTAATTATTTTTATCGACGACATATTGATCTATTCCGGGAGTACGAGCGAGCACGAGAATCATCTAAGACTTGCCTTGCAAATCTTGAGAGATAAGAAGTTGTACGCCAAGCTGAGTAAATGTGAGTTTTGGCTTTCCAGCATTTCATTTTTAGGGCATGTGATTAATGAAGATGGTATATCAGTTGACCCCAGTAAGATTGAAGCCATTGTGAATTGGCCGACGCCGACCAACGTGTCCGAGATTCGTAGTTTTCTGGGTTTGACAGGTTATTACAGAAAGTTTGTGAAGGATTTCTCGAGGATTGCAATAACATTGACACAACTGACTAAGAAAGGAGCAGCTTATGAATGGACCAATGATAGAGAATCAGCCTTTCAGGAGTTGAAGACGAGGTTAGTTACAGCACCAGTTCTTGTACTACCATCGGCTAATGGAGAATTTCAGATTTACAGTGATGCTTCACATAAGGGTTTGGGTTGCGTGTTAATGCAAGAAGGTAAGGTCATAGCGTACGCGTCTTGTCAGTTGAAGCCCAATGAAAAGAATTATCCTACCCATGATCTGGAGCTAGCTGCCGTGGTTTTTGCTTTGAAGATATGGCGTCATTACTTATATGGAACATCCTGCCAAGTTTTCACCGGCCACAAGAGTCTGAAGTACTTGTTCACTCAGAAAGAGTTAAATATGAGGCAGAGAAGATGGCTTGAGCTATTGAAGGACTATGACATGCAGATTCAGTATCATCCAGGCAAGGCAAATTCCGTAACCGACGCATTGAGCAGGAAGTTAGTTGGAAGTTTGGCGTGCCTGACAGCGGTTTCAGTGGAACCGACCATTATTGGGGAAGCAAAGACCAGACAGAGGGAGGACAAATTCCTCAAGAAGGTAATTGATGAATTCGTCACCAAGTCGAGGCCGGGATACACCATGGAAGATCAAGTGCTTAAGTTTGAAGGAAGATTGTGCGTGGCCGACGTGCCAGAGTTGAAAAGGAAGATTTTGCAAGAAGCCCATAGCTCCAAGTTTGCGATTCATCCAGGGAGCACCAAGATGTATCAGGACGTGAAGCGGACCTTTTGGTGGCCAAACATGAAAAGAGAGATAGTCGAATTTGTATTTCAGTGTCTGTGTTGTCAGCAAGTGAAGGCAGAACACCAGAGACCGGCAGGACTTCTTCAATCCTTGTCAATTCCTGAGTGGAAATGGGAACACATCTCCATGGATTTCGTGATAGGTTTGCCGAGGACGCAGAAGGGAATGAATTCAATTTGGGTTATAGTTGATAGATTTACCAAGTCAGCACACTTTTTGCCTGTCAAGACTACATTCAATGCCGACCAACTTGCCAAATTGTACATGAATGAGATCGTTAGGCTTCATGGCGTGCCGATGTCCATTGTGTCAGACCGAGATCCGAAGTTCGTTTCTAGATTTTGGCAGAGTCTACAAGGAGCCTTGGGGACCGAGTTGAGATTTAGCACGGCCTTTCACCCCCAGACCGACGGGCAGACAGAAAGAACGATCCAGACTCTCGAAGACATGCTCAGATTGTGCGTGTTGGATTTCCAGGGAAGTTGGGAATCGCATCTGCCACTAGTGGAGTTCGCGTACAACAACAGTTATCAAGCCAGCATAGGCATGGCGCCGTATGAAGCCTTGTATGGAAGGGAGTGCAGATCGCCGATATGTTGGACTGAAGTGGGAGACAAAGCTCTAATTGGCCCCGAGTTGGTTCAAATGACAACTGAAAAGATCAAACTCATTCAGCAGAGGATTAAAACCGCGCAGAGTCAACAGAAGAGTTATGCCGACCAGAGAAGGAGAGAGTTAGAATTTGAAATTGGGGATCATATATTTTTGAAGGTCTCGCCGATGACAGGAGTTTCGAGATTTGGGAAGAAGGGTAAACTTACACCCCGATATATTGGGCCATTTGAAATTCTTGAGAAGCTTAACACCGTTGCTTACAGACTCGCTTTGCCGCCAGATTTGAGCCAAGTCCACAGCGTGTTCCATGTTTCAATGTTGAGGAAATATATCCGAGACCCATTGCATGTAATAGATTATTCCGGGATTGTAGTTAATGAAGACCTAGGTTACGAAGAGAAGCCGATGAGAGTTATTGACCGACAAGTAAGACAGTTGAGAAACAAGTCGATACCGATGTTAAAAATCGAATGGGAGAAGCATTATGGCAAGGAGGCCACGTGGGAAAAGGAAGGGGAAATGAAAATCCGTTACCCGGAGTTATTCGTAGAACAAGGTAACTTGAGTTTGGGGACCAAACTTCTTTAAGGAGGGTAGACTGTAGGAACCCACATTCTATGTCTTAGTCATGTTCAGGGGCATCTGTAAGATTATGGCTTGTTAAGCTTGCATGTGTATGTTTGTGACTTGTTTCGCTTAAGCGAGTGAGATCCACGCCTTGTTTTGAAGCCTTGTGATTTGTCTAAGTGTTGTGTGCTTGCCTTGTTCCTCCCTTGATGTGAAACCTAGGTCACGCCTTGCCTAAGTTATGTTAGCCGATGTATTGCCAAGCCTAGGTTACGTTACACCTAGACCCTTCCAAGCCGAGGTCATCCTCAGTCTAGAAGTATCTTGGAACCCCTTTGTTGACCTCCATCCTTGCCTTAATGCATTAGCCGAGATGTTACCTTCGCACCCAAGTGATCTCATCCTGAAGTGGTACGACCTAGACCGAGGTGTGGCGCATCTAGGCCAAGATGTGGCACAGCTTAGTCAAGTGTTGTCCTTTCTAGCCGAGGTCATTGTCACCTTAGTTGCCGAAGTCCTTCTGTTAGCCGATGTCACCCCCTGCCGGAGTACCATTCCGTGTAGCTTGTTAGATACGCCTTGTTATTAGCCGATGTCATTGCCTCGTCAGAGAGCCCATACCGCTTTACTTGTTGAACACCCTTACGCCATGCTTTGTCTGGTCTGTCAGCCACCTTTTCAGGGAAAACCCAACCAGTCGCCGCCACGTGTCTCAGCAGAGGGTTAACCCCAGAACCGGGTAAGGGAAACTATCATTTGGTATCATAACCTTGCCTTTTAGAGAGAGAAGCTCTAGGAGGAAGAAGAAGTTTTAGAGTGAGAAAGTAAGTCTTCAAGCTTAATTCCTAGAGATCGAACCGTTAGATCCGTGTTCTAAGGTTAGATTCTTGATCTGCTCTTGATGTTCGTTATGTTCATGTCATTGCATTGCATGATCAGATATGATTTGGAAGCCATGCATCGTTTTGAAATTCGGTTTTAGAAAGAGAAAATGACATTCATGCGTTCTTCAAGGAAAGTCATGTTTTGATCCGAAAGCTTTTTGCCTAGACTCATGTTTTGTGTTTGTTCTTGCATGATTTCCAAGTATGGGTACCCAGGTCCATGTTTTCGAACCCGTAGCATGAAAATTCCAGATTTCGTAATAACAGGTTGTAATTGAACATTCATACTTCTCATGTTTTTCATGCTCATGTTCTTCATGATTCATCAGCAGAGGGGACCTAGATTTCCCCGACCTCTTTTCCTTGAATGTGGCCCTCGGGAACACACCTCGGCGAGAAGGTGTGGAACCTCGGCCTAGACCTGGTTGCTGCCCAGCATGTTTCCCGAGATCATTTGTATACACATGAAACTTGTTTGAAAGTGCATTCAATAGGCTTTGCCATGTGTTTGTAGGACTTGGGCTTGTCTCGACCCCGACGTTTGAAGAACTATGTGAGTGGTATTTTTAATAAAGATATGTTATACTTGTTTTGATAAATCTCGTTTTGCCTTGTTTTGGAAAAGTATTTGATTTAGCATGAATGACTATCCCTATATTTGTATATCGAACACTATCTTGTTTTGATGACATGTCTTGAAAGTCCTTAGTTGCAGGGGACTATAATGCAACTGCACTCTTGCCTTGAAAGTCCTTAGATGCAGGGGACTATAATGCAACTGCACTCTTGTCTTGAAAGTCCTTAGTTGCAGGGGACTATAATGCAACTGCACTCTTGTTTCGGAATGTCATCGCCCCTTGTATTATGTAGATGCTATTAACATCCAAGGAACTTGAAAAGCCAGCAAACGAACTTGACTTTTTCCTTTGATCGTAAAATATACTATGTATTGTTTTGAAAGAGATCTTGGATATCAATCATGCAAGACCTTTATTTCTAATATCATTCACTGAGTATCCAAGCTCACCCTCTCTATATATATATGTAGGTGATGAACAAGAAGCCATTGAGGCCTAGACGTGATGCCGATGTGTTTTTGGAGTGCATTGCCGACATGTTTTGGATTAGCATTTTGTACCATCTTGAAGATCATGCTTCTTAGCTTATGTTTCATGCGTACTTGTATATGTCGGCTTGAGAAGCCTTTTGGTCAAGATGTATTTTGTACCTCATTCCTTTATTGTATTTAAGTTTTAAGACTTTGTACAAATGTATGTCATTTCATTGGACTTACGCACGGCTCTCATGGACTACTCAGATTTTCTTTATATATATATTGCTTCCGCACTTGTAAGCCCCATATTTTATACTCTGATTGTGTGTGATTTTTGTAAGTCGGCCTTCGGTTATCTCGGATTACTGGCCATCACGGTACCAAACTACTAGGGGCGGTTTGGGGGCATGACAGAAATAAATAAAGAAAAATGATTGAGTAAACAATCAAAATGATTTGTGGTGGGCTCCTATGGGCCCAAAAACAAGATTCAATCTGATCTCGGACTGGAAAACAGCCTAGCCATTAAAAAAAGTAAAAAACATAGCAAACTCTTCACGTTATTATAATAGTAGCAGATAGATAAATTAGGTGAGAAATTATGAGAAATAAATTACTTTTATTTTGAAACTTTGATTTCTCATTTAAAAGTGATGAGGTTTAATGAAAAATAACCTTATTATATATATATATATTTTAGAACATGAGAAATAATATATTAATTATAGCGACCCCGGTCTTTTCCCATTTGATTATTGTATCCGGACTTAGGTTCGGTAGATTATGTCATTGTATAATTGTTGTTGTTGTCCTTTATTTTCTCTTTTGGAATTATAGGATGTGTTGGGCAGGTTTGTTTCAGGTTGGTTGGGTTTAGAAACCAAGTGTTGCTGTCCAGGTTTTTGGTGTTTCGCTCGAGCGAGGAGTTGGTCGCTCGAGCGAGATGTCGTTTTGGTTCTTCGCTCGAGCTGGGGTTTGGTCGCTCGAGCGAGAGTTGGCGTCCTGTATGGACCTGTAGCTTTGCATTCTTGGCTCGAGCGAGCTTTTCTTCGCTCGAGCGAGTTAGTTCATCTTTCGCTCGAGCTATAGTTTCTTCGCTCGAGCGTGTGTCTGGGTTCAGACCTGAGGGTTTGAGTTCTTCGCTCGATCGAGTTTTCTTTCGCTCGAGCGAGCTTTTGGGTTGCTGGCTCGAGCAAGGCTTCCTTGGCTCGAGCGTAGTTTCTTGTGTCTGGTCGCTCGAGCGACCAAGTCTTCGCTCGAGCGAGCCTGTCCAGTTTATATACACAGCAGCGGGTTTTGATCAGTCTTTTTCATCTTCTTTGGATTCCAAACCCTAGGTCCGACTTCTCCTTCTCCCTACTCACCTTCTTTCTTAGATTTGATCCACTTAGGGTGTGTTTCTACCCTAGATCCTTCATTAAATAGATAGAGGGAGTCGAGGGCTTTCATTTAATCTGAACATTTGGCGAATTGGAGCACTTTGGTAATTGGGCACTCATCTTTGTCTTCACCATTTGTGTTGTTTTCTTCGAGGTAGGGATTTCCTACTCCATTTTATAGGTTTTGTTCTAAGTTTTGGTATTTTAACATGTTGGGGATACTTTGGTAAATTTTGGGAAAAACCCTAGTTGTATTATTGAATTAATTTGTATAAGTAATTCATGGAATTGGGTAAAGAGGGTTAAATTCATGGAATTGGGGAATTCATTGGTTAAATGGCGTAATTGGATAATTGGTATCATTTGTCTATTGAATTGTTGACATAGTTATTTTCAGTTTAGAAATAACTGTTTTGGGCTATCGGTGGAGGATAGTCGTGATTGTTGTAGACATTGCATGTGGATTAGGAATAACTGAAACTAATCACATTGGTTAAGTCATTAATTTTGACTATGGCATTGATACAGAAAATACGTGTATTGATTGAGCATTGCATTTGCATACATTGTTTTGTGTGTGGGAGGAGATAGGGGATGTACTCCACGGTTTAGGGGAAGATAGGGGATGGACCTCTAAACCGGATTTTGTTTGGGAGGAGATAGGGGATGGACTCCATTAGCATCACTTTTATGTGTGCTTATTTATATAGAAGTGTTTTATTGATATAGCACTAAAATGTGTATCAATCTGGAAGTATGAAGTGTTTGATTTGAGCTTGAGTCTCATTTGTTTGTTGATATTGGAAGGATGTGAATATTATATATGTGATTCACTGTTGTAAGTTTGGCCAGGTTCTGAGCCATGTTGATAAAATTGGAAAGTAAAACGTATCTTAGACAATAGTGTCATGAGACTGTAAAATGAAGAAATTGATTATCTTGGTTAACCATCTGTTGAATGTTATTGCTTTATGCATTGCTTATAAGTGGTTTAGTATATTTCTACTGGGCTGTGGCTCACCCTTTATGGGAACATCACTTTCAGGTTCAGGTGATAAACTACCTCCAAGGACTTAGCTTGGGAGGGTTTGGCTTCTGGATTGGAGAAGACTACCTTAGGTTAATTGTCTTTAATTATTAGTACATGTAAACATTCAAGCCTAGGGCTTTTCTTGTATTGAGTTAGAACTCATATTTTTGTATCCAAGTGTTGGCTTGGAAAGATGTAAGCCTGTAGGGCGTTTTATTCGATGTTACATGTAATGCTTTATTTAGAAATACTCTGATGAATGAATTAATAAATTGTCTTCTTTAAATAATGCATGCCAATGATATATAATGGGTTAATTTTGAGGGCGTTACATTAATAAAACAACAAGAGTATATAAATAAGACCCCAAAGGGTCATTCCACCCAAACAACAAAAGTAAAATCTGTTATACTTGGTAAATTATGTGTCCATCTTTTGTGATTTCCTTATTAAATATGAAAGTTGGTGAATCTACTAATTATCCTCGGAAAATTAAACTCGGAAAATAATTTCTCCATCTTAGAAAATTAAACTCTTTTTAGGAACATTATTAAATACGTTAACATTATTAGTCAATTAAATGGGCCATATATCAAATTTAAAAAAGAAAAATAAAAAAAAATGAAAAACTATAACTTCGACTACCCACACCATTGTGGGCTAGAGTCATAAATATGGGCATTTTCAACACTGCCCTATGTTGATATGGAACTTGGAATTTGAATTAGTTTATGATTTTCATTATCAGTTGACAATGTTAAAGTTATTTTATCTATTTTTAATTTTTATAGATAGTTTTCAAAAATAAAAAAACTACTATGGTGTTTGGCTTCTTTTTTTTTTCTTTTTTTTTTTGTCAAAAAAAAAATCAGAATATATTATTGTACAAGTAAGGATTGAAAAATTCTTACAATTTAAATTTCAAACAGATAGTCATGCGAATGTGTTGACGGTTCTTTTGTGTCAACGGAAAATACTATTGTTAAGTATAGCGAAAAATGAATAGAAAAAGAAGAATGGAAATAAATAAAGAAAAATGACTGAGTAAACAATCAAAATGATTCGTGGTGGGCTCCCACGGGCCCAAAAATAAGCTTCAATCTGATCTCGGACTGGAAAAAAGCTTAGCCACTAAAAAAAGTAAAAAACATAGCAAACTCTTCACACTATTATAATAGTAGTAGATAGATAAATTATGTGAGAAATTATGAGAAATAAATTACTTTTATTTTGAAACTTTGATTTCTCATTTAAAAGTTATGAGATTTAACGAAAATAACCTTATTATATATATATATATATATATATATTAGAACATGAGAAATAATAAATTAATAAAACAACAAGAGTATATAAATAAGACCCCAAAGGGTCATTCCACCCAAACAACAAAAGTAAAATCTGTTATACTTGGTAAATTATGTGTCCATCTTTTATGATTTCCTTATTAAATATGAAAGTTGGTGAATCTACTAATAATTAATGTATAGACCCTGAATATTAGAAGAAAATTTGTTATCCTCGGAAAATTATTTCTCCATCTTAGAAAATTAAACTCTTTTTAGGAACATTATTAAATACGTTAACATTATTAGTCAATTAAATGGGCCATATATCAAATTTAAAAAAGAAAAATAAAAAAAAATGAAAAACTATAACTTCGACTACCCACACCATTGTGGGCTGGAGTCATAAATATGGGCATTTTCAACACTCCCTATGTTGATATGGAACTTGGAATTTGAATTAGTTTATGATTTTCATTATCAGTTGATAAGGTTAGAGTTGTTTTTATCTATTTTTAATTTTTATCGATAGTTTTCAAAAATAAAACAACTACTATGGTGTTTGGCGTCTTTTTTTTTTTTTGTCAAAAAAAAAATTTGAAAACATTATTGTACAAGTAACAATTAAAAAATTCTTACAAATTAAATTTCAAACAAATAGTCATGCGAATGTATGGACAGTTCTTTTGTCTCAACGGAAAAGACTATTGTTAAGTATTTCCAAAAATGAATAGAAAAAGAAGAATGGAAATAAATAAAGAAAAATGATTGAGTAAACAATCAAAATGATTCGTGATGGGCTCCTACGGGCCCAAAAACAAGCTTCAATCTGATCTCGGACTGGAAAAAAGCCTAGCCATTAAAAAAAGTAAAAAACATAGCAAACTCTTCACACTATTATAATAGTAGCAAATAGATAAGTTAGGTGAGAAATTATGAGAAATAAATTACTTTTATTTTGAAACTTTGATTTCTCATTTAAAAGTGATGAGGTTTAATGAAAATAACCTTATTATATATATATATATATATATATATATATTTTAGAACATGAGAAATAATATATTAATAAAACAACAAGAGTATATAAATAAGACCCCAAAGGGTCATTCCACCCAAACAATAAAAGTAAAATCGGTTATACTTGGTAAATTATGTGTCCATCTTTTGTGATTTCCCTATTAAATATGAAAGTTGGTGAATCTACTAATAATTAATGTATAGACCCTAAATATTAGAAGAAAATCTGTTATCCTCGAAAAATTATTTCTCCATCTTAGAAAATTAAACTCTTTTTAGGAACATTATTAAATACGTTAACATTATTAGTCAATTAAATGGGCCATATATCAAATTTAAAAAAGAAAAATAAAAAAAATGAAAAACTATAACTTCAACTACCCACACCATTGTGCGCAAGAGTCATAAATATGGGCATTTTCAACACTGCCCTATGTTGGTATGGAACTTGGAATTTGAATTAGTTTATGATTTTCATTATCAGTTGACAATGTTAAAGTTATTTTATCTATTTTTAATTTTTATAGATAGTTTTCAAAAATAAAAAAACTACTATGGTGTTTGACTTTTTTTTTTCTTTTTTTTTTGTCAAAAAAAAAAATCAGAATATATTAGTGTACAAGGATTGAAAAATTCATACAATTTAAATTTCAAACAAATAGTCATGCGAATGTGTTGACGGTTCTTTTGTCTCAATGGAAATGACTATTGTTAAGTATAGCAAAAAATGAATAGAAAAAGAAGAATGGAAATAAATAAAGAAAAATGATTGGGTAAACAATCAAAATGATTCGTGGTGGGCTCCCACGGGCCCAAAAATAAGCTTCAATCTGATGTCGGACTGGAAAAAAGCCTAGCGATTAAAAAAAGTAAAAAACATAGCAAACTCTTTGTAACGCCCTCAAAATAATAACATGCATTGATATATAAAAGCTCCACATTCTTCCATATAACAGAGTTTCATTACAAAAAGTATTACATGTTAACGACAAAAGCAAATGCCTTAAAGGCTTACAGCTTTCCAAGTTAACACTTGGGTATAACAAAAGAGTACTAACTCATTTACACATTTAGCCCGTGGCTTGAATTTACATGTAATACATCAAAATAAAACGACAAATGTATGTCCGCCTCTAGCCTCCCAAGCTATGTCCTTGGAGGTGGCATGCTACCTGTACTTGAAAATGATATTCCCATATAGGGTGAGCCACAGCCCAGTAGAAATACACTAAACCAACCATGGACAATGACTAAAAGATTAGCAATTGATAGATGGCCAACACTGATACATTCACATAAATCACATATTTATGTCATACGATTTATGAGTCCAAGTTACTTTTCATTTTTCCTTTTTCCACAGATAAGCATATTAGCTCTATCATCATCTCAACAGATATGTATAAAAACTATATCCCACATTCACAGATAAGCATATAAGCTATATCCACATTCTCAACAGATATGTATAACAACAATATCCCACATTCACAGATAAGCATATAAGCTATATCCACACTTCACAAAGATAAGCATATGAGCTCTATCTCCACTTCTCTAGACAAGCATATGAGCTGTATCTACGGAGTTTATCCCCTATCTTCTCCCAATACTATCCGGTTTAGAGGTACATCCCCCATCTTCCCCTAAACCGCGGAGTACATCCCCCATCTCCTCCTCTACACACAATGCATATAAACACAAGGGTTCTATACACAATTAATCAATACATGAATTTAATGTATTCAATCCACCGTCATACTCTATGACACATTTAATCGATTAGTTTTAGTTTGCCTAATCATCATGTATTGTCTACAACAATCACGACTATCCTCCACCGATAGCCCAAAGCAGTTATTTCTAAACAGAAAATAAATGCACAAATGGATATTAAATCAACATTTCACTTCGGTGGGTGATAAATAATTCAACTACACCCTTTAATCCCATGCATTCCCAATCTCAACCATTCCATTTCATAACCTCATTTCTCACAATTAATTATCCCAATTAATCAACAATGTAATTAGGTCATTTTCCATAATTAACATTACAACCCTTAAGGTTCCATTTCATCAATGATTCAACATTTATTCCATTTCCCTATGCCAAACATGCACCTAGGTTTATTACAAATAAAACCTCAACTTTTGTAAAATTACACCAAAGCCTCAAACTCTCACAAAATTACCAAACCAACCCCAACATCTCAAAATACTAAAATTTAAAGACAAAATCCATAGAGAGGAGTAAGATATCCTTACCTCAAATTCGGAGCTCCAAGGGAGAAGATGACAAAACCCAACGTGCTCCAAATCCCGAAATTTTCAGATTAAAATGTAGCCCTCGACGATCAACAACTTTTTTGTAAAGGCCAAATATGAGCAAATCACTCCTACTAGATCAAAACCCAGAGAGAAGGTAGAGTTCTAGAGTGAGAGGATCAACAATGGTGTTTTTGGAAAAGTAGGAGAGAGAAGAGAAAGTGAAAAAGTGATTTGAAAAGTCAAAACACGGAACTTAAACCCAGTCTCCCCGCTCGAGCGTCAAACACCCCGCTCGAGCGTCACTCACAGACTCCCGCTCGAGCGCCAATAATCCTGCTCGAGCGGCGAATACACACTCCCAGAACTTTTACAAAACCAGGCCATCGCTCGAGCTTCCAACTCCCCGTTCGAGCGGAACTCACACAACCCCGCTCGAGCGGCCAACTCCAGGCTCGAGCGTCCAACAATGCATAGGAAATACTGGATGGGTGCTATTCCCGCTCGAGCGCCAAAACCCCCGCTCGAGCGGACAGGCCAAAATCTGGGCAACTGGTTTTGGTTTCTAAACTCAACCAACCTGTAACAAACCTGCCCAACACATCCTATAACTCAAATACGAAGTAAAAATGATGTAAACAAGATAACAAACAACTACCAACATCCACGGACACATGTTCGGATCACTGTATAACAAGGGAAAACCCGTGATCGCTATATTCTTCACACTATTATAATAGTAGTAGATAGATAAATTTTGTGAGAAATTATGAGAAATAAATAACTTTTATTTTGAAACTTTGATTTCTCATTTAAAAGTGATGAGATTTAATGAAAATAACCTTATTATATATATATATATATATATATATATATATTAGAACATGAGAAATAATATATTAATAAAACAACAAGGGTATATAAATAAGACCCCAAAGGGTCATTCCACCCAAACAACAAAAGTAAAATATGTTATACTTGGTAAATTATGTGTCCATCTTCTGTGATTTCCTTATTAAATTTGAAAGTTGGTGAATCTACTAATAATTAATGTATAGACCCTGAATATTAGAAGAAAATCTGTTATCCTCGGAAAATTATTTCTCCATCTTAGAAAATTAAACTCTTTTTAGGAACATTATTAAATACGTTAACATTATTAGTCAATTAAATGGGCCATATATCAAATTTAAAAAAGAAAAATAAAATAAAAAATGAAAAACTATAACTTCGACTACCCACACCATTGTGGGCTAGAGTCACAAAGATGGGCATTTTCAACACTGCCCTATGTCGATATGGAACTTGGAATTTGAATTAGTTTATGATTTTCATTATCAGTTGATAAGGTTAAAGTTGTTTTTATCTATTTTTAATTTTTATCGATAGTTTTCCAAAATAAAACAACTACTATGGAGTTTGGCTTCTTCTTTTTTTTTTTTTTTTGTCAAAAAAAAAAAATCTGAAAACATTATTGTACAAGTAACAATTGAAAAATTCTTACAAATTAAATTTCAAACAAATAGTCATGCGAATGTATGGACAGTTCTTTTGTCTCAACGGAAAAGACTATTGTTAAGTATTGCGAAAAATGAATAGAAAAAGAAGAATGGAAATAAATAAAGAAAAATGATTGAGTAAACAATCAAAATGATTCGTGGTGGGCTCCTACGGGCCCAAAAACAAGCTTCAATCTGATCTCGGACTGGAAAAAATCCTAGCCATTAAAAAAAGTAAAAAACGTAGCAAACTCTTCACACTATTATAATAGTAGCAGATAGATAAATTAGGTGAGAAATTATGAGAAATAAATTACTTTTATTTTGAAACTTTGATTTCTTATTTAAAAGTGATGAGGTTTAATGAAAATAACCTTATTATATATATATATATATATATTTTTTTTTAGAACATGAGAAATAATATATTAATAAAACAACAAGAGTATATAAATAAGACCCCAAAGGGTCATTCCACCCAAACAACAAAAGTAAAATCTGTTATACTTGGTAAATTATGTGTCCATCTTTTGTGATTTCCTTATTAAATATGAAAGTTGGTGAATCTACTAATAATTAATGTATAGACCCTGAATATTAGAAGAAAATCTGTTATCCTTATAGCGATCCCGGGTTTACCCTTGTTGTATAGTGATCCGGACATGTGTCCGTGGATGTTGGTAGTTGTTTATTATCTTGTTTGCATCCTTTTTACTTCATATTGAGTTATAGGATGTGTTGGGCAGGTTTGTTTTAGGTTGGTTGTGTTTGGGAGCCTAGTGTTGCTGCCCAGATTTTTGGTCCTTCGCTCGAGCCAAGCGTTTGTCGCTCGAGCGAGAGTTGAGTTTGTGTCTGGTGGGTCGAGCCAGAGTTGCTTCGCTCGAGCGAGCGCTTGCACCTGGTTCTGGACCTGAGAGTTGTGTTTCTTGGCTCGAGCGAGCTTTTCTTGGCTCGAGCGGTCTGGTTTGCTCTTCGCTCGAGCGAGAGGTCTGTCGCTCGAGCGTGCTTCTGGTTGCAGACCTTTAGGGTTGAGTTGTTGGCTCGAGCGAGCATTCTTTCGCTCGAGCGCACTTTTGAGTTTTTGGCTCGAGCGAGGGCTTCTTGGCTCGAGCGAGAGTTTTCTGTGTCTGGTCGCTCGAGCGACCAAGGCTTCGCTCGAGCGAGCGTGTTTTATATCAGCGGTCAGTAGCGATTTTGAACATCATTTTTTCACCTTTTCTTTTTATCAAACCCTAGATCCGAGACCCTCTCTCTCTACACTTATATTCTCTCTAAGAATTGATCTCCCTAGAGTGTGAATCTAGCCTAGGGCCTTTGTTAAAAAGATAGAGGACATTGAGAGCTTTGTTTTAATCTGAAAAAGTTTGGATTTTGAGCACGTTGGTCTTCGAGTCTTCATCTCCTTTTTGGCTCAAACTTCGAGGTAGGGATATCCTACTCCTCTCTATGGGTTTTGTCTTTAAATTTTGGCATTTTGAGATGTTGGGGTTGGTTTGGTAATTTGTGAAAGTTTGGGGGCTTTTGTGTAATTTTACAAAAGTTGGGGTTTTATTCATAATAAACCTGGATGCATGTTTGGCATAGAGAAATGGAATAAATGTTAAGTCATTGATGAAAATGGGACCTAAGGGTTGAAATGTTAATTATGGGAATTGACCTAATTACATTGTTTAATTAATTGGGATAATTAATTGTGATGAATGAGGAAAATGAAATGTTGATTGAATATCCATTGTGCATTTATTTTCTGTTTAGAAATAACTGCTTTGGGCTATCGGTGGAGGATAGCCGTGATTGTTGTAGACAATGCATGATGATTAGGCAAACGGAAACTAATCAATGGAATGTGTCATGGAATTTGACGGTTGATAGAATACATTAACTATATGTATTGAGTGATTGTATATTGAACCATTGTGTTTGTATACGTTATGTGTAGAGGAGGAGATGGGGGATGTACTCCGCGGTTTAGGGGAAGATAAGAGATGTACCTCTAAACCGGATAGTGTTGGGAGAAGATAGGGGATGAACTCCGTAGATACAGCTCATATGCTTGTCTAGAGAAGTGAAGATAGAGCTCATATGCTTATCTTTGTGAAGTGTGGATATAGCTTATATGCTTATCTGTGGATATTGTGGTTATACATATCTGTTGTAGAATGTGGATATAGATTATATGCTTATCTGTGGATATTGTTGTTATACATATCTGTTGAGAATGTGGGTAGTGCTTATATGCCTATATGTTGAAAAGGGGAAAATGAAAAGTAATTTGGACTCATAAGTCGTATGACATAAATATGTGATTTATGTGATTGTATCAGTGTTGGCCATCTATCAATTGCTAATATTTTAGTCATTGTTCATGGTTGGTTTAGTGTATTTCTACTGGGCTGTGGCTCAGCCTATATGGGAATATCATTTTCAGGTGCAGGAAGCGTGCCACCTCCAAGGACATAGCTTGGGAGGCTAGAGGCGGACATACTTTTTGTCATTTACTTTTGATGTATTACATGTAAATTTAAGCCAAGGGCTTAACGTGTATGAGTTAGTACTCTTTTGTTGTAACCAAGTGTTAACTTGGAAAGCTGTAAGCCTGTAAGGCATTTTGCTTTTGTTGTTAACATGTAATACTTTTTGTAATGAAACTCTGATAAATGAAAGAATGTGGAACGTTTGAATATCAATGTCTGTCTTATTTGTTGGGTTTAATGTTATTATTTTGAGGGCGTTACAACTTGGTATCAGAGCGTACTGGGTTCGAATACTTTGGGTACGTGGGAAGTGATTAGGATAACAATGGGTTTGTCTCGCTTGATAGAGACTTAGATGTAGTATCATATGCTATGTGCTTACTTGATAACATGCTTATGTGACTATGTGGGTATGGGATTTAATTTCTAGGATGTTGATTGGATCCTTGGGTTTCTGTGAGTCTTGTTGGAAAAGCACTTGATCAATGCTGTTTCTAACCGGAACTCTAGTAACGCCTCGGGACTATCATTATCCAGAAATGAAATTCGTAAGTGCTTATGTGTTTATGTGCTTACGTGGAGTGGATTACAGTTGTCCATGCATTAGGACGTGAGTGTTTAGTTTCGGCACATTTATGAATGTGCTAATGTTCTGTGTTACCTTTATTAGGATGTCAGGACGAGGAAGAGGTGCTAGGCGTGGTAGACCTGCGAGGCAGGAAGTACCGCTACCGGGTGAGATTCCGGCAGTCCAGGAGGGTGTTGGTCAGGCCAATGTGGCCGAGCCAGTGGGTCAGCAGGCTATGGGTGCCTTGGCCAGAGAGATAGCAGGAGCTTTGGGTATTCTTAGAGCTGGGAATCAGGCCTCTGAGGCAAGGCCTTCTTTCTTGAAGAGGGAGTTCTTCCGGTCTAATCCGGATGAGTTTATTGGGGATCCGAAAGAGCCACTGAAGGCTGATGAGTGGCTAGAGCAAATGAGTAAGATGTTCGAGATGCTTGGCATTGAGGACGGAGCACTGAAAGTGACCTTGGCATCCTTCCAACTGAAGGGAGATGCGGGTCAATGGTGGAAGTACGAGAAGGCTCGTGTTGGTAGTACTTGGGAGGCGTTTATAAATGCTTTTCAGGAGAGGTTTTTGTCTGCAGCAGCTAGGGAGAAGCTGAGGGATCAGTTTAGCCGGCTTAATCAGCAGGGCTTGTCGGTGGCCGAGTTTGAGGCTACCTTTACTAGTCTGTCCAGGTTCGCACCTGAACTGGTGGCGTCTGAGGAACGCCGTTGCTATGAGTTTGAGCGGAAGTTGAGGCGGGGCCTCAAGTTGAGGGTTGGTGGGTCTTACATCCGAGAGTATAGACACCTAGTGGACGCTGCAGCTCATATGGAGCTCATGATGCAGGAGGAGGATGAGGGGCAGAGAGGCTCCAAGAGGAGCCAAGATGGCCAGGGTGATGGCAGGAGGCAGAGGGGTTCTAACCCTCAGCAGTCGCAGGGTGGTGTTGCTAGATCGACCTTCCCAGTGCCGAGTGTAGGCTCCGGGAGAGGTGGTCAGGGGGATTTCACCTGTAACAAGTGTGGCCAGCTGGGTCATAAGGTTTCTGTTTGCCCGCAGAAGGGTGGGGGTCAGAGAGCTGCTTCTTCTTCAGCTAGACCGCAGAGTCTGAGTTTGGGCAGGGGGCAGCCCTTGTCTTGTTATTAGTGTGGACAGCCTGGGCACCTGAAGAGGTTTTGCCCGCAGTTGAGTGCCATTTCGGGAGCGTCTGGTTCTCGGCAGACGCAGGGTTTTCAGCCAGCTCAGTCTGTGCAGGCCTCGAGGGCCAATCCGGGAGCTTCGTCATCCCAGTCTGTGCAGCAGTCTTTTGCTCCGAGAGGTGAGCAGGTAGACCAGGGGCCTACGGGGCGCGTGTATGCTGTTACCGCGCAGGATTTAGTACCAGCTCCATCAGTAGTGAGAGGTACTTTTCTGTTTTGCAACTCGGTTGCTAATGTGTTGATAGACACGGGTGCATCTCATTCTTTTGTATCTGCTGTTTTTGCATCTGTTTTGGAATTGGAGTTAGCACAGTTAGCATCTCCTATTTGTGTGGTATCGCCTTTGGGTGGTGAGTTGATCCTGAAACAGGGTGTTAGAGGATGTGATATAGAGGTCGCTGACTATAGGCTTCCTTTTCCGTTTGTTGTCATGCCCATGAAGGGTTTTGATGTTATTTTGGGTATGGACTGGCTATCGTCATACCAGGCTGTTATCGATTGCTACCGCCAGAGGGTCACGTTATGTACCTTGAGCGGGGAGTGGTTCCATTTCTTGGGAGACCGGGTTGGTAGTGTTTTGCCACTGGGGTATGATTCGCGAGGGCGAAGTGAGCTTAGTGGTCTACTTGCTAGCTTTGAGAGTAGTGAGTATGGTGAGTCTCAGGTTGTGTTGCCGAGGGTGGTTTGTGAGTATTCGGATGTCTTTCCCGAAGATCTTGTTAGTTTGCCACCTCACCGAGAGATAGAGTTCTCTATTGATTTAGTGCCCGGCACGGCGCCGATTTCTATGGCACCTTACCGTTTTGCTCCAGCAGAGTTGGTTGAGTTGAAAGTTCAGCTCCAGGAATTGCTAGATAAGGGCTTTGTTCGCCCTAGTGTTTCGCCGTGGGGAGCGCCGGCCCTCTTTGTTAAAAAGAAAGATGGTGCCTTGAGATTGTGTATTGATTACCGGAAGTTGAATCGGGCTACGGTTAAGAATAAACATCCTATGCCCCGTATAGATGATTTGTTTGACCAGTTGAAGGGTTCCCGTTGTTTCTCTAAGATAGACTTGAGATCGGGTTACCACCAGTTGAGGGTCAGGGAAGAGGATATTCCGAAAACGGCATTCCGTACGCGGTATGGCCATTATGAGTTTCTGGTGATGCCATTTGGGCTTACCAATGCACCGGCAGTCTTTATGGACTTGATGAACCGGATTTTCCGGGAGTTCTTAGACCGATTTGTGGTCGTCTTTGTGGACGACATTCTTATCTATTCGCCTTCAGAGGAAGAGCACGAGGAACACTTGAGAGTGGTGCTTGAGTTACTTAGAGCCCATAGGCTGTATGCCAAGTTTGGGAAATGTGAGTTCTGGCTAGGAGAAGTCAAATTCTTAGGCCATGTGGTATCCGAGGAAGGGGTGTCTGTTGATACATCCAAGGTTGAGGTAGTGCAAGATTGGGCACAGCCTAAGAGTGTGTTTGAGATCCGCAGTTTTCTAGGATTGGCTGGGTATTACCATCGGTTTGTGAAAGATTTCTCCAGGTTAGCGTCACCGTTGACTAGACTGACTCGGAAGGGGGTCAAGTTTGTGTGGAGTGAGACTTGTGAAAAGTCATTCCAAGAGCTGAAAATTAGATTGACCACCGCTCCGGTGTTGATTATTCCGGAGAGAGGGTTGGGTTATGCGGTTTATTGTGATGCCTCACGAGAGGGTTTGGGTTGTGTGTTGATGCAAGAAGGGAAAGTGGTAGCTTATGGCTCACGTCAGTTGAAAATACACGAGAAGAATTACCCCACACACGACCTAGAGTTAGCGGCAGTGATCTTTGCCTTGAAAATCTGGAGGCACTACCTTTATGGTGAGAGGTTCGAGGTGTTCTCGGACCACAAGAGTTTGAAGTATCTGTTTACACAGAGAGACTTGAATTTGAGGCAGAGGAGGTGGATGGAGTTCATCGAGGATTATGATTTTGAGTTGCACTATCATCCGGGAAAGGCCAATGTTGTGGCCGATGCCCTTAGTAGGAAGACCATTAGTGATGTAGCTTGTATAGCCATCCGGGAATGGGAGATGTTGGGAGCACTTGGTGAGTTTGATTTGCTACTGGGCGAATCTGTTGAGGCTGCGGCCTTGTTTTCTGTTGTTGCGCAACCTACACTTGTGACTAGAGTGTTAGAGGCACAGAGAGGTGACCTTGAGGTAGAGTCCCTCCGAGAGAAGATCTCCAGTGGGAAAGTTGAGAAGGGTTTGACGGTGTATCCCGACCAGAGTGTGAGATACCGAGACCGTTGGTTTGTACCGGAGTCCTGCCGAGAGGAAGTACTCCGAGAGTTTCACCATTCGCGCCATGCGGTGCATCCGGGAGGTACTAAGATGTGCCAGGATTTGGGTCGCCAGTTTTGGTGGCGAGGTATGAAGAGAGATGTGGCTGTTTTCGTATCGAAGTGCCTTACTTGCCAGCAAGTGAAGGCCGAGCATCAGAGGCCAGCGGGTTTGTTGCAACCCTTGCCTATTGCCGAGTGGAAGTGGGAGCATGTCACTATGGACTTCGTTGTAGGTCTTCCGAGGACTCAGCGGAGTAGTGATGCTATTTGGGTGGTTGTAGACCGGTTGACTAAGTCGGCGCACTTTATTCCTATGGGCGTGAGAGATTCGGTGGATCATCTTGCCGATTTGTATATTCGGGACGTAGTGAGATTGCACGGGGTCCCAGTGACGATCGTCTCAGATAGAGATCCTCGTTTTACTGCTAGGTTGTGGCAGAGTTTGCAGAGTGCCTTGGGCACTAAGTTGACCTTTAGTACGGCTTATCATCCTCAGACTGACGGGCAGTCCGAGCGTACTATTCAGATCCTCGAGGATATGCTTCGGGGTTGTGTCCTGGACTTCAGTGGGACGTGGGAGAGGCACTTGCCCTTGGTAGAGTTTGCCTACAACAACAGTTTTCAGTCTAGCATCGGTATGGCACCGTTTGAGGCCTTGTATGGCCGACCGTGTAGGTCTCCAGTTTGTTGGGCCGAGGTGGGCGATGCACCTTTGTTGGGTCCGGAGTTGGTTAGGGAGACGACAGAGAAAGTTGAGCTTATCCGTAGGAGGCTTGTTACAGCCCAGAGTCGGCAGAAATCTTATGCTGACCGTAGGAGGAGGCCTTTGGCGTTTGAGGTAGGTGATCATGTCTTTCTGAAGATATCACCTAGGCGAGGCTTGATGAGGTTTGGGAAGAGTGGGAAGTTATCCCCTCGTTTTATTGGTCCTTTTGAGATCCTTGAGAGGATTGGTGAGGTTGCTTATCGGTTAGCCTTACCGCCGCAGTTGTCCGGAGTACATGACGTGTTTCATGTGAGTATGCTTCGGAAGTATGAGCCAGATCCATCACATGTGTTGGATTGGACCGATTTAGAGGTAGATGAGGATGCCTCGTATGAGGAGAGACCGGTTCGGGTCTTGGATAGGCAGGATCAGGTCCTGGGTGGCAAGACCATTCCTTTGGTGAAAGTCTTGTGGAAACATCACGGAGTGGAGGAGGCCACTTGGGAACGTGAGTTGGAAGTCCGCGAGAAATATCCGGACTTGTTTGTTAATATGTAATCTTGTATTTACATTTTGAACTGTTGTTAAACTTAAGAGCTTTTATATATGTCTTAAGTTGTGAAACATTGAAAATGTTTTGGTTTAATGGAAGTATGTTTTGGAACTTGCCTCATATGGAAGTTGAATGTGACACTATATGTGTTGAATGTATTGTTGAAATTGGAAAGATAATGCGTAATGTTAATGCATGTTGAAAGTACATATGTTGTTTGCATATTGTGAGATGCCTCTTGTTAAATGGAGGGGATGACCGGTAATGAGTCGAATTGTTGAATGTTATAGTGTAACATTGTTTAAAATGGAGGAAAACTTGTTTTGAAAACTTGTGTTTAATTTCGGGGACGAAATTCTTTAAGGGGGGGAGGTTATAGCGATCCCGGGTTTACCCTTGTTGTACAGTGATCCGGACATGTGTCCGTGGATGTTGGTAGTTGTTTATTATCTTGTTTGCATCCTTTTTACTTCATATTGAGTTATAGGATGTGTTGGGCAGGTTTGTTTCAGGTTGGTTGTGTTTGGGAGCCTAGTGTTGCTGCCCAGATTTTTGGTCCTTCGCTCGAGCCAAGCGTTTGTCGCTCGAGCGAGAGTTGAGTTTGTGTCTGGTGGGTCGAGCCAGAGTTGCTTCGCTCGAGCGAGCGCTTGCACCTGGTTCTGGACCTGAGAGTTGTGTTTCTTGGCTCGAGCGAGCTTTTCTTGGCTCGAGCGGTCTGGTTTGCTCTTCGCTCGAGCGAGAGGTCTGTCGCTCGAGCGTGCTTCTGGTTGCAGACCTGTAGGGTTGAGTTGTTGGCTCGAGCGAGCATTCTTTCGCTCGAGCGCACTTTTGAGTTTTTGGCTCGAGCGAGGGCTTCTTGGCTCGAGCGAGAGTTTTCTGTGTCTGGTCGCTCGAGCGACCAAGGCTTCGCTCGAGCGAGCGTGTTTTATATCAGCGGTCAGTAGCGATTTTGAACATCACTTTTTCACCTTTTCTTTTTATCAAACCCTAGATCCGAGACCCTCTCTCTCTACACTTATATTCTCTCTAAGAATTGATCTCCCTAGAGTGTGAATCTAGCCTAGGGCCTTTGTTAAAAAGATAGAGTGCATTGAGAGCTTTGTTTTAATCTAAAAAAGTTTGGATTTGGAGCACGTTGGTCTTCGAGTCTTAATCTCCTTTTTGGCTCAAACTTCGAGGTAGGGATATCCTACTCCTCTCTATGGGTTTTGTCTTTAAATTTTGGCATTTTGAGATGTTGGGGTTGGTTTGGTAATTTGTGAAAGTTTGGGGGCTTTTGTGTAATTTTACAAAAGTTGGGGTTTTATTCATAATAAACCTGGATGCATGTTTGGCATAGAGAAATGGAATAAATGTTAAGTCATTGATGAAAATGGGACCTAAGGGTTGAAATGTTAATTATGGGAATTGACCTAATTACATTGTTTAATTAATTGGGGTAATTAATTGTGATGAATGAGGAAAATGAAATGTTGATTGAATATCCATTGTGCATTTATTTTCTGTTTATAAATAACTGCTTTGGGTTATCGGTGGAGGATAGCCGTGATTGTTGTAGACAATGCATGATGATTAGGCAAACGGAAACTAATCAATGGAATGTGTCATGAAATTTGACGGTTGATAGAATACATTAACTATATGTATTGAGTGATTGTATATAGAACCATTGTGTTTGTATACGTTATGTGTAGAGGAGGAGATGGGGGATGTACTCCGCGGTTTAGGGGAAGATAGGGGATGTACCTCTAAACCGGATAGTGTTGGGAGAAGATAGGGGATGAACTCCGTAGATACAGCTCATATGCTTGTCTAGAGAAGTGAAGATAGAGCTCATATGCTTATCTTTGTGAAGTGTGGATATAGCTTATATGCTTATCTGTGGATATTGTGGTTATACATATCTGTTGAAAAGGGGAAAATGAAAAGTAATTTGGACTCATAAGTCGTATGACATAAATATGCGATTTATGTGATTGTATCAGTGTTGGCCATCTATCAATTGCTAATATTTTAGTCATTGTTCATGGTTGGTTTAGTGTATTTCTACTGGGCTGTGGCTCAGCCTATATGGGAATATCATTTTCAGGTGCAGGAAGCGTGCCACCTCCAAGGACATAGCTTGGGAGGCTAGAGGCGGACATACTTTTTGTCATTTACTTTTGATGTATTACATGTAAATTTAAGCCAAGGGCTTAACGTGTATGAGTTAGTACTCTTTTGTTGTAACCAAGTGTTAACTTGGAAAGCTGTAAGCCTGTAAGGCATTTTGCTTTTGTTGTTAACATGTAATACTTTTTGTAATGAAACTCTGATAAATGAAAGAATGTGGAACGTTTGAATATCAATGTCTGTCTTATTTGTTGGGTTTAATGTTATTATTTTGAGGGCGTTACAATCCTCGAAAAATTATTTCTCCATCTTAGAAAATTAAACTCTTTTTAGGAACATTATTAAATACGTTAACATTATTAGTCAATTAAATCGGCCATATATCAAATTTAAAAAAGAAAAATAAAAAAAAATGAAAAACTATAACTTCGACTACCCACACCATTGTGGGCAAGAGTCATAAATATGGGCATTTTCAACACTGCCCTATGTTGATATGGAACTTGGAATTTGAATTAGTTTATGATTTTCATTATCAGTTGACAATGTTAAAGTTATTTTATCTATTTTTAATTTTTATAGATAGTTTTCAAAAATAAAAAAACTACTATGGTGTTTGGCTTCTTTGAGTCGTTCCGAGCGTGTCTCGACGTGTTTAGGTTGTTTACCTTTTGTTTTCCGTTGTTGAGTCTTTCTCGCTGTGTTCAGTCGTAGACTCAATACCTGGTCGAAAACTCATCTCTCAATTTCAAAAATAAATCGTTTTGTGCTCAGAGTGCTGTGCCATCCTTCACGTTTGTGCAAAACAAGATTCTTTTTTCCATAAAACTGTAGGGTCCACCCCCGATAAGTGTCAACGGTGAAACCAGGACCTATCTGAAGCTATGATGGTTCCAGACTGCAAAGCAAAAACAAAAGAGCGAAAATCGAAGTATCTGAGTTTGTGTCAACTTCAGAAAATTCCGTGATTGTACTCCGGACGTACCTCTTCAGGGCCTTGTCAATGCTCCGAAATATGAGTGTACCTCTACCTCAAGCGCAAGATCAATCCTGCTTCAAGGTTATACACTCATCCACTTACATTGTTATGCACCCACTTCACTTGCATTGTAATGCATTATTACCTATCAAGTTTCTTCCTCAGTCATGCACGATATTGTATGCACGGTTCATTCAAAGAAGTTCCGTTTTAAGGTCATTCACTTTTGTGTATCAATCACACACACTCACTTTAGTGTATCAATCACACTTCATTCGCTTAGTGTATCAATCACACTTCATTCACTTAGTGTATCAATTACACTCTAATCTACTTAGTGTATCAATCACGCTTCAGTGATGCTCTCATTCATATAGTGTATCAATCACACTTCATTTGCCTTAGTGTATCAATCACACTTCACTCGCTTTGTGTATCTATCACACACATTCTCATTTTGTGTATCTATCGCGCACATATTCGCTTTTGTGTCTATTGCACTCTCACTTAGTGTATCAATCACACTTCTTTCATTTTGTGTATCTATCACACACATTCTCGTTTTCTGTATCACACTTCATTGATTTAGTGTATCAATCACACTCTGTTCACATAGTGCATCTATCACACTTTGTGTTCACTTTTAGTGTATCAATCGCACTCTGTTCACATAGTGCATCTATCACACTTTTTGTTCACATTTAGTATATCAATCATACTCTGCTCACATTGTGCATCTATCACACTTTGTGTTCATTTTCAGTATATCTATCATACTCTGCTCACATTGTGCATCTATCACACTTTGTGTTCATTTTCAGTATATCTATCATACTCTGTTCACACTGTGCATCTATCACACTTTGTGTTCACTTTCAGTATATCAATCATACTTTGATCACTAAGTGTATCTATCACACTATGCTCACCACACTCGCTTAGTGTATCTATCACGCGCTTAACTACTATATGTATCACATTTTGCTTCATATAGTGTATCTATCACATGCTCACTTTGTGTATCAATCACACGCGTTCGTTTTGTGTATCAATCACACACTCTCACTTTGTGTATCTATCATACCTTGTTCACTTGGTGCGTCTATCACACTTTGTGTTCACCTTTTGTGTATCCATCACACTTGTTCACTTAGTGCATCTATCACACTTTGTGCACACCTTTTGTATATCTATCACACCCTCACACTTTGCTTCATATAGTGTATCCATCACACTCGCTTCACCTTTTTGTGTATCTATCATACTATGCTCATCTTGTGTATCAATCACACTTTGCATGGTACAGTGTATCCATCACACTACGCTTACCTAGTGTATCCATCACACTCTCTTCACTTTTGTGTATCTATCACGCATGTTTGTCCACTTAGTGTATCTATCACACTTCGTTCACTTTTGTGTATCTAACGCACATGTTCGTGAGAATGGCATAATTCTCTTACATCCTTTCTGCATTATAGTGTAGTTTGATGTGTGCTAGCTTAAAACTGTCGCATGTATGCTTCGTTACAGCTTTCTTTGCATGATCATAAGTTATGTCCGGCTCTCTGCATTGTCTTGCATTTTGCCCCTGCCTTCGGGCGCATATCTTGATTGTCTTGCATGTTTGTCTAAGTCTTCGGCCTTGTCAAAAATGGGTCATCTCTGGGCTTTGACATTCACTCCCGTCATTGTTATGACTTTCGAGTTCTGTCAAAGAGGGGCAACTGTAGACACCCCATTTTTGACCGTCCTCAAGACTTGGACGTCACCATTTGAATACTCGGTGATTATCCTTGTTTGTGTTCGTTTGGAGTTCCCGGAGGTCTCGGCTCGCGTGCCCTACCTCAGGATCTCCGAACTCAACCGTTTAGTGTCTGGTTTTGCACCAAACACTTGCATCTTGCCTTTGAGAGGCAGGGTAGGGCTTGTGGACCATCCCCACACCCCACCGACAGTGGCTAGAGGCCACCGGCTGGTTTTTTGCTGCTATCGGCACTTTTGTTTGCCGGTCGGCACATTTTATTGCCGGTCGACATAGTTTGTTGCCGGTCGGCATTGTTTTTTGCCGAAATGGCATTTTTGGGCAGCCGACCACTGTTCATCCACTTTATGGAGATATTTTGTGCTAGCTGTGATAGCTGGCACCAACTCTTGATATAAGCTTGTTGTATAAGCTTTGCAAGAGGGAGTCTTATAAGAGGATGGCCTTCCTCTTTGATCTAGGTGAGACTCTTGCAACCAAAAACCAGACCTTAGAGATATAGATACATATTATCTCTATACCTCCCTCTCTCTCCTCCTTTGTGTGTGTTTTCTTGGCCTAAAGGTGTGTTTTACCTTACTTTTGCACCATTACACACACCATTACACCTTACTCCGAGATTGAGGGACTTGGGGGGTTGTTTCTTGAGTTTTTGGACTGGTTTTGATCAAAAGAAGGAGGCTAGACCATTTGTTCTTCAAAGGTTCTTCAAGGGTGAGCATCTTGATTTATATTCCCCAAACTTGCAATAGTTTTTTACCTATCTTGCTTGCTGTTTTAGCTCTTGTGTATAACATAAAAAGGGCTTGTATTTTCCTGCTCTAGCACTTTCATTAAGGTCATTTTGTGGTTTGAGTGTAAGCTCACCCTTCTAGGCCTTGTTTGGTCCTTTTTAGTGCCTCTTTCATAAGGTTTTGTTCACTTCAGTGTTTTGGTCCTTTGACCATTGAAAATCAGTGTATTTTTAGTGTCAACAAAGTTGGTTTGAAGTCTTGCATAGGGGAGGGACACCCCTCTCCCTTTATGGTTTTGTTTCCTTGAGTTGTGGCCCAAAAGGGTGACATGCATGCTTGCTTGGTTTTTGCTTCATTTAAGAACTTTTTGGGTGTTTTTAGGTCATGTGGGATCTCTATTTTTGGCTGGATATGTACCTTCTTGTATGCTTGTAGTACTTGCTTTGTATTGCTCCATCTTGCTTAGAAGTGCATCTCATGATTAGGCCATGATTCTTGTGTGTGTTGGCTAAGTTCCATGAAGTTTTTTAATGTTATTTTTCCATGCTAAAAATCTGTTGGTTATCCATTTGTTCATGCTTGACATGTTTGTTAGGGTTGCTTTGCATTTTGGCTTAAAAGCTTTAAGTATGTTGACCTCTAGCATGCATGGTTGTGATTACCCTCATGATTTAATGTCATCTAGGACCACATTTTAGTCCAAGAATCATGTTCGTATGTGTGCATGCATGACCTCTTTGATGCCTTGAGGGTGTACCCTTTTGTGCCTAGGAATGAGCCTTAGTGCATATGCCTTTTGGGAGTCATCTTTAGCTGCCATATTAGGAGGTTTTGGGGTCCCATTTTGCATAAAAAAATCTGTCCTTACTTGTCTTAATCATGCCGTAGCTTGGTCTTGTTGTTGGGGGGGGGGGGGTAAGTTCTCCCCTTTTGTGCCTTAACCTTGGGACCATAAGTTTGCTTGTTAACATGAGTTGTTTGTCCATCATTTTGAGCACTTTTGGTGCTGTTTTGAGGTGAATAAAGGGCTGCACCTTCATCACCTTGAGGCCCCTTTGCATTCTTATCTCATGTTGGTTGCATGATTGTCCCATTAATGTGCTATTCCATGCTAACTTTATGGCAAATTAGTTCATGTTTGTATCTCAACTATATCTTGCATGATAACATTACATACTTGTCATGTTTTGTTGCATGATATTTGGCATATCTTGCATGTTTAGCATCATGTTGTATTTTGAGCCTTGTGAGCATAACATGCATTGCATCATTTGGCTTGGGGTGTCAAGCCAAATATGAGGGTCAAGGGACATTCATACTCCAAGTGATGCAATGTACCTTGATTCTCGGTCACCGGGGTCTTTGACTTCGACATGATAAGGCTTCGGATCTCATTTTGTTTGTTGCATGCATCCTTACATTGAGTGGCGAATTTGATCCGTTGGGTCATCATGCTCCATTGATGGCTCAAAGATCAAGGGTCGTGCTTCTTTGAGTTCAAAACATGATAAGAAGCACAACCATGCCCACATGTACCTGAGAACCCCATGCCATGCACTGTCTGCTCTCTGTTTGCTGTCAAATTGTCTTCTGCAGGAAGTTTCTGCCGACCGGCAGAATTTAGTGCCGACCGGCAATATATGGAGTGCCGAGGAATCCAACAAATGCCGATGGGAATTGTGAAGTGCCGGTGGGAATTCTATCCGGCCGGTGGTGCTCTGCAGGATGCAAGGAACATGCTTCAGTACTTTGGCAATTTTCAGAAAGACAAGGCAGTACAAACAGAGGCGGCAGAAGTACAGTATGGGTTTTTCGGGCGAGACGGATTCGAGCATGCATCATTCGCGCATCCCGAGGCAGAGGCTGCGGCTACCCTCTTCTTTCCTTTGCCATCTTTTCTTTTAAAATTAAAGTAGAAATTTTGTAATAATTTCATTTGTTTATTATTTTGGGACTGTAATATTTATTTGGGCCCTCCGAGTGAGGGCAAATCTGTAATAAGTGTGTGTGGGTGGTGTGTATGTCTTCCAATCCCCATTTCTTTCTTCCCTTTTATTTACCCGCTTATGATGGTAGATTAGGGTATTTTTTTGAAATTAGCATGCCTTATGCTATGCATGCGTGCATCTGTAGACACCCCATTTTTGACCGTCCTCAAGACTTGGACGTCACCGTTTGAACACTCGGTGATCATCCATGATTGTGTTCGTTTGGAGTTCCCGGAGGTCTCGGCTCGCGCGCCTTGCCTCAGGATCCCCGAACTCGACTGTTTAGTGTCTGGTTTTGCACCAAACACTTTTGTTTTGCCTTAGAAGGGCAGGGAATGCCTTGTGAGACATCCCCATACACCACCGGCAGTGGCTGGAGGCCACCGGCTGGTCTTTTTCTTCCATCGACAATTTTGTTTGCCGGTCGGCACACTTTATTGCCGGTCGGCATAATATGTTGCCGGTCGGCACTGTTTTTTGTCGGAATAGCTTTTTTGGGCAGCCGACCACTGTTCCTCCACTTTATGGAGATATTTTGTGCCAGCTGTGATAGCTGGCACCAACTCCTTTCCCCTCCATACACGTGTATGGAGGGATTTCCCTCTAGCCAAGCTTGTTGAATAAGCTTTGCAAGAGGGATCCTTATAAGAGAGAGGCTTGCCTCTTGGTTCTAGGTTAGAAAAACAGAAGCAAAATCAGTCTTGAGAGATATAGATACATATTATCTCTATACCTCTCTCCCTCTCCCTTCTTGTGTGTGTTTCTTGGCCCAAAAGGTGTGTTTTACCTTACTTTTGCACCATTACACACACCATTACACCTTAGTCCGAGATTGAGGGACTTGGGGGAGTTGTTTCTTGAGTTTTGGACTGGTTTTGATCCAAAGAAGGAGGTTAGGCCATTTGTTCTTCAAGGGTTCTTCAAGGGTGAGCATCTTCCCTTTTATTCCCCAAACTTGCATTGGTTTTCTACCTATTTTTTTTTATTGTTTTGGCTCTTGTGTATAACATAAAAAAGGCTCATATTTTCCTGCTCTAACACTTTCATTAAGGTCACTTTGTGGTTAGATTGCAAACTCACCCTCTTAGGCCTTGTTTAGCCTATTTTGGTGCCATTTTGATAAGGTTTTGTGCACTTCAGCCTCTTGATCTTTTGATCACCAAAAATCAGTGTATTTTAGTGTCAAAAAAGTTGGTTTGAAGTCTTGCATAGGGGAGGGACACCCCTCTCCCTTTATGGTTTTGTTTCCTTGCTTTTTGGGCTCAAAAGGATAGCATGTGTGCTTGTTGTTTCTTGGCTTCATTTCAGTACTTTTTTAGGCATCTTAGGTCTTACATAACCTCTGTTTTTGGTCGGATTTGGGCCCCCTTGTATGCTTGTGATACTTGCTTTGTATTGCTCCATCTTGCTTAGAAATACATCCCATGATTAGGCCATGATTTTTGTGTGTGTTGGCTTGGTTCCATGAAGCATTTAGCATTGTTTTTCCATGCTTAAAATCTGTTGGTTATCAACTTGGTCATGTTTGGCATATTTGTTATGGTTGCTATGTATTTTGGCTTGCGAGCCCTCAAGTATATGAGTCATAAGTGCTTTGGTTGGTCTACTTTGATGAGTGGAGGTTGTTTGCCATGCCATTTTAGTCCAAAAATCATGCTTGTATGTGTGCATGCATGGCCCCTTTCATACCTTGAGGGTGTGTCCTCTTATGCCTAGGAATGAGCCTTAGTGCACATGCTTCATGGGAGATATTTTAGCTGCCATATTAGGAGTTTTTGGGGTCCTATGTTGCATGCCAAAACTCTGTTTTTACTTGTTTTGATCATGCCATGAATGGCCATGTTGGTGGGGGTAAGTTGTCTCCTTTAGTGCCTTAGCTTTGGGACCATAAGTTTGCTTGTTAACATGAGTTGATTGTCTATCATTTTAAGCACTTTTGGCCACTGTTTTGAGAAGGGTAAGGGCCTGCCCCTTTGCCACTTCAAGCCCTCTTGCATGCTTGCTCCATGTTTGCCGCATATTTGTTCCATTAAGCTTTGTAGCACATCAATTCCATGGTCAATTTGCTCCATGTTTGCATCATGTTTGTATCTTGTGCGCTTGGTATCATACATTTTGTCATGATAATTGCATATTGCTTGTTGTGTTTTATATCTTGGTGGCGTGTCACATTTGAGGCTTGTGAGCATTACATGCATTGCATTTACTTGGTTTGGGGTGTCAAACCAAGTGCGGGAGTCAAGGACCATTCGTACTTCAAGTGATGTAATGCGCCTTGATCCCCGGTCATCGGGACCTTTGACTCTAACTTGATAAGGCCTCGGTTTTCATGTTGTTTGTTGCATGCATTTTCATATCAAATGACAAATTCGATCCTTTGACTCACCATGTACCATTGATGATTCAAGGATCGAAAGTCATGCTTCTTTGAGTCCAAAATATGATAAGAAGTAGGACCATGCTTACATGTGTCCAAAAACTCCATACTATGCACTGCCTGTCCTCTGTTTGCTGTCAAATTGTCTATTGTAGGAAGTTTCTGCCGACCGGCAGAATTTAGTGCCGACCGGCACTATCTGGAGTGCCGATGAATCTGATAAAGTGCCGACGGGAATTTTGGAGTGCCGGTGGCAATTCTGTCTGGCCGGTGGGGCTCTGCAGGATGCAGAGAGCTTGTTACAGCACTTTGGAAATTTTCAGAAAGACAAGGCAGTACAAACAGAGGCGACAAGAGTATAGTACGGGTTTTCCGGGCAGGACGGATTCGAGCATGCATCATCTGCGCACCCCGAGGCAGAGGCTGTGGCCACCCTCTTCATTCTTTTGCTTCCTTTTTTTTTTAATTATTTAGGAAATTTTGTAATAATTTTATTTATTTATTGTTTTGGGACTGTAATATTAATTCGAACCCTCTGAGTGAGGGTAAACATGTAATAAGTGTGGGTGAGTGTGTGTATGTCTTCCAATCCCCATTTCTTTCTTCCCTTTTATTTACCAGCTTATGATGGTAGATTAGGGCATTTTTGAAATTAGCATACCTTATGATATGCATGCGTGCATTCATGCATCTGTTAACATGCACCGGGCTCGGTACATCATGCTAACCGCATTCGTATTTTCAAATTCCAAAATTGAATACATGAATTAGTTGGTTGCATATCGTATGCCATATCTAGGTTAACCGAGCCCAACTAGAATTGCACCTTGTATGTGTTGCATTAGGCAAAATAACATGAACTAGGACACGCACATTTGCTAACTAGTTTATTGTTTTGGCACGGAGTACAATGTAAGTGGTTATGCTTTAGCATCCAACATGCGTGTGAATGTTGCCATAAGAGTATGCTTGCCATGCGGCTAAGTGTTTACATGAGATAAATTGCTTGAATGCCTGTGGGTGGAGGTCAAATTGCTTAAATTGGGATAATGCGTTAAAACTGCGAGTTTTAAGCCCACTAGATAGTGGCAAAATCATCTTTTCTAAAAGCCCACTTGAGGGTGGCAAAATCTGCATTTTAGCCTACTTGCGAGTAGCAAACCATTTTCAAAACAAACATGAAATGTTTTGTTCCAATTTGGGTGATTTGGTCTATACTTGTTTGCTGCGTGCACAACATAGTAATTCTAGGCTAATAACCGGTTTAAGAACACGTAACGTTTTCAAAATTGGATATCACGGTTAGTAGAGGCCGGTCTTCGGACCGGGCGAAAGGGGGTGCTCATAGCTGACCTTCCCTGATCGTACCCAAGCTCCCGAGCCGAGACAACTCCGGTGATGACGGACATGTGGCCTTCGGCACCGAGTCAGGGTTTCCTAAATTCTCCCACAAAAAATATTTAGGTGGCGACTCTGTATCTGGCAAAGCAGTCCATGTTTGGCACTACTTTTTCAAAAATCTGTTTCACAAAACGATTTGCCAGATTTGGACTCTTTGTTTCAGATTGAGAATCGTGACACAAATCGAGTCCGAACTGTAGCATGAGGGCTCCCCACGCGGGCGCCGTCTACAGTTTCTGGCGACTCTGCTGGGGAGTTTAGAGAGCTTGACTCAAACTCGTGATATCCTGTTTTGATTTCGTTTATGTGTTTCTTTGCATTGCATGTGCATTGGTGCGCCTAGGAACACAGTGTTTGCCATCTGCCATTCCTGAACGGTTTGCCGGAGGCTTGTCTTGTCAAGGCATGTCCATAAGGCTGACCGGCTATGGGCTCTGACAGCATGGGAACACAAATCCCGGTTTACCGGGGCACCCTTTTTGACCATTCGACCTAGTGCATATTCGGAACCATAGTGACCATTCCAAGCTAGGACAGGTTGCTTACCCGATGCTAAGTTGTTTGAAACCGCTGTGTGCATAGTGAAACCCTAGCTCCTGACAAAATAGGACAGGGAAACCCTACCCCAACATAGGGGTGTTTTGGCTCTCTTTACTTGCTATGTGCTTTCAAAATGTATTTCTGCAGGGAAGTGAACACATCAGTTTGTAAGTTTGGGCATCAGGCCTGAGGGCATCAGTATCAGTTTTAAGAGAATCGGTTATCTGCAGGTATCAGGGTTCAGTATTGGGAATAGAGATTTTGAGAACAGTGATCGGTATCGGGGAACCGTGTGCTCGGCTTATCGACTATGTGTTTTGAAAATCCAACTGTATATTATTTGTTTATTTTATGCTGTTGTGCTGTCCGGTTGTTGGTTTATTTATTGCTTTATTTATCTTTTTGCTAGGTAGTTTAGCATCATTGCGTCTAACCCAGTAGACATTCCCCAAGCACTCTGGATCAGAGGTCGCCGGCTTCATCGATCTGAGGATCTGATAGAAGGACAACCAGTGTACCATTCTCTACCCCCGGTTACTAAACGGAAAGCAACTAGGCAGAGGATATCAGTTCAGCAGTCGGTACAAAGGGCTTCGTCTACCCCACCTGTGTGCAGTAGGGATCAGGATCCCGTTTCACCCACTGAGAGGGAACGCATACCAGCAATTCAACCAGAGCAGAACAGTATGGCTAGCTTAGAGGAGATGGTGCACCAACTTCAGGAAAGCATGAAAATGATGCAGCAAGATGCTGCCCGACAGGCAGAATTTGCCAGGCAACAGGCTACAGTTATGAGTGAGCAAGCGGATTTAATTGGGAGATTGCAACAGCAAACTGGGGCATCACCTTCGCAGCAAACCCCTCCTCCATTAAGGGTTCCAATACCCGAAGAAACACCAAACGCCCGGAATGTCCAAGAAGATACAGACATCCCAACGGGGCCGGCTCCACCCCCGATTCCGCCTCAACAATCCAAGGCACCCACTCCCATTAATGTATCGGATTCTCCCTTTGAGTCTGAGGTAGACCCCATGACGTTAAAAATGCACAAGCTTGAAAAGCTGTTCAAGAAATCTCAAGGTGCGAAGTCCATTCCGGACATTGGAGATGGGTACATCGACACAGCCATGACGCTGCCAGATTGATTTAAGATGCCCCAAATTGATCGTTTTGACGGGTCTGAGGATCCCATGGTACACCTGCGACTGTTTTCAGACGTCCTAAGGCCAATGGGCCTCACCAGATTGCAGAAACTATCTTTATTCGGCCGGACCTTGTCAGGTGTGGCGTCCGCATGGTATGCCAAGTTGGGGGACGACGTCAAGAGAAACTGGGACAAGATGGCTGAGGCCTTCATCCTGCAGTACTCGTATAACACACAAATCGAGATCACGACCCGGGATCTCGAGACAACGAGGCAAGAACCCAAGGAAAGCTTCTCAGAGTTTGTAACTAGATGGCGGGCTAAGGCTTCAATGATGACCTTGAGACCCACAGACAAAGATCAGATTTGGATGATTGTACGCAATCTTCAGCCGAAGCTAATGCAAAAGATGATTGTAGTCCCCTTTCCCACCTTTGCTGATTTGCATGAAATGGGGGTGCAGATCGAGGACACCTTGAGACAAGGTTGGATTGATAATGATCGGGATCAACCCCGCAGAAATTTCAATCGTAGTACTAATACAGGCCCGAGTGGCGCTACGACTGCCAGGACCTCTGAAGTAAGTATGGTCACCACTAACCCTTCCCCGAGAAATACAGCAGCCATACCATTCTCCGGCGCGTCCGGAAGCAACTCGCAAGCAGCCAAATACCCTCCCAGAAACACCAGAACCTTCGCTCCACTTTATATGCCCCTGTCCAAAGCTTTGGGGGTTTTGATCAGAAAAGGGCATCTGAAGCCCCTAGAGCCGCGGCCCTTACCTGAAAGACTACCTGCCACCCACAACCCAGCCAAATATTGTGCGTTCCACTAGCAGCATGGTCATGACACTGACCTATGCTTTCGTTTATGTCATGAGATTCAAGATCTCATTGATAATGGGGTGATTCTCCCCCCTGAGAAACCTAATGTTACCACAAATCCTCTCCCCGCACATAACCAAGTTCCACCACCCAAAAGAGTCAACTTCATCTACACTGGGGTCGCATCCTACGATCCCAGTATCTACATCACACCCTCCCACCTGCCTAAACCTAAAGTTTTCCTCCCCGATTGCACCGATTTGTGCATGACGGACATCTCCATAACCCAACCCAAGCCAGTGGTGGTGACCATCGAGAACAGGAAAGGGGTTGTCGAACCAGGGTCCGTGGAGCCTGAGAATGATGTTGGGAATGCTTACAGTCCGAATGACTACATTTCATCGGCGGGCCAGAATAGACCAAATGTCGAATTTCCAGTCGGGGGAGAGCTGTGTGTAATCCGAGGGGACAATTCAGGACAGGGAATGGATGATTTGACAACCATGGAAAAGGACGTTGTCAAGTCCCAATTTCATGATGACCAAGACTCAGCCATCAACTGGTATGATAATGAAGAATCAGCAGAGGCCACGGGGTGGTTAGACGATCAGCCGGATGTAATAGGGGAATTCCAGTCAGAACAAGGCCCGGCAGGGGCAGGAATGTCAACAACACCCGGGAGTGTCGAAAAGCAGAATACATCGCCGGAGAGCGCCGGTGTCGAGAGTTTCGCTCGGGAATGGAGCATTTTAAGTACAGGGATCAGTGAGCAATCTACTGCATTGACACAGTCAGAACAAGAAAGATTCGAGGATTCTGAGAGGATCAGAAAAGCAAAAGGCCATGTAGGGGTCGAAACCGCCGCAAGTACGGAAATGGAGGATGCTGTGAACATAGGGATAAAAGGTACTGTGAGTATCGGGACAGTTGTGCCAGAACCAGACAGATGCTTGTCAGTCGCATATGGTATGTGGTGGGAAGACGACGATCTATGTCTTGCCCACACAGACGAGGATTGGAAAGGTAACCAACCAGATGATACCTGGTATATCGGCGAAGTCGATCACATGACTAGGAGTGGACGGTATTTCAAGCCTCCACACCTAGATCAGCTAGAGGCGTCTGGGAAAGATAATGAAGCAGAGAAACAAAAGGAGAAGCAACTCGAAGATGAGGCCGTATTGAGACAATTGAAAAAGATACAAGTAGACATCTCCATCTGGGGACTGCTTATGGCTTCTCGAGTACATAGACAAGCTGTCCTTACAGCCATGGACAAGGCCAAGCTGTCCATAGACACCACGCCCGAGCAGCTGGTGGGATTAGTCTTTTCAGGAGGGAATTCCCCAGCATTGAGTTTTTCTGACAAAGAGCTGCCACCCGAGGGTGCAAACCATAACAAGCCGCTCTACATCTCTGTCGAGTGCAGAGATAAATGGATACCTGTGGTACTTGTCGACACGGGATCCGCTATCAATGTCTGCCCGGCAAGGACAGCTTATGCGATTGGTTTGAAAGTCGCGGATTTTATACCAACGGCCCAGGTGATTCGGGCGTATGATAACACAAGACGGGAGGTAATGGGGACAGTTAAGATTCAAACAAAGGTTGGGCCAGGACAGCACGAGATAGATTTCCATGTCTTGGAAGTTCCTACAACGTTCAACTTGCTTTTGGGACGGCCGTGGCTGCATCAGGTAAAAGCGGTCTCCTCTACCTTACATCAAGTGGTGAAGTACCCCTATGGGAAGGGAGTAGCCATTGTTTTTGGAAACTCATCAATTCATCCACCACCAGAGGTGTCTACGCCTGTTCTAGAAATTGAGCATGGTATAGAAGATGTGTTCATATCAGGTTTTACCTTGGCCGAGGCTCGGGTTGTACAGAACATCATGGCAGCTAACGAAGGGGTGTATGTCAGTGCCCAAGCAGTTTATCTCATGAACAAACTCCAGCACATCCCCGGGATGGGATTAGGCAAGAGCGGTAGGAAAGGTACCGCAGCATCGACCGAAGTGCCACATAACCCCCATACCTTTGGTTTGGGCTACCTACCCACCAAAGAAGATTGGATAAGGAAAGGAAAAGAAATGGCCGAAAGGGCCAGGGCGAAACAGATGGGGAAGCCCTTTGACTTGATGCACCAGCCCATTCGGGGGACCCTGAACGGACGTTTCGTCCGGGAGGGGGAGGACTTTCCGTTCTGTGGCTTCCCGGAGCCGTGGCTCAATGCGGAGAAGAAGCGCGTACCGGGATTTGAAATTTTCTTTGATTTACAGTTACCTGAGGATGACATCGCCGAAGGACAGGCAGATCTATCGGCTGAGGCCGAGCAAAGTAAGGAGGTACAGTCCGAGGACGCTGAAAATGAAATGGGGGCAGCGCTGGCGTGTCTGCTGTCAGATCCTCCGATCGAACAGAGGTGCTTGGGGGATAGCTCCTCGGTATGTGTGATTGGGAATGAAGCGGCTGCGGGCCTACCATCAGCTATTTTGGATGCATCCATCGCACCTTCTCTCATCTGGCAATATGAAGAAGGCTTTTTATCAAGCAGCACCGGGTCAGGTAGTGAGCCGGAATCTGATTCTACCGAATCTTGTACGTCGGAATCAAATTCCAGCTCAACTGAGTCTGAGTCCGGTATTCCCGGGGGTGATAACCCGGATACCACAGTCCTGTCTAGATCGTCTTTTTCATTTTCTTTTGAGTCTGTTGTAACGGAAGAATCCGACGGCTCGGAAGTATTTAATGAGAACGACGTGGATGTGGTTTCGGAGTATTTTTCTGTGCCTTTGATTTATTGCTTAAATCAGGATTTTCAAAATTTTGATGAAAACGACGAGGAATAAATTCCTCCGGTTTTGCAACGGTTAATTGATCAAGAGCAGGAAAGATTTGTTAAACCTTTAATGGATGAAATCACTACTGTGAATGTTGGTACTGAGAAGGACCCGTGGCTGGTCCAGATCGGGTCCACGTTGTCTTCTGAGGAACGCGAGCGCTTAGTCGCTTTGTTAAAAGATTTCAAAGATGTTTTCGCGTGGTCCTACGAAGACATGCCTGGAATCGATCCTGAGATTGTACAGCACCGGATCCCTCTTGATCCCGAGGCCCGACCTGTCAAACAGAAGCTCAGGAGGATCCGCCCTGATTGGGCCATTAAGATCAAGGAAGAGGTCACCAAGCAGATTGACGCAGGCTTCCTGTTGGTGTCTGAGTATCCGACTTGGTTAGCCAACATTGTTCCGGTGCCGAAGAAAGACGGCAGAATTCGGGTCTGTGTAGACTTCAGAGACTTGAATAGGGCCAGTCCGAAGGACGACTTTCCCTTGCCACACATCGATGAACTGGTAGATTTCACGGCAGGACATGCCTTGCTTTCGTTTATGGATGGTTTCTCAGGCTATAATCAGATAGTAATGGCGCCCGAGGACCGGGAGAAGACTGCATTCACTACCCCGTGGGGTACATATTGTTATCGAGTGATGCCATTTGGGCTGGAAAACGCGGGAGCTACCTATCAGCGGGCAGCAACTACGATATTGCATGATATGATCCATAAAGAGGTCAAGGTGTATGTGGACGACATGATTGTCAAGTCCAAAGAAAGAGAGGGCCACTACACCGCCTTACAAAAGTTTTTTCAAAGGATCAGAGAATTTCGGCTGCGGCTAAATCCCCAGAAGTGTACTTTTGGTGTTACAGCAGGAAAGATGCTAGGGTTTCTGATAACGCAAAGGGGCATCGAGGTCGACCCTTCCAAAATCAAGGCCATCTTAGAAATGCCACCACCAAGGACTGAAAAGGAGGTGCGAGGCTTTCTAGGTAAAGTGCAATTCATAAGGCGATTTATATCTAAACTAACCTTGACTTGTGAACCACTTTTTGGCCTCCTGAAGAAAGGAAAGAAATTCCAATGGGACGGCCGATGTCAAGCAGCTTTTGAGCAGATCAAAGAGTATCTACAGAACCCGCCTGTATTGTCACCGCCAGAACCGGGGAGACCGCTGATATTGTATCTTTCGGTAACTGAGACCACCATGGGCTGCATGCTCGCACAGGAGTCAGAAGACAAAGTGGAAAGGGCTATCTACTATCTGAGCAAGAAGATGCTGGATTACGAGACTCGCTATACACCATTGGAGAAGGCTTGTTTGGCCTTGGTATGGGCTACCCGGAAGCTGTGGCACTACCTGTTAGCTCACTCTGTAATGTTGGTTTCACGTTTGGATCCCATCAAATATCTTTTCGAGAAACCAGCACTTACAGGTAGGCTAGCTCGTTGGTTGCTATTGCTTTCCGAATTTGACTTGAAGTATGTAACACGCAAGTCGGTGAAAGGGAGAGCGGTAGCGGAGTTCCTTGCCGACCACCCGGTTGAGGGGGATGAAGCGGTTGAGTACCTATTCCCAGATGAAGCGATTCTGCATATCGAGGATGAAACTTGGACGATGTACTTTGACGGAGCGTCAAACCAGTATGGGTATGGGATAGGGGTGTTGCTGATAGCGCCTGACGATTCCCGTATCCCTTTGGCATTCAAGCTCCAGTTCAGAGTCTCGAACAATGAGGCAGAGTATGAGGCATGTATTGCTGGTCTGGAAGCAGCCCTAGAGCTAGGGGTAAGACGTCTGGACGTCATTGGGGACTCGAACCTTGTTGTGTCTCAAGCAAAAGGAGACTGGAAGGTCAAGGAGGAAAGGATGATAATTTACCACCAAACCTTGGATTTGTTAATACCTCGGTTCGAGAAACTAAATTTCACCCACCTCGTAAGAGAGAACAACAGGTTTGCAGATTCGTTAGCAACTCTATCTTCCATGATAGACATCCCGTCGGGAGTCCGGATGCGTCCAGTCATCATTGATCAGAAGTTTGCGCCAGCATACGAGTCAGTTTCCGCCATAGATGAGGCCCAAGACGACAACCCCTGGTATTACGATATTTGGAACTTCTTGGAAAAGGAGACGTATCCGATAGGGGCAAGCACCAAGGATAAAAGGGCCATTAGAAGAATGGCTATTCAGTTCATCATCTGCGGAGGTAAGCTGTACAAAAGAGGTCATCTGGGAATGCATAAGCTCTGTGTAGAAGCTGAAGAGTCGAAGCGCCTAATGGAGGCCATCCATGGAGAAGAGTGCGGTGCACACATGAATGGAGTGATGTTGGCCAGAAAGATCCTTAGGCAGGGTTACTACTGGTCGACCATGGAAGAGGATTGTATCGGCTTTGTTCGGCGATGCCACAAATGCCAGATCCATGCGAACCGTATGAATATCCCACCATCCAAGTTGTACAACATGACTTCCCCGTGGCCGTTTTCCGTGTGGGGGATCGATGTAATCGGAGCTGTTACCCCGAAGGGGTCGAACGGACATGAGTATATCCTCGTAGCGATAGATTATTTCACAAAGTGGGTCGAGGCTCAATCATACGCGGTGTTGAAAGCGTCGCACGTCGCAAAGTTCATCAGGAACAACATCATTTGTCACTACGGGGTGCCAAATGAGATCATCTCGGATAATGGATCCCACTTTAAGAAAGAAGTGGTCGACTTGTTGGAAAAGTATAATGTGGCTTTTCATAAGTCATCTACGTATCGGCCGTAAACCAATGGAGCAGTTGAGGTCGCCAACAAGAACATCAAGCATATACTGCGGAAAATGGTGGAGACCTATCGAGATTGGCCAGATAAGTTGCCGTTTGCTCTGTGGGGCTACCGGACTTCGATTAGAACTTCTACCGGGGCAACTCCGTATTCGTTAGTTTATGGAATGGAGGCTGTTCTACCTATTGAAATTGAAGTTCCGTCTTTACGGGTATTGGCCGAATGTCAGATAGCTGAGGCAGATTGGCAGCAGAGCAGGTTCGAGGAACTAATGCTCTTTGATGAAAGAAGACTGAAAGCACTGTACCACGTTCAGAGTTATCAGCGCAGGATTGCTCGGGCTTTTAACAAGAAGGTTAAGTCCAGAAATCTAAAGGAAGGGGATTTGGTACTCAAAGACAACCGAGCTCCCATCCACGACCCGAGGGGCAAGTTCAGACCCAATTGGACTGGTCCCTACATCATCAAAACCATCTGGTCAGGCGGAGCTGTGGTTCTAATGGACTTAGATGGCTTAGAATTCTCTCAACCGATCAATATGGACAAGTTGAAGAAATACTACCCTTGAGAGGCTCGCTAGGCCGAAAACCCGAAAGGGCGACCTAGGCAAAAGTTAGAGCACAAAAATTAGAAAATATAAAAACTGAGCTCGCAAGGTTGAAAACCCACAAAGGGCGGCCTTGGCAAAAGTTAGAGCGCAAAAGGAGAGCGAAAATACTCGAGCGAACCTAAGCCGGAACTACGTAAGGCTTGATTCCCATGTTTGGGATACGTAGGCAGCTTCATCCTGAAGTTCAGCCATGACACTTCCCCGATCAACTTTGTCCATTTGATCATCTCAACCATCTTTGTCCATCAGCATTCGTTGGAATCTCCGGTGCAGTGCCACTCAGACTAGGGGCAACTTTCCGTTGCTATGCAGTGCTGCGGCGCTCTTCAGACTAGGGGCAATTTTCCAGTTGTAGGAATCTGGGGTTGTGCATCTCGAGTGACAGATCTCAGGCGTGTCCAGTTCTAATCCACTTCAAAAATATCTTTGAAAAGTTTTAGTATAAGCTGACTTTGTTCAAATAATCTTTTTACAACTTTGACCATTTTTGGACCAAGGTGGAAAATTTTCAGTGCCACAACTTTCAATTTCTTTGATTTCAAAACAGAGTTCTCCTGCTCTTACATACAATTGAAGTTGCTTTTTTTTTTATTACATTCATGAAAGAAAACTTGAAAGTACTAATAAAGCAATAAATCTAGGGCATGGTCAAGTCAGGTGTTCCTGCGCCCCCTCCCAGAGCTGGTCGAAGCCTCTGATGCCAAGCTGGGCCCGATCTGTGCTTCTTCATTGAGCCAATCTATGCACTCGTCAGATAAAGTGCAACTGAAAGTAGGAGCGGGGGCCAGGAGTTCTCTCATCCTCCACGCAGTGGCCTGCCAAGCAAGCTGCGCGCCTCGGGCTGGAAATGCAGCAGGATACTCTATCCCCTCTGGCGGGCAGGTCTGATCATGGCCAAATTGGCGTCGAATCCGAAATGGGAAATAGAATACACAATGAGTGAGACCGACCAGTTGAATCCCAGTCTGCCGAGGCATATTGTAACTCATTGCCGGAAGGTTCAACCAAGGGCACCGCCAAGCAATACGGTCTGCGGACAAGTGGCACATCCAAGCGAACCACCATTCCTCATCCAAGGCATTAACTAGACGATGCCGGAAGAAGTAGCCGCGAGCTGAATATGCTGGGCAGGAGTCCACAACCTGCAATTTATCCATCAACCACACCTGGGGAGGGATTGAAAAATGAGAGATTAAAGAATAGAGAGATGTACGAGGAGAGAAAAGTGAGAATGGGGTTTTGTGAGAAAAGACTGAGCTCGAGGGCCGAGTGATGTGAGCAATACAGAAATGCGAGATTGGGTGGGAAATATTACCTGTAGCAGTAGTGGACTCCCTGCCAACCTAGTCGTCTCATGACGGTAAAAGGCGTCTAAGCCCATTAGTGTCTCGGCCAGAACCATGGCGATACAGCTCTTGCCCTCTCTCAAGCCTTGGGCAACCTCAATTAGCCGGACACTAGCCCCTCTAGAGCCCGAAATGAACAGGAAATGAGACAGCATGCACAAGCAGAGGGCATGTCGCCGGAAGCCTTGCCAGTGATGGTTGCTGCGATTACCAGCATCAGAAAATCGATTGGCCAAACTCGGAATGTCTAACATCCCGTCGTCCGTCAAAGACCGAGCATCGCGCATGCTGAGTCCACACATGCGCCCTAAGGATTGGACATGGCCAAAATTAAGTTGGGGTAGGAGCTCCTCGTCGCGCTCGGACTCCATTAAGGCTCGGAAATCTTCAAAGGTAGGACACATCTCTTGCCCGGCGAAGCTAAAGACATGTGTCACCGGATTCCAAAATCTTGCCGCAGCGTGAAGAAACGGGAGATGCAACGGGGTACGACCCAGAGTGAATAGTGCATTTATGCCGAAACCCCGGAAATTCACCTTTTCCGAGCCATCCAAGCTAGCAATCCAAGCTGTGAGATTTTGAGCAAGAAACTCTTCCATTGGAGCAAATCAGTGTGAAAATGAGGAAAACTACGAAGCTGGGATCTTTTGTAGGAGATAAGGTTGAGTGGGGGGACAGGTGTCAACATTCTGGCGGTTCCCCTCGTTTAGTGCCGACCGGCCAGAAATATATGCCGACCGGCATAAAAATATGCCGACCGGCCATTTCAGTTTGCCGACAAAACAGACATACGGCCGGTAGCCACTCCTTGCAGCCGGTGGTTCCTACACCGTGCCGGTGGGCTTCCTCCCTGGTCTCCTGAGCTGTTTATGCTAAGAATTGGGGAACTTCACCACCTCCAAATCCCCCCGACGATAAACTCTTGCGAAGTCACGCCCGTCTGCTTATCGAGTTTTGAACATTTGCTTATCGAGTTGTATTTCGCTCTCTTGTAGCTCTCGGTTCGTTTATCGAGTTGTATTCACACTTGTTTGGTTGTGTCATAGCTTTGTTTTGCTTATCGAGTTGTAAGTCGGTTCACTACCTGATTATTACGATGACGAATTTCCAAAATGAGTTCAATTTCGTTCACATTGCGGTGTGAAACCCTGCGATGCGATGCACAGAAGATCCACAAATGCAACACCTTTGGAATAAAACGATTAGTTTCATTCCCCATCACATGTTTTGCAAAGTATATGAATTTTGAGAAAGAAAATAAACCTGCATGAGGCAGTGCAATGTGCTTAAACTACTAGTAAAAAAGGGAAATAAAACGTAGAATGTCAGGGTAGCCAAGTATCAAAATTGATACCGATGAAACTCCCCTTGCGGTTAACGCACTTTCCGTGTCTTTGTTCGGGTCAGCCGCGTTGTTGGACACCCTCACAATACGGGAAATCACACCTTTGAAACGTGAACCTTTGAGTTGACCTCAGGCCACGACTTCTGCAAGCAACGCTCGATGCGTGCGAAGAATGTCCCGCCCCGTATCCTTTTCATGCTTTGTGAGCCCCGCAAATTGTTTCGATTATGCTGTGTAATAGTACGTTCCTTTACTTGCGTAGACCGCATGTTTAATTCCATTACCTGCGTAGACCGCATGTTTTGATTGCGTAGACCGCATGTTTAATTCCATTACCTGCGTAGACCGCATGTTTAGATTGCGTAGATCGCATGTTTAATTCCATTACCTGCGTAGACCGCATGTTTTGATTGCGTAGATCGCATGTTTAATTCCATTACCTGCGTAGACCGCATGTTTTGATTGCGTAGATCGCATGTTTAATTCCATTACCTGCGTAGACCGCATGTTTTGATTGCGTAGACCGCATGTTTAATTCCATTACCTGCGTAGACCGCATGTTTTGATTGCGTAGATCACATGTTTAATTCCATTACCTGCGTAGACCGCATGTTTTGATTGCGTAGATCGCATGTTTAATTCCATTACCTGCGTAGACCGCATGTTTTGATTGCGTAGATCGCATGTTTAATTCCATTACCTGCGTAGACCGCATGTTTTGATTGCGTAGACCGCATGTTTAATTCCATTACCTGCGTAGACCGCATGTTTTGATTGCGTAAACCGCATGTTTAATTCCATTACCTGCGTAGACCGCATGTTTAATTCCATTACTTGCGTAGACCGCATGTTTAACTCCGTCACCAGCATAGACCGCATGTGTTAATTACGTAGACCGCTTGTTTAGTTTCATCACCTGCGTAGACCGCGTGCTTATGATCAATTTCGTCGCCTGCGTAGACCGCTTGCTCCGTTTGCCTAGTTGTATTTCAATATGCATTGTCATGCTCTCTACTTACTTTGCGCTGTCACGCATTTCGAGTACACCACTATTCTTGCATTGTCACGCATGTCGCTAACAATATTGTAGCTGTTAAGTTTGTTTTCTTTGCAGGCACGATATTGTATGTACGGTTCATTTGAAGCTGGTGCAACCAGACGAGCCGCACAGGTATTGTATCTCCCGAGTGAGACGTATTGAGAATTTCATAATTCTCTTACATCCTTTCTGCATTGTAGTGTAGTTTGGTATGATAGCTTAAAACTGTCGCATGTTTGCTTCATTACAGCTTTCTTTGCATGATCATAAGTTATGCTCGGCTCTGTGCATTGTCTTGCATTTTGCCCCTGCCTCCGGGCGCACACCTTATTTGTCTTGTATGCTTGTCTGAGTCTTCGGCCTTGTCAAAAATGGGTCGTCTCTGGGCTTTGACATTCACTCCCGTCATTGTTATGACTTTCGAGTTCTGTCAAAGAGGGGCAACTGTAGACACCCCATTTTTGACCGTCCTCAAGACTTGGACGTCACCGTTTGAACACTCGGTGATCATCCATGATTGTGTTCGTTTGGAGTTCCCGGAGGTCTCGGCTCGCGCGCCTTGCCTCAGGATCCCCGAACTCGACTGTTTAGTGTCTGGTTTTGCACCAAACACTTTCGTTTTGCCTTAGAAGGGCAGGGAATGCCTTGTGAGACATCCCCATACACCACCGGCAGTGGCTGGAGGCCACCGGCTGGTCTTTTTCTTCCATCGGCAATTTTGTTTGCCGGTCGGCACACTTTATTGCCGGTCGGCATAATATGTTGCCGGTCGGCACTGTTTTTTGCCGGAATAGCTTTTTTGGGCAGCCGACCACTGTTCCTCCACTTTATGGAGATATTTTGTGCCAGCTGTGATAGCTGGCACCAACTCCTTTCCCCTCCATACACATGTATGGAGGGATTTCCCTCTAGCCAAGCTTGTTGAATAAGCTTTGCAAGAGGGATCCTTATAAGAGAGAGGCTTGCCTCTTGGTTCTAGGTTAGAAAAACAGAAGCAAAATCAGTCTTGAGAGATATAGATACATATTATCTCTATACCTCTCTCCCTCTCCCTTCTTGTGTGTGTTTCTTGGCCCAAAAGGTGTGTTTTACCTTACTTTTGCACCATTACACACACCATTACACCTTAGTCCGAGATTGAGGGACTTGGGGGAGTTGTTTCTTGAGTTTTGGACTGGTTTTGATCCAAAGAAGGAGGTTAGGCCATTTGTTCTTCAAGGGTTCTTCAAGGGTGAGCATCTTCCCTTTTATTCCCCAAACTTGCATTGGTTTTCTACCTATTTTGTTTATTGTTTTGGCTCTTGTGTATAACATAAAAAAGGCTCATATTTTCCTGCTCTAACACTTTCATTAAGGTCACTTTGTGGTTAGATTGCAAACTCACCCTCTTAGGCCTTGTTTAGTCTATTTTGGTGCCATTTTGATAAGGTTTTGTGCACTTCAGCCTCTTGATCTTTTGATCACCAAAAATCAGTGTATTTTAGTGTCAAAAAAGTTGGTTTGAAGTCTTGCATAGGGGAGGGACACCCCTCTCCCTTTATGGTTTTGTTTCCTTGCTTTTTGGGCTCAAAAGGATAGCATGTGTGCTTGTTGTTTCTTGGCTTCATTTCAGTACTTTTTTAGGCATCTTAGGTCTTACATAACCTCTGTTTTTGGTCGGATTTGGGCCCCCTTGTATGCTTGTGATACTTGCTTTGTATTGCTCCATCTTGCTTAGAAATACATCCCATGATTAGGCCATGATTTTTGTGTGTGTTGGCTTGGTTCCATGAAGCATTTAGCATTGTTTTTCCATGCTTAAAATCTGTTGGTTATCAACTTGGTCATGTTTGGCATATTTGTTATGGTTGCTATGTATTTTGGCTTGCGAGCCCTCAAGTATATGAGTCATAAGTGCTTTGGTTGGTCTACTTTGATGAGTGGAGGTTGTTTGCCATGCCATTTTAGTCCAAAAATCATGCTTGTATGTGTGCATGCATGGCCCTTTTCATACCTTGAGGGTGTGTCCTCTTATGCCTAGGAATGAGCCTTAGTGCACATGCTTCATGGGAGATATTTTAGCTGCCATATTAGGAGTTTTTGGGGTCCTATGTTGCATGCCAAAACTCTGTTTTTACTTGTTTTGATCATGCCATGAATGGCCATGTTGGTGGGGGTAAGTTGTCTCCTTTAGTGCCTTAGCTTTGGGACCATAAGTTTGCTTGTTAACATGAGTTGATTGTCTATCATTTTAAGCACTTTTGGCCACTGTTTTGAGAAGGGTAAGGGCCTGCCCCTTTGCCACTTCAAGCCCTCTTGCATGCTTGCTCCATGTTTGCCGCATATTTGTTCCATTAAGCTTTGTAGCACATCAATTCCATGGTCAATTTGCTCCATGTTTGCATCATGTTTGTATCTTGTGCGCTTGGTATCATACATTTTGTCATGATAATTGCATATTGCTTGTTGTGTTTTATATCTTGGTGGCGTGTCACATTTGAGGCTTGTGAGCATTACATGCATTGCATTTACTTGGTTTGGGGTGTCAAACCAAGTGCGGGAGTCAAGGACCATTCGTACTTCAAGTGATGTAATGCGCCTTGATCCCCGGTCATCGGGACCTTTGACTCTAACTTGATAAGGCCTCGGTTTTCATGTTGTTTGTTACATGCATTTTCATATCAAATGGCAAATTCGATCCTTTGACTCACCATGTACCATTGATGATTCAAGGATCGAAAGTCATGCTTCTTTGAGTCCAAAATATGATAAGAAGTAGGACCATGCTTACATGTGTCCAAAAACTCCATACTATGCACTGCCTGTCCTCTGTTTGCTGTCAAATTGTCTATTGTAGGAAGTTTCTGCCGACCGGCAGAATTTAGTGCCGACCGACACTATCTGGAGTGCCGATGAATCTGATAAAGTGCCGACGGGAATTTTGGAGTGCCGGTGGCAATTCTGTCTGGCCGGTGGGGCTCTGCAGGATGCAGAGAGCTTGTTACAGCACTTTGGAAATTTTCAGAAAGACAAGGCAGTACAAACAGAGGCGACAAGAGTATAGTACGGGTTTTCCGGGCAGGACGGATTCGAGCATGCATCATCTGCGCGCCCCGAGGCAGAGGCTGTGGCCACCCTCTTCATTCTTTTGCTTCCTTTTTTTTTTAATTATTTAGGAAATTTTGTAATAATTTTATTTATTTATTGTTTTGGGACTGTAATATTTATTCGAACCCTCTGAGTGAGGGTAAACATGTAATAAGTGTGGGTGAGTGTGTGTATGTCTTCCAATCCCCATTTCTTTCTTCCCTTTTATTTACCAGCTTATGATGGTAGATTAGGGCATTTTTGAAATTAGCATACCTTATGATATGCATGCGTGCATTCATGCATCTGTTAACATGCACCGGGCTCGGTACATCATGCTAACCACATTCGTATTTTCAAATTCCAAAATTGAATACATGAATTAGTTGGTTGCATATCGTATGCCATATCTAGGTTAACCGAGCCTAACTAGAATTGCACCTTGTATGTGTTGCATTAGGCAAAATAACATGAACTAGGACACGCACATTTGCTAACTAGTTTATTGTTTTGGCACGGAGTACAATGTAAGTGGTTATGCTTTAGCATCCAACATGCGTGTGAATGTTGCCATAAGAGTATGCTTGCCATGCGGCTAAGTGTTTACATGAGATAAATTGCTTGAATGCCTGTGGGTGGAGGTCAAATTGCTTAAATTGGGATAATGCGTTAAAACTGCGAGTTTTAAGCCCACTAGATAGTGGCAAAATCATCTTTTCTAAAAGCCCACTTGAGGGTGGCAAAATCTACATTTTAGCCTACTTGCGAGTAGCAAACCATTTTCAAAACAAACATGAAATGTTTTGTTCCAATTTGGGTGATTTGGTCTATACTTGTTTGCTGCGCGCACAACATAGTAATTCTAGGCTAATAACCGGTTTAAGAACACGTAACGTTTTCAAAATTGGATATCACGGTTAGTAGAGGCCGGTCTTCGGACCGGGCGAAAGGGGGTGCTCATAGCTGACCTTCCCTGATCGTACCCAAGCTCCTGAGCCGAGACAACTCCGGTGATGACGGACATGTGGCCTTCGGCACCGAGTCAGGGTTTCCTAAATTCTCCCATAAAAAATATTTAGGTGGCGACTCTGTATCTGGCAAAGCAGTCCATGTTTGGCACTACTTTTTCAAAAATCTGTTTCACAAAACGATTTGCCAGATTTGGACTCTTTGTTTCAAATTGAGAATCGTGACACAAATCAAGTCCGAACTGTAGCATGAGGGCTCCCCACGCGGGTGCCGTCTACAGCATCCATGCATTTGTATTGCATACATTAGGCTCGGTACATCACGCTAACCGCATTTGTATTTCAAATTCTAAACCGAATATGTGATAATTGTGCATTTTCACATACCATGTTTAGGGCTAGCCGAGCCTGCCTAGATCGCATTTTGCATGTGATGCATTAGCCACTTTTAACATGAACTAGGACACGCATGTTTTGCTAACTAGTTTACTGTTTTGGCACGGAGTACGATGTAAGTATTTATGCTTTAGCATCTCGCATGTGTGTGAATGTTAACATGACAGTATGCTTGCCATGCGGCTAAATGCTTATGTGTTAAACTGTTTGAATGCCTGTGGGTGAAGGTCGGATTGTTTGAGTTGGAAAAACTCATTGAAATTCGTGTTTTAGCCTACTTGCGAGTAGCAAATTCCAAAGCATTTTCAAAACAAACGGATATGCAATGTTTCTTTCCAAATTGGGCAATCCAGTCTATACTTGTTTGCTGCGCGCATAACATAGTAATTCTAGGCTAATAATCGGAATAAGAACACATAACGTTTTCAAAAACGGATATCACGGTTAGTAGAGGCCAGTCTTCGGACCGGGCGAGAGGGGGTGCTCATAGCTGACGTTCCCCGATCGTACCCAAGCTCCCGAGCCGAGACAACTCCGGTGATGACGGACATGTGGCCTTCGGCACCGAGTCAGGGTTTCCTAAATTCTCCCATAAAAAATATTTAGGTGGCGACTCTGTATCTGGCAAAGCAGTCCATGTTTGGCACTACTTTTTCAAAAATCTGTTTCTCAAAACGATTTGCCAGATTTGGACTCTTTGGTTTAGATTAAGAACCGCGACAACAAAAATCGCGAGTCCGAACTGTACTAGTGAAGGCCCCCCGCGGGCGCGTCTACAGTTAACATTAGTAGTCAATTAAATGGGCCATATATCAAATTTAAAAAAGAAAAATAAAAAAAAATGAAAAACTATAACTTCAACTACCCACACCATTGTGGGCAAGAGTCATAAATATGGGCATTTTCAACACTGCCCTATGTTGATATGGAACTTGGAATTTGAATTAGTTTATGATTTTCATTATCTGTTGACAATGTTAAAGTTATTTTATCTATTTTTAATTTTTATGGATAGTTTTCAAAAATAAAAAAAACTACTTTGGTGTTTGACTTTTTTTTTTTTCTTTTTTTTTTTGTCAAAAAAAAAATTAGAATATATTAGTGTACAAGTAAAGATTGAAAAATTCTTACAATTTAAATTTTAAACAAATAGTCATGCGAATGTGTTGACGGTTCTTTTGTCTCAACGGAAAATACTATTGTTAAGTATAGCGAAAAATGAATAGAAAAAGAAGAATGGAAATAAATAAAGAAAAATGATTGAGTAAACAATCAAAATGATTCGTGGTGGGCTCCTACGGGCCCAAAAATATACTTCAATCTGATCTCGGACTGGAAAAAAGCCTAGCCATTAAAAAAAGTAAAAAACATAGCAAACTCTTCACACTATTATAATAGTAGTAGATAGATAAATTATGTGAGAAATTATGAGAAATAAATTACTTTTATTTTGAAACTTTGATTTCTCATTTAAAAGTGATGAGATTTAATGAAAATAACCTTATTTTACATATATATATATATATATTAGAACATGAGAAATAATATATTAATAAAACAACAAGAGTATATAAATAAGACCCCAAAGGGTCATTCCACCCAAACAACAAAAGTAAAATCTGTTATACTTGATAAATTATGTGTCCATCTTTTGTGATTTCCTTATTAAATATGAAAGTTGGTGAATCTACTAATAATTAATGTATAGACCTTGAATATTAGAAGAAAATCTGTTATGCCCGGAAAATTATTTCTCCATCTTAGAAAATTAAACTCTTTTTAGGAACATTATTAAATACGTTAACATTATTAGTCAATTAAATGGGCTATATATCAAATTTAAAAAAGAAAAATAAAAAAAAATGAAAAACTATAACTTCAACTACCCACACCATTGTGGGCAAGAGTCATAAATATGGGCATTTTCAACACTGCACTATGTTGATATGGAACTTGGAATTTGAATTAGTTTATGATTTTCATTATCAGTTGACAATGTTAAAGTTATTTTATCTATTTTTAATTTTTATAGATAGTTTTCAAAAATAAAAAAAAACTACTATGGTGTTTGGCTTTTTTTTTTTCTTTTTTTTTTTGTCAAAAAAAAAATCAGAATATATTAGTGTACACGTAAGGACTGAAAAATTCTTACAATTTAAATTTCAAACAAATAGTCGTGCAAATGTGTTGACGGTTCTTTTGTCTCAACAGAAAAGACTATTGTTAAGTATAGTGAAAAATGAATAGAAAAAGAAGAATGGAAATAAATAAAGAAAAATGATTGAGTAAACAATCAAAATGATTCGTGGTGGGCTCCTACGGGCCCAAAAATATACTTCAATCTGATCTCGGACTGGAAAAAAGCCTAGCCATTAAAAAAAGTAAAAAACATAGCAAACTCTTCACACTATTATAATAGTAGTAGATAGATAAATTATGTGAGAAATTATGAGAAATAAATTACTTTTATTTTGAAACTTTGATTTCTCATTTAAAAGTGATGAGGTTTAATGAAAATAACCTTATTATTATATATATATATATATATATATTTTAGAACATGAGAAATAATATATTAATAAAACAACAAGAGTATATAAATAAGACCCCAAAGGGTCATTCCACCCAAACAACAAAAGTAAAATCTGTTATACTTGGTAAATTATGTGTCCATCTTTTGTGATTTCCTTATTAAATATGAAAGTTGGTGAATCTACAAATAATTAATGTATAGACCTTGAATATTAGAAGAAAATTTGTTATGCTCGGAAAATTATTTCTCCGTCTTAGAAAATTAAGCTCTTTTTAGGAACATTATTAAATACGATAACATTATTAGTCAATTAAATGGGCTATATATCAAATTTAAAAAAGAAAAATAAAAAAAAATAAAAAACTATAACTTCAACTACCCACACCATTGTGGGCAAGAGTCATAAATATGGGCATTTTCAACACTGCCCTATGTTGATATGGAACTTGGAATTTGAATTAGTTTATGATTTTCATTATCAGTTGACAATGTTAAACTTATTTTATCTATTTTTAATTTTTATAGATAGTTTTCAAAAATAAAAAAAAAAACTACTATGGTGTTTGGCTTTTTTTTTTCTTTTTTTTTTTGTCAAAAAAAAAATCAAAATATATTAGTGTACAAGTAAGGACTGAAAAATTCATACAATTTAAATTTCAAACAAATAGTCATGCGAATGTGTTGACGGTTCTTTTGTCTCAAAGGAAATGACTATTGTAAAGTATAGCGAAAAATGAATAGAAAAAGAAGAATGGAAATAAATAAAGAAAAATGATTGAGTAAACAATCAAAATGATTCGTGGTGGGCTCCTACGGGCCCAAAAACAAGCTTCAATCTGATCTCGGACTGGAAAAAAGCCTAGCCATTAAAAAAAGTAAAAAACATAGCAAACTCTTCACACTATTATAATAGTAGCAAATAGAAAAATTAGGTGAGAAATTATGAGAAATAAATTACTTTTATTTTGAAACTTTGATTTCTCATTTAAAAGTGATGAGGTTTAATGAAAATAACCTTATTATTATATATATATATATATATATATTTTAGAACATGAGAAATAATATATTAATAAAACAACAAGAGTATATAAATAAGACCCCAAAGGGTCATTCCACCCAAACAACAAAAGTAAAATCTGTTATACTTGGTAAATTATGTGTCCATCTTTTGTGATTTCCTTATTAAATATGAAAGTTGGTGAATCTACTAATTATTAATGTATAGACCCTGAATATTAGAAGAAAATTTGTTATCCTCGGAAAATTATTTCTCCATCTTAGAAAATTAAACTCTTTTTAGGAACATTATTAAATACGTTAACATTATTAGTCAATTAAATGGGCCATATATCAAATTTAAAAAAGAAAAATAAAAAAAAATGAAAAACTATAACTTCGACTACCCACACCATTGTGGGCTAGAGTCATAAATATGGGCATTTTCAACACTGCCCTATGTTGATATGGAACTTGGAATTTGAATTAGTTTATGATTTTCATTATCAGTTGACAATGTTAAAGTTATTTTATCAATTTTTAATTTTTATAGATAGTTTTCAAAAGTAAAAAAACTACTATGGTGTTTGGCTTCTTTTTTTTTTCTTTTTTTTTTGTCAAAAAAAAAATTCAAAATATATTAGTGTACAAGTAAGGATTGAAAAATTCTTACAATTTAAATTTCAAACAAATAGTCATGCGAATGTGTTGACGGTTCTTTTGTCTCAACGGAAAAGACTATTGTTATGTATAGCGAAAAATGAATAGAAAAAGAAGAATGGAAATAAATAAAGAAAAATGATTGAGTAAACAATCAAAATGATTCGTGGTGGGCTCCCACGGGCCCAAAAATAAGCTTCAATCTGATCTCGGACTGGAAAAAAGCCTAGCCACTAAAAAAAGTAAAAAAACATAGCAAGCTCTTCACACTATTATAATAGTAGTAGATAGATAAATTATGTTAGAAATTATAAGAAATAAATTACTTTTATTTTGAAACTTTGATTTCTCATTTAAAAGTTATGAGATTTAATGAAAATAACCTTATTTTACATATATATATATATATATATATATATTAGAACATGAGAAATAATATATTAATAAAACAACAAGAGTATATAAATAAGACCCCAAAGGGTCATTCCACCCAAACAACAAAAGTAAAATCTGTTATACTTGGTAACTTATGTGTCCATCTTTTGTGATTTCCTTATTAAATATGAAAGTTGGTGAATCTACTAATAATTAATGTATAGACCCTGAATATTAGAAGAAAATCTGTTATCCTCGAAAACTTATTTCTCCGTCTTAGAAAATTAAACTCTTTTTAGGAACATTATTAAATACGTTAACATTATTAGTCAATTAAATGGGCCATATATCAAATTTAAAAAAGAAAAATAAAAAAAAAATGAAAAACTATAACTTCGACTACCCACACCATTGTGGGTTAGAGTCATAAATATGGGCATTTTCAACACTCCCCTATGTTGATATGGAACTTGAAATTTGAATTAGTTTATGATTTTAATTATCAGTTGATAAGGTTAGAGTTGTTTTTATCTATTTTTAATTTTTATCGATAGTTTTCCAAAATAAAACAACTACTATGGTGTTTGGCGTCTTTTTTTTTTTTTTTTTTTTGTCAAAAAAAAATCTGAAAACATTATTGTACAAGTAACAATTAAAAAATTCTTACGAATTAAATTTCAAACAAATAGTCATGCGAATGTATGGACAGTTCTTTTGTCTCAACGGAAAAGACTATTGTTAAGTATTGCGAAAAATGAATAGAAAAAGAAGAATGGAAATAAATAAAGAAAAGTGATTGAGTAAACAATCAAAATGATTCGTGATGGGCTCCTACGGGCCCAAAAACAAGCTTCAATCTGATCTCGGACTGGAAAAAAGCCTAGCCATTAAAAAAAGTAAAAAACATAGCAAACTCTTCACACTATTATAATAGTAGCAAATAGATAAGTTAGGTGAGAAATTATGAGAAATAAATTACTTTTATTTTGAAACTTTGATTTCTCATTTAAAAGTGATGAGGTTTAATGAAAATAACCTTATTATATATATATATATATATATATATCTTTTAGAACATGAGAAATAATATATTAATAAAACAACAAGAGTATATAAATAAGACCCCAAAGGGTCATTCCACCCAAACAATAAAAGTAAAATCTGTTATACTTGGTAAATTATGTGTCCATCTTTTGTGATTTCCCTATTAAATATGAAAGTTGGTGAATCTACTAATAATTAATGTATAGACCCTGAATATTAGAAGAAAATCTGTTATCCTCGGAAAATTATTTCTCCATCTTAGAAAATTAAACTCTTTTTAGGAACATTATTAAATACGTTAACATTATTAGTCAATTAAATGGGCCATATATCAAATTTAAAAAAGAAAAATAAAAAAAAATGAAAAACTATAACTTCAACTACCCACACCATTGTGCGCAAGAGTCGTAAATATGGGCATTTTCAACACTGCCCTATGTTGATTTGGAACTTGGAATTTGAATTAGTTTATGATTTTCATTATCAGTTGACAATGTTAAAGTTATTTTATCTATTTTTAATTTTTATAGATAGTTTTGAAAAATAAAAAAACTACTATGGTGTTTGGCTTTTTTTTTTTCTTTTTTTTTGTCAAAAAAAAAAAATCAGAATACATAAGTGTACAAGTAAGGAATGAAAAATTCATACAATTTAAATTTCAAACAAATTGTCATGCGAATGTGTTGACGGTTCTTTTGTCTCAATGGAAATGACTATTGTTAAGTATAGCGAAAAATGAATAGAAAAAGAAAAATGGAAATAAATAAAGAAAAATGATTGGGTAAACAATCAAAATGATTCGTGGTGGGCTCCCACGGGCCCAAAAATAAGCTTCAATCTGATCTCGGACTGGAAAAAAGCCTAGCCATTAAAAAAAGTAAAAAACATAGCAAACTCTTTGTAACGCCCTCAAAATAATAACATGCATTGATATATAAAAGCTCCACATTCTTCCATATAACAGAGTTTCATTACAAAAAGTATTACATGTTAACGACAAAAGCAAATGCCTTAAAGGCTTACAGCTTTCCAAGTTAACACTTGGGTACAACAAAAGAGTACTAACTCATTTACACATTTAGCCCGTGGCTTGAATTTACATGTAATATGTCACGACCCCAGACCGCCCCTAGTAGTTTGGTGCCGTGATGGCCAGTAATCCGTAATTACCGAAGGCCAACTTTCAAAAACTTAACACAATCAGAGTATGGATATAGGGGGCTCACAAATGCGGAAGTAATAAATCAAAATACAAGCGGTCCATAAGAGCTGTGTATAGATCAAATGCAATGTCATTCATCTTACAATTTGAATACAGCAAGCATAATATGTGTTACATCTTGATCAAAAGGCTTCTTGAGCCGACATATACAAAATATAATACATACGAGTCAAGAAGCATGATTTTCAAGATTTGCCGACATGCAATGAAAGGCATCGCCGACGTAAATACAAAAACAAAGCCGACATAAGCACGAATCCAAAACAAGCTTTCAAACAGTCTAGGCGTCGCCGCCGTCCTGCTCATCACCTACATATATATATAGAGAGGGGTGAGCACAAATACTCAGTGAATGGTACTAGAAATAAAGGTTTTGCATGAATATAGCCAGAGTCTTTCAAAACAAAACACATCAAACTTTATCGAGACAAGGGATGAACCGTATTCATCAATCGAACATTTGAAGTATCAAGGGATGCTTACAGACATCGGCAAAACAAGGGATGAACCGTATTCATCATTCAAAGCTTACAAGTATCAAGGACTGCTCACTGTCATCGGCAAAACAAGGGATGAACCGTATTCATCAATCAAAGCTTACAAGTATCAAGGACTGCTCACTGACATCGGCAAAACAAGGGATGAACCGTATTCATCATTCAAAGCTTACAAGTATCAAGGACTGCTCACTGTCATCGGCAAAACAAGGGATGAACCGTATTCATCATTCAAAGCTTACAAGTATCAAGGACTGCTCACTGACATCGGCAAAACAAGGGATGAACCGTATTCATCAATCAATGGTACTGCGAAAGTTTAGAGTCCTCCAGCACAAGGGACTTGTGTTACTTAGGCCCGTAGCCCGATTCAACAAGGACCGTATCCTTTTATACTTAGTACTGTGAAAGTTTAGAGTCCTCCAGCACAAGGGACTTGTGTTACTTAGGCCCGTAGCCCGATTCAACAAGGACCGTATCCTTTTATACTTAGTACTGCGAAAGTTTAGAGTCCTCCAGCACAAGGGACTTGTGTTACTTAGGCCCGTAGCCCGATTTAACAAGGACCGTATCCTTTTATACTTAGTACTGCGAAAGTTTAGAGTCCTCCAGCACAAGGGACTTGTGTTACTTAGGCCCGTAGCCCGATTTAACAAGGACCGTATCCTTTTATACTTAGTACTGCGAAAGTTTAGAGTCCTCCAGCACAAGGGACTTTCCAAGAATAACATCAAAACGGGGCTATTCATTCATGCTTGGCAAATACTTTTGTCAAAACAAAACAAAGCAAGATTCATCAAAAACAAGTGTAACATAGCTTTATCAAAAATACCACTCACCTAGTTCTTCAAGTGTAGGCTCAAAGCAAATATCAAGGACCTACAATCACATGGCAAGTCACATTCTCAAAACAAGCTCTATATGCATGCAAATGATCTCGGCATTCTTGCCAGATCCAAGTCAATAACGAAGCAAAATATGCTGGGAGTTTAAACACCGCTCCCGTCTCATGAAAACACACTGGGTACCGTCCAGGTCTATGCCGAGGTCCCACACATCCTTACCGAGGTGTGGTCCCGCTGGCCTCAACCAAAAGCAAAGTCGGGAAAAACCTGGGTTTCCCTTTGAAGAATATGAAGAACATGATTGTGAAGAAAACGAATGCAAAGATTATAACTTGTTACAAAGTCTGGGATTCATGCGAAGAGTTCAAAACAAGGACCTGGGTACCCATACAAGAAATTCATGCAAGAACAAACACAAAATCATGGCTTCCGTTCCAAACTTTCGGATCAAAACAAGGCTCTCTTCAAGAACACATGAAAACCATTTTCTCTTTCCAAAACTAACTTCAAAACGATGCATGACATGCAAAACAGATCCGATCATGCAATGCAGCTAGATAATCGATAACAACAATCAAAGTAGATCAAGATTCTAACCTCAAACCTCGAATCTAACGGATCAAACCACGAAGATCAAGCTTGGAAGACTATTCTCACTCAAGAACCCTTCTTCCTCCTCTCTAGAGCTTCTCTCTCTAAAACAAGGATTTGAGACCAAAATGACTTGTTCTAAGTCTGCCGGCTGTCTTAACAACTAGCTCGGACACGTGGTGCTACCGGGTTGGCTCAACTCAAAAAGGTGATTGATTGATAAGACAAGTCTCTGACAAAGCGTATGTAACAAGCTGGGCGAGACACATCGGCAATAAATGACATCGGCTCAAATCAAGGATCCGGCAACATGATAACAAAACGTCGGGTAGGGAGGACGACACTTGACTAAGCTGTGCCACACCTTGGCCGGGGTGTGCCACATCTCGGCCTAGGCCATACCTGCCTGCGGACAAGGTTCACTAAGTGCAAAACATCTCGGCAATAAATGCCCGAGGTGAAGATGGGGTTGACCAAGATCTCAAAACAATTCTAAGTACAAGGATTCAGAGGCGAACTAAGCTCAAGGTGACCTCAGCCACGCACATACCGAACAAGGGACAAGATCACGCAAGCAATATTAACAAAACAAGGCAAGCAAATCCTTCCAATTATTAAAACAAGGCAAGATCATGCAGGAATGTATGCAAGTAAGACAAGGGTAAGGTGAGGGTTGTTACATAATACATCAAAATAAAACGACAAATGTATGTCCGCCTCTAGCCTCCCAAGCTATGTCCTTGGAGGTGGCATGCTACCTGTACCTGAAAATGATATTCCCATATAGGGTGAGCCACAGCCCAGTAGAAACACACTAAACCAACCATGGACAATGACTAAAAGATTAGCAATTGATAGATGGCCAACACTGATACATTCACATAAATCACATATTTATGTCATACGACTTATGAGTCCAAGTTACTTTTCATTTTCCCTTTTTCCACAGATAAGCATATTAGCTCTATCATCATCTCAACAGATATGTATAAAAAATATATCCCACATTCACAGATAAGCATATAAGCTATATCCACATTCTCAACAGATATGTATAACAACAATATCCCACATTCACAGATAAGCATATAAGCTATATCCACACTTCACAAAGATAAGCATATGAGCTCTATCTCCACTTCTCTAGACAAGCATATGAGCTGTATCTACGGAGTTTATCCCCTATCTTCTCCCAATACTATCCGGTTTAGAGGTACATCCCCCATCTTCCCCTAAACCGCGGAGTACATCCCCCTTCTCCTCCTCTACACACAATGCATATAAACACAAGGGTTCTATACACAATTAATCAATACATGAATTTAATGTATTCAATCCACCGTCATACTCTATGACACATTCAATCGATTAGTTTTAGTTTGCCTAATCATCATGTATTGTTTACAACAATCACGACTATCCTCCACCGATAGCCCAAAGCAGTTATTTCTAAACAGAAAATAAATGCACAAATGGATATTAAATCAACATTTCACTTCGGTGAGTGATAAATAATTCAACTACACCCTTTAACCCCATGCATTCCCAATCTCAACCATTCCATTTCATAACCTCATTTCTCACAATTAATTATCCCAATTAATCAACAATGTAATTAGGTCATTTTCCATAATTAACATTACAACCCTTAAGGTTCCATTTCATCAATGATTCAACATTTATTCCATTTCCCTATGCCAAACATGCACCTAGGTTTATTACAAATAAAACCTCAACTTTTGTAAAATTACACCAAAGCCCCAAACTCTCACAAAATTACCAAACCAACCCCAACATCTCAAAATACTAAAATTTAAAGACAAAATCCATAGAGAGGAGTAGGATATCCCTACCTCAAATTCGGAGCTCCAAGGGAGAAGATGACAAAACCCAACGTGCTCCAAATCCCGAAATTTTAAGATTAAAATGTAGCCCTCGACGATCAACAACTTTTTTGTAAAGGCCAAAGATGAGCAAATCACTCCTACTAGATCAAAACCTAGAGAGAAGGTAGAGTTCTAGAGTGAGAAGCTCAACAATGGTGTTTTTGGAAAAGTAGGAGAGAGAAGAGAAAGTGAAAAAGTGATTTGAAAAGTCAAAACACGGAACTTAAACCTAGTCTCCCCACTCGAGCGTCAAACACCCCGCTCGAGCGTCACTCACAGACTCCCGCTCGAGCGCCAATAATCCCGCTCGAGTGACGAATACACACTCCCAGAACTTTTACAGAACCAGGCCATCGCTCGAGCTTCCAACTCCTCGCTCGAGCGGAACTCACACAACCCCGCTCGAGCGGCCAACTCCACGCTCGAGCGTCCAACACTACATAGGAAATACTTGATGGGTGCTATTCCCGCTCGAGCGCCAAAACCCCCGCTCGAGCGGACAGGCCAAAATCTGGGCAACTAGTTTTGGTTTCTAAACTCAACCAACCTGTAACAAACCTACCCAACACATCCTATATCTCAAATACGAAGTAAAAAGGATGTAAACAAGATAACAAACAACTACCAACATCCACGAACACATGTTCGAATCACTGTATAACAAGGGAATCCCAAAAGTCACCAAGATTGGGATTCTCGTCATCTTCGGATTGAGACTCTCCGGCCAACATGTGTTCGGCTGGATCTGACTCTGGCTGACTGGTACCTGATCTCATGGATTCGTCATCTTCTGGATTAACAGATTGGAGAAACTGTTCTTTGAGGAAATCCATGCTTTTGACAATTAATTCACTATCAGAAAGATGGGGGTATTTCTGTTTTAACTCCTTTTGGATTTGAAGAAAAGGATTGGATACTGGAGAAGAGGATGGTGCTGGAAGTGCTGGTTGTTTAACTGATTCCCAGCAAGCTTTGGTATGCTGTTGAATTTTCGGAATTAGATCCTTAAGATCCATTTTATCCCACCATTTGACAAAGAAAACTCTTTTTAAACAGGGAACCTTATTCTGGTAATTACAGGCAAAGTCTCATTTCCAAATCCATGGAATGCCAAAGCGGATTGAGAAATGGACAATTGATTTACTGATTGATAATTCTCTGTTTTTATTTAAAAATGAATACGCCCTGGAATAAGCCACAAGCCATTCATTATATTCTGTTCGAACGGATTCTGGTAAAATGTCAAGGTAAATTACTAAGAATTCAATGAGTAATTTACTGATATTTTATCGAGTAATTTACCGTGAAATTATGAAAAAATTACTTCAAATTTTCTGAGTAATTTACTGAGAATTTACTAAGTAATTTACTAGGAATTTATTGAGAATTTTCTAAGTAATTTACTTTATAATTTACTGAGAATTTTGTGAGTAATTTAATTTGAATTTACTGAGTAATTTACCGAGTAATTTACTTAGCAATTTACTGGGTAATCTTCTGAGTAATTTACTGAAAATTTAATGAGTAATTTACTGAAATTTTATTGAGTAATTTACCGTGAAATTTTGAAAAATTTACTTCGAATTTTCTAAATAATTTACTAAGGATTTACAAGGAATTTGCTGAGTAATTAATTGAGAATTTACTAAATAATTTTTTGAGAATTTCTTGGGAATTTAATTAGTAATTTACTGAGAATTTACTAAGTAATTTACTGAGAATTTATTGGAATTTATTGAGAATTTTCTAAGCAATTTACTGAGAATTTTCTGAGTAATTTAATGAAAATTTACTGGCTAATTTACGGAGTAATTTACTGGGTATGTACTGAGTGATTTTCTCATAATTTACTTAGTAATTTACTTAGCAATTTACTGGTACTGTTCTGAGTAATTTACTAAAAATTCAATGAGTAATTTACTGAGATTTTATTGAGTAATTTACCGTGAAATTTTGAAAAATTTACTAGGAATTTTCTACATAATTTACTAAGTATTTACAAGGAATTTACTGAATAATTTTCTGAGAATTTCTTGGGAATTTAATTAGTATTTTATAGAGAATTTATTAGGAATTTATTTAGAATTTTCTAAGTAATTTACTTTATAATTTATTGAGAATTTTCTGAGGAATTTAACGAGAATTTACTGAGTAATTTACCGAGTAATTTACTTAGCAATTTACTGAGTAATCTTCTGAGTAATTTACTGAAAATTCAATGAGTAATTTACTGAAATTTTATTGAGTAATTTACCGTGAAATTATGAAAAATTAACTTCGAATTTTCTAAATAATTTACTAAGGATTTACAAGGAATTTGCTGAGTAATTAATTGAGAATTTACTAAATAATTTTCTGAGAATTTCTTGGGAATTTAATTAGTAATTTACTGAGAATTTACTAAGTAATTTACTGAGAATTTACTGGAATTTATTGAGAATTTTCTAAGCAATTTACTGAGAATTTTCTGAGTAATTTAATGAAAATTTACTGGCTAATTTACGGAGTAATTTACTGGGTATGTACAGAGTGATTTTCTCAGAATTTACTTAGTAATTTACTTAGCAATTTACTGGTACTGTTCTGAGTAATTTACTGAAAATTCAATGAGTAATTTACTGAGATTTTATTGAGTAATTTACCGTGAAATTTTGAAAAATTTACTACGAATTTTCAAAATAATTTACTAAGGATTTACAAGGAATTTCCTGAGTAATTAATTGAGAATTTACTAAATAATTTCCTGAGAATTTCTTGGGAATTTAATTAGTAATTTACAGAGAATTTACTGGGAATTTATTGAGAATTTTCTAAGTAATTTACTTTATAATTTACTGATAATTTTCTGAGTAATTTAATGAGAATTTACTGAGTAATTTACCAAGTAATTTACTGGGAATTTCTGGAGTGATTTACTCAAAATTTACTGAGTAATTTACTTAGCAATTTACTGGGTAATGTTCTGAGTAATTTACTAAGAATTCAATGAGTAATTTACTGATATTTTATTGAGTAATTTACCGTGAAATTATGAAAAAATTACTTCAAATTTTCTAAGTAATTTACTGAGGATTTACAAGGAATTTACTTATTAATTAATTGAGAATTTACTGAATAATTTTCTGAGAATTTCTCGGGAACTTAATTACTAATTTACTGAGAATTTACTAAGTAATTTATTGGGAATTTATTTAGAATTTTCTAAGTAATTTACTTTATAATTTACGGAGAATTTTCTGAGTAATTTAATTTGAATTTACTGAGTAATTTATCGAGTAATTAATTAGCAATTTACTGGGTAATGTTCTGAGTAATTTACTGAGAATTCAATGAGTAATTTACTGAGATTTTATTGCGTAATTTACCGTGAAATTATGAAAAATTTACTTCGAATTTTCTAAATAATTTGCTAAGGATTTACAAGGAATTTACTGAATAATTTTTTGAGAATTTCTTTGGAATTTAATTAGTAATTTACTGGAAATTTATTGAGAATTTTCTAAGTAATTTACTTTAGAATTTTTATTGAGTAATTTACCGTGAAATTTTGAAAAATTTACTACGAATTTTCAAAATAATTTACAAATGTTTGGTAACGTTTACGTTTTCAGTTTATATTTACAAAAATTTTATAAACTGGTTTTTGTTTATTTTTTTTTATTTTTAGAAAAACATAAACTACAAACGCGTTTGGTAATTGACAAATTGTTTAAAAAAATTTAAAAATATAAAAAAAGTGAGAAATGGCAAGTGGTGGCAAGTGGCGGCGGAAGACGGTAGCAGAAAGTGGTGACGGTGGGTGGTGGGTAGCTCGTGGTGGTGGGTGGTGATGGTGGGTGACAGTGGCGGGTGGTGGGTGGTAGTGAGTGGGAGGTGGTGGTGGCGGGTGGTGGGTGGTGGTGGTAGGTGGGTGGTGGGTAGGTGGCGGGTGGTGGGTGGTGAGTGGCCGATGGCGGGTGGCAGGTGGTGAGTGGCCGATGGCGGGTGACAGGTAGGTGGTGGGTGGTGGTGGTGGGTGGGTGGGTGAGTGACAGTGGCGGGTGGTGGGTGGTAGCGAATGGGTGATGGTGGTGGTGGTGGTGAAGGCAGGTGGGTGGCAGATGGCGAGTGGGTGGTGATGGTGGGTGGGTGGGTGGGTGACGGTGGCGGGTGATGGGTGGTAGCGAGTGGGTGGGTTGTGGTGGTGGTGGTGGCAGCGGCGGGTGGTGGGTGGTGGTAGCAAATGGGTGGCGGATGGCGGGTGGTGGTGATGGTGGGTGGGTGGATGGGTGACGGTGGCGAGTGGTAGGTGGTAGCGAGTGGGTGGTGGTGGTGGTGGTGGTGGTGGGTGGTGGTGGCAGGTGGGTGGCGGGTGGTGGGTGGGTGGGTGACGGTAGCGGGTGGTAAGTGATAGCGTGTGGGTGGTGGTGGTGGTGGGTGGTGGTGGTGGTGGCAGGTGGGTGATGGTGGTGGTGGTGGCAGGTGGCTGGTGGTGGCAGGTGGCTGGTGAGTGGTGGTGGCAAGTAAGTAGCGGGTGGTGGTGGCGGCGGCGAGGGGTAGGTGGTGGTGGCGGCGAAGGGTAGGTAGTGGTGGCGAGTGGGTGGCAGGTGGGTGGTGGTGGCGGGCGGTGGCTGGTGGGTGGTGAGTGGTGGTGGCAGGTGGTGGTGGAGGGTGGGTGGTGGTGGCGGAAGACGGTGGTGGAAAATGGTGGCGGGTGATGGCTAATGTTGGGTGATAAAAAAAAAAAAAAACTGAAAACTCAAAATGGAAACACATTTTTTGTGTTTTCATATTTTGGCCAAATTTATAAACTGAGACCATTGATTTATAAATCAAAAATTTACCAAACAAGTTTTTATTTGAGTTTTTTAAATTTTTGTAAATATAAACAGAAAACTGAAAACGTAAGTGTTACCAAACGGCAAAATTCAAGGATTTACAAGGAATTTCCTGAGTAATTAATTGAGAATTTACTAAATAATTTTCTGAGAATTTCTTGGGAATTTAATTAGTAATTTACAGAGAATTTACTGGGAATTTATTGAGAATTTTCTAAGTAATTTACTTTATAATTTACTGATAATTTTTCGAGTAATTTAATGAGAATTTACTGAGTAATTTACCAAGTAATTTACTGGGAATTTCTGGAGTGATTTACTCAAAATTTACTGAGTAATTTACTTAGCAATTTACTGGGTAATGTTCTGAGTAATTTACTAAGAATTCAATGAGTAATTTACTGATATTTTATTGAGTAATTTACCGTGAAATTATGAAAAAATTACTTCAAATTTTCTAAGTAATTTACTGAGGATTTACAAGGAATTTACTTATTAATTAATTGAGAATTTACTGAATAATTTTCTGAGAATTTCTCGGGAACTTAATTACTAATTTACTGAGAATTTACTAAGTAATTTATTGGGAATTTATTTAGAATTTTCTAAGTAATTTACTTTATAATTTACGGAGAATTTTCTAAGTAATTTAATTTGAATTTACTGAGTAATTTATCGAGTAATTAATTAGCAATTTACTGGGTAATATTCTGAGTAATTTACTGAGAATTCAATGAGTAATTTACTGAGATTTTATTGCGTAATTTACCGTGAAATTATGAAAAATTTACTTCGAATTTTCTAAATAATTTACTAAGGATTTACAAGGAATTTACTGAATAATTTTTTGAGAATTTCTTCGGAATTTAATTAGTAATTTACTGGGAATTTATTGAGAATTTTCTAAGTAATTTACTTTAGAATTTACTGAGAATTTTCCGAGTAATTTAATGAAAATTTACTGGGTAATTTACTGGGTATTTACTGAGTGATTTACTCAGAATTTACTTAGCAATTTACTGGGTAATGTTCCTAACTGGTTCCTCGTTTGGTGGGATAAGTTCGGACTTTCCCTTGACATTTTACCAGAATCTGTTCGAACAAAATATAATGAATGGCTTGTGGCTTATTCCAGAGCGTATTCATTTTTAAATAAAAACAGAGAATTATCAATCAGTAAATCAATTGTCCATTTCTCAATCCGCTTTGGCATTCCATGGATTTGGAAATGGGACTTTGCCTGTGATTACCAGAATAAGGTTCCCCGTTTAAAAAGAGTTTTCTTTGTCAAATGGTGGGATAAAATGGATCTTAAGGATCTAATTCCGAAAATTCAACAGCATACCAAAGCTTGCTGGAAATCAGTTAAACAACCAGCACTTCCAGCACCATCCTCTTCTCCAGTATCCAATCCTTTTCTTCAAATCCAAAAGGAGTTAAAACAGAAATACCCCCATCTTTCTGATAATGAATTAATTGTCAAAAGCATGGATTTCCTCAAAGAACAGTTTCTCCAATCTGTTAATCCAGAAGATGACGAATCCATGAGATCAGGTACCAGTCAGCCAGAGTCAGATCCAGCCGAACACGTGTTGGCCGGAGAGTCTCAATCCGAAGATGACGAGGATCCCAATCTTGGTGACTTTTGGGATTCCCTTACAACTGTAATGATGGAAAAGATAGCTAAAGACAAGCAGAAAAAAGGCAAGGGCCCCGAGCTTTAGAGCGTCGGCACAACAGGACAAGCAACATGATAAGCAACTTTTGCTAAAGCAGATATTTCCAACAGTAAAAAGAAGATGCTGTCTTCCATTCCGAAAAGTAAAGATAAGATGATAAGGAGGAATTCTGTCGGTGGAATCGAAGAAGGCCACCTGTCTTTATGTAATAATGTATTCTTATCTTCTTTTTTCTATTTAAAGGGATCTCCTCACCCTTGTTGAGGCACTTCGAAATTTTCATGGTTTTTCCTTTTCAGTTTCTTCCCTTGTAATCTCTTTCCAACCTCCTCTTGTAAAATATTTTACTTCCTCAATAAAAGTTTGCACCTCGTGTTTAAATATGTATGCCCTCTGTTAACCTATTAGAACAGCTTTTAACATACTTGTACTTCTGGCAAAACCAAATACAGCATTATCTTAATACACCTGTAGATCTCTATACCCAACAGTATATATCAGAACGGATTGCAGAGTGTGATCAGCGAATTGCCGAGTTGCAGGTTCTGATCAACGAACAATTAGTGGCGTGGGCGGCCAGAAGGCCACCGCCACCCCAACAGTAAGGTATATGAGATCATATATGTCCTAATTTGTTGTATTTATATTGTTATTATGTATGTATTAATTCTTGGGTTTGTGCTTATGAACGGTTACTTAATATGTAAGGTTTAGTGGTATAGCAACCCCGGTCTTTTCCCATTTGATTATTGTATCCGGACTTAGGTTCCGTAGATTCTGTCATTGTATAATGGTTGTTGTTGTCCCTTATTTTCTCATTTGAAATTATAGGATGTGTTGGGCAGGTTTGTTTCAGGTTGGTTGGGTTTAGAAACCAAGTGTTGCTGTCCAGGTTTTTGGTTCTTCGCTCGAGCGAGGAGTTGTTCGCTCGAGCGAGAGGTTGCGTCTGATTTGGACCTGTAGCTGTGCATTCTTGGCTCGAGCGAGCTTTTCTTCGCTCGAGCGAGTTAGTTTGTTCTTCGCTCGAGCAATAGTTCCTTCGCTCGAGCGTGTGTCTGGTTACAGACCTGTGAGTTTGAGTTCTTCGCTCGATCGAGTTTTCTTTCGCTCGAGCGAGCTTTTGGGTTGTTGGCTCGAGCAAGGCTTCCTTGGCTCGAGCGTTGCTTTTCTGTGTCTGGTCGCTCGAGCGACCATGTCTTCGCTCGAGCGAGCCTGTCCAGTTTATATACACAGCAGCGGGTTTTGATCAGTCTTTTTCATTTTCTTTTGATTCCAAACCCTAGGTCCGACTTCTCTCTCTCCCTACTCACCTTCTTTCTTAGATTTGATCCACTTAGGGTGTGTTTCTACCCTAGATCCTTCATTAAAAAGATAGAGGGAGTCGAGGGCTTTCATTTAATCTGAACATTTGGCGATTTGGAGCACTTTGGTATTTGGGCACTCATCTTTGTCTTCACAATTTGTGTTGTTTTCTTCGAGGTAGGGATTTCCTACTCCATTTTGTAGGTTTTGTTCTAAGCTCTGGTAATTTGATATGTTGGGGATACTTTGTTAAATTTTGGGAAAAACCCTAGTTGTATTATTGAATTAATTTGTATAAGTAATTCATGGAATTGGGAAAAGATGGTTAAATTTATGGAATTGGGGAATTCATTGATTAAATAGCGTAATTGGGTAATTGGAATCATTTGTCTATTGAATTGTTGACATAGTTATTTTCAGTTTAGAAATAACTGTTTTGGGCTATCGGTGGAGGATAGTCGTGATTGTTGTAGACATTGCATGTGGATTAGGAATAACTGAAACTAATCACATTGGTTAAGTCATTAATTTTGACTATGGCATTGATACAGAAAATACGTGTATTGATTGAGCATTGCATTTGCATACATTGTTTTGTGTGTGGGAGGAGATAGGGGATGTACTCCATGGTTTAGGGGAAGATAGGGGGTGGACCTCTAAACCGGATTTTGTTTGGGAGGAGATAGGGGATGGACTCCATTAGCATCACTTTTATGTGTGCTTATTTATATAGAAGTGTTTTATTGATACAACACTAAAATGTGTATCAATCTGGAAGTATGAAGTGTTTGATTTGAGCTTGAGTCTCATTTGTTTGTTGATATTGGAAGGATGTGAATATGATATATGTAATTCACTGTTGTAAGTTTGGCCAGGTTTTGAGCCATGTTGATAAAATTGGAAAGTAAAACGTAACTTTGGCAATAGTGTCATGAGTCTGTAAAATGAAGTAATTGATTATTTTGGTTAACCATCTGTTGAATGCTATTGCTTTATTCATTGCTTATATGTGGTTTAGCATATTTCTACTGGGCTGTGGCTCACCCTTTATGGGAACATCATTTTCAGGTTCAGGTGATAAACTACCTCCAAAGACTTAGCTTGGGAGGGTTTGGCTTCTGGATTGAAGAAGACTACCTTTAGTTAATAGTTTTTATTTATTAGTACATGTAAACATTCAAGCCTAGGGCTTTTCTTGTATTGAGATTAGAACTCATATTTTTGGATCCAAGTGTTGGCTTGGAAAGATGTAAGCCTGTAGGGCATTTTATTCGATGTTACATGTAATGCTTTATTTAGTAATACTCTGATGAATGAATTAATAAATTGTCTTCTTTAAATAATGCATGTCAATGATATATAATGGGTTAATTTTGAGGGCGTTACAACTTGGTATCAGAGCGTACCGGGTTTGAATACTTTAGGTACGTGGGAAGTGATTAATATCACATTGGGTTCGTCTCGTTTGATAGACACTTAGTGTAATGTTATATGCTTATGTGATAACATGTTTATGTGATTATGTGGGTATGGAATGTAGTTTCTAGGATATTGATTGGACCCTTGAGTTTCTAGTTGTCTTGTTGGAAAGGCACTTGATCACTGCTGCTTCCAACCGGAACTATAGTAACGCATTGGGACTATCATTATCCGGGAATGAAATTCGTAGGTGCTTATGTGATTATGTGCTTACGTGGAATGAATTATTGTTGTCCATTGCATTAGGACGCGAGTGTTTAGCTTCGGCACATTTATTAATGTGCTATTGTCTTTATTTTCCTTTATTAGGATGTCAGGACGAGGACGAGGACGCGGTAGGCATGGTAGGCCGGGTAGGCAGGAGGTGCCTGTGCCAGAAGAGATTCCGGCAGTTCAAGAGGGAATTGGCCAGGCCAATGTGGCCGAGCCAGTAGGCCAGCAGGCTATGGGCACTCTAGCCCGAGAGATAGCAGGGCCATTCAGGGAGTCAGTAGGCATTCTCAGAGCTGAGAATCAAGCTCAGGCTATTATTGCGGATGCAGGACCTTCCTTTCTGAAAAGGGAGTTCTTCCGGTCTAATCCAGATGAATTTGTGGGTGATCCAAAAGAGCCGCTTAAGGCAGATGAATGGCTCGAACAGACAACGAAGACGTTTGAGATGCTTGGCATCGAAGACGAGGGGTTGAAAGTGACCTTGGCATCTTTCCAGTTGAAGGGGGATGCGGGTCAGTGGTGGAAGTTTACTAAGGGGCGTATAGGAGGTACGTGGGAGGCTTTTGTGAATGCTTTCCAGGAGAAGTTCTTATCTCCAGCTGTCAGGGAGAAGCTGCGAAACCAGTTTTGTCAGCTTAAGCAGTCGAGTTCTTCAGTGGCCGAGTTTGAGGCTGCATTTACTAGTTTGTCCAGGTTTGCACCTGAGTTGGTGGCGTCTGAGGAACGCCGTTGTATTGAGTTTGAGAAGAAGTTGAGGTGTGGCCTCAAGCTGAGAGTTGGGGGAACTATGATTCGGGACTATGGGCGTATGGTTGATGCTGCAGCCCACATGGAAATTATGATGCAGGAGGAGGAGGAAGGACAGAAGGGCTCCAAGAGGAGTCAGGATGGTCAGAGTGATGGTAGGAGACAGAAGGGTTTTAATCCTCAGCAGTCTCAGGGTAGCTTTTCTAGATCGACTTTTCCTGTGCCGAGTGCTAGTTCGGGAAAAGGCAGTCAGGGAGACATTACCTGTTTCAAGTGTGGCCAGCTGGGCCACAAGTCTCCAGTTTGTCCTCAGAAGGGAGGAGTGCAGAGAGCAGCATCATCTTCAGCTCGATCTCAGAGCCAGAGTCAGGGTAGAGGCCAGCCACTCTCGTGTTATCAGTGTGGTCAGCCAGGGCATATGAAGAGGTATTGCCCGCAGTTGGGTGGCACACCTGGTGCATCAGGTTTGAGGCTGATTCAGGGTCAGCAGCCAGCTCAGTCAGGTCAGGCCTCGAGGGCCAATCAGGGGGCTTCATCGTCCCAGTCAGTGCAGCAATCTTATGCTCCTAGGGGTGAGCAGGTTGATCAGAGGTCGTCAGGGCGCGTGTATGCTGTTACCGCGCAGGATCTTGTGCCGGCACCATCAGTTGTGAGAGGTACCTTTTTGTTTTGCAACTCGGTTGCTAATGTTTTGATTGATACGGGTGCATCTCATTCCTTTGTGTCTACTGCATTTGCATCTGTTTTGGAGTTGGAGTTAGCACAGTTAGCATCTCCTATTTGTGTAGTGTCACCTCTTGGGGGTGAATTGATCTTGAAACAAGGTGTTAGGGGTTGTGATATAGAGGTTGATTATCATAGAATCCCATTTTCCTTTGTAGTTATGCCTATGAGGGGTTTCGATGTTATTTTGGGTATGGACTGGTTATCGTCATACCGGGCAGTTATTGATTGCTACCGCCAGAGGGTCACTTGTTGTACCGTGAGCGGAGAGTATTTTCATTTTTTGGGGGACCGGGTTGGTGATGTGTTGCCATCGGGGTATGTTCCGCGAGGATGGAGTGAGCTTAGTGGTCTACTTGCTAACCTTTCGATTAGTGAGGATGTTGAGACTCAGATTGTGTTGCCAAGGGTGGTTTGTGAGTACTCGGATGTCTTTCCCGAGGATCTTGTTGGTTTGCCACCGCATCGAGAGATTGAGTTCTCTATTAACCTGGTGCCCGGCACGGCGCCGATTTCTATAGCACCTTATCGTTTTGCCCCAGCCGAGTTAGTTGAGTTGAAGATTCAGCTCCAGGAGTTGCTAGACAAGGGTTTTATACGTCCTAGTGTTTCGCCGTGGGGAGCACCAGCCCTCTTTGTTAAAAAGAAAGGTGGTGCTTTGAGACTGTGTATAGATTACCGAAAATTGAATCGGGCTACGGTTAAGAATAAGTACCCTATGCCTCGTATAGATGATCTGTTTGACCAGTTGAAGGGTTCCCGTTGTTTCTCTAAGATAGACTTGAGATCAGGTTACCACCAGTTGAGGGTCAGAGAGGAGGATATTCCGAAGACGGCATTCCGTACGCGGTATGGCCATTATGAGTTTCTGGTGATGCCATTTGGACTGACCAATGCACCGGCAGTCTTTATGGACTTGATGAACCGGATCTTCCGAGAATTCTTGGATCGGTTTGTAGTCGTTTTTGTGGATGACATCCTTATCTATTCGCCTTCTGAGGAGGAGCATGAGTCACACTTGAGGGTGGTGCTTGAGTTACTTAGAGCCCATAGGCTGTATGCCAAGTTTGGGAAGTGTGAGTTCTGGCTGAGGGAAGTCAAATTCTTAGGCCACGTGGTATCTGGGGAAGGAGTGTCTGTTGATACATCTAAGGTGGAGGCAGTGCAGGATTGGGCACAGCCTAAGAGTGTATTTGAGATCCGCAGTTTCCTGGGATTAGCTGGGTATTACCGTCGGTTTGTGAAAGATTTCTCCAGATTAGCTTTGCCTTTGACTAGATTGACTCGGAAGGGAGTCAAATTTGTATGGAGTGAGACTTGTGAAAAGTCGTTTCAGGAGTTGAAAGTTAGACTAACCACCGCTCCAGTATTGATTATTCCAGAGAGAGGGTTGGGTTATACAGTTTATTGTGACGCCTCACGAGAGGGTCTGGGTTGTGTGTTAATGCAAGAGGGGAAAGTAGTTGCCTATGGCTCACGTCAGTTGAAAATTCACGAGCAGAATTACCCTACGCATGATCTAGAGTTAGCAGCTGTGATATTTGCCTTGAAGATTTGGAGGCATTATCTTTATGGTGAGAAATTTGAGGTATTCTCGGATCATAAGAGTCTGAAATATTTGTTTACACAGAAAGATTTGAACTTGAGGCAGAGGAGGTGGATGGAGTTCATAGAGGATTATGACTTTGAGTTGCATTATCATCCGGGAAAGGCCAATGTGGTGGCCGATGCCCTTAGCAGAAAACCTGTTGGTGTCATAGCTAGTATAGCCATCCGAGAATGGGAGATGTTGGGTGCACTTGGGGAGTTTGATTTAATTCTGGGCGAATCCGTTGAGGCTGCGGCCTTGTTTTCTGTTATTGCACGGCCTACACTTGTGACTCGAGTGTTAGAGGCTCAGAGAGGCGACTTTGAGGTAGAATCTCTCCGTGAGAAGATTTCCGGTGGGAAGGTTGAGAAGGGTTTGACGGTATATTCCGACTTGAGTGTGAGATACCGAGACCGTCTGTTTGTGCCGGAGTCTTGCCGAGAGGAGGTACTCCGAGAGTTTCATCATTCACGTCTTGCGGTGCATCCGGGGGGCACTAAGATGTATCGAGATTCGGGTCGCCAGTTCTGGTGGCGGGGTATGAAGAGAGATGTGGCAGCTTTCGTATCTAAGTGCCTTACTTGTCAGCAAGTGAAGGCTGAACATCAGAGGCCAGCGGGTTTGTTGCAACCCTTGCCTATTGCTGAGTGGAAGTGGGAACACGTCACTATGGACTTCATTGTGGGTCTTCCGAGGACTCAGCGGGGTAGTGATGCTATTTGGGTGGTTGTAGACCGGTTGACTAAGTCGGCGCACTTCATTCCTATGCGCGTGAGAGATTCGGTAGATCATCTTGCCGACTTGTACATTCGGGACATAGTGAGGTTACACGGGGTTCCAGTGACGATTGTCTCGGATAGAGATCCTCGTTTTACTGCCAAGTTGTGGCAGAGTTTGCAGAGTGCCTTAGGCACTAAGTTGACCTTTAGCACGGCTTATCATCCTCAGACTGACGGACAGTCCGAGCGTACTATTCAGATACTTGAGGATATGCTTCGGGGTTGTGTTCTAGACTTTAGTGGGTCGTGGGAGAGGCACTTGCCGTTGGTAGAGTTTGCCTACAACAACAGTTTCCAGTCTAGTATCGGTATGGCACCATTTGAGGCCTTGTATGGCCGACCGTGTAGATCTCCTGTTTGTTGGGCTGAGGTGGGTGATGCACCTCTGTTGGGTCCGGAGTTGGTGAGGGAAATGACGGAGAAAGTTGAGCTTATCCGTAAGAGGCTTGTTACAGCACAGAGTCGTCAGAAATCTTATGCCGACCGTAGGAGGAGACCCTTGGTGTTTGCAGTGGGTGATCATGTCTTTCTGAAGATATCACCTAGACGGGGTTGATGAGGTTTGGGAAGAGTGGGAAGTTGTCCCCTCGGTTCATTGGTCCGTTTGAGATCCTTGAGAGGATTGGCGAGGCTGCTTATCGTTTAGCTTTGCCGCCGCAGTTGTCCGGAGTACATGACGTGTTTCATGTGAGTATGCTTCGGAAGTATGAGCCGGATCCATCACATGTGTTGGATTGGACCGATTTAGTGGTTGATGAGGATGTCTCGTATGAGGAGAGACCGGTTCGGGTATTGGATAGGCGGGATCAAGTTTTGCGAGGCAAGACCATCCCTTTGGTAAAAGTTTTGTGGAAACATCATGGAGTGGAGGAAGCCACTTGGGAGCGTGAATTGGAAGTCCGCGAAAAATACCCGGACATGTTTATTCATTTGTAATCTTGTATTTAGATTTTGTAATATTGTTGAACTTAAGAGCTTTACATATGTCTTAAGTTGTAAAACGTTGAGTATGTTTTGGTAAATGGGTGTATCTTGAAACTTGCTTCATTATAGAAGTTTAGTATAGCATTGCATATGTTGATTACATTACTGAGTGTGTTATATATATCATGCAATTGAGTATGATATGGGGATTGTTAACGTTGAAAGGAATAATGCATAATAATGATACAGGTTGAGATATATGTTGTGTTATATATTTAATATGAGATGCCTCTTGATAAAGAGATGAAATGACCAGTTTTGGGTCAAGATGTTTACTAATGAATTGTTAAAAAAAAATCTGTTTTCAAAAACTTATGCTTAATTTTGAGAACGAAATTCTTTGAAGGGGGGGAGGTTATAGCGACCCCGGTCTTTTCCCATTTGATTATTGTATCCGGACTTAGGTTCCGTAGATTCTGTCATTGTATAATGGTTGTTGTTGTCCCTTATTTTCTCATTTGGAATTATAGGATGTGTTGGGCAGGTTTGTTTCAGGTTGGTTGGGTTTAGAAACCAAGTGTTGCTGTCCAGGTTTTTGGTTCTTCGCTCGAGCGAGGAGTTGTTCGCTCGAGCGAGAGGTTGCGTCTGATTTGGACCTGTAGCTGTGCATTCTTGGCTCGAGTGAGCTTTTCTTCGCTCGAGCGAGTTAGTTTGTTCTTCGCTCGAGCAATAGTTCCTTCGCTCGAGCGTGTGTCTGGTTACAGACCTGTGAGTTTGAGTTCTTCGCTCGATCGAGTTTTCTTTCGCTCGAGCGAGCTTTTGGGTTGTTGGCTCGAGCAAGGCTTCCTTGGCTCGAGCGTTGCTTTTCTGTGTCTGGTCGCTCGAGCGAGCCTGTCCAGTTTATATACACAGCAGCGGGTTTTGATCAGTCTTTTTCATTTTCTTTTGATTCCAAACCCTAGGTCCGACTTCTCTCTCTCCCTACTCACCTTCTTTCTTAGATTTGATCCACTTAGGGTGTGTTTCTACCCTAGATCCTTCATTAAAAAGATAGAGGGAGTCAAGGGCTTTCATTTAATCTGAACATTTGGCGATTTGGAGCACTTTGGTATTTGGGCACTCATCTTTGTCTTCACAATTTGTGTTGTTTTCTTCGAGGTAGGGATTTCCTACTCCATTTTATAGGTTTTGTTCTAAGCTCTGGTAATTTGATATGTTGGGGATACTTTGTTAAATTTTGGGAAAAACCCTAGTTGTATTATTGAATTAATTTGTATAAGTAATTCATGGAATTGAGAAAAGATGGTTAAATTCATGGAATTGGGGAATTCATTGATTAAATAGCGTAATTGGGTAATTGGAATCATTTGTCTATTGAATTGTTGACATAGTTATTTTCAGTTTAGAAATAACTGTTTTGGGCTATCGGTGGAGGATAGTCGTGATTGTTGTAGACATTGCATGTGGATTAGGAATAACTGAAACTAATCACATTGGTTAAGTCATTAATTTTGACTATGGCATTGATACAGAAAATACGTGTATTGATTGAGCATTGCATTTGCATACATTGTTGTGTGTGGGAGGAGATAGGGGATGTACTCCACGGTTTAGGGGAAGATAGGGGGTGGACCTCTAAACCGGATTTTGTTTGGGAGGAGATAGGGGATGGACTCCATTAGCATCACTTTTATGTGTGCTTATTTATATAGAAGTGTTTTATTGATACAGCACTAAAATGTGTATCAATCTGGAAGTATGAAGTGTTTGATTTGAGCTTGAGTCTCATTTGTTTGTTGATATTGGAAGGATGTGAATATGATATATGTAATTCACTGTTGTAAGTTTGGCCAGGTTTTGAGCCATGTTGATAAAATTGGAAAGTAAAACGTATCTTTGGCAATAGTGTCATGAGTCTGTAAAATGAAGTAATTGATTATTTTGGTTAACCATCTGTTGAATGCTATTGCTTTATTCATTGCTTATATGTGGTTTAGCATATTTCTACTGGGCTGTGGCTCACCCTTTATGGGAACATCATTTTCAGGTTCAGGTGATAAACTACCTCCAAAGACTTAGCTTGGGAGGGTTTGGCTTCTGGATTGAAGAAGACTACCTTTAGTTAATAGTTTTTATTTATTAGTACATGTAAACATTCAAGCCTAGGGCTTTTCTTGTATTGAGATTAGAACTCATATTTTTGGATCCAAGTGTTGGCTTGGAAAGATGTAAGCCTGTAGGGCATTTTATTCGATGTTACATGTAATGCTTTATTTAGTAATACTCTGATGAATGAATTAATAAATTGTCTTCTTTAAATAATGCATGTCAATGATATATAATGGGTTAATTTTGAGGGCGTTACAAGTGGGACGTCACCCAAGTCGCGTAGGGTTTAGGTCATGTTACAGTGATTGCGTGTAGACCGTTTGATGCCCATAAGTCATTGACAGACGTGCTAAGCTTTGCCAGTTAGGAAGCACCTCTCATGGTATCAGAGCCAAGTTTTAATTATCACATAATAAAAATATAAATTTAATAAATTAGACATATATGATCACAATACAACCATGTCCAATCAACAAGAAAATACAGTAGAAATAGCAGAAGCAGGATCAGTAACATCAGTAGGAAATACTATTTCCTCCCTAGCAGAAGCCGCTGAATTAGTAGCATACCAGGATGTCAAGGAAGCCCTAGATAAATGGACTATCCCAACAGTAGATCCAGCAACCATTTACAAGAAAGGAACTTTTAACTTTCTTAGTAAAAAAATAATAAAAACCTTTGAACATGCATCCTGTATTCAGAACAATGATGAAATCATTCATTTAATTCACATAAATGATTTTATTCCTTTTGTTAAACAGTATAAGTACATCCATATAGGATTAGTACAAATCGCTTTTAAACCTCTGACCCTTCTTGGTCAGAATACCAGTATTCAATGCACTCTACGTGATGGCCGATGCCTTAACTGGCGTGCTTCACTTATGGGAGCTATTGAGACAAGTTTGTCTCATGGACCAGTTTATTTTGATATCTATCCAAATCTTAGTGTTGCCTTGTGTGACACTAATCTTTCAGAAACCTTAGAACTCAGAGTTCTTACTCATGGTTATGAGTATAAACCAGGAACACGTCCCTTTTCAGTTCATTCCAGAATTTGTATTAAGGCTTTAACAACTTTAAATCCTTATGTCAAAAAGAAAACTGAAGCAGGAAAAACAGTATTGATTGAAACAAATCTTTACAGCAGCCAAGTAGCCGTTCCTAAGATCCTTCCTTGGAAGGATATAACTTTTCCTGACAGATGGGAAATTCCTAATGTTGTCCCTCCTAAACCACTCATCCAGCACAACATCGATGATGTAATCCAAACCGACAGAGGTAATGTCTACCTCCGATTTCAGAAACCTATGCTTACCAGAAGCAATTCTTCTAATGCCAGTTTTCGAACTGCCCCTAGAAGTTTTTCCAACAACAGTTTTCGTTCCGTCCCTCCTCATCAAGTGGACTATCCGGAATCTAGTCGACAATCCATTGACAACTTACCCTCCAGAAGACAAATTGAGAATATTCTTCAACAGATACCTTCTAGGCCTCCTAGTAGACCACCTAGTGATCCACAGGAAGATCCTATGACATCAGAAATCCAAGGAATCCGTCTTTCCCAAAATAGAATCCCTCATGGTGTTTATACCGCACCAACACCATCACCAGATAGCCCAACGGCCAGTGATATGAATTTTGATATTTAATGGATTTTACACCAGGAAGTGAAAATCGAAAAATTTTAAACCAGGAATTCAACCAGAATCAATATAAAGAATTTAGGGATTGGTATTTTACCAACCATACTTCTGACCAGTTAGTCAATTATAAAACTCAATATTATCAACATCTTGAGTTACATCAGAAACTAATACCCTTTGTTGAATGGTATAATACAGTTACTCAACCAAAAGTTACAGTTATTGAAGATCAGTACAAAGTCTGGACTACTACAGAAGGACAAGTAATCCATTCGATCCATCCTCCTCCTCAAGCCTTAGAATTAGTACCAAATGGAGACACAACCAGACAACCACTCAACCACTTTCAGCCACTGCATATATAGATGCTCAATCAGGAAAACTTTCTAAAGCCGACGGTTCTATAGTAAGACAGAATAATTATACCAATCTTATCTGTCAAACCATCAGCAAACAGTTAACCCGTGTTGAAGAAGCTGTTTCTACCTTTAAGGATAGAACCCTAGCTCCACCAGTCACAGGAGTCTCGACTCTCCATCCTGTATCCATTAAACCATCATTAGACATCACTAACTTTAAGTTAAAATCGTCTAATACTGAGTTTATGGACACTTTATTACAGAAAATGCAAACTCTCAATGTTCGCCCTCCAGAACCTCCTAAACCTCCAGACCAATCTAGCAGTGGGACTATCCACATGCTCAGAGCTGAAACCAACCCTGATCAGGATACTTTATCTCCAGAACAAATTCAAGAAATTCAATTGAACTTTCAGGAACCCTCATCTGTAAACAAGCTAAACTATTACAGTTCAGCTAAACCAGGATTTTTACCTCACACCAGAAATTACTATTCCAGACCTACTCCACTAGATATTCTTTATGAAGAAGCTTATCTCAATGAACAGAATAGTTACCATGGTAAAACCATTTATGAATGGAATATTGATGGTGAATCAGAATTTGGTATTTACAAAAAGTTACATCAAATGATGATGTATGCGACTGTTTGCCGCCAATACAGTAATAATGACCAGGCCATTACTAAATTTATTATTAATGGCTTTACCGGCGTCCTTAAAGGTTGGTGGGATAATATTATGACTCTCGTCCAACAAACTGAAATCTTAACCGCTATCAAACTTGAGCTTGACCCGACTACCAACCAGCAGGTCCAACAACCTGATGCTGTTTACACGCTTATCCAGACAATAATCTACCATTTTGTTGGTACCAGTACTTCTACTCAGGACCGCGGTCGTGAGCTTCTCCAGAATTTGCGTTGTCCATCCTTAACCCATTTTCGATGGTATAAGGATGTTTTCCTTCTTAAGGTTACCCAACGCCCTGATGCTAACAGTACTCATTGGAAAGCCAAATTTATTGATGGCCTTCCTACCCACTTTGCCACACGCGTTAGGAAAAAACTTCGGGACCGTCATGACCGGATGTCTATTCCTTACGAACAGTACACATATGGACAACTTTGTTCCATCATAACCGATGAAGGTCTTTCTCTCTGTAATGACCTTAAACTTCATTATCAGATGAAACAACAGAATTTAACAGGAAGAAAAGAATTAGGAGAATTTTGTGAACAGTTTGCTTATGAGCCTGGCATCAAATATCCTAATAAAACCAGAAAAATATCTCATAAAAAAGCTTCCAAACCTTACAGAAAAAAGTCTTCCAAGACTAGCCATCCGAAACCACCTAAGAAGTTTTATCCAAAAAGGTCTACCAGTAAACAAAAAGGAAAATCTAAATCAGACGTTAAATGCTATAAATGTGGCCAAACAGGACATTATGCCAATAGATGTAAGTCTAAAGCAAAAACTAAGGTTAATGAATTAAACCTTGATCCAGACATTAAAGAACAGTTAATCCAAGCTTTAGAAGCAGAAGAAAAATCAACTGAAGACGAAATCCCTTCTGATGATGAGCTTAACCAGTTATACTCTTCTTCCTCTGATGAAGATGAATCTGAAGAACCCTGTCCCTGTAGTACCAATCAGGAACAAATATCAGAAATTAATTACTGGAAATCTATAGTGGAAATGAATGGTTTACACTTAGGAGAACTCAGTAGTATTAATGTTTTAACAGATACCCAAAAGGATATGCTTGCTGTAGCAGACCAGATCCAGGATCCAGAAATAAAAATCAAATATTTAAAAATGTGTTATGATCACCAGCAAACTATAATAGACACTCCTCCTATACCTGATTATTCTTATAATCTTCAAACAGTCATCAACAGAATTCAGACTAAATCAGTAGTGGAACAGCCAACTACTCTCCAGGACTTAAAAATGGAAATTAATATCCTCAAAACAGAAGTAAAACACTTGCAAACTGCTAGTGAAGCTGTTATCAAAGATATTAAATATCTTCATACCCAAATTCCCAAACAGCAAGAAAAAGAAACTGAACAAAAACTGGATCTTAACAAAAAAGAACCAGAAACTTCTACTCCTTATCTTTTACTTGTGAATCAAGTCACTTTTCAGAAATTTAAAAATTTCTTTTATGATTAAACCGAATTTTATCATTAAGGATGCTATTGCCTTAGTTGATAGTGGAGCAGATATGAACTGTATCCAAGAAGGTATAGTTCCAACCAGATACTTTGAAAAGACTACTCAGAGTCTAACCAGTGCAAGTGGAAATTCTCTCCAAATCAGGTATAAGGTTCCCGAAGCATATATTTGTAATTAGGATTTATGTCTTCCAACATCTTTTGTTCTAGTCAGAAATCTTGCTACAAATGTTATTTTAGGCACACCTTTTCTTTGTCTTCTGATGCCTATCCAGAAAATTGATTCAACAGGAATTTACTCCCAACTTCAGGGAAAAACTGTAATTTTTGAATTTATTACTCAACCGTATACTAAAGAATTAGATCAAATTCGTGATTTAATTTCTGTTAAACAAAACCAGATAAATTTAATTCAAAAAGAAGTCTCTTTTTTAACAACAGAACAAAGATTAAGTCAATCTACTTTTCAACAGAAAATTAAATTAATTGAAAAAGAATTTCAAACAGAAGTTTGTGGTACAGTTCCTAATGCTTTTTGGAATCGCAAAAAGTATACTGTAACTTTACCATACGAACCAGATTTTGATGAAAAATATATTCCAACTAGAGCTCACCCTAGTCAGATGAAAAAGGAATATATGGAATTATGTAAAACAGAAATTCAAAATCTTCTTGAAAAGAAACTTATCCGTCCCAGTCACTCCCCGTGGAGTTGTACCGCTTTTTATGTCAATAAAAATGCAGAGTTAGAACGAGGCGTTCCTCGCCTTGTGATTAACTACAAACCGCTCAATGATAAGTTGAAATGGATTAGATATCCTATTCCGAATAAAAAGGATCTTTTAGATCGTCTCTAGGATGCCATAATTTTTTCCAAATTTGATTTAAAATCAGGATATTGGCAAATTGAGATTGCTGAACAGGATCGCTACAAAACAGCCTTTACCGTACCTTTTGGGCATTACGAATGGAATGTTATGCCATTTGGACTAAAAAATGCTCCATCAAAATTTCAACATATCATGAATGATATTTTCAACCCTTTTACAGAATTTACTCTATCTTATATTGATGATGTTCTGGTTTTCTCTTCATCAAACCCTCGCTATGATCCATCCGAATTTCCTCCCTTGAGGGGTCAAACCAGTAATCCAACGGCAAAGGATGTCCTCCTGAGGCTGGAAGATTCGTATACTCCTAACAGTCTTACCGAGGAAACAGTCCTCTGGATTGAACCGTCTGATGAACAGTGGATGACAGATCCGTGGGAGATTAAACGCCGATATCTCTCCACTCAACAGTCTCCTCCACATTTTGACCAGTACCGGTATATTTATGAACAGATCTTAATTGAAACTGGAGCTGCTGAAATCAAGCATACTCTGCATGATGTCAACAAAGCTGCCAGTCCTATTCAATACAGTAAAATTGTTATCCGTCAGATTATGCCCATTTCTACTTGGGGCATTCATCCGCATACTACCCGGGATCTTGAAGGTCTCCGTAATAAACAGTGTAAATTTTCTTACTGGGATTATATTGATGCATTTACCCAGGTTTTTTACTACCAGAATCCAATCAAGAATCATTCTTGGTTCATCCGTATTTTGTCCGATGTTCTCAAAAACGATGTTCCTAACTGGTTCCTCGTTTGGTGGGATAAGTTCGGACTTTCCCTTGACATTTTACCAGAATCCGTTCGAACAGAATATAATGAATGGCTTGTGGCTTATTCCAGAGCGTATTCATTTTTAAATAAAAACAGAGAATTATCAATCAGTAAGTCAATTGTCCATTTCTCAATCCGCTTTGGCATTCCATGGATTTGGAAATGGGACTTTGCCTGTGATTACCAGAATAAGGTTCCCCGTTTAAAAAGAGTTTTCTTTGTCAAATGGTGGGATAAAATGGATCTTAAGGATCTAATTCCGAAAATTCAACAGCATACCAAAGCTTGCTGGGAATCAGTTAAACAACCAGCACTTCCAGCACCATCCTCTTCTCCAGTATCCAATCCTTTTCTTCAAATCCAAAAGGAGTTAAAACATAAATACCCCCATCTTTCTGATAATGAATTAATTGTCAAAAGCATGGATTTCCTCAAAGAACAGTTTCTCCAATCTGTTAATCCAGAAGATGACGAATCCATGAGATCAGGTACCAGTCAGCCAGAGTCAGATCCAGCCGAACACGTGTTGGCCGGAGAGTCTCAATCCGAAGATGACGAGGATCCCAATCTTGGTGACTTTTGGGATTCCCTTACAACTTTTGGGATTCCCACTAAACCTTACATATTAAGTAACCGTTCATAAGCACAAACCCAAGAATTAATACATACATAATAACAATATAAATACAACAAATTAGGACATATATGATCTCATATACCTTACTGTTAGGGTGGCGGTGGCCTTCTGGCCGCCCACGCCACTAACTGTTCGTTGATCAGAACCTGCAACTCGGCAATTCGCTGATCACACTCTGCAATCCGTTCTGATATATACTGTTGGGTATAGAGATCTATAGGTGTATTAAGATAATGTTGTATTTGGTTTTGCCAGAAGTCCAAGTATGTTAAAAGCTGTTCTAATAGGTTAACAGAAGGCATACATATTTAAACACGAGGTGCAAACTTTTATTGAGGAAGTAAAATATTTTACAAGAGGAGGTTGGAAAGAGATTACAAGGGAAGAAACTGAAAAGGAAAAACCATGAAAATTTCGAAGTGCCTAAACAAGGGTGAGGAGATCCCTTTAAATAGAAAAAAGAAGATAAGAATACATTATTACATAAAGACAGGTGGCCTTCTTCGATTGCACCGACAGAATTCCTCCTTATCATCTTATCTTTACTTTTTGGAATGGAAGACAGCATCTTCTTTTTACTGTTGGAAATATCTGCTTTAGCAAAAGTTGCTTATCCTGTTGCTTGTCCTGTTGTGCCGACGCTCTAAAGCTCGGGGCCCTTGCCTTTTTTCTGCTTGTCTTTAGCTATCTTTTCCATCATTACAGTTGTAAGGGAATCCCAAAAGTCACCAAGATTGGGATCCTCGTCATCTTCGGATTGAGACTCTCCGGCCAACACGTGTTCGGCTGGATCTGACTCTGGCTGACTGGTACCTGATCTCATGGATTCGTCATCTTCTGGATTAACAGATTGGAGAAACTGTTCTTTGAGGAGATCCATGCTTTTGACAATTAATTCATTATCAGAAAGATGGGGGTATTTATGTTTTAACTCCTTTTGGATTTGAAGAAAAGGATTGGATACTGGAGAAGAGGATGGTGCTGGAAGTGCTGGTTGTTTAACTGATTCCCAGCAAGCTTTGGTATGCTGTTGAATTTTCGGAATTAGATCCTTAAGATCCATTTTATCCCACCATTTGACAAAGAAAACTCTTTTTAAACGGGGAACCTTATTCTGGTAATCACAGGCAAAGTCCCATTTCCAAATCCATGGAATGCCAAAGCGGATTGAGAAATGGACAATTGACTTACTGATTGATAATTCTCTGTTTTTATTTAAAAATGAATACGCTCTGGAATAAGCCACAAGCCATTCATTATATTCTGTTCGAACAGATTCTGGTAAAATGTCAAGGGAAAGTCCGAACTTATCCCACCAAACGAGGAACCAGTTAGGAACATCGTTTTTGAGAACATCGGACAAAATACGGATGAACCAAGAATGATTCTTGATTGGATTCTGGTAGTAAAAAACCTGGGTAAATGCATCAATATAATCCCAGTAAGAAAATTTACACTGTTTATTACGGAGACCTTCAAGATCCCGGGTAGTATGCGGATGAATGCCCCAAGTAGAAATGGGCATAATCTGACGGATAACAATTTTACTGTATTGAATAGGACTGGCAGCTTTGTTGACATCATGCAGAGTATGGTTGATTTCAGCAGCTCCAGTTTCAATTAAGATCTGTTCATAAATATACCGGTACTGGTCAAAATGTGGAGGAGACTGTTGAGTGGAGAGATATCGGCGTTTAATCTCCCACGGATCTGTCATCCACTGTTCATCAGACGGTTCAATCCAGAGGACTGTTTCCTCGGTAAGACTGTTAGGAGTATACGGATCTTCCAGCCTCAGGAGGACATCCTTTGCCGTTGGATTACTGGTTTGACCCCTCAAGGGAGGAAATTCGGATGGATCATAGTGAGGGTTTGAACCCCGGCCACGACCACGACCTCTATGGCCTCTACTGGTCATTTGCTGATTTCTGCAAATATTCACGGGTCAAAAAGTCAGGCAAAGAGTTAGTTTCTCCTTTGATATATTCAATGTCAAAATCAAAATTGGATAAATAACCCTGCCAGCTTACGAATATTTGTTCAGAAACAAGATTTTTAACATCCTGTTTAAATATCTGTCTAGCAGCAGAGCAATCAACTCTGATGATAAAATGCTGGTTTAATAAATCATCGTGGAATTTAATAACACATTTTACAATGGCTAAACATTCCTGTTTAATAGTCGGATAATTTAAAGCAGCTTAATTCCAATGCCCAGAATGAAAACGTAAGAGTTCTTCTTTCTGAGTCTTGGGATTAAACTGTTTTAAAATACCACCAAATCCCTCATTGGAAGCATCAGTTTCAACAATTTTCTTCCATTCAGGATTAGGTAAATTAAGACAAGGTAACTGTTGGACTTTAGCTTTAATTTTCTGAACTGCTAAAGTATGTTCTGGTGACCAAGGTGGAGGATTCTTCCTTAACCTGGAATACAAAATGTTAGCATCTGCGGATAGATTATGATAATAGTCTCTAATATAATTAAGACTACCTAAAAATCTCTGTAGTTGAGTTTTGTCTTTAATTTCATCTGGAAATTTAGAGGCAAACTCCATGCTTCTGTTAATAGGAATAATACTACCATTAGAAATATTATGTCCTAGATATCTGATGGTGGTTTGGAACAATTGCATCTTTGGAGCAGAAAGTACTAAACCATTTCGGATAATAACATTCTTAAAAATATTAAGATGTTTAACATGCTGGTCAATTGATGAAGAGAAAACCAGAACATCATCAATATAAGATAGAGTAAATTCTGTAAAAGGGTTGAAAATATCATTCATGATATGTTGAAATTCTGATGGAGCATTTTTTAGTCCAAATGGCATAACATTCCATTCGTAATGCCCAAAAGGTACGGTAAAGGCTGTTTTGTAGCGATCCTGTTCAGCAATCTCAATTTGCCAATATCCTGATTTTAAATCAAATTTGGAAAAAATTATGGCATCCTAGAGACGATCTAAAAGATCCTTTTTATTCGGAATAGGATATCTAATCCATTTCAACTTATCATTGAGCGGTTTGTAGTTAATCACAAGGCGAGGAACGCCTCGTTCTAACTCTGCATTTTTATAGACATAAAAAGCAGTACAACTCCACGGGGAGTGACTGGGACGGATAAGTTTCTTTTCAAGAAGATTTTGAATTTCTGTTTTACATAATTCCATATATTCCCTTTTCATTTGACTAGGGCGAGCTCTAGTTGGAATATATTTTTCATCAAAATCTGGTTCATATGGTAAAGTTACAGTATACTTTTTGCGATTCCAAAAAGCATTAGGAACTGTACCACAAACTTCTGTTTGAAATTCTTTTTCAATTAATTTAATTTTCTGTTGAAAAGTAGATTGACTTAATCTTTGTTCTGTTGTTAAAAAAGAGACTTCTTTTTGAATTAAATTTATCTGGTTTTGTTTAACAGAAATTAAATCACGAATTTGATTTAATTCTTTAGTATACGGTTGAGTAATAAATTCAAAAATTACAGTTTTTCCCTGAAGTTGGGAGTAAATTCCTGTTGAATCAATTTTCTGGATAGGCATCAGAAGACAAAGAAAAGGTGTGCCTAAAATAATATTTGTAGCAAGATTTCTGACTAGAACAAAAGATGTTGGAAGACATAAATCCTGATTGCAAATATATGCTTCTGGAACCTTATACCTGATTTGGAGAGAATTTCCACTTGCACTAGTTAGACTCTGAGTAGTCTTTTCAAAGTATCTGGTTGGAACTATACCTTCTTGGATACAGTTCATATCTGCTCCACTATCAACTAAGGCAATAGCATCCTTAATGATAAAATTCGGTTTAATCATAAAAGAAATTTTTATATACCATTTCTGAAAAGTGACTTGATTCACAAGTAAAAGATAAGGAGTAGAAGTTTCTGGTTCTTTTTTGTTAAGATCCAGTTTTTGTTCAGTTTCTTTTTCTTGCTGTTTGGGAATTTGGGTATGAAGATATTTAATATCTTTGATAGCAGCTTCACTAGCAGTTTGCAAGTGTTTTACTTCTGTTTTGAGGATATTAATTTCCATTTTTAAGTCCTGGAGAGTAGTTGGCTGTTCCACTACTGATTTAGTCTGAATTCTGTTGATGACTGTTTGAAGATTATAAGAATAATCTGGTATAGGAGGAGTGTCTGTTATAGTTTGCTGGTGATCATAACACATTTTTAAATATTTGATTTTTATTTCTGGATCCTGGATCTGGTCTGCTACAGCAAGCATATCCTTTTGGGTATCTGTTAAAACATTAATACTACTGGGTTCTCCTAAGTGTAAACCATTCATTTCCACTATAGATTTCCAGTAATTAATTTCTGATATTTGTTCCTGATTGGTACTACAGGGACAGGGTTCTTCAGATTCATCTTCATCAGAGGAAGAAGAGTATAACTGGTTAAGCTCATCATCAGAAGGGATTTCGTCTTCAGTTGATTTTTCTTCTGCTTCTAAAGCTTGGATTAACTGTTCTTTAATATCTGGATCAAGGTTTAATTCATTAACCTTAGTTTTTGCTTTAGACTTACATCTATTAGCATAATGTCCTGTTTGGCCACATTTATAGCATTTAACGTCTGGTTTAGATTTTCCTTTTTGTTTACTGGTAGACTTTTTTGGATAAAACTTCTTAGGTGGTTTCGGATGGCTAGTCTTGGAAGACTTTTTTCTGTAAGGTTTGGAAGCTTTTTTATGAGATATTTTTCTGGTTTTATTAGGATATTTGATGCCAGGCTCATAAGCAAACTGTTCACAAAATTCTCCTAATTCTTTTCTTCCTGTTAAATTCTGTTGTTTCATCTGATAATGAAGTTTAAGGTCATTACAGAGAGAAAGACCTTCATCGGTTATGATGGAACAAAGTTGTCCATATGTGTACTGTTCATAAGGAATAGACATCCGGTCATGACGGTCCCGAAGTTTTTTCCTAACGCGTTCGGCAAAGAGGGTAGGAAGGCCATCAATAAATTTGGCTTTCCAATGAGTACTGTTAGCATCAGGGTGTTGGGTAACCTTAAGAAGGAAAACATCCTTATACCATCGAAAATGGGTTAAGGATGGACAACGCAAATTCTGGAGAAGCTCACGACCGCGGTCCTGAGTAGAAGTACTGGTACCAACAAAATGGTAGATGATTGTCTGGATAAGCGTGTAAACAGCATCAGGTTGTTGAACCTGCTGGTTGGTAGTCGGGTCAAGCTCAAGTTTGATTATGTGTCCATCTTTTGTGATTTCCCTATTAAATATAAAAGTTGGTGAATCTACTAATAATTAATGTATAGACCCTGAATATTAGAAGAAAATCTGTTATCCTCGGAAAATTATTTCTCCATCTTAGAAAATTAAACTCTTTTTAGGAACATTATTAAATACGTTAACATTATTAGTCAATTAAATGGGCCATATATCAAATTTAAAAAAGAAAAATAAAAAAAAATGAAAAACTATAACTTCAACTACCCACACCATTGTGCGCAAGAGTCATAAATATGGGCATTTTCAACACTGCCCTATGTTGATATGGAACTTGGAATTTGAATTAGTTTATGATTTTCATTATCAGTTGACAATGTTAAAGTTATTTTATCTATTTTTAATTTTTATAGATAGTTTTCAAAAATAAAAAAACTACTATGGTGTTTGGCTTTTTTTTTTTTTTCCTTTTTTTTGTCAAAAAAAAATCAGAATATATTAGTGTACAAGTAAAGATTGAAAAATTCATACAATTTAAATTTCAAACAAATTGTCATGCGAATGTGTTGACGGTTCTTTTGTCTCAATGGAAATGACTATTGTTAAGTATAGCGAAAAATGAATAGAAAAAGAAGAATGGAAATAAATAAAGAAAAATGATTGGGTAAACAATCAAAATGATTCGTGGTGGGCTCCCACGGGCCCAAAAATAAGCTTCAATCTGATCTCGGACTGGAAAAAAGCCTAGCAATTAAAAAAAGTAAAAAACATAGCAAACTCTTTGTAACGCCCTCAAAATAATAACATGCATTGATATATAAAAGCTCCACATTCTTCCATATAACAGAGTTTCATTACAAAAAGTATTACATGTTAACGACAAAAGCAAATGGCCTTAAAGGCTTACAGCTTTCCAAGTTAGCACTTGGGTACAACAAAAGGGTACTAACTCATTTACACATTTAGCCCGTGGCTTGAATTTACATGTAATACATCAAAATAAAACGACAAATGTATGTCCGCCTCTAGCCTCCCAAGCTATGTCCTTGGAGGTGGCATGCTACCTGTACCTGAAAATGATATTCCCATATAGGGTGAGCCACGGCCCAGTAGAAACACACTAAACCAACCATGGACAATGACTAAAAGATTAGCAATTGATAGATGGCCAACACTGATACATTCACATAAATCACATATTTATGTCATACGACTTATGAGTCCAAGTTACTTTTCATTTTCCCTTTTTCCACAGATAAGCATATTAGCTCTATCATCATCTCAACAGATATGTATAAAAACTATATCCCACATTCACAGATAAGCATAAAAGCTATATCCACATTCTCAACAGATATGTATAACAACAATATCCCACATTCACAGATAAGCATATAAGCTATATCCACACTTCACAAAGATAAGCATATGAGCTCTATCTCCACTTCTCTAGACAAGCATATGAGCTGTATCTACGGAGTTTATCCCCTATCTTCTCCCAATACTATCCGGTTTAGAGGTACATCCCCCATCTTCCCCTAAACCGCGGAGTACATCTCCCATCTCCTCCTCTACACACAATGCATATAAACACAAGGGTTCTATACACAATTAATCAATACATGAATTTAATGTATTCAATCCACCGTCATACTCTATGACACATTCAATCGATTAGTTTTAGTTTGCCTAATCATCATGTATTGTTTACAACAATCACGACTATCCTCCACCGATAGCCCAAAGCAGTTATTTCTAAACAGAAAATAAATGCACAAATGGATATTAAATCAACATTTCACTTCGGTGAGTGATAAATAATTCAACTACACCCTTTAACCCCATGCATTCCCAATCTCAACCATTCCATTTCATTACCTCATTTCTCACAATTAATTATCCCAATTAATCAACAATGTAATTAGGTCATTTTCCATAATTAACATTACAACCCTTAAGGTTCCATTTCATCAATGATTCAACATTTATTCCATTTCCCTATGCCAAACATGCACCTAGGTTTATTACAAATAAAACCTCAACTTTTGTAAAATTACACCAAAGCCCCAAACTCTCACAAAATTACCAAACCAACCCCAACATCTCAAAATACTAAAATTTAAAGACAAAATCCATAGAGAGGAGTAGGATATCCCTACCTCAAATTCGGAGCTCCAAGGGAGAAGATGACAAAACCCAACGTGCTCCAAATCTCGAAATTTTCAGATTAAAATGTAGCCCTCGACGATCAACAACTTTTTTGTAAAGGCCAAAGATGAGCAAATCACTCCTACTAGATCAAAACCTAGAGAGAAGGTAGAGTTCTAGAGTGAGAGGCTCAACAATGGTGTTTTTGGAAAAGTAGGAGAGAGAAGAGAAAGTGAAAAAGTGATTTGAAAAGTCAAAACACGGAACTTAAACCCAGTCTCCTCGCTCGAGCGTCAAACACCCCGCTCGAGCGTCACTCACAGACTCCCGCTCGAGCGCCAATAATCCCGCTCGAGCGGCGAATACACACTCCCAGAACTTTTACAGAACCAGGCCATCGCTCGAGCTTCCAACTCCCCGCTCGAGCGGAACTCACACAACCCCGCTCGAGCGGCCAACTCCACGCTCGAGCGTCCAACACTGCATAGGAAATACTGGATGGGTGCTATTCCCGTTCGAGCGCCAAAACCCCCGCTCGAGCGGACAGGCCAAAATCTGGGCAACTAGTTTTGGTTTCTAAACTCAACCAACCTGTAACAAACCTGCCCAACACATCCTATATCTCAAATACGAAGTAAAAAGGATGTAAACAAGATAACAAACAACTACCAACATCCACGGACACATGTTCGGATCACTGTATAACAAAGGAAAACCCGGGATCGCTATACTCTTCACATTATTATAATAGTAGTAGATAGATAAATTATGTGAGAAATTATGAGAAATAAATTACTTTTATTTTGAAACTTTGATTTCTCATTTAAAGTGATGAGATTTAATGAAAATAACCTTATTTTATATATATATATATATATATATATATTAGAACATGAGAAATAATATATTAATAAAACAACAAGGGTATATAAATAAGACCCCAAAGGGTCATTCCACCCAAACAACAAAAGTAAAATCTGTTATACTTGGTAAATTATGTGTCCATCTTTTGTGATTTCCTTATTAAATTTGAAAGTTGGTGAATCTACTAATAATTAATGTATAGACCCTGAATATTAGAAGAAAATCTGTTATCCTCGGAAAATTATTTCTCCATATTAGAAAATTAAACTCTTTTTAGGAACATTATTAAATACGTTAACATTATTAGTCAATTAAATGGGCCATATATCAAATTTAAAAAAGAAAAATAAAATAAAAAATGAAAAACTATAACTTCGACTACCCACACCATTGTGGGCTAGAGTCATAAATATGGGCATTTTCAACACTGCCCCATGTTGATATGGAACTTGGAATTTGAATTAGTTTATGATTTTCATTATCAGTTGATAAGGTTAAAGTTGTTTTTATCTATTTTTAATTTTTATAGATAGTTTTCCAAAATAAAACAACTACTATGGAGTTTGGCTTCTTTTTTTTTTTTTGTCAAAAAAAAAAAATCTGAAAACATTATTGTACAAGTAACAATTGAAAAATTCTTACAAATTAAATTTCAAACAAATAGTCATGAGAATGTATGGACAGTTCTTTTGTCTCAACGGAAAAGACTATTGTTAAGTATTGCGAAAAATGAATAGAAAAAGAAGAATGGAAATAAATAAAGAAAAATGATTGTGTAAACAATCAAAATGATTCGTGGTGGGCTCCTACGGGCCCAAAAACAAGCTTCAATCTGATCTCGGACTGGAAAAAAGCCTAGCCATTAAAAAAACTAAAAAACATAGCAAACTCTTCACACTATTATAATAGTAGCAGATAGATAAATTAGGTGAGAAATTATGAGAAATAAATTACTTTTATTTTGAAACTTTGATTTCTCATTTAAAAGTGATGAGGTTTAATGAAAATAACCTTATTATATATATATATATATATATATTAGAACATGAGAAATAATATATTAATAAAACAACAAGAGTATATAGATAAGACCCCAAAGGGTCATTCCACCCAAACAACAAAAGTAAAATCTGTTATACTTGGTAAATTATGTGTCCATCTTTTGTGATTTCCTTATTAAATATGAAAGTTGATGAATCTACTAATAATTAATGTATAGACCCTGAATATTAGAAGAAAATCTGTTATACTCGGAAAATTATTTCTCCATCTTAGAAAATTAAACTCTTTTTAGGAACATTATTAAATACGTTAACATTATCAGTCAATTAAATGGGCCATATATCAAATTTAAAAAAAAAAATAAAAAAAAATGAAAAACTATAACTTCGACTACCCACACCATTGTGGGCTAGAGTTATAAATATGGGCATTTTCAACACTGCCCCATGTTGATATGGAACTTGGAATTTGAATTAGTTTATGATTTTCATTATCAGTTGATAAGGTTAAAGTTGTTTTTATCTATTTTTGATTTTTATCGATAGTTTTCCAAAATAAAAGAACTACTATGGTGTTTGGCTTCTTTTTTTTTTTTTTTTTTTGTCAAAAAAAAACTCTGAAAACATTATTGTACAAGTAAGGATTGAAAAATTCATACAAATTAAATTTCAAACAAATAGTCATGCGAATGTATGGACAGCTCTTTTGTCTCAACGGAAAAGACTATTGTTAAGTGTTGCGAAAAATGAATAGAAAAAGAAGAATGGAAATAAATAAAGAAAAATGATTGATTAAACAATCAAAATGATTCGTGGTGGGCCCCTACGGGCCCAAAAACAAGCTTCAATCTGATCTCGGACTGGAAAAAAGCCTAGCCATTAAAAAAAGTGAAAAACATGGCAAACTCTTCACACTATTATAATAGTAGCAAATAGATAAATTAGGTGAGAAATTATGAGAAATAAATTACTTTTATTTTTAAACTTTGATTTCTCATTTAAAAGTGATGAGGTTTAATGAAAATAACCTTATTATATATATATATATATATATATATATTTTAGAACATGAGAAATAATATATTAATAAAACAACAAGAGTATATAAGTAAGACCCCAAAGGGTCATTCCACCCAAACAACAAAAGTAAAATCTGTTATACTTGGTAAATTATGTGTCCATCTTTTGTGATTTCCTTATTAAATATGAAAGTTGGTGAATCTACTAATAATTAATGTATAGACCCTGAATATTAGAAGAAAATCTGTTATCCTCGGAAAATTATTTCTCCATCTTAGAAAATTAAACTCTTTTTAGGAACATTATTAAATACGTTAACATTATTAGTCAATTAAATGGGCCATATGTCAAATTTAAAAAAGAAAAATAAAAAAAAAATGAAAAACTATAACTTCGACTACCCACTCCATTGTGGGCTAGAGTCATAAATATGGGAATTTTCAACACTGCCCTATGTCGATATGGAACTTGGAATTTGAATTAGTTTATGATTTTCATTATCAGTTGATAAGGTTAAAGTTGTTTTTTTCTATTTTTAATTTTTATCGATAGTTTTCCAAAATAAAACAACTACTATGGTGTTTGGCTTCTTTTTTTTCTGTCAAAAACAAAAAAATCTGAAAACATTATTGTACAAGTAAAATTGAAAAATTCTTACAAATTAAATTTCAAACAAATAGTCATGCGAATGTATGGACAATTCTTTTGTCTCAACGGAAAAGACTATTGTTAAGTATTGCGAAAAATGAATAGAAAAAGAAGAATGGAAATAAATAAAGAAAAATGATTGAGTAAACAATCAAAATGATTCGTGGTGGGCTCCTACGGGCCCAAAAACAAGCTTCAATCTGATCTCGGACTGGAAAAAAGCCTAGTCATTAAAAAAAGTAAAAAACATAGCAAACTCTTCACACTATTATAATAGTAGCAGATAGATAAATTAGGTGAGAAATTATGAGAAATAAATTACTTTTATTTTGAAACTTTCATTTCTCATTTAAAAGTGATGAGGTTTAGTGAAAATAACCTTATTATATATACATATATATATATATATATATATTTTAGAACATGAGAAATAATATATTAATAAAACAACAAGAGTATATAAATAAGACCCCAAAGGGTCATTCCACCCAAACAACAAAAGTAAAATCTGTTATACTTGGTAAATTATGTGTCCACCTTTTGTGATTTCCTTATTAAATATTAAAGTTGGTGAATCTACTAATAATTAATGTATAGACCCTGAATATTAGAAGAAAATCTGTTATCCTCGGAAAATTATTTCTCCATCCTAGAAAATTAAACTCTTTTTAGGAACATTATTAAATACGTTAACATTATTAGTCAATTAAATGGGCCATATATCAAATTTAAAAAAAAAATAAAAAAAAAAGAAAAACTATAACTTCAACTACCCACAACATTGTGGGCAAGAGTCATATATATGGGCATTTTCAACACTGCCCTATGTTGTTATGGAACTTGGAATTTGAATTAGTTTATGATTTTCATTATCAGTTGACAATGTTAAAGCTATTTTATTTATTTTTGATTTTTGTAGATAGTTTTCAAAAATAAAAAAACTACTATGGTGTTTGGCTTTTTTTTTTCTTTTTTTTTTTGTCAAAAAAAAAATCAGAATATATTAGTGTACAAGTAAGGATTGAAAAATTCTTACAATTTAAATTTCAAACAAATAGTCATGTGAATGTGTTGACGGTTCTTTTGTCTCAACGGAAAAGACTATTGTTAAGTATAGCAAAATATGAATAGAAAAAGAAGAATGGAAATAAATAAAGAAAAATGATTGAGTAAACAATGAAAATGATTCGTGGTGGGCTCCCACGGGCCCAAAAATAACCTGCAATCTGATCTCGGACTGGAAAAAAGCCTAGCCACTAAAAAAAGTAAAAAACATAGCAAACTCTTCACACTATTATAATAGTAGTAGATAGATAAATTATGTGAGAAATTATGAGAAATAAATTACATTTAGTTTGAAACTTGGATTTCTCATTTAAAAGTGATGAGATTTGATGAAAATAACCTTATTATATATATATATATATATATATATTAGAACATGAGAAATAATATATTAGTAAAACAACAAGAGTATATAAATAAGACCCCAAAGGGTCATTCCACCCAAACAACAAAAGTAAAATCTGTTATACTTGGTAAATTATGTGTCCATCTTTTGTGATTTCCTTATTAAATATGAAAGTTGGTGAATCTACTAATAATTAATGTATAGACCCTGAATATTAGAAGAAAATCTGTTATACTCGGAAAATTATTTCTCCATCTTAGAAAATTAAACTCTTTTTAGGAACATTATTAAATACGTTAACATTATTAGTCAATTAAATGGGCCATATATCAAATTTAAAAAAGAAAAATAAAAAAAATGAAAAACTATAACTTCAACTACCCACACCATTGTGGGCAAGAGTCATAAATATGGGCATTTTCAACACTGCCCTATGTTGATATGGAACTTGGAATTTGAATTAGTTTATGATTTTCATTATCAGTTGACATTGTTAAAGTTATTTTATCTATTTTTAATTTTTATAGATAGTTTTCAAAAATAAAAAAAACTACTATGGTGTTTGGCTTTTTTTTTTTGTCAAAAAAAAAAAAAATCAGAATATATTAGTGTACAAGTAAGGATTGAAAAATTCTTACAATTTAAATTTCAATCAAATGGTCATGCGAATGTGTTGACGGTTCTTTTGTCTCAACGGAAAAGACTATTGTTAAGTATAGCAAAAAATGAGTAGAAAAAGAAGAATGGAAATAAATAAAGAAAAATGATTGAGTAAACAATCAAAATGATTCGTGGTGGGCTCCCACGGGCCCAAAAATAAGCTTCAATCTGATCTCAGACTGGAAAAAAACCTTGCCATTAAAAAAAGCAAAAAACATAGCAAACTCTTCACACTATTATAATAGTAGTAGATAGATAAATTATGTGAGAAATTATGAGAAATAAATTACTTTTATTTTGAAACTTTGATTTCTCATTTAAAAGTGATGAGATTTAATGAAAATAACCTTATTATATATATATATATATATATATATATATATATATATTAGAACATGAGAAATAATATATTAATAAAACAACTAGAGTATATAAATAAGACCCCAAAGGGTCATTCCACCCAAAACAACAAAAGTAAAATCTGTTATACTTGGTAAATTATGTGTCCATCTTTTGTGATTTCCTTATTAAATATGAAAGTTGGTGAATCTACTAATAATTAATGTATAGATCCTGAATATTAGAAGAAAATCTATTATCCTTGGAAAATTATTTCTCCATCTTAGAAAATTAAACTCTTTTTAGGAACATTATCAAATACGTTAACATTATTAGTCAATTAAATGGGCCATATATCAAATTTAAAAAAGAAAAATAAAAAAAAATGAAAAACTATAACTTCGACTACCCACACCATTGTGGGCTAGAGTCATAAATATGGGCATTTTCAACACTGCTATGTTGATATGGAACTTGGAGTTTGAATTAGTTTATGATTTTCATTATCAGTTGATAAGGTTAAAGTTGTTTTTATCTGTTTTTAATTTTTATCGATAGTTTTCCAAAATAAAACAACTACTATGGTGTTTGGCTTCTTTTTTTTTTTTTGTCAAAAAAAAAAAAAATCTGAAAACATTATTGTACAAGTAACAATTGAAAAATTCTTACATATTAAATTTCAAACAAATAGTCATGCGAATGTATGGACAGTTCTTTTGTCTCAACGGAAAAGACTATTGTTAAGTATTGCGAAAAATGAATACAAAAAGAAGAATGGAAATAAATAAAGAAAAATGATTGAGTAAACAATCAAAATGATTCGTGGTGGGCTCCTACGGGCCCAAAAACAAGCTTCAATCTGATCTCGGACTGGAAAAGAGCTTACCCATTAAAAAAAGTAAAAAACATAGCAAACTCTTCACACTATTATAATAGTAGCAGATAGATAAATTAGTTGAGAAATTATGAGAAATAAATTACTTTTATTTTGAAACTTTGATTTCTCATTTAAAAGTGATGAGGTTTAATGAAAATAACCTTATTATATATAGCGATCCCGGGTTTACCCTTGTTGTACAGTGATCCGGACATGTGTCAGTGGATGTTGGTAGTTGTTTATTATCTTGTTTGCATCCTCTTTACTTTGTATATTGAGTTATAGGATGTGTTGGGCAGGTTTGTTTCAGGTTGGTTGTGTTTGGGAGCCTAGTGTTGCTACCCAGATTTTTGGACCTCGCTCGAGCGAGGAGTTGGTCGCTCGAGCGAGAGTTGTGTTCGTGTCTGGTGGGTCAAGCCAGAGTGGCTTCGCTCGAGCGAACGCTTGCACCTGGTTCTGGACTTGAGAGTTGCATTTCTTGGCTCGAGCGAGCTTTTCTTGGCTCGAGCGGTCTGGTTTGTTCTTCGCTCGAGCGAGAGGTCTGTCGCTCGAGCGTGCTTCTGGTTGCAGACCTGAAGGTTTGAGTTGTTGGCTTGAGCGAGCATTCTTTCGCTCGAGTGCACTTTTGAGTTTTTGGCTCGAGCGAGAGCTTCTTGGCTCGAGCGAGAGCTTTCTGTGTCTGGTCGCTCGAGCGACCAAGGCTTCGCTCGAGCGAGCGTGTTTTATATCAGCGGACAGTAGCGTTTTTGAACATCACTTTTTCACTCTCTTTTTTGATCAAAACCTAGATCCGAGACTCTCTCTCTCTACACTTATATTCTCTCTAAGAATTGATCTCCCTAGAGTGTAAATCTAGCCTAGAGCCTTTGTTAAAAAGATAGAGGGCGTTGAGGGCTTTGATTTAATCTGAAAAAGTTTGGATTTGGAGCACGTTGGTCTTCGAGTCTTCATCTCCTTTTTGGCTCAAACTTCGAGGTAGGGATATCCTACTCCTCTCTATGGATTTTGTCTTTAAATTTTAGTATTTTGAGATGTTGGGGTTGGTTTGGTAATTTTGTGAAAGTTTGGGGGCTTTTGTGTAATTTTACAAAAGTTGGGGTTTTATTCATAATAAACCTAAATGCATGTTTGGCATAGAGAAATGGAATAAATGTTAAGTCATTGATGAAAATGGGACCTAAGGGTTGAAATGTTAATTATGGGAATTGACCTAATTACATTGTTTAATTAATTGGGATAATTAATTGAGAAGACTGAGGAAATGAAATGTTGATTGAATATCCATTGTGCATTTATTTTCTGTTTAGAAATAACTGCTTTGGGCTATCGGTGGAGGATAGTCGTGATTGTTGTAGACAATGCATGATGATTAGGCAAACTGAAACTAATCAGTGAAGTGTGTCATGGAACTTGACGGTTGATAGAATACATTAACTATATGTATTGAGTGATTGTATATAGAACCCATGTGTTTGTATACGTTATGTGTAGAGGAGGAGATGGGGGATGTACTCCGCGGTTTAGGGGAAGATAGGGGATGTACCTCTAAACCGGATAGTGTTGGGAGAAGATAGGGGATGAACTCCGTAGATACAGCTCATATGCTTGTCTAGAGAAGTGAAGATAGAGCTCATATGCTTATCTTTGTGAAATGTGGATATAGCTTATATGCATATCTGTGGATATTGTTGTTATACATATCTGTTGTAGAATGTGGATATAGCTTATTTGCTTATCTGAGAATGTGGATATTGTTGTTATACATATCTGTTGGGAATGTGGATAATGCTTATATGCCTATCTGTTGAAAAAGGGAAAATGAAAAGTAATTTGGACTCATAAGTCGAATGACATAAATATGTGATTTATGTGATTGTATCGGGGTTGGCCATCTATCAATTGCTAATATTTTAGTCATTGTTCATGGTTGGTTTAGTATATTTCTACTGGGCTGTGACTCACCCTATATGGGAATATCATTTCAGGTACAGGAAGCATGCCACCTCCAAGGACATAGCTTGGGAGGCTAGAGGCGGACATACAGTTGTCGTTTTACTTTTTGATGTATTACATGTAAATTCAAGCCAAGGGCTTAATGTGTTTGAGTTAGTACTCTTTGTTGTAACCAAGTGTTAACTTGGAAAACTGTAAGCCCGTAGGGCATTTTGCTTTTGTTGTTAACATGTAATACTTATGTAATGAAACTCTCATGAATGAAAGAATGTGGAACTTTTGTATATCAATGCATGTCTTATTTAATGGGTTTAACGTTATTATTTTGAGGGCGTTACATTATATATATATATATATATATATATATATTTTAGAACATGAGAAATAATATATTAATAAAACAACAAGAGTATATAAATAAGACCCCAAAGGGTCATTCCACCCAAACAACAAAAGTAAAATCTGTTATACTTGGTAAATTATGTGTCCATCTTTTGTGATTTCCTTATTAAATATGAAAGTTGGTGAATCTACTAATAATTAATGTATAGACCCTGAATATTAGAAGAAAATCTGTTATCCTCGGAAAATTATTTCTCCATCTTAGAAAATTAAACTCTTTTTAGGAACATTATTAAATACGTTAACATTATTAGCCAATTAAATGGGCCATATATCAAATTTAAAAAAGAAAAATAAAAAAAAAATGAAAAACTATAACTTCAACTACCTACACCATTGTGGGCAAGAGTCATAAATATGGGCATTTTCAACACTGCCCTATGTTGATATGGAACTTGGAATTTGAATTAGTTTATGATTTTCATTATCAGTTGACAATGTTAAAGTTATTTTATCTATTTTTAATTTTTATAGATAGTTTTCAAAAATAAAAAAACTACTATGGTGTTTGGCTTTTTTTTTTTTCTTTTTTTTTTGTCAAAAAAAAAAAATCAGAATATATTAGTGTACAAGTAAGGATTGAAAAATTCATACAATTTAAATTTCAAACAAATATTCATGTGAACGTGTTGACGGTTCTTTTGTCTCAACGGAAAAGACTATTGTTAAGTATAGCGAAAAATGAATAGAAAAAGAAGAATGGAAATAAATAAAGAAAAATGATTGAGTAAACAATCAAAATGATTCGTGGTGGGCTCCTACGGGCCCAAAAACAAGCTTCAATCAGATCTCGGACTGGAAAAAAGCCTAGCCATTAAAAAAAGTAAAAAACATAGCAAACTCCTCACACTATTATAATAGTAGCAGATAGATAAATTAGGTGAGAAATTATGAGAAATAAATTCCTTTTATTTTGAAACTTTGATTTCTCATTTAAAAGTGATGAGATTTAATGAAAATAACCTTATTATATATATATATATATATATATATTTTAGAACATGAGAAATAATATACTAATAAAACAACAGGAGTATATAAATAAGACCCCAAAGGGTCATTCCACCCAAACAACAAAAGTAAAATCTGTTATACTTGGTAAATTATGTGTCCATCTTTTGTGATTTCCTTATTAAATATGAAAGTTGGTGAATCTACTAATAATTAATGTATAGACCCTGAATATTAGAAGAAAATCTGTTATCCTCGGAAAATTATTTCTCCATCTTAGAAAATTAAACTCTTTTTAGGAACATTATTAAATACTTTAACATTATTAGTCAATTAAATGGGTCATATATCAAATTTAAAAAAGAAAAATAAAAAAAATGAAAAACTATAACTTCGACTACCCACACCATTGTGGGCTAGAGTCATAAATATGGGCATTTTCAACACTGCCCTATGTTGATATGGAACTTGGAATTTGAATTAGTTTATGATTTTCATTATCAGTTGATAAGGTTAAAGTTGTTTTTATCTATTTTTAATTTTTATCGATAGTTTTCCAAAAGAAAACAACTGCTATGGTGTTTGGCTTCTTTTTTTTTTTTTGACAAAAAAAAATCTGAAAACATTATTGTACAAATAACAATTGAAAAATTCTTACAAATTAAATTTCAAACAAATAGTCATGCGAATGTATGGACGGTTCTTTTGTCTCAACGGAAAAGACCATTGTTAAGTATTGCGAAAAATGATTAGAAAAACAAGGAGAGAAAGAAATAAAGAAAAATGATTGACCAAACAGTCAAAATAATCCGTGGTGGGTCCCCACGAGCCCAACAACACGCTTCAATCTGATCTCGGACTAGAGAGAAGCCTAGCCATCAAAAAAAGTAAGAAACATAGCAAACTCTTCACCCTTTTATAATAGTAGTAGATAGATAAATTAGGTGAGAAATTATGAGAATTAAATTACTTTGATTTTGAAACTTTGATTTCTCATTTAAAAGTGATGAGATTTAATGAAAATAACCTTATTTTATTTATATAGATATATATTATTATTTTTAGAACATGAGAAACAATATATTATTAAAAACAACAAGTGTATATAAATAAGACCCCAAAGGGTCATTCCAACCAACAACAAAAGTAAAATCTGTTATCCTCAGTAAATTATTTGTCCATCTTTTGTGATTTCCTTATTAAATATGAAAGTTGGTGAATCCACTAATAATTAATGTGTAGACCCTGAATATTAGAAGAAAATCTGTTATCCTTGGTAAATTATTTGCCCATCTTAGAAAATTAAACTCTTTCTAGGAATATTATTAAATACGTTCACATTATTAGTCAGTTCAATGGGCCATATATCAAATTTAAAAAATAACAATAAAAAAAATTTGAAAAACCAAAACTTCGACCACCCACTATAACGATCCCGGTTATCCCTTTACTGTTCTGTTGTATTCCGGACTTGGTTCCGTGAAGTTGGTAGTGGTATCTATCTTGTTGTGTCCTTTAATTCAACATGATTGAGTTTTAGGATGTTTTGAACAGGGTTGTTACAGGTTGGTTAGGCCTTGGTTTCAATTCCTTGTTGTTCAGTTTTTAGGCGTTCCGCTCGAGCGGGTCTTCTTGTGCTCGAGCGGGGATTGCACACCTCCAGTATTTCAGGTTTCTGCAAAACTTCTGCAGATGTGATTTCTGCGCTCGAGCGGGTTTCTTTACGCTCGAGCGGGTTTGTTGGCGCTCGAGCGGGTAGTACTTTCTGGGTGTAAGTTCTGGGAGGTGGAAACCTACGCTCGAGCGGCTGGTTTTCGCGCTCGAGCGGGCCTTATTGCGCTCGAGCGTGTCCAGATTTTTGTTCTTGGCGCTCGAGCGTCGTGTTCTCCGCTCGAGCGGGTCATACGTATATGAGTTATCCGCTGGGTGATTTCAAATCACTTTTTGCTTTTCTTTCTCTCTCCTACTTTTTCTAAAAACCGTTTTGAGAGCCTCTCTCTCTAGATACTCCCTTCTCTCTAGGGTTTGATCTAGTTAGAGTGTCCTCCTTCTCTTCGGCTTTTTGTAAAAGTTGTGTTGATCGTCGAGGGCGTCGTTTTGATATGAAAATCTCGATCTTTGGAGCACTTTGGTTTTGGTCTCTTCTCCATCCGAGCTCTAGCTTCGAGGTAGGGATATCCTACTCCTCCTTATGAGCTTTGTCTTTAAATTTTAGTATTTTGAGATGTTGGGGTTGGTTTGGTAATTTTGTGAAAATTTGGGACTTTTGTGTAAATTTACAAAGGTTGGGGTTTTAGCTATATAAAACCTAGATGCATGTTTGGCATGAGAAAAGTGAAATTAATGTTAAAACATTAATGAAAATAGAACCTAAGGGTTGTAATGTTAATTATAGAAAATGCCCTAATTACATTGGTTAATTAATTTGCATAATTAATTATGAGAAATGAGGAATCGATTTGGAAAGTTGTGGGATTAAAGGGTGTAGTTGGATTATTTATCACTCACCTTGTTGAAATGTTGATTATATATCCATTGTTGCATTTATTTTCTGTATAGAAATAACTGCTTTGGGCTATCGGTGGAGGATAGTCTTGATTGTTGTAGACAATGCATGATGATTAGGAAAGACTGAAACTAATCACTGGAATGTGTCATTGAGTTTGACGATTGCACGAATACATTACATTTATGTGTTGTGTGATGATGTGTATAATTATTGTTTATATGCATTGTGTTGTGTTGGAGGAGATAGGGGATGTATTCCACGGTTTAGGAGAAGATAGGGGATGGACCTCTAAACCGGATGTTATTAGGAGGACATAGGGGATGGACTCCGTAGATAGAGCTCATATGCTTATCTAGTAATGTGTTGACAGAGCTCATATGCTTGTCATTGGAAGTGTGATAGTGCTCATATGCATATCTGTGGAAGTAATGATATAACTTGTATGCTTATCTGTTGGTATGTGATATAGCCAGTATGCTTATCTGTTATGAAATGGGAAGTGCTTGATATGAAGTACTGTCTCATCTGAGTTGTTTGGCCAGGTTCTGAGCCATGGTTGTAAATTGAGAATTGAAAAGAATTGGAAAATGGACTGTAATATGGACTTGTATGTCATGAAACCGTGAAGTGTGATAAGGGAAAGTATCAGTGTTGGCCATCTATCAACTGCTAATCTTTTAGTCATTGTTCAAATTTGGTTTAGTATGTTTCTACTGGGCTATGGCTCACCCTATATGGGAATATCATTTTCAGGTACAGGTAGCATGCCACCTCCAAGGACGTAGCTTGAGAGGCTAGAGGCAGGCGGACTTTTATTGTTTTATTTCTTTGATGTATTACATGTATATTCAAGCCAAGGGCTTAATGTGTAAATCAGTTAGTACTCTTTTGTTGTAACCAAGTGTTAACTTGGAAAGCTGTAAGCCTTTAGGGCATTTGCTTTTGTCGTTAACATGTAATACTTTTTGTAATAAAACTCTGATGAATGGAAGATTGTGGAACTTTTATATATCAATGCATGTCTATATTGATGGGTTTAAATGTTTTTTTTTTTGAGGGCGTTACAACTTGGTATCAGAGCGTACCGGGTTCGAATACTTTGGGTACGTGGGAAGTGATTAGGATCACAATGGGTTTGTCTCGCTTGATAGAGACTTAGATGTAGTGTCATATGCTATGTGCTTAATTGATAACATGCTTATGTGACTATGTGGGTATGGAATGTAGTTTCTAGGATGTTGATTGGATCCTTGGGTTTCTAGGAGTCTTGTTGGAAAAGCACTTGATCAATGCTGTTTCTAACCGGAACTCTAGTAACGCCTCGGGACTATCATCACCCAGAAATGAAATTCGTATATGCTTATGTGTTTATGTGCTTACGTGGAGTGAATTACAGTTGTCCATACATTAGGACGTGAGTGTTTAGCTTTGGCACATTTGTGAATGTGCTAACGTTCTGTATTACCTTTATTAGGATGTCAGGGTGAGGAAGAGGTGCTAGGCGTGGTAGGCCTGCGAGGCAGGAAGTACCTTTGCCGGATGATATTCCGGCAGTGCAGGAGGGTGTTGGTCAGGCCAACGTGGCCGAGCCAGCGGGCTATGAGTGCCTTGGCACGAGAGGTAGCAAGGGCTTTGGGTATTCTCAGGGCTGGGAATCAGGCAGCTGAGTGAGGGCCTTCTTTCTTGAAGAGGGAGTTCTTCCGGTCTAACCCGGACGAATTTGTTGGAGATCCAAAGGAGCCACTGAAGGCTGACCAGTGGTTGGAACAAATGAGTAAGACGTTCGAGATGCTTGGCATCGAGGACGGGGCACTGAAAGTGACCTTGGCATCCTTCCAGCTGAAGGGAGATACAGGTCAATGGTGGAAGTACGAGAAGGCTCGTGTGGGTGGTACATGGGAGGCATTTGTAAATGCTTTCCAAGAGAGGTTCTTATCTGCAGTGGCTAGGGAGAAGCTGAGGGATCAGTTTAGCCGGCTTAATCAGCAGGGCATGTCTGCGGCAGAGTTTAAGGCCACTTTCACTAGTTTGTCTAGGTTTGCACCTGAGTTGGTGGCGTCCGAAGAACGCCGTTGCTATGAGTTTGAGCGGAAATTGAGGCGGGGCCTCAAGCTGAGAGTTGGTGGGTCTTACATCCGAGAGTATAGACACTTAGTGGATGCTGCTGCTCATATGGAGCTCATGATGCAGGAGGAGGATGAGGGGCAGAGAGGCTCCAAGAGGAGCCAAGATGGTCATGGTGATGGCAGGAGACAGAGGGGTTATAACCCTCAGCAGTCTCAGGGTGGAGTAGCTAGATCGACCTTTCCGGTGCCGAGTGCAGGCTCGGGGAGAGGTAGTCAGGGAGGCTTGACTTGTTTTGCGTGTGGCCAGCTGGGTCATAAGTCTTCGGTTTGCCCGCAGAAGGGAGGGGGTCAGCGAGCTGCTTCTTCTTCAGCTAGACCTCAGGGCCAGAGTCAGGGCAGGGGCCAGCCTTTGTCTTGTTATCAGTGTGGTCAGCCTGGGCACCTGAAGAGGTATTGCCCTCAGTTGAGTGCCACATCGGGAGCGTCTGGTTCTAGGCAGACGCAGGGTTTTCAGCCAGCTCAGTCTGTGCATGCCTCGAGGGCCAATCTGGGAGCTTCGTTATCCCAGTCAGTGCAGCAGTCGTATGCTCCGAGGGGTGAGCAGGTAGATTAGGGGCCTACAGGGCGCGTGTATGCTGTTACCGCGCAGGATTTAGTACCGGCTCCATCAGTAGTGAGAGGTACTTTTCTGTTTTGCAACTCGGTTGCTAGCGTGTTGATTGACACGGGTGCATCTCATTCTTTTGTATCTGCTGCATTTGCATCTGTTTTGGAATTGGAGTTGGCACAGTTAGCATCTCCTATTTGTGTGGTATCGCCTATTGGTGGTGAGTTGATCTTGAAACAGGGTGTTAGAGGTTGTGATATAGAGGTCACCGACCATAGGCTTCCTTTTCCATTTGTGGTCATGCCCATGAAGGGTTTTGATGTTATTTTGGGTATGGACTGGCTATCGTCATACCGGGCTGTTATCGATTGCTACTGCCAGAGGGTCACGTTATGTACCTTGAGCGGGGAGTGGTTCCATTTCTTGGGAGACCGGGTTGGTTGTGTTTTACCACCGGGGTATGATTCGCAAGGGCGGAGTGAGCTTAGTGGTCTACTTGCTAGCTTCGAGAGTAGTGAGTGTGGTGAGACCCAGCTTGTGTTGCCGAGGGTGGTTTGTGAGTTTTCGGATGTCTTTCCCGAGGACCTTGTTAGTTTGCCACCTCATCGAGAGATAGAGTTCTCTATTGATTTAGTGCCTGGCACAGCACCGATTTCTATGGCACCTTACCGTTTTGCTCCAGCAGAGTTGGTTGAGTTGAAAGTTCAGCTCCAGGAATTGCTAGATAAGGGCTTTGTTCGCCCTAGTGTTTCACCGTGGGGAGCACCGGCCCTCTTTGCTAAAAAGAAAGATGGTGCCTTGAGATTGTGTATAGACTACCGGAAGTTGAATCGGGCTACGGTCAAGAATAAGTACCCTATGCCCCGTATAGATGATCTGTTTGACCAGTTGAAGGGTTCCCGTTGTTTCTCTAAGATAGACTTGAGATCGGGTTACCACCAGTTGAGGGTCAGGGAGTAGGATATTCCTAAGACGGCATTCCGTACGCGGTATGGCCATTATGAGTTTCTGGTGATGCCATTCGGGCTTACTAATGCACCGGCAGTCTTTATGGACTTGATGAACTGGATCTTCCGGGAATTCTTGGATCGATTTGTAGTCATTTTTGTGGACGACATTCTTGTTTATTCGCCTTTTGAGGAGGAGCACGAGGAACACTTGAGAGTGGTGCTTGAGTTACTTAGAGCCCATAGGTTGTATGCCAAGTTTGGGAAGTGTGAATTCTGGCTAGGAGAGGTGAAATTCTTAGGCCATGTGGTATCCAGGGAAGGGGTGTCTGTTGATACATCCAAGGTTGAGGCAGTGCAAGACTGGGCACAGCCTAAGAGTGTGTTTGAGATCCGCAGCTTTCTGGGATTAGCTGGGTATTACCGTCGGTTTGTGAAAGATTTCTCCAGGCTAGCTTTGCCATTGACCAGATTGACGCGGAAAGGGGTTAAGTTTGTGTGGAGTGAGACTTGCGAAAAGTTGTTCCAAGAGTTGAAGGTTAGATTGACCACCGCTCCGGTTTTGATTATTCCGGAGAGAGGGTTGGGTTATGCGGTTTATTGTGATGCCTCATGAGAAGGTTTGGGTTGTGTGTTGATGCAAGAGGGGAGCGTGGTAGCTTATGGCTCACGTCAATTGAAAATTCACGAGAAGAATTACCCTACACACGACCTAGAGTCAGCATCAGTGATCTTTGCCTTGAAAATCTGGAGGCACTACCTTTATGGTGAGAGGTTCGAGGTGTTCTCGGACCACAAGAGCTTGAAGTATCTGTTTACACAGAGAGACTTGAATTTGAGGCAGAGGAGATGGATGGAGTTCATTGAGGACTATGATTTTCAGTTGCATTATCACCCGGGGAAGGCCAATGTTGTGGTCGATGCCCTTAGTAGGAAATCCATTAGTGATGTAGCTTGTATAGCCATCCGGGAATGGGAGATGTTGGGTGTACTTGGCGAGTTTGATTTGCATCTGGGTGAATCCGTTGAGGCTGCGGCCTTGTCTTCTGTTGTTGCACAGCCCACACTTGTGACTAGAGTGTTAGAGGCACAGAGAGGTGACCTAGAGGTAGAATCCCTCCGAGAGAAGATCTCCAGTGGGAAAGTTGAGAAGGGTTTGATGGTGTATCCCGACCTGAGTGTGAGATACCGAGACCGTTTGTTTGTGCCGGAGTCTTGCCGAGAGGAAGTACTCCGAGAGTTTCACCATTCACGTCTTGCGGTGCATCCGGGAGGCACTAAGATGTATCGGGATTTGGGTCGCCAGTTTTGGTGGCGGGGTATGAAAAGAGATGTGGCTGTTTTCGTATCGAAGTGCCTTACTTGCCAGCAAGTGAAGGCCGAGCATCAGAGGCCAGCGGGTTTGTTGCAACCCTTGCCTATTGCCGAGTGGAAGTGGGAGCACGTCACTATGGACTTCGTTGTAGGTCTTCCGAGGACTCAGCGGGGTAGTGATGCCATTTGGGTGGTTATAGACCGGTTGACTAAGTCGGCGCACTTTATTCCTATGCGCGTGAGAGATTCAGTAGATCATCTCGCTGACTTGTATATTCGGGACATAGTGAGATTGCACAGGGTCCTAGTGACGATCGTCTCAGATAGAGACCCTCGTTTTACTGCTAGGTTGTGGCAGAGTTTGCAGAGTGCCTTGGGCACTAAGTTGACCTTTAGTACGGCTTATCACCCTCAGACTGACGGGCAGTCCGAGCGTACTATTGGTCAACTTAGTGCCCAAGGCACTTCCCATTGGTAGAGTTTGCCTACAACAACAGTTTCCAGCCTAGCATCGGTATGGCACCGTTTGAGGCCTTGTATGGCCGACCGTGTAGGTCTCCAGTTTGTTGGGCCGAGGTGGGTGATGCACATTTGTTGGGTCCGGAGTTGGTTAGGGAGACGATGGAGAAAGTTGAGCTTATCCGTAAGAGGCTTGTTACAGCCCAGAGTCGCCAAAAGAGTTATGCCGACCGTAGGAGGAGGCCTTTGGCGTTTGAGGTAGGTGATCACGTCTTTCTGAAGATATCACCTAGGCGGGGATTGATGAGGTTTGGGAAGAGCGGTAAGTTATCCCCTCGGTTCTTTGGGCCTTTTGAGATCCTTGAGAGGATTGGCGAGGTTGCTTATCGTTTAGCGTTGCCGCCATAGTTGTCCGGAGTTCATGACGTGTTTCATGTGAGTATGCTTCGGAAGTATGAGTCGGATCCATCACATGTGTTAGATTGGACCGACTTAGAGGTTGATGAGGATGCCTCGTATGAGGAGAGACCGGTTCGGGTCTTGGATAGGCGGGATCAAGTCCTGCGTGGCAAGACCATCCCTTCGGTAAAGGTTTTGTGGAAACATCACGGAGTGGAGGAAGCCACTTGGGAACGTGAGTTGGAGGTCCGCGAGAAATATCTGGACTTGTTTGTTGATGAGTAACCTTGTATTTAAACTTTGTAATGTTGTTGAACTTATGAGCTTTATAGCGATCCCGGGTTTACCCTTGTTGTATAGTGATCCGGACATGTGTCCGTGGATGTTGGTAGTTGTTTATTATCTTGTTTACATCCTTTCTTACTTTGTATTTGAGTTATAGGATGTGTTGAGCGGGTTTGTCACAGGTTGGTTGAGTTTAGAAACCAAAACTAGTTGCCCAGATTTTTGGCCTGTACGCTCGAGCGGGGATTTTGGCGCTCGAGCGGAGATTACACCCTTTCAGTATTTTCCTGTGCAGCGTTGTACGCTCGAGCGTAGGGTTGGGAGCTCGAGCGGGGGTCTGGCTCTGCAAAAGTGCTGAGCGAGTGCATTCTGCGCTCGAGCGGGAGGTTGGCCGCTCGAGCGGAAGTCTGTGAGTGGCCGCTCGAGCGGGGTGTTTTACGCTCGAGCGGAGACCTGGGTTAAAGTCCCGAAATTGTGACTTTTCAAATCACTTTTTCACTTTCTCTTCTCTCTCTTACTTTTCCAAAATCACCATTGTTGAGCCTCTCACTCTAGACTCTACCTTCTCTCTAGGTTTTGATCTAGTAGGAGTGATTTACTCACCTTTGGCCTTTACAAAAAAGTTGTTGATCGTCGAGAGCTTCATTTTAATCTGAAAATCTCGGGTTTTGGAGCACGTTGGGTTTTGTCGTCTTCTCCTTTGGAACTCCGAATTTGAGGTAGGGATAACCTACTCCTCTCTATGGGTTTTGTCTTTAAATTTTGGTATTTTGAGATGTTGGGCTTGGTTGGGTAATTTTGTGAAAGTTTGGGGCTTTGTGTAATTTTACAAAGGTTGGGGTTTTATTCATAATAAACCTAGATGCATGTTTGGCATGGAAAAATGGAATGATTGTTGAATCATTGATGAAAATGGGACCTAAGGGTTGGAATGGTAATTATGGAAAATGGCCAAATTACATTGTTTAATTAATTGGGATAATTAATTGGTGAGAAATGAGGAAATGAAATGTTGATTGAATATCCATTTGTGCATTTATTTTCTGTATTAGAAATAACTGCTTTGGGCTATCGGTGGAGGATAGTCGTGATTGTTGTAGACAATGCTTGATGATTAAGTAAACTGAAACTAATCAATGGAATGTGTCATGGAACTTGACGGTTGATAGAATACATTAAATGTGTGTATTGTGTGATTGTATATAGAACCAATGTGTTTATATACGTTATGTGTAGAGGAGGAGATAGGGGATGTACTCCGCGGTTTAGGGGAAGATAGGGGATGTACCTCTAAACCGGATAGGTATTGGGAGGAGATAGGGGATGAACTCCGTAGACAGAGCTCATATGCTTGTCTAGAGAAGTGAAGATAGAGCTCATATGCTTATCTTTGTGAAGTGTGGATACAGCTTGTATGCTTATCTGTGGATATTGTTGATATACATATCTGTTATAGAGTGTGGATACAGCTTGTATGCTTATCTGTGGATATTGTTGATATACATATCTGTTGAGATTGTGGATATAGCTTTTATGCTTATCTGAATGTGAGATATAGTTTTTATACATATCTGTGGAAATGATGATAGAGCTAGCATGCTTATCTGTTGAAAAAGGGAAAATGAAAAGTAATTGGGACTTGTAAGTCGTTGACATAAATATGTAATTTATGTGATTGTATCAGTGTTGACCAACTATCAATTGCTAATGTTTTAGTCATTGTCCATGGTTGGTTTAGTGTATTTCTACTGGGCTGTGGCTCACCCTATATGGGAATATCATTTTCAGGTACAGGAAGCATGCCACCTCCAAGGACATAGCTGGGAGGCTAGTGGCGGGCATAGTTTTGTCGTTTTACTTTTGATGTATTATATGTAATTTCAAGCCAAGGGCTTAATGTGTAAACGAGTTAGAACTCTTTGTTGTAACCAAGTGTTAACTTGGAAAGCTGTAAGCCCGTAGGGCATTTTGTTATGAGGTTAACATGTAATACTTATGTCTTGGAATTCTAATGAATGAAAGGAATGTGGTTAGTTTATATGTAAATGCGTGTCTTATCTGATGGGTTTAATGTTATTATTTTGAGGGCGTTACAACTTGGTATCAGAGCGTACCGGGTTCGAATACTTTGGGTACGTGGGAAGTGATTAGGATCACAATGGGTTTGTCTCGCTTGATAGAGACTTAAATGTAGTATCATATGCGATGTGCTTAAATGCTAACATGCTTATGTGACTATGTGGGTATGGAATTTAATTTCTAGGATGTTGATCGGATCCTTGAGTTTCTGGGAGTCTTGTTGGAAAAGCACTTGATCAACGCTGTTTCTAACCGGAACTCTAGTAACGTCTCGGGACTATCATTATCCGGAAATGAAATTCGTAAGTGCTTATGTGTTTATGTGCTTATGTGGAGTGAATCACAGTTGTCCAGGCATTAGGACGTGAGTGTTTAGTTTCGGCACATTTATGAATGTGCTAATGTTCTGTGTTGCCTTTATTAGGATGTCAGGACGAGGAAGAGGTGCTAGGCGTGGTAGACCTGCGAGGCAGGAAGTACCGTTACAGGGTGAGATTCCGGCAGTGCAGGAGGGAGTTGGGCAGGCCAATGTGGCCGAGCCAGTGGGTCAGCAGGCTATGGGTGCCTTGGCCAGAGAGATAGCAGGAGCTTTGGGTATTCTTAGAGCTGGGAATCAGGCAGCTGAGGCAGGGCCTTCTTTCTTGAAGAGGGAGTTTTTCCGGTGTAATCCGGACGAGTTTATCGGGGATCCTAAAGAGCCGCTTAAGGCAGATGAATGGCTCGAACAGACAACGAAGACGTTTGAGATGCTTGGCATCGAGGACGGAGCACTGAAAGTGACCTTGGCATCCTTCCAACTGAAGGGAGATGCGGGTCAATGGTGGAAGTACGAGAAAGCTCGTGTTGGTGGTACTTGGGAGGCGTTTGTGAATGCTTTTCAGGAGAGGTTTTTATCAGCAGCAGCTAGGGAGAAGCTGAGGGATCAGTTTAGCCGGCTTAATCAGCAGGGCTTGTCAGTGGCCGAGTTTGAGGCTACTTTTACCAGTCTGTCTAGGTTTGCACCTGAACTGGTGGCGTCTGAGGAACGCCGTTGCTATGAGTTTGAGCGGAAGTTGAGGCGGGGCCTCAAGTTGAGAATTGGTGGGTCTTATATTCGAGAGTATAGACACCTAGTGGACACTGCAGCTCATATGGAGCTTATGATGCAGGAGGAGGATGAGGGTCAGAGAGGCTCCAAGAGGAGCCAGGATAGTCAGGGTGATGGCAGGAGACAGAAGGGTTATAACCCTCAGCAGTCTCAGAGTGCAGTCTCTAGATCGACCTTTCCAGTGCCGAGTGTAGGCTCGGGGAGAGGCAGTCAGGGGGAATTCACTTGTTACAAGTGTGGCCAGCTGGGTCACAAGGTTTCTGTTTGCCCGCAGAAGGGTGGGGGTCAGAAAGCTGCTTCTTCTTCAGCTAGACCGCAGAGTCAGAGTTTGGGCAGGGGGCAGCTCCTGACTTGTTATCAGTGTGGACAACCTGGGCACATGAAGAGGTTTTGCCCACAGTTGAGTGCCACTTCGGGAGCGTCTGGTTCTAGGCAGACGCAGGGTTTTCAGCCAGCTCAGTCTGTGCAGGCCTCGAGGGCCAATCCGGGAGCTTCGTCATCCCAGTCTGTGCAGCAGTCTTTTGCTCCGAGAGGTGAGCAGGTAGACCAGGGGCCTACGGGGCGCGTGTATGCTGTTACCGCGCAGGATTTAGTACCGGCTCCATCAGTAGTGAGAGGTACTTTTCTGTTTTGCAACTCAGTTGCTAATGTGTTGATAGACACGGGTGCATCTCATTCTTTTGTATCTGCTGCATTTGCATCTGTTTTGGAATTGGAGTTAGCACAGTTAGCATCTCCTATTTGTGTGGTATCGCCTTTGGGCGGTGAGTTGATCCTGAAACAGGGTGTTAGAGGATGTGATATAGAGGTCGCCGACTATAGGCTTCCTTTTCCGTTTGTTGTCATGCCCATGAAGGGTTTTGATGTTATTTTGGGTATGGACTGGTTATCGTCATACCGGGCTGTTATTGATTGCTACCGCCAGAGGGTCACGTTGTGTACCTTGAGCGGGGAGTGGTTCCATTTCTTGGGAGACCAGGTTGGTAGTGTTTTGCCACCGGGGTTTGATTCGCGAGGGCGAAGTGAGCTTAGTAGTCTACTTGCTAGCTGTGAGAGTGGTGAGAGTGGTGAGACCCTGGTTGTGTTACCGAGGGTGGTTTGTGAGTATTCGGATGTCTTTCCCGAAGATCTTGTTAGATTGCCACCTCACCGAGAGATAGAGTTCTCTATTGATTTAGTGCCTGGTACGACGCCGATTTCTATGGCACCTTACCGTTTTGCTCCAGCAGAGTTGGTTGAGTTGAAAGTTCAGCTCCAGGAATTGCTCGATAAGGGCTTTGTTCGCCCTAGTGTTTCACCATGGGGAGCACCGGCACTCTTTGTTAAAAAGAAAGATGGTGCCTTGAGATTGTGTATAGACTACCGGAAGTTGAATCGGGCTACGGTTAAAAATAAGTACCCTATGCCCCGTATAGATGATTTGTTTGACCAGTTGAAGGGTTCCCGTTGTTTCTCTAAGATAGACTTGAGATCGGGTTACCATCAGTTGAGGGTCAGGGAGGAAGATATTCCTAAGACGGCATTCCGTACGCGGTATGGCCATTACGAGTTTTTGGTGATGCCATTCGGACTTACCAATGCACCGGCAGTCTTTATGGACTTGATGAACCGGATTTTCCGGGAGTTCTTAGACCGATTTGTGGTTGTTTTCGTGGACGATATCCTTATCTATTCGTCTTCTGAGCAGGAGCACGAGGCACACTTGAGAGTGGTGCTTGAGTTACTTAGAGCCCATAGGCTGTATGCCAAGTTTGGGAAGTGTGAGTTCTGGCTGGGGGAAGTCAAATTCTTAGGCCACGTGGTATCCGGGGAAGGGGTGTCTGTTGATACATCCAAGGTTGAAGCAGTGCAAGATTGGGCACAGCCTAAGAGTGTGTTTGAGATCCGCAGTTTTCTGGGATTAGCTGGGTATTACCGTCGGTTTGTGAAAGATTTCTCCAGGTTAGCGTCACCGTTGACTAGACTGACTCAGAAAGGAGTCAAGTTTGTGTGGAGTGAGACTTGTGAAAAGTCGTTCCAAGAGTTGAAAATTAGATTGACCACCGCTCCGGTGTTGATTATTCCGGAGAGAGGGTTGGGTTATGCTGTATATTGTGATGCCTCATGAGAGGGTTTGGGTTGTGTGTTGATGCAAGAGGGAAAAGTGGTAGCTTATGGCTCACGTCAGTTGAAAATACACGAGAAGAATTACCCCACACACGACCTAGAGTTAGCAGCAGTGATCTTTGCCTTGAAAATCTGGAGGCACTACCTTTATGGTGAGAGGTTCAAGGTATTCTCGGATCACAAGAGTTTGAAGTATCTGTTTACACAGAGAGACTTGAATCTGAGGCAGAGGAGATGGATGGAGTTCATCGAGGATTATGATTTTGAGTTGCATTATCATCCCGGAAAGGGCAATGTTGTGGCCGATGCCCTTAGTAGGAAAACCATTAGTGATGTAGCTTGTATAGCCATCCGGGAATGGGTGATGTTGGGAGCACTTGGCGAGTTTGATTTGCTACTGGGCGAATCTGTTGAGGCTGCGGCCTTGTTTTCTGTTGTTGCGCAGCCTACACTTGTGATTAGAGTGTTAGAGGCACAGAGAGGTGACCTTGAGGTAGAATCCCTCCGAGAGAAGATCTCCAGTGGGAAAATTGAGAAGGGTTTGACGATGTATCCCGACCTGAGTGTGAGATACCGAGACCGTGTGTTTGTACCGGAGTCTTGCCGAGAGGAAGTACTCCGAGAGTTTCACCATTCGCGCCTTGCGGTGCATCCGGGAGGTACTAAGATGTATCAGGATTTGGGTCGCCAGTTTTGGTGGCGGGGTATGAAAAGAGATGTGGCTGTTTTCGTATCGAAGTGCCTTACTTGCCAGCAAGTGAAGGCTGAGCATCAGAGGCCAGCGGGTTTGTTGCAACCCTTGCCTATTGCCGAGTGGAAGTGGGAGCATGTCACTATGGACTTCGTTGTAGGTCTTCCGAAGACTCAGCGGGGTAGTGATGCTATTTGGGTGGTTGTAGACCGGTTGACTAAGTCGGCGCACTTTATTCCTATGCGCGTGAGAGATTCGGTAGATCATCTTGCCGACTTGTATATTCGGGACGTAGTGAGATTGCACGGGGTCCCAGTGACGATCGTCTCAGATAGAGATCCTCGTTTTACTGCTAGGTTGTGGCAGAGTTTGCAGAGTGCACTGGGCACTAAGTTGACCTTTAGTACGGCTTATCATCCTCAGACTGACGGGCAGTCCGAGCGTACTATTCAGATCCTCGAGGATATGCTTCGGGGTTGTGTCCTGGACTTCAGTGGGACGTGGGAGAGGCACTTGCCATTGGTAGAGTTTGCCTACAATAACAGTTTTCAGTCTAGCATCGGTATGGCACCGTTTGAGGCCTTGTATGGCCGACCGTGTAGGTCTCCAGTGTGTTGGGCCGAGGTGGGTGATGCACCTTTGTTGGGTCCGGAGTTGGTTAGGGAGACGACGGAGAAAGTTGAGCTTATCCGTAAGAGGCTTGTTACAGCCCAGAGTCGACAAAAGAGTTATGCCGACCGTAGGAGGAGACCTTTGGCGTTTGAGGTAGGTGATCATGTCTTTCTGAAGATATCACCTAGGCGAGGCCTGATGAGGTTTGGGAAGAGTGGGAAGTTATCCCCTCGGTTTATCGGTCCTTTTGAGATCCTTGAAAGGATAGGTGAGGTTGCTTATCGGTTAGCCTTACCGCCGCAGTTGTCCGGAGTGCATGACGTGTTTCATGTGAGTATGCTTCGGAAGTATGAGCCAGATCCATCACATGTGCTGGATTGGAGCGATTTAGAGGTAGATGAGGATGCCTCGTATGAGGAGAGACCGGTTCGGGTCTTGGATAGGCGGGATCAGGTCCTGCGTGGTAAGACCATTCCTTTGGTGAAAGTCTTGTGGAAACATCACGGAGTGGAGGAAGCCACTTGGGAACGTGAGTTGGAAATCCAAGAGAAATATCCGGACTTGTTTATTGATATGCAATCTTGTATTTGAATTTTACATTTTGTTGAACTTAAGAGCTTTTATATATGTCTTAAGTTGTGAAACATTGAGAATGTTTTGATTATTGGTAGTATGTTTTGGAACTTGCCTCATATGGAAGTTGAATGTAACATTATATCTGTTGAATATATTGTTGAAATTGGAAGGATAGTGCATAATGTTGATGCATGTTAAAAGTACATATGTTGTTTACATATTGTGATATGTCTCTTGTTTAAGGGATGGGATGACCGGTAATGGGTCGAATTGTTGAATGTTAAAATGTAACATTGTTTAAAATGGAGGAAAACTTGTTTTTGAAAACTTGTGTTTAATTTCGGGGACGAAATTCTTTAAGGGGGGGAGGTTATAGCGATCCCGGGTTTACCCTTGTTGTATAGTGATCCGGACATGTGTCCGTGGATGTTGGTAGTTGTTTATTATCTTGTTTACATCCTTTCTTACTTTGTATTTGAGTTATAGGATGTGTTGAGCGGGTTTGTCACAGGTTGGTTGAGTTTAGAAACCAAAACTAGTTGCCCAGATTTTTGGCCTGTACGCTCGAGCGGGGATTTTGGCGCTTGAGCGGAGATTACACCCTTTCAGTATTTTCCTGTGCAGCGTTGTACGCTCGAGCGTAGGGTTGGGAGCTCGAGCGGGGGTCTGGCTCTGCAAAAGTGCTGAGCGAGTGCATTCTGCGCTCGAGCGGGAGGTTGGCCGCTCGAGCGGAAGTCTGTGAGTGGCCGCTCGAGCGGGGTGTTTTACGCTCGAGCGGAGACCTGGGTTAAAGTCCCGAAATTGTGACTTTTCAAATCACTTTTTCACTTTCTCTTCTCTCTCTTACTTTTCCAAAATCACCATTGTTGAGCCTCTCACTCTAGACTCTACCTTCTCTCTAGGTTTTGATCTAGTAGGAGTGATTTACTCACCTTTGGCCTTTACAAAAAAGTTGTTGATCGTCGAGGGCTTCATTTTAATCTGAAAATCTCGGGTTTTGGAGCACGTTGGGTTTTGTCGTCTTCTCCTTTGGAACTCCGAATTTGAGGTAGGGATAACCTACTCCTCTCTATGGGTTTTGTCTTTAAATTTTGGTATTTTGAGATGTTGGGCTTGGTTGGGTAATTTTGTGAAAGTTTGGGGCTTTGTGTAATTTTACAAAGGTTGGGGTTTTATTCATAATAAACCTAGATGCATGTTTGGCATGGAAAAATGGAATGATTGTTGAATCATTGATGAAAATGGGACCTAAGGGTTGGAATGGTAATTATGGAAAATGGCCAAATTACATTGTTTAATTAATTGGGATAATTAATTGGTGAGAAATGAGGAAATGAAATGTTGATTGAATATCCATTTGTGCATTTATTTTCTGTATTAGAAATAACTGCTTTGGGCTATCGGTGGAGGATAGTCGTGATTGTTGTAGACAATGCTTGATGATTAAGTAAACTGAAACTAATCAATGGAATGTGTCATGGAACTTGACGGTTGATAGAATACATTAAATGTGTGTATTGTGTGATTGTATATAGAACCAATGTGTTTATATACGTTATGTGTAGAGGAGGAGATAGGGGATGTACTCCGCGGTTTAGGGGAAGATAGGGGATGTACCTCTAAACCGGATAGGTATTGGGAGGAGATAGGGGATGAACTCCGTAGACAGAGCTCATATGCTTGTCTAGAGAAGTGAAGATAGAGCTCATATGCTTATCTTTGTGAAGTGTGGATACAGCTTGTATGCTTATCTGTGGATATTGTTGATATACATATCTGTTGTAGAGTGTGGATACAGCTTGTATGCTTATCTGTGGATATTGTTGATATACATATCTGTTGAGATTGTGGATATAGCTTTTATGCTTATCTGAATGTGAGATATAGTTTTTATACATATCTGTGGAAATGATGATAGAGCTAGCATGCTTATCTGTTGAAAAAGGGAAAATGAAAAGTAATTGGGACTTGTAAGTCGTTGACATAAATATGTAATTTATGTGATTGTATCAGTGTTGACCAACTATCAATTGCTAATGTTTTAGTCATTGTCCATGGTTGGTTTAGTGTATTTCTACTGGGCTGTGGCTCACCCTATATGGGAATATCATTTTCAGGTACAGGAAGCATGCCACCTCCAAGGACATAGCTGGGAGGCTAGTGGCGGGCATAGTTTTGTCGTTTTACTTTTGATGTATTATATGTAATTTCAAGCCAAGGGCTTAATGTGTAAACGAGTTAGAACTCTTTGTTGTAACCAAGTGTTAACTTGGAAAGCTGTAAGCCCGTAGGGCATTTTGTTATGAGGTTAACATGTAATACTTATGTCTTGGAATTCTAATGAATGAAAGGAATGTGGTTAGTTTATATGTAAATGCGTGTCTTATCTGATGGGTTTAATGTTATTATTTTGAGGGCGTTACAAGCTTTATATATGTCTTAAGTTGTAAAACATTGGTAATGTTTTGGCTTAATGGAAGTGTGTTGTAGAACTCACCTTAACATGGAAGTTGATTATGATATTGCATATGTTGGCTATATTGTAGAATTGGAGTTGTATCATGCATATTGATTATGATATGAACTGTGAACCATGCATGTTGGAAATGGTTGGAAATGGAAGAAAATTGCATGTTGATAATGCACTTGTAATATTTGTTGTGAAATGCCTCTTGAAAAGAGATGGAGTCGACCGGTAATGGGTCGGGTTGTTTAATATTATGTTGTAATATTAATGAGAATGGAGAAAACCTGTTTTTGAAAAACTTGTGTTTAATTTCAGGGACGAAATTCTTTAAGGGGGGAGGTTATAGCGATCCCGGTTATCCCTTTATTGTTCTGTTGTATTCCGGACTCGGTTCCGTGAAGTTGGTAGTGGTATCTATCTTGTTGTGTCCTTTAATTCCACATGATTGAGTTTTAGGATGTTTTGAACAGGGTTGTTACAGGTTGGTTAGGCCTTGGTTTCAATTCTTTGTTGTTCAGTTTTTAGGCGTTCCGCTCGAGCGGGGATTGCACACCTCCAGTATTTCGGGTTTCTGCAAAACTTCTGCAGATGTGATTTTTGCGCTCGAGCGGGTTTGTTGGCGCTCGAGCGGGTAGTACTTTCTGGGTGTAAGTTCTGGGAGATGGAAATCTACGCTCGAGCGGACTGGTTTTCACGCTCGAGCGGAAGTGCTTTATTCTTGTGTCTTGGCGCTCGAGCGGGCCTTATTGCGCTCGAGCGTGTCCAGATTTTTGTTCTTGGCGCTCAACCGTTGTGTTCTCCGCTCAAGCGGGTCATACGTATATGAGTTATCCGCTGGGTGATTTCAAATCACTTTTTGCTTTTCTTTCTCTCTCCTACTTTTTCTAAAAACCTTTTTGAGAGCCTCTCTCTCTAGATACTCCCTTCTCTCTAGGGTTTGATCTAGTTAGAGTGTCCTCCTTCTCTTCGGCTTTTGTAAAAGTTGTGTTGATCGTCGAGGGCGTCGTTTTGATCTGAAAATCTCGGTCTTTGGAGCACTTTGGTTTTGGTCTCTTCTCCATCCGAGCTCTAGCTTCGAGGTAGGGATATCCTACTCCTCTTTATGAGCTTTGTCTTTAAATTTTAGTATTTTGAGATGTTGGGGTTGGTTTGGTAATTTTGTGAAAATTTGGGACTTTTGTGTAAATTTACAAAGGTTGGGGTTTTAGCTATATAAAACCTAGATGCATGTTTGGCATGAGAAAAGTGAAATTAATGTTAAAACATTAATGAAAATGGAACCTAAGGGTTGTAATGTTAATTATAGAAAATGCCCTAATTACATTGGTTAATTAATTTGCATAATTAATTATGAGAAATGAGGAATCGATTTGGAAAGTTATGGGATTAAAGGGTGTAGTTGGATTATTTATCACTCACCTAGTTGAAATGTTGATTATATATCCACTGTTGCATTTATTTTCTGTATAGAAATAACGCTTTGGGCTATCGGTGGAGGATAGTCTTGATTGTTGTAGACAATGCATGATGATTAGGAAAGACTGAAACTAATCACTGGAATGTGTCATTGAGTTTGACGATTGCACGAATACATTAAATTTATGTGTTGTGTGATGATGTGTATAATTATTGTTTATATGCATTGTGTTGTGTTGGAGGAGATAGGGGATGTACTCCACGGTTTAGGGAAAGATAGGGGATGGACCACTAAACCGGATGTTATTGGGAGGAGATAGGGGATGGACTCCGTAGATAGAGCTCATATGCTTATCTAGTAATTTGTTGACAGAGCTCATATGCTTGTCATTGGAAGTGTGATAGTGCTCATATGCATATCTGTGGAAGTAATGATATAGCTTGTATGCTTATCTGTTGGTATGTGATATAGCCAGTATGCTTATCTGTTATGAAATGGGAAGTGCTTGATATGAAGTACTGTCTCATCTGAGTTGTTTGGCCAGGTTCTGAGCCATGGTTATAAATTGAGAATTGAAAAGAATTGGAAAATGGATTGTAATATGGACTTGTATGTCATGAAACCGTGAAGTGTGATAAGGGAAAGTATCAGCGTTGGCCATCTATCAACTGCTAATCTTTTAGTCATTGTTCATATTTGGTTTAGTATGTTTCTACTGGGCTGTGACTCACCCTATATGGGAATATCATTTTCAGGTACAGGTAGCATGCCACCTCCAAGGACGTAGCTTGAGAGGCTAAAGGCAGGCGGACTTTTGTTGTTTTATTTCTTTGATGTATTACATGTATATTCAAGCCAAGGGCTTAATGTGTAAATCAGTTAGTACTCTTTTGTTGTAACCAAGTGTTAACTTGGAAAGTTGTAAGCCTTTAGGGCATTTGCTTTTGTCGTTAACATGTAATACTTTTTGTAATGAAACTCTGATGAATGGAAGAATGTGGAATTTTTATATATCAATGCATGTCTATATTGATGGGTTTAAATGTTTTTTTTTTTGAGGGCGTTACACCCACACTATTGTGAGTAAGAGTCATAAATATGGGCATTATCAAAACTGCCCTATGTTGATATGGAACTTGGAATTTGAATTGGTTTATGATTTCATTATCAGTTGACAAGGTTAAAGTTTTTATCTATTTTTAATTTTTATAGATAGTTTTCAAACATAAAACAACTACTATGGTGTTTGGCTTCTTCTTTTTTTTTTTTCAAAAAAAAAAAATCAAAAAATATTAGTGTACAAGTAAGAATTGAAAAATTCTTACAAAATAAATTTCAAACAAATAGTCATGCGAATGTGTTGATGTAACGCCCCACTTTTTATTACTCGAAGTCATTACCAAATTCATTAACTTAATTCAAGTTCAGAGATAACATGCGGAAATAAACCCTTTAATCCCATGAGTAGAAATAAATAACATTCTCTCATCCGAATGCGAAATAAATACAACATGAACATACTGAATAAAATGCCTGAAGGCTTACATCATTAAAGGATCAAGAAGAAGGGTGTAACCCTTTTACATGTATGGCATTCCGTCATTACAAAAGAGGCGTCGTGGCCAACAAGTAAGAAGATCCAAATCTTGTAGCACATCCTGCTTAACACCTGAAAAGATTCAACGTGAGATGAACATATAGTCCAATAGGGATCTTAACATGGCCCTCGACAATAACAACTTACAGATAGCTATGATCATGAATGCTCAAGCTCATACTAGAATAATAATGTGGCAGTTTATACAAAATATACATAAGTATGAACATTTCTCGAAAACAGCCATTTCATTCAACACTATAAGCGATTCATCCTGCATTTCATTTCATTAACCCTTGTTCCCAAACTTTCATAATAATAACAACTTCTTAGGAAAATCAATTTCTCTAAGCCCATTAACTTTCTCTCATTTTCCATACTTACAACAGATTTTCTCTTTTACAAAATATAATTTCAAATACCCAATTTCCCTTCACATTTTCCCAAAATCTCACAATGGCATTTTGGTTTGTTTCCAATACATTCATATCTATACATGCATGCCTTCAATAAAAGGGAGATAACAAATCATCAACATGTATATAATCAACAAATGAGGCAACTCGGCCCTCTAAAACTGTAACCATCACAATCCATAATATACTCAGATACACTGAGACAAAAACAATAAAACTCTGCTCTACCGGCTATATGCATAGTAAGCCAAGGATACAACTCTCACAACGGTATGCCATTTTACCAGGCGCTAGTTGGAAGGGTGTGGGACCTTAGATTCTCAGCGTAGTCAGTTCTCCAAGCGCTAGCTGGAAGGTAATGGTACCTCTGATTATAAGCGCAGGGTATAACACCAATAATCACAATACAACAGAGTATAACCAACAAGTGTAATACATACACATAAACTATCAAGATACATAAGCAATGTGTTAAAGTATATGAACACATAGGTATGTGTGGAGTACATCCTCTATCTCCTCCCCACACACTGGGGTACATCCCCTATCTCCTCCCTAACAATTATACATATATAATGTATCATAGCACTTCATTACATACAATGTTCAATCAACACAAGTGTAATGCATACACGACAATTCAACACAACCATGTCATCTTCCACCGATGACCAAGGACAAAACCTCTAGATGCATGTATTCAGTACATCTATTAAAGACTCAACTATCGTGAGATCTTAAACCCAACAACAACGCTAGTATGATAAGTTAAGGTAAAACCCCAAATGTGTGTATTCAATACTCAAGATACCATCTTTCAATTCCCAAATTCATATTCCATTTTCAAAATCGACTTGTTCCACCACTTATTCCAAAAACACTTTTCCCATTTCATTGAACCAATATCATTCCTCTCATTTCACAAAACTAATTTCATTCTTTCATAACTTTCCAAATTAATTATGCAAATTAATTCATAATAGTAAATTAGGGCTTTCCACCCTTTTCTGACCAAAAAGGTTCAAATACCAACAACAAACGACAACAACCTCATTTGAGACCCAAAATACAAATGTATTGGCCCAAAGTACAAAACCCCTCTTTTAATTTATCAAATCAAATATCAATTAGGGTTTTTTCTTTTTTCAACAATGATATACTAACTTACACCCCAACTAGTCCAAACCACAATCAATGATAACAAACCCATTTTTAAACAACCAACCCTAGGTTCACCCCCATGATTTTCAAACAAACCCAACATGGATATAATTTTCATGCAATGCAAAACTACCACATGTCTATCTATAGACGAAGCATTGTAAAAGAACAAGGAAATCCCTACCTCAAATTCAGAGCTCAAATGGAGAAGATGAAGAATTTCGAGATGCTCCAAATCCCAAGATTTTCAGATCAAAATGTAGCCCACAACGAGATCAACACTTTTTACAAAGGCCAAAGGGTAGAAGGTCACTCCTACTAGATCAAACCCTAGAGAGAAGGTAGATTTTTAGAGTGTGGTGCTCTCCAATGGTGGTTTTCGAAAAGAAAGAGAGAGAAAGGAAATCAAAAAGTGATCCAAAAAGGTGAAACTCGGACTGATATAAAAGTCGCCCCGCTCAAGCGTGGGAACCCTCGCTCGAGCATTAGACACAGACTCACGCTCGAGCGTCAAAAGCGCCGCTCGAGCGTCAATTGCACACTTCCAGAAGTTTTGCAGACCAAGGTCCCCGCTTGAGCGGAGGAACAAAATCAAAGGGTCATGTTCGAGCGTCAAAACTCCCGCTCGAGCGTACGAAGACCTACAGAGAAAATTATTGGGAGATGGAAATTCACGCTTGAGTGGAGAAGCAACAACAAAGGTCCCGCTCGAGCGTCAAAGTCCTCACTCGAGCGTGAAGGCCAAAATTTGGGCATCAACTTTTGATTTCTAACACAACCAACCTGTTCCAAACCTGCCCAACACAACCCAAGACTCAAATACAAAGAGTAAAGGATGGAAATGAGAATGAGACAACAACACATCCACGGAACCGAATCCGGAATACAATAAATAAAGAAAGGAAAAACCGAGATCGCTATAGTTGACGGTTCTTTTGTTTCAACGGAAAAGACTATTGTTAAGTATAGCGAAAAATGAATAGAAAAAGAAGAAGAGAAAGAAATAAAGAAAAATAATTGAGTAAACAATCAAAATGATCTATGGTGGGCCCGCGTGGGCCCAACAACACGCTTCAATCTGATCTCGGACTAGAGAGAAGCCTAGCCATTAAAAAAAATAAAAAACATAGCAAACTATTCACACTTTTATAATAGTAGTAGATAGATAAATTAGGTGAGAAATTATGAGAAATAAATTACTTTTATTTTGAAACTTTGATTTCTCATTTAAAAGTGATGAGGTTTAATGAAAATAACCTTATTATATATATATATATATATATATTTAGAACATGAGAAACAACATATTCATAAAACAACAAGAGTATATAAATAAGAACCCAAAGGGTCATTCCAACCAAACAACAAAAGTAAAATCTGTTATCCATGTAAATTATGTGTCCATCTTTTGTGATTGCCTTATTAAATAAGAAAGTTGGTGAATCTACTAATAATTAATGTATAGACGTTGAATATTAGAAGAAAATCTGTTATTCTCGGTAAATTATTTGTCCATCTTAGAAAATTAAACTCTTTCTAGGAACATTATTAAATATGTTCACAGTATTAGTCAATTGAATGGGCCATATATCAAATTTAAAAAATAAAAATGAAAAACTATTCGACCACCCACACCATTGTGAGCAGGAGTCATAAATATGAGCATTTTCAACACTGCTCTATGCTGATATGGAACTTGAAATTTGAATTAGTTTATGATTTCATTATTAGTTGATAAGGTTAAAGTTGTTTTTATCTATTTTTAATTTTTATAGATAGTTTTCAAAAATAAAACAACTATTATGGTGTTTGGCTTCTTTTTTTTTTTTTTTTTTTTTTTGTAAAAAAAAAAGGGTTAATTACCAATAAGTCCTGTCTACATATTTGGTGGTAGCATAGGTCCTGTCAAAATGTTTTTGAACCAATAAGTCCTATTTATAGGTAAAAAGATGTTTTGCCCTTTAATCCAAAAACTAAGAATGTTCTCAATTTCAAAACTGAGAATGTTCTCAATTTTCAAAACTGAGAATGATTTCAGTATATAATTATCAAAACTAAGAAATTTCTTAATTTTTTTCCTAGTATGAATTGAGAATATTATCAGTTTTGAGAAATCTCTTAATTTTTTTGGTGCTTTTGGTGCGGTGCTTCTAGTATTAATTGAGAATATTATCAGTTTTGAGAAATTTCTCAATTTCTTTCATGATTAATTGGAAGCCGACAAATTAGAATCAAAATGAAGAAGTTTACATATATTTATAATATTATCAAGTATCAATGGACCAGATCATCCTCCAAATTTAAAAAAATAAATCAAAGTTCATGAGCGTGTTTCATTCGGTAAACAATAACGAAACGTAGTGAAATGGATAAAGATTTGTACAGTCCGATTCGTCGGAGGAAGCAACGGAGAGACTCCGACGGCTCCGAGAAAAGAGATCCAAGTTCTCGTCACCAGTGAGGCTGAGACCACGTCGATGCTGTATTCTCGTCAGAATATTCCTTTTGGCAGCCTGAGATTCTTTCAAGGTCTGATTCATTTCTAGGAATGAAGGACCAAAACCATCTCCAAAGAAAAATATGCGAAGAAGAGTATAAGAAAGAATCAATTATTAGAGCGAGAGAGAGATGCAGTAGATGCAAAGGCACACACAGAGCTTGTTGGTGTGGGCGTTCATGTACGGGCATTGAATGGCATCGGGTCAGTTAGTGTGACACACACTTTCCAGATCTGGAAATCTCCTAATCTAGTTCTAGATCTGGTTCGAGATGTTCTCGGCTAAGAGAGAGAGAGAGAGAGAGAGAGACAGAGAGAGTAAGAGTAAGAGAGAGGGAATGAAGTACAACAATGGATGTTTGGCAGCTATGGAGGAGGTCTTGGAAGGGTAAATTAGTCTATTAAAAATTAATGAGACTTGAAGGAGCAAATAATTTTATCTAGGACTTAATGGATTATAAGTTCACAAAATGGGACTTGTATGTAAATGCCCAAAAAAAAAAATCAGAAAATATTATTGTACAAGTAAGGATTGAAAAATTCTTACAAATTAAATTTCAAACAAATAGTCATGCGAATGTGTTGACGCTTCTTTTGTCTCAACGGAAAAGACTATTATTAAGTATAGCGAAAAATGAATAGGAAAAGAAGAAGAGAAAGAAATAAAGAAAAATGATTGAATAAACAATCAAAATGATCCGTGGTGGGCCCCCACGGGCCCAACAACACGCTTCAATCTGATCTCGGACTAGAGAGAAGCCTAGCCATTAAAAAAAGAAAAAAACATAGAAAACTCTTCACTGGGAGAGATTTCGAATTAATCTGGTTATGAGAAATGTCATTACAACCCAAGTCTTAGGGTCGGCCAAAATGAGGTGTTTACAAAAAGGAGCACAACTTTGCTATGAATAAAATTGAAAAAGTGTCCAAACTAGCATACAAGTGGTTGAAGGACTTCACATCTCAACTTTGGGCTAGGTATGCCTTTGACGCCACAGCGAAAAGTGACCATGTCACTAGTAACATGGTTGAATCTTTTAACAGTTGGATTGAGAATGTAAGGGGAAAGCCTATTCTGACAATACTAGAAGACACTAGGACCAAGTTAATGGAAATGTTTCAAAAAAAAAAAAAATTAGAAAGCTTCTACATGGGAAAATTTGTAGTGCCCTTTCATTATAAAGAAGTTGGATGAGGCTATCTACACACTACAACAAAAGTATATTTAATAGCATTAATTTATAGCATTTTCTAAAAAATGTTATAAATAAGAGACATTAATAGCATTTTCCAATGAAATACTCTAAAAAACGTTTCAGACCATAACATTTTATTTTTCATAGCCATTTTTTCAATGTTTAATAGCAATTTTAAAATGTGTTAGTAAGTCATTATTCGAAAGAATAGTCATAGTTATTATTTCATTAGAGGAATGCTATATACGCCTAAAAAAATTTCCCTCCCAATATCTCACTCAATTTTTTTGGAGTCAGTATCTTGCTTTCTCACGATTTGATAACCTCTCCATCCATTCTCTTTTTATCTCCTATTTCTGCTGTAGTTTTCAAGATTATTGAGGGCATAAGCAGATTTGTGTGGGACAGTTCATCTATCAAGGTATTTCTCTTCTCTCAATTTCTTTTGTGCTGGACAGATTTGTAGCGGCTAAGTTCTAACCTTGTTATTGTGAATTTCGATCTTACTAGGAAATTCTTGTTGGAAACTTGTATAGGGAAATCAGGATTTGTGTTATGTAAACCAAACCAAACCAAATCAAACCAAGCCTTAAGTCCCATCAAATGGGGTTGGCTGTATGAATCCTTCTTCTCCACGCGGCCCTATCAAAGGCCATTTCGTTAGTCAAATTAAGTAGATCCATATCTCTATTTACAATGCTAGCCAACATTAATCTAGGCCTATCTCGTCCCCTAACACTTTCATCTATCATTACAGCATCGCATCTCTTCACTACTGTCTCTGTTGGTCTCCGTTGAATGTGATCAAACCATCTCAATCAATTCTCTCGCAATTTATCTTCTATCGGTGCTACTCCTACCCATTCTTGAATACACTCATTCCTAATTTTGTCTTGTCTAGTCTTGCCACACATCCACCTTGGCATCCTTATCTCAGCCACACTCATCTTATCTACATGTTGTTTCTTGGTTGCCCAACATTTCGTCCCATATAACATCGCTGGTCCAATAGTCGTTCTATAGAACTTACCTCTTAGTCTAGTGGGTATTCATATATCGCATAGTACCCCAGACGCATTTCTCCACTTACACCATCCCGCCTTAATCCTATAGGCCACATCTGCATCAATCTCCCCCATTGTTGTGATAATCGACCCTAAATAACGAAAATGTTCATTCTTAGGTAGTTCTTGGTTCTCAATCTTCACTTCTCCTTGCTTTCATTGTTACTATTACTAAATTTACACTCCATGTACTCTGTCTTAGTTCTACTTATCCAGAATCCTTTAGATTTAAGAGCTTTTCTCAAAATCTCTAACTTTGTGTTAACTCCTTCTCTAGTCTCATCCACTAGCACCATATCGTCTACAAAAACCATTCACCATGGCACATCATCCTAAATATTTCTCGTCAACTCATCCATAACTGAAGCAAAAAGATAAGGTCTGAAGCTAGATTCTTGGTATAACCTTACAGTGATAGAAAATTCATTTGTCTCTCTAGCAAGCGATCTAATAGTGGTCACCACCATTCATATATGCCCCTAATCACATCAATGTAACCTTTTGTCACCCATTTCTCCTCTAACACCCACCATATTATATCCCGGGGCACTCTATCATATGCTTTCTAAAGGTCAATAAACACCATATGAATGCCTCTTTTCTTTTCTCTATACTTTTCTATTACTCTCCTCAAAAGATAAATCGCCTCCGTTGTTGACCTGCCAGGCATAAACCCAAATTGGTTCTCTGACACCTCTATTATATCTCGCAATCGGCGTTCCATCACCCTCTCATACATTTTCATTATATGACACATTAGCTTGATTCCTCTATAGTTGTTGCAATTCTAGACATCTCCTTTATTCTTATAGATTGGCACTAAAATACTCTTCCTCTACTCATTTTGCATGTTCCTAGTCAACAAAATTTTGCTAAACAACTTAGTCAACCAAGCAACCTCCTGTTTACCCAAACACTTCCAAGCTTCAATAGGGATATTATCAGGTCCTAAAGCCTTATTTGATTTTATCTTCTTAAGTGCAATCTCCACTTCAAAGTTCCTAATCCTATGATAGAACCTAAAGTCTTGGTTTATCGTATTACTGACTATTTATTCCCCTATTGTCGTAGTTCTATGTTCCTCATTTAATAGTTTCTCAAAATAGTTCTTCCATCTTTCCTTAATCTCTTCATCCTTCACCAATACCTTAGAATCCTCACTCTTGATGCATTTAACTTGATTAAAATCTCTTGTTTTCCTCTCCCGTATCTTAGCAAGTTTGTATACCCTCTTATCTCCCTCCTTACTATCTAGTCTAATGTATAGGTCATCATAAGCTTTCAACTTAGCCTCTTTCACTATTTTTTTGACCTCCTTATTAGCCAATCTATAGCTCTTAAGGTTTTCCTCAGTTCTATCTTTCTGCCACTTTTTAAAGCACTCTTTTTTTTTCCTTAAAAATTGGAAACATTAGAATATATTTGTCATGACTCGAACCCGCCTCCATAGGCTTAGCGTCGTAATCGGCCAACAATCCTCGGATTACCAAAGGCCTCTGACTTGAATATCATAAAGTGTAAGGGGCTACAGAAGCAAATATAGAAAACATATAGTCCATTGAGCTGTGTAGACATACATGAGACAGTAATTCCAAAAAAAAAACTTAATATACGTAGGCATGATGCCATATATACAATATCGATGCTACATTCATTACAGATATACACATAAACATAAAACTTGTTCAGCTTCCAAAAGGAAACAAAGCCTCAAACAAGTGTGAGCCACAAAAGGGAACCTCCTTGGGAGGCACAACAGTTGGTTGACACGACAGAGACTCTAGATCCTCAACTCTGAGCCTAGTCATGTGCTTGGTCACGCGCTTGGTCACCTATATACATATATAAAACAATGAACTGGAGCCCCGTGAATAATAACAAAGTAAAGGGATTTAATGAATGATGTCCATCACAGATATAACTTTCAAATTTCTTATTAAACAGAAGCACAAGCACATTCGTGTCAAAACAGAGTCATAAGCATATTCATATCATACGTGGTGTATCTGTTAGCATTAAACATGTCTCTTTGGTTAAGCATATTAAGTTTCATATTGGAACCTCTGGTACCGGGTAACATATCTCATACATGGGCCACGATATTGTTTCCCCTGGGCGAGGGCCTGGGCCATTGTATTGTTTCTTTTGGGCGAGGGCCTTATGACCATAAGCCACAATATTATTTCCCCTGGGCAAGGGCCACTACTATGGATACCACATAAACATTTCAAAGAAGTGGATCATCATTCATGTAATCATAACACATTCTTTTCAATTATTCAAAAACAATTCATATCATATCATAATGTTCCAAAAGTACTTCATATCGAACATAGCTTTACTAAGTTATTACTCACAGATAGCTTGATAGCAAACCAATGGATCAACAACTCACAGTGTGTGACCTACACAAACATAACAGATAAATATACTGAAACGCATGCTTGGATCATACATAACTTATTTCATTTCGTTCTTAGTGTGTTTCTAGCCTTTATCCTTATTCTTATGTCTTAATCTTGGCCTAGGAATGCCTAGGATGCAATGAGCCATCACCAATGCACAGCCGGGCCTTGATGGCCTCCCCTGTTTTTTGGTTCAAACTCAGCTCAGGGTGAGAAATGGCCTAGAAATGAAACCCAAGGGTTCTAACAAGGTAAATGTTGAAGATGTGAGGTTATTTCGGAAGCCTGATTGATTTTGATTCGCTGCGAATTCATAATTCAACTTTCATCATTGAGTGCAGTGAATCAAGCGTCCGAGTCTCGCGACCAGTCAAAAGTGGGATGTCTACAGCAAGTCTTCTTGTACAGTCTCCTTTAAGAAGTTGATCTGTTGTTCTAAATTGAAGCATTCACTCTAAGAAAATAAAATAAAATAGGTCACGGATTACAAAGGAGTGGAAAGAAGAAAAAAAAATACATATATTTGTTTTTCATTCACCTTGGGGGGTCTGGTGGTGGTAAGGATACCACATCTAGAAGACCCATAATTGATCCCAGCCATGGCGATGGTAGTTCTTTTTCTGCCACTCTCTGTCAAGTTGTGGTAAGCAGGATGCAGTTGCACATCTACAAGAGAGAAAGCTGCAAAGAAACCATAATAATAAGATCAACAAATGTATGAGGGAGAATCAAGAAAAAACTATAATCAAAGAATATAGTACTAGTACTAAGAATAAGTCACCTTTTTTTTTCGGTTCAACAAAAGGAAATTTTATTAACTCAAAATGTAAAAATATAGCCAGATAATGAAGAAGGAGAGAAAGAACCACCCAAAAAAAAAAAAAAAAAACCTCAATAGAAAGACACCAATATTTGGCAAGGTTCCAATAGAAACAAACACTTATGAAAAATCACACCTAAAACACCAATACACAATAACCTTCACAGCAAAAACAAAACTCAAGGAAACTTGAAAATAATGTTAGGTAAGTAAGGTACCATGAAATCACTGGCAATTAATCCATTTATAAAGTGGCCGATGGATTGATTATTGTAGTAGTAAGTAAGGTACCCATGAAATCAGAGGCGGTTAATCCATTTGTAAAGCGGCCAGTGGATTGATTGTTGTAGTAGACACCATAAGGATAAAAGTTTGCCGTGATACCATTTTCAATCTTCTTGTTGTTTCCTGCATCAACAGTTGAATCTCTGAACACAAACAACGTAGGAAACGATGCGGATGCTTGAGTCATGAACGGAAGAGAAGAAGAAGAAGAAGAAAGCAAAAGGAAAACAAGAATTAGTGTACTTGTGATGAATACGGGTGGTTTTTTGCCAGAAGAGATGGTCTGTATGTATGTATGTATTTATAGATAAATTCTAACATTCTATACCAGCTCGATGACTGACTATTAAAAGAGATTTTAAAAGAAAAAAAAAATTAATGAGATGACATACAAGAGCAGAGCTGATAGAAGAAGTCTAGTATGTAATATACACCATAACACCGTATGTAACTTTACAAAAAATTACGTAAATTTTCATGAACTTATATAAGTGATCTTACAAGTCACAAATTTGTGAAATTTCTCTATGACAAACTGAAATTTCTCTAATAATATTTTAGAGGAACCTTAACTAATAAGAAAAATCATATTGGATCCCTCTTACTGCAAGAAATTAGAGAGTGATGTTTCACTAATTTTTCTATGTAGTAAATATTGATTTTTACTACTTTAAAATAAAATTTTTAAAAAAATAGTAAAAGATTCCACTGATTGATCTTATGCCATATAAAGTGTCTTGGAAAGTGTTGACTAGTTTTGCCTTCCATAATAAATTTAATTCGATATGTAATCTTAGTTTTTTTAAAATATTTCCAACTATTTTTATGTTGATTTCAACCCTGTATATCTCATTTACAACTATTGACATATTCCAACAAATTTTACAACCGATTGGGTAAAATGAAATTATTATTGGTAAAACAAAAAGTGAATATCTATACTATATATTAACCAAAAGTGATCATTTGGGAACTCCAATATTTTTAACTAATTATCTAAAATTTTGAATTAAAAATTGTTTATTTTTTTTTATAAAAGGCTACTAACTAACCCATTAAACCAATAATTATAATAAAAAAATATTAATTATCTCATTAGTTTTGATTTTTAAAATAAAAAATAAAAAATTCCTTTCTTGATTTTCCTAAATCTATTCTCTCTAAAAAAATTTAAAAGGAAAATTTGAAATATCTCCAAAATATTAATTTAAAAATTTTAATTTTATGATTTTTGAAAACTGAGAAATATATAAAACAAAACATTATAGCTATAGCTAATGGTTTCCATATATTCTTACAGATTTTACAATCGATTTGGTCAGCGTAATCTTTTTTTTTTCAATTTTTTATATGGAAAATGAAATATTTATTGGCATTAGGTCCATTTTAAAAAGAGTATAGCCAGATAATGAAGAGGGAGAGAAAGAACCACCCCCTCCCCCCCCCAAAAAAAAGAAAAAAAATCAACAGAAAGACCCCAATATTTGGCAAGGTTGCAACAGAAACAAACACTTATGAAAAATCACACCTAAAACACCAATACACAATAACCTTCACAGCAAAAACAAAACTCAAGGAAACTTGAAAATAATGTTAGGTAAGTAAATAAGTAAGTAAGGTACCCATGAAATCAACAGCAGTTAATCCATTTGTAAAGCGGCCAGTGTATTGATTGTTGTAGTCAACACTGTGGAGAAGTGGTTTGAAAATACTCTTTTGATCCACTGGGACGCTCGAGATCCTCAGCTGAAGACCTAGACGACCTGAAAAGAAACAAACACTCCGGTCGGGGGTGCCGAAATTAGCACTCCGACGGTCAAGTCAGTGTATACTCTCTTGGTTACTTGTATTTTAAGTTAAGCGTACTAATTCTCACATACCTCTTTGTAGACGTCCCCGAACGCCCCGGGAGGAACGAGCTCCCGTTCCGTTTATATTGGGGTCATTACAGCTCAGGACTCTCAAATTTGTCACGGTTATAAGTCTGAACCAAAGAGTCCAAATCCGGCAAATCGTTTTGAGAAAAACAGATTTTTGAAAGAAGTGCCAAACATGGACTGCTTTGCCAGATACAGAGTCGCCACCTAAATATTTTATTTTGGAAAATTTAGGAAACCCTCACTCGTTGCCTAAGGCCACGTGTCCGTCATCACCAAAGTTGCCTCAGCTCGGGAACTTGGGTACGATTGGGGAAGGTCACTTCGTGAGCACCCCCGCTCGCCCGATCAATGATCGGCCTCTACTAACCATGATATCTATTTTTGAAAACTTTGTGTATCCTTATTTCGGTTATTAGCCTAGGTTACTATGTGATGCACACAGCATATAAATATAGACTGGGTCGCCCGAATTGGAACAAAACATTTCATGCTTGTTTGTTTGAAAGATGGTTCGCTACTCGCAAGTAGGCTTAAAATGCAGATTTTGCCACCCTCAGGTGGGCTTGGAAAAGATGGTTTTGCCACTATCTAGTGGGCTTAAAACAAACAGTTGATGATTTATTCCAATCTAAGTAACCCAACCTTCACCCACAGGCATTCAGGCAGTTATATCACATAAGCATATAGCCTCATGGTAAGCATGCTATTCATGGCAGTCACTAACACGCATGCAAGGATGCTAAAGCATAAAACTCACCGAGTACTCCAAGCCAAAATGGAAACCACATTAGAAATCATGCATGATCCTAAGTATACAGAAATGCCTAATGCAGCACATGCAAAATGCAACTATAGCAGGCTCGGCTATTCTAAACATGGCATATGGAATGCTACAGCTAACATGTATTCAATCTTGGAATTGAAAATACAATGCAGTTAGTATGATGCGCCGAGCCCGGTGCATGCAAAACAGATGAATGATGCAAACATGCTGTCATACTGTATGCTAATTGAAATATGCCCTAATCTAAACATCATAAGCGGATAAATAAAAGGGAGAAAGGCGTGGGGTTGGAAGACATACAACACACACACGCACACTTATTATAGTTATGCCCTTGCGCAGAGGGTCCGAATAAATAATACAGTCCCGAATAAAAGAATAGTACAGTCCAAATATTACAGTCCAAATAATGTACAAATTCCTAATTAATTTACAAATTAACTAAGAAAGCTGTAAACTGGCATGCAAGCCAGGGACTGCCTTGACTCCGCTCCGGATGATGAATGATGCATGCCCGGGTTGCCTTTGCGCGGAAATCCATGACCATGCCCCAATTAGCCTCTGTTTGCGCCGATTCTTGAAATGCGTGCCAAGCCTCGGAAGACCGCTGATTCTTGATTTGCTGCAACAGAGAGCAGGAAAGGGGCATGGCAATGTATTTTCACAGATATATGCATGCCTCGATCCTCGTGCCACCAATCACGCATATCGACGCATGATGGCCGAGGGGTCGAATTGTGCAATTCAATATAGAATGAATGCATATGTAAACACAACAAGAACCTAACTCCATCATGGATAATCCGGAGTGTCGGTGACCGAGGGAATTGAGACACGTTCCGTCACTCGGAGTACGGAACGCACTCGTTTCCCGTGCCCAGGCTAGCTCCTATCCCGAACACGATGCAATATGCATGACATGCATGAAATGCGACTAAGATACAATCCTAACATACACAATGTTATGGAATGGCATACGCAATGCAATAAGGTAATACACAACCGGGCATACACAATGCTATGGATGAAATGGCATACGTAATTCAATAATGGGCTTACACCAACATGAGAGAGCCTCAGCCACACTCACATAGGAGGCCATTAGATGAAAACAAGACAACTCGAAATGCGTGCATGTGTGCACGCAAATCGAGACAATGGCATATGCAATGCAATATGGCTAAAATGGCATATAGAATGCAACATGGACTTATACTAACATGAGAGAGCCTCAGCCACACTCACATAAGAGGCCGATGGATGAAAATGAAGTGCCTCGAAATGCGTGCACACGGGCACGCAAATCGAGGCAATGGCATATGCAATGCAATATGGCTAAAATGGCATGCAAACATGCTAATGGAATTTCAGCACCGAAATGTGGGGGAGAACAGCCCCGAAACGAGGCGAAAGCACACCCGATGCATGGAATCTCTCCCGAAATGCAAAATTAGGCACATAGAATGAACTACAGCTATACAAAGCATGCATAATTGGTACATGGAATGAAAATAAAGCAAGGAAGCCCCAAAATAAGCATTTTACCAGTACAAATCATGGCCAAACAGCAAGCATAAATAGGGCAAAACTAGTATGCAAAAATGGCCCTAAATATGAGATTATGAAGCAACTCACAGCTGCTGACTCCAAACAGGTTAGGGCCCTTCAACAACATTGAAGAGGGGCCAAAAATAAGCTACTTTACAGAACTGTAAAAACCTCAAAAACAAACATAGATATGGATAAGGTCTTATGCAAGAAAATGGGCCAAAAGGTGGCCAAAGAAGCAAGTGGTATATGAAAAGCCCAAACTGAAAAATTTCCTTCTACAACATTGAAGAGGAACCAAAAATATGCATATTTACAGAACTGTAAAAACCCCAAAAATAAATATAGATAAGGCTAAGCTCTTATGCAAGAAATGGGCCAAAAGATGGCCAAAGCACAAAGTATACTAAATATCCATAAAACAGCCAAAGGCCCTTAATGAAACATGAAGAATGGGCCAAAATAAGACTATTTCTAGCTCTGTAAAATGACCAAAAATGGAAGCATAATGGGCTGCCAAAGCATGCAAGAAAACAGCATTCAAGGAAGATATTGAAGCAAGTGCAAGATGGGGGGCTCAAACAGGGTTGAGCCCTTAATGAAATAAGAAAATGAGCTCAAAAAAATGACCTTTTCAGTTTTGGTCGGAGCTCAAATCAGTAAGCACGTATGGCTAAGAGAAGATACCAAAATAAGCTCAAAAAAGGAAAAATACTACTTACCCTTGAAGGCTTGACTTTGGTTGCCTCTTGGCTTGAGTTTGTGGCTCCTCAGGCCTTGGGGAACACCTTCAAACATCTGGAATGGAGGGTGGAAGGATGGGGGTTGGTGGTGTAGAAGAAATGGTGGTGTTGGACTTGGAGGTTTTCAAGGAAATGAGAGAGATGGAGGAGGATCTTTGCCTGCAAGCTTGAAGACCAATTTTTCTAACCCCCAAAACCAATGCTTGCAGCTGGTTATAAGGACCAAAAGGAGGGGGAGCATAGAAGGAAAGGGTGGGGGAAAAAGGACCAAGGCTTTTCCCCCACAAAATATCCCCTGGATACAGATGTTTCTGGGGAACAACAGCTATACAGCTGTAAAGTGCCAATTGAGAGGATCATGGCCGGCCACCTTTTGGAGTTGCAGGTGGCCGGCCGACCACCCCCCCTAGCCGGCCGGCTAGGGGTCAAAAAGGTCAAGTTCAATTAGTGGCCGGCCACCACAAAAAGGTGGCCTCCCAGGTCCCCTCATCACAACCCTATGGTTCGAATTTGGAAATTGTAAAATAGGAGAGAGAATAGGCCATTTTTAGGAGGGGTTCAAAAGGTTCAATTGGAGTTTCTGGCCGGCCATATCATATTAGGATCCTCCCATGTGTGTACAACACAAATATGTGGTTTGGGGTTGAGGAAAATGGCTCCAAGGTGTTCAACATTGGCTCGGAAGTGAGAAAAACGGGTGTCGGAGGGCGAAAATGGAATATAATTGGTTGCCAAGATAATTTCTGGCCTCCCACCCTCCAGTGGCCTTCCTGGTGATGAAACAAAGGTACCCACCAAAAATGAACAAAAACCGATGCAAAACGAAAGTTCGAGGACCAAAACACGCAGTTCGGGGTCCCGAAAACGGGCTGTTAAGCACCGAAAGTGGCATTCGGCCACGAAGTGGGTTTCTCAGACCCCAGTGTCCCTCAAAAGGGAGTAAATAAGATGCATGCCAAAAATTAGAGCAAATGGAGATGGTTAAGCGGTCCCGAACCGAGGCACACGGCCAACGGTCCCAACAAATCGGAAACCGGGCTCCGAAATGGGCAAAATGGCCTACGGCCACCAAATGTAGCCCACGGCCACTGAGAGATGGTCTACGGGACCTCTCCCTCCCCTCAGGAAAAGAAACAGAGAAAATCGAGTCTGGTTCATAAACCGAGGCAAGGCACAGAAGAGGGTTCGGAAGTCCGGAGACAGGGCTCGCGGCCGCGACTCTGAAACTTCTGAACGAGCACAATATGCAACGTCACCGAGCGCTCAATTGGTGATGTCTGAGTCTTAAGGTCGGTCAAAAATGGGGTGTCTACACTCTTTCTGGCTGATGTTCTTCAATTTATATCTTTTCTTTCTTGGGCCTCGGGGCTGGGCCCACTTTCGATTCGCCGTATAAATGTTTATTCAGCTTCTTTAACTGCAAACCGCTTTCCACTCGCCCCCTTACTCAACCGGCTATTTGGCCGAATAGGGCTGAATGCGATGTATACATTTCAACTCTCCTGGTCCAATTATTCGGCCTATTTAAGTCTCCCAATATTCGGCCCCCACAATTGCCCCCCAAGCACTTCACTAACGACAGTTAGCTAGAGTGTTTGGTTTCGAACTTGAAAAGTCAGAGTCGAAATTCGGCGGCTAACCTCATTCCAACGTAGATGTCAGAGCACACGCCTCTCGGTTATCATTTCAACTTTCCGCCCCTTCGTACGCTTCCATTTATTGTGATTTAAAATCTTGTCATCTTTTCGAACGCACATTTTTGGATGCTTAAGAGTTTGTGGACTGCCTTCCGACTCACCTCTGCAACTTCCATTCATCGTTCATTGTCCTCTCCGTCTCTCGTAAGTTTGCTTCCTCTTTGCTTTGAATCCCTTTTCCTGGTTTGCCTTTAGTTTAGTACGCTCCTATAGGCTGACCGAAATGGCAAAGCATTTGAAAGACCTTCTCTTCGCGGATCGAATCTTTGGCTTTCGACGCCATTTTTCTATCCCTAATGATGTCCGTCTGTCGCTTGTGACAGACGACACTCTCGATATGGAGAGGGACGATGAAAGCACAATCGTCTTCCCTCTCTTATCAATTGCAGAGGGTGGAATCCGTTTCCCGCTTCATCCATTCCTTAGGGCTTTCCTTCGCCATTGGGGTCTAATCCCATCCCAACCCAATGTCAACTTTTTTAGAATCGTAATGGGGATAATAGAGCTAAACCGTCGCCTTAGGATCAATCTCGGCATACCTACTATTTGGCATTGTTACGCCTTGGCCAAGTCTTCTGATCGGCATGGACGCTATTTCCTTAGGGCTAAGGACACCGACCATCAACTAGTGACTATGCTTTTCAACTCTGGCAAGCGAGTCGATGATGTCATGGTCGTTGTCCAAGGTAACTGGGAATTCGGCGAAGGCAAGGATCGCCTTGATCCTATTCCTAGACGGAGGGGCGAACCAGGTGACCGTATAGTTTTTTGTGTTTATTTTTCTTATATTTATAAAGCTTCATTTTTTAGATCTCATGGTTCGGTTTGTGCAGGAAACGATATGAAGAAAGTCCTGACCTCGACCAATGACGCCGTTCTTTCAGAGATCAAAGTCGCGCTGAAATACTTCGGCCATCAAAGCCTTCAGAAACAAGGGAGAGCGGCCCACATTCTTCTTCGATATGAGCCGACGTACACGACTTTCTCGGCAGCAGAAAACATGTCGATTCCGAGGGGTGAAGAGTTTCTTACCACTCTTATTTTAACCAACTTCAGAAATTTGCGCCAAATCGGTTTCGAAGGATCCGACTCGGAGTGTGCGGAAGTCGCTGAGGTCGCTGAAGAATTAGGCTAGTCCGAGGCCGAAGTAGACGAGGCTTTAAGGGTAGCCTTTGAGGAAGCAGACCTCAGTTTAGCCAACCCTCTATCCACCTCGGTTTGAGGGGAAGTTTATGACGATGTCTTTATTGGGTTAGAAGACCTTCTTGGGGCGTACCCAGAAGATATGGTCGGGTTCTCACTCACACAACTCGTCAAAAAGAAAAATGCCGAATGAATGGTCGCGTGGTGGAGAGCAGAGGCCATTAGATCCAAACTGCCACCCGTCGCCGATGTTGAGCCCCCCCTGCCTGTTATTGAGGAGGAGACGGCTCAAACCCAAGATGCCGAGTCGGAGCCGAATGTGTCGGCAAATCCGGAGGCTGAACGAAGGGCGGAGAAACATCCTGCCGAGGTTAAGGCCAGCTCTGGAGAAGACCCTACTGACAAACGGCCGCGTTTAGAGGAGTTGGATACGGTTGTGCCTTTTGTGGTTCAACCAAAGATAAAAAATATGCCGATCTCCTCTGACGCGTCGGCTATGAAAGATCCAGCCGTGGCGTTGAACATGGCTTTGTCGGTTTCGTTGCCGTCTGACAAGGTGACTTTCAGCTTGGAGCCAAACCTTTTGGCAATAGCGTTAGCCGCTCAATCGGCTCTTCTGGTAAAAATCTTGATCTTGCCTTTCCCTTTTATGCATATATTTTGGTTTTAATCTCCTGTTTTGCAGACGGTCGGAAGGATAGCCAAGATAGGCTGTCGCTAGCACGACGCCATCGAACGAATTGGCAGTTTACAATATGAAGTTGCGGGCCAAAGGAGTCGGGCCGAATTCGAAGCGGCGAGGGCGAAAATGGAAGCTGCAAGGGCTGAGGTCGAGATGGAGAGGGCCAGAAATGCAGACCAGCTCAGATTGGCTGCCGAGCAGAGGGTGAATGCGAGCGAAGTTGGGGTCAAGTTCGCCCAAGAGGCGATGGCTAAACTTGAGGCGGACTTGGCAGAATCGAAGGCGGCGAAGGAAGTAGCCGATTCTGAGGCTTCGAAGGCGTATGAGGCTAGGCAAAGCGTTGCCCTCGCCAATTATGTGGAAGAAGTCCCCAAATTCAAGAATCGGGGATTCAAACACGGTTGGCTCAAAGCCCTTGCTACTGCTAATGTGACATTGGCTATGCCGATTCCATACGAGCAAGTGGATGTTGAGCCACTGGAGTCTGACTCCGAGGATTGATTAGGGCGACAGTAGTTATTTTTGTTTAAAGATTTTGAATGTAATGTTACACCTTTTTATTTAGTAGTTTTTATGTATGGCTACAGTTTTTAAGTTTTTGCTAGGCATTTGCCTGCAAACTTATAGCTTTTTATCTAGTAGTTTTCACATGTAAAATGGCTGCAGTATGTGCCCAATTTACTAATGAAAATTTCCCTTGTACTTTGCTATTACTTGTCCTTAATTTTTCTATTGATGCATAGTATTGCTTTTTGTTTCTTTGGATAAAACATTCGTGTACACTTGACGATTAGATAATTAGGCAATTCAGTAATTTACCATCGTAGAATAGCTGATCAGATTAATAAATCTGTCCTTGCCCCAGCCAATTTATGAACTCCAAAGGCCGAATACTATGAGTTCATGGAGTGGCTGCGGCACCGATCGATCGGCACTTCGCCCTGGCGACTAATTTACCATCCTAGAATAGCTGATTAGATTAATAAATCTGTCATTGCCCCAGCCAATTTATGAACTCCAAAGGCCGAGTACCATGAGTTCATGGAGTGGCTGCGGCACAGATCGATCGGCACTATGCCCAGGCGACTAATTTACCATCGTCGAATAGCCGATCAGATTAATAAATCTGCCCTTGCCCCAGCCAATTTATGAACTCCAAAGGCCGAATACCATGAATTCATGGACTGGTTGTGGCCAGATTGATTGGCTCTATGTCCAGCCGTCAGTAATTAACGAAACCGCCTCGGGGGTGCTGCATGTGTTAAGGATAAATGGGGTGGGTTCTTCACGCCCATAATTCCACTTATTGTGTTTATACTTGGTTGAAACCAGTTTGTTGCGGAAGGTCAGATTAACGCGGATGTCAAGTAGACTGTTCTTCAACAAAGAGGAGAAGGGCGAACATTGGCTGAGCTAGACATTGAAATGACTCACAGTAGCAAGCCCATACAAACGGGAGGTAGGACGTCCAAGGAACGTGAAAAACGTCAGCCCCCAAGTCGTCGAAGCAGATAACTCCAAAAAGAAAAACAGCAACGGGGAAGCTCCCTGCGATCGTGACCGAGAAATGAGCCCGATGAGACGCCGTGACTGTTGAGTTTTACGATTTTTGTGGAGAATAAACCAATGATGGAGGTAGACTCCACTGTTAATGACCTAGGTGTAGCAGTCGAGTTCGCTCGACAGATTTTTCCACTGGAAGTCCAGCAGTCGCTGGTTGGTCGACAGAATTTTGGAGTATTTTGAGAGGGCATCCATGGGGCGGTAAAAGGGTTGTGTACCACTTATGAAGTTGGCATGCGCTTGCGCGCCGCCCGACGAGAAATAGAGAAGAAAGACGAACGAATTCTAAGTTTGGAGGCTCGCATAGAGAAGGTCGAGCGTGAGCTCAGGGAGCTCAAGAAGGCTCAGACCACCGAGCCGTGTGCGGTAGGTCAATCTAACCTGGTCGTGGAGGAGAGAGTGACCCAACGGCTGCTAAGTCACGCGATTTCCGATTGAGATACAGCAAGCATGTTTGCCGTAGAAAATGCAGGACCATGGGTTATGGAAAAGGCTTCCACGACGGACGAAAAGTCAAGATAAACAAGACCAAAGAAAAACTCGCAGAGGAGGTCTGCCGATGTGAGAACCGGGGCTTTAGGCATGGGTGGATCAAGGCACTTCAAACCGCAGAGGCTCTCCAAGAAATAGGAGTTGAATTGGCGTTGCCATTATACCAATGTCAACATTTTCCTTATGGCGCTTTCGAAATTGAGAGGAGCGATGATGAGGGTGACGCCGAATAGAACTGAACATATTGTAAACGCTTTAATGTACTGCACTGAATGTATTCATTGGTTATATTTGTTAATTTAATAAAATATTTCGTTTTAAATGTTTGTGTTGCATTTTGAATGTTTTCATGCATAATTAAGCATCTCATTTTGAATGTTTGCATGTTTTAACTTGTTTATGGGATTACCACCGGCTGAACTTAATTAAGAATTTCATTTTGAATGTTTTCATATTTTGACTTGTTTATGTGGTTTGCACCGGCTGAACTTAATTAAGCATTTCATTTTGAATGTTTGCATGTTTCAACTTGTTTATGCGGTTTGCACCGGTTGAACTTAATTAAGCATTTCATTTTGAATGTTCGTATGTTTTAACATGTATACAGTTTTCGCCGGCTCAACTTAACGGAACATTTCACTTTGAATATTTGTATGCTTCAACTTTCGCGCACGGCGAGCCGGCTCTAGCTCTGAATTCGGAGGCTTTTCATCTACGATGGGCACTCCGAATCCAGAGTCTTATTCGGCCAATAATTGTCAGCAAATGAGGTTTCGAATCCGGAGTCTTATTCGGCCCATAAGTGCCATGCACTGATGGTGGCTCTGAATCTAGAAAGTTGAATATTGGCCAATCGTGATATCCACAAAGGGCGCTCCGAATCCGGAGGCTTTATCGGCCCAAAGGTGTCATGCACCAATAGTGCTCCAAATCTAGAGACTTAATCGACCCAAAGGGGTCATACATCGATGGGGCTCCAAATCTGGAGACTAAATTCGGCCAATCGTGATATCCACGACGGGCGCTCCGAATCCAGAGGCTTTATCGGCCCAAAGGTGTCATACACCGATGGGGCTTCGAATCCGGAGACTTAGTATTGGCCAATCGTGATATCCACAAAGGACACTCCAAATCCGGAGGCTTTATCGGCCCAAAGGTGTCATGCATCGATGAGGCTCCAAATCCGGAGACTTAGTATTGGCCAATCGTGATATCCACGAAAGGCACTCCAAATCCGGAGGCTTTATCGTCCCAAAGGTGTCATGCACCGATGCGGCACCGAATCCGGAGACCTAGTTTGGCCAATCGTGATATCCACGAAGGGCGCTCCAAATCCAGAGGCTTTATCGGCCCAAAGGTGTCATGCACCGATGGGGCTCCGAATTCGAAGACTTAGTATTGGCCAATCATGATATCCACGAAGGGCGCTCCGAATCTAGAGGCTTTATCGGCCCAAAGGTGTCATCCACCAAGGGGGTTCCAAATCCAAAGACTTAATCGGCCTAAAGGTGTCATGCATCGATGGGGCTCTGAATCTAAAGACTTGGTTTGACCAATTGTGATTTCCACGAAGGGCACTCCGAATCCGGAGGCTTTTGGACTCAATTACGCGATAAGGAAACGGGAAAATTTTCATTGCAAAAGTGAAATATGTACACGGTGAACCATTCAAAGCTAATATCATTTTCCACAGGTTGGGTTTAATGATAGAATTTACGCAAGTGCGTTGAATTCCAAGGCCGTGGCAGACTCCTTCCAGACATGTCTTTGAGCCAATAGGCCCCTACTCCCGTGATTGAATCGACCTGATAGTGGCCGTCCCAATTAGGACCCAATTTTCCATCAGCCGGTTTCCTGGTAGCTGGAAGTACTTTCTTCAGGACCAACTCTGTCATGACCAAACCTACCCTTAAAAGTTTTGTTCATGACCGGCCTGTACATAGGCCTCAAAACAGAATTTAGAATAATATATGATTACATACGGCCCCTTAAGCGGAAGCAATATCAATAAAAGACAACATCCATTGAGCTTATGCATACATGATGGTTTAATTAGATTTAAGCGTTAAAATACATTTTCAAATATACATCTACAGTCACAAAATTTATATAGATCTCACACACACTTACAGAAGATTTAATAGTTTATAAGACTTCCAACACAAATTAAGGCCTCATCACAGAGGCGTACCCCAGGCGGCTCGGCAGACAGGTTGACCTCAATACCATTCTAGTGTTAATCTTCGATGGCTCACGTACATAAATATACACAAAAATGGAGTGAGCAAGGCTCAGTAAATAATAGTACGTAAACAATTTAATGATTAACTTGCATTACAACGTACATATATAAGTGCAGAGAACATATAGTTAACTTTATATTGTAATTATTTCTAGAATGGCCTTAGGCCTAAACGTTAAACAGAGTGGCTTTAAGCCCGTGGACAGAATGGCATTCAACCCTTATCAGAATGGCATTAAGCCCTTATCAGAACGGCATGCAGCCCTTATCAGAATGGCATTAAGCCCTTATCAAAATGGCATTAAGCCCTTATCAGAACGGCATATAGCCCTTATCAGAACGGCATTAAGCCCTTATCAGAATAGCATACAACCCTTATCAGAATGGCATTAAGCCCTTATCAGAACGTATGAACTCAAGAGGTGTGTCGTACGAATTCTAGAGATGACTCGTACGGATTCTAGAGGTGACTCGCACTGTAGCACTTAGTTCCGCACAGCACTTTGGTTCATACTAACGGATCATACAGAATGGCCATAGGCCCAGATGTCACAGATTGGCCATAGGCCTCATAGATATTACAGAACGGCTATAAGCCTCATAACTTTCAAAGAACGGCCATAGGCCTCATAACTTTCACATGTGTATGGACCCAAGAGGTGGCTCATACAGATTCTAGAGGTGGCTCGCAGTGCAACACTTAGTTCCGTACAGTACTTTATTCCATACTAGGAATCAATAGGTCTTAAAGACCGAACAATGCATATCATGTCATAACAGAAATGGAACGATTAAACAGAACAAAATAACTCCATGGGTTATTGTAGGTTGATCTAACTGGCTTACATATAGCAGAACATTAACAATACTTACTGACGAAAAATACATATATCATTAGCCTCAGAGTGATACGGAGGCATACAGATTCCTTTAATCATTCACATGAGTTGAGTTAACATAGCTAGTTTGCATTTAACAGAGTGTTGATGATGACCATTAACAAATAGATACCGTAGTTTCATAATGTACACACATTCCATTATTCGTTATGAATCTGCCAGTGCAGAGTATCAATAATAATTATTAACGGGAGACGCATGTATCATTACAATAGGGTCAATCGAGTCAGAATAGTTCATATCATAATGTGGGTCATATAACGATGGTTGAATTTTGTGTTCATATCATAGATTCTGAACGATCTCAGGTTCATGTATAACACAACCGAATAATCTTAGAATCGCACAGACACCATCATTTTTGGATGAACATAATTTCTATTTATTTATTAAGAAACGACGTAGTTTTCTTATAGATAACAGAAAGTTAATATTCACTATTGACAGAACAAAATGGTTCCAAAGTCATACCCATGTATGCAAATCTTTCCACATTTACATAAGTTCATCCTCTTTCCCAATCGACATAATGTTAGTGTAGTCACTTACAAGGAACAGAGCATTGGTACCACGATAAGTAAAATGTACATTTACCATACTAATACTCACAGTGGTAGGTCTCTGATAGCGGTGGAACGATGTCCTTGTCTTGACCTATAAACACAATGCACATAGCAGATTATGAGGATAAAACCAATCTCTTTCTTATTCCTTAATTGTCACGCCCCCAAACCGCCCCTAGTAGTTTGGTGCCGTGATGGCCAGTAATCCGAGGTTACCGAAGGCCGACTTACAAGAATCACACACAATCAGAGTATAAAATATGGGGCCTACAAGTGCGGAAGCAACATATATGTATATACGGAAACTAAATAGTCCATGAGAGCCGTGCTTAAGTCCAATGAAATGACATACATTTTTACAAAGTCTTAAAACTTAGGTACAATAAGGAAATGAGGTACAACAATACATCTTGACCAAAAGGCTTCTCAAGCCGACATATACAAGTACACATGAAACATAAGCTAAGAAGCATAATCTTCAAGATGGTACAAAATGCTAATCCAAAACACGTCGGCAATGCACCCAAAAACACATCGGCTACACGTCTAGGCCTCATTGCCTTCTTGCTCATCACCTACATATATATAGAGAGGGTGAGCTTGGATACTCAGTGAATGATATGAGAAATAAAGGTTTTGCATGATTGATATCCAAGATTCCTTTCAAAACAATACATAGCATACTTTACAATCAAAGGGGAAATCAAGTTCATTGCCGGCCTTTGAAGTTCCTTGGATGTTATTACATCTACTTAATACAAGGGGGTGATGACATTCCAAAACAAGAGTGCAGTTGCATTATAGTCCCCTGCAGCTAAGGACTTTCAAGACAAGAGTGCAGTTGCATTATAGTCCCCTGCAGCTAAGGACTTTCAAGACAAGAGTGCAGTTGCATTATAGTCCCCTGCAGCTAAGGACTTTCAAGAAATGTCATCAAAACAAGATAGTGCTTAATATATAAGTAGGGATAGTCATTCATGCTAGATCAAGTACTTTTCAAAACAAGGCAAGACGAGGTTTATGAAAGCAAGTGTAACATAGCTTTATTAAAAATACCACTCACATAGTTCTTCACACGTCGGGGGTCGAGACAAGCCCAAGTCCTACAAACACATGGCAAAGTCTATTGAATGCACCTTCAAACAAGTTTCGTATGTACACAAATGATCTCGGAAAACATGCTGGGCACCAACCAGGTCTAGGCCGAGGTTCCACACCTTCTCGCCGAGGTGTGTTCCCGAGGGCCACATTTAAGGACAAGAGATCGGGGAAAATCCGGGTTTCCCTCTGCTGATGAATCATGAAGAACATGAATATGAAAACATGAAAAATATGAATGTTCGATCACAATCTGTTATCACAAATCTGGGATTTTCATGTTACGAGTTTGAAAACATGGACCTGGGTACCCATAGTTGAAAACCATGCAAGAACAAACACAAAACATGAGTCTAGGCAAAAAGCTTTCGGATCAAAACATGACTTTTCTTGAAGAACACATGAATGTCATTTTCTCTTTCTAAAACCGAATTTCAAGACGATGCATGGCTTACAAATCATATCCGATCATGCAATGCAACAACATAAACGTAAAGAACATCATGAGCAGATCAAAAATCTAACCTTAGAACACGAATCTAACGGTTTGATCTCAAGGAATCAAGCTTGAAGACTTACTTTCTCACTCTAAAACTCCTTCTTCCTCCTAGAGTTTCTCTCTCTACAAGGCAAGGTTATGATACCAAATAATAGTTTTCTTTACCCGGTTCTGGGGTTAACCCTCTGCTGAGACACGTGGCGGCGACTGGTTGGGTTTTCCCTGAAAAGGTGGCTGACAGACCAGGCAAAGCATGGTGGAATGGTGTTCAACAAGAAAAGCGGTATGGGCTCTCTGACGAGGCAATGACATCGGCTAATAACAAGGCGTATCTAACAAGCTACACGGAATGGCACTCCGGCAAGGGGTGACATCGGCTAACAAAAGGACTTCGGCAACTAAGGTGACAATGACCTCGGCTAGGAAGGACGACACTTGACTAAGCTGCGCCACATCTTGGCCTAGATACGCCACACCTCGGTCTAGGTCATACCACTCCAGGACGAGATCACTTGGGTGCGAAGGTAACATCTCGGCTAATGCATTAAGGCAAGGGTGGAGGTCAACAAGGGGTTCCAAGATACTTCTAGACTGAGGATGACCTCGGCTTGGAATGATCTAGGCATAACGTAACCTAGGCTTGGAATAACATCGGCTAACATAACTCAGGCAAGGCATGACCTAAGTTTCACATCAAGGAAGGAACAAGACAAGCGCACAACACTTAGACAAATCATAAGGCTTCAAAACAAGGCATGGATTTCGCTCGCTTAAGCAAACAAGTCACAAACATACACATGCAAGCTTAACAAGCCATAATCATACAGATGCTCATGAACATGACTAAGACATAAAATGTGGGTTCTTACAGTCTACCCTCCTTAAGGAAGTTTGGTCCCCAAACTTAAGTTACCTTGACCTACGAATAACTCTGGGTAACGGATTTTCATCTCCTCTTCCTTTTCCCATGTGGCCTCCCCGCCACAATGCTTCTCCCATTCGATTTTCACCATTGATATCGACTTGTTTCACAACTGTCTCACTTGTCTGTCGATAATTCTCATCAGCTTCTCTTCGTAGCCCAGGTCTTCATTAACTGCAATCCCGGAATAATCTATTACATGCAGTGGGTCTCGGACATATTTCCTCAACATTGAAACATGGAACACGCTGTGGACTTGGTTCAAATCTGGCGGCAAAGCAAGTCTGTAAGCAACGGTATTAACTTTCTCAAGAATTTCAAATGGTCCAATATATCGGGGTGCAAGTTTACCCTTCTTCCCAAATCTCGAAACTCCTGTCATCGGTGAGACCTTCAAAAATACATGATCCCCAATTTCAAATTCTAACTCCCTCCTTCTCTGATCGGCATAACTCTTCTGTCGACTCTGTGCGGTTTTAATCCTCTGCTGAATGAGTTTGATCTTTTCAGTTGTCATTTGAACCAACTCGGGGCCAATTAGAGCTCTGTCTCCTACTTCAGTCCAACATATCGGCGATCTGCACTCCCTTCCATACAAAGCTTCATACGGCGCCATGCCTATGCTGGCTTGATAACTGTTGTTGTACGCGAACTCCACTAATGGCAAATGTGATTCCCAACTTCCCTGGAAGTCCGACACGCACAGTCTGAGCATGTCTTCGAGTGTCTGAATCGTTCTTTCCGTCTGCCCGTCGGTCTGGGGGTGAAAGGCTGTGCTAAATCTCAACTCGGTTCCCAAGGCTCCTTGTAGACTCTGCCAAAATCTAGAAACGAACTTCGGGTCTCGGTCTGACACAATGGACATCGGCACGCCATGAAGCCTAACGATCTCATTCATGTATAATTCGGCAAGTCCGTCGGCATTGAATGTAGTCTTGACAGGCAAGAAGTGTGCTGACTTAGTAAATCTATCAACTATAACCCAAATTGAATTCATACCCTTTTGCGTCCTCAGCAAACCTACCACGAAATCCATGGAGATGTGTTCCCATTTGCACTCAGGAATTGACAAGGGTTGAAGAAGTCCTGCCGGTCTCTGGTGTTCTGCCTTCACTTGCTGACAACACAGACATTGAAATACAAACACGGCTATCTCTCTTTTCATGTTTGGCCACCAAAAGGTCCGCTTTACGTCCTGATACATCTTGGTGCTCCCTGGATGAATGGCAAAATTGGAGTTATGGGCCTCTTGCAAAATCTTCTTTTTCAACTCTGGCACGTCGGCCACGCACAATCTTCCTTCAAACTTAAGCACTTGATTTTCCATGGTGTATCCCGGCCTCGGCTTGGTGACGAATTCATCCATTACCTTCTTGAGGAATTTATCCTCTCTCTGTCTGGTCTTCGATTCCTCGTTAATGGTCGGTTCCACTGAAACCGCTGTCAGGCACGCCAAACTTCCAACTAACTTCCTGCTCAATGCGTCGGCTACGGAATTTGCCTTACCTGGATGATACTGAATCTGCATGTCATAGTCCTTCAATAGCTCAAGCCATCTTCTCTGCCTCATATTTAACTCTTTCTGAGTGAACAAGTACTTCAGACTCTTGTGGTCGGTGAAAACTTGGCAAGATGTTCCATATAAGTAATGACGCCATATCTTCAAAGCAAAAACCACGGCAGCCAGCTCCAAATCATGGGTAGGATAGTTCTTTTCATTGGGCTTCAACTGACGAGACGCGTATGCTATGACCTTACCTTCTTGCATTAACACGCAGCCCAAACCCTTATGTGAAGCATCACTGTAAATTTGAAATTCCTCGTTAGCTGATGGTAGTACAAGAACTGGTGCTGTAACTAACCTCATCTTCAACTCCTGGAAAGCTGATTCTCTTTCATTGGTCCATTCATAAGCTGCTCCCTTCTTAGTTAGTTGTGTCAATGGCACTGCGATCCTCGAGAAATCCTTCACAAACTTTCTGTAATAGCCTGCCAAACCTAGAAAACTACGAACCTCGGACACGTTGGTCAGCGTCGGCCAATTCACAATGGCCTCAATCTTACTGGGGTCAACTGATATGCCATCTTCATTAATCACATGCCCTAAAAATGAAATGCTGGAAAGCCAAAACTCGCACTTACTCAGCTTGGCGTACAACTTCTTATCTCTCAAGATTTGCAGGGCGAGTCTCAAATGATTCTCATGCTCGCTCGTACCTTCGGAGTAGATCAATATGTCGTCAATAAAAATAATTACGAACTCATCTAGATACGGCTTAAAGACTCTGTTCATCTAGTCCATGAACCCTGCTGGGGCATTGGTTACTCCGAAGGGCATTACCAAAAATTCGTAGTGGCCATATCTCGTCCGAAAAGCAGTTTTCTCAATGTCCTCGGCTTTAACCTTCAACTGGTGGTAGCCCGATCTAAGATCAATCTTGGAAAAGACTCGTGCTCCTCGTAGTTGATCAAGCAAATCATCGATTCTAGGCAATGGGTACTTGTTCTTAATGGTCACCTTATTAAGTTCTCTGTAGTCAATGCAAAGACGGAGTGTGCCATCCTTTTTCTTAACAAATAGAACGGGTGCTCCCCACGGTGAAGTGCTCGGCCTAACAAATCCTTTATCCAACAATTCTTGTAATTGCGATTTCAGTTCTCGTAGTTCGGCTGGGGCCATTCTGTAGGGCGTTTTGGAGATAGGTTGTGTTCCTGACAGGATGTCCACGGTAAACTCTATTTCCCTATCGACAAGGTGGCCAGGCAACTCATTCGGAAAGACATCGGGGAATTCCTCAACCACGGGTATGTCGGCTAACTCAACACTTCCATTCAAATCACTTAGTATACTGCACAAATAACCCTGACATCCTTTTTGGATCAACTTGTAGGCCTTCATGGATGAGATAAGGTAAGGTGGGGTACTACTCCTTTACCTTGGAAAATGACCTCAGCTTGACTTGGGGTCTCCAATGTGACGCTCTTAGTAACCCAATTAATGGATGCATGGTTCGCTACTAACCAATCCATTCCCAATATGACATCGAAGTGAGTCATGCTTAATGGCATCAAATCAACTAACAACTCTACACCCTCAATCACAACAATACACGCCCTATAAGTGGATGTAACAAACATACATCCCCCAGATGGAGTAGACACAGATAAAACATAATCAAGGGGTTCTAATTCTCTATTCAACTTCTCGGCGAATATAGTAGACACAAATGAATGCGTAGAACCCGAATCAATCAATACGTATGCATCTTGAGAACAAATTGAAAGGGTACCTGACACCACCGCCTCGGCATTCTGGGCGTCTCTTGGTATCAATACAATATGTATATACGGAAACTAAATAGTCCATGAGAGCCGTGCTTAAATCCAATGAAATGACATACATTTTTACAAAGTCTTAAAACTTAGGTACAATAAGGAAATGAGGTACAACAATACATCTTGACCAAAAGGCTTCTCAAGCCGACATATACAAGTACACATGAAACATAAGCTAAGAAGCATAATCTTCAAGATGGTACAAAATGCTAATCCAAAACACGTCGGCAATGCACCCAAAAACACATCGGCTACACGTCTAGGCCTCATTGCCTTCTTGCTCATCACCTACATATATATAGAGAGGGTGAGCTTGGATACTCAGTGAATGATATTAGAAATAAAGGTTTTGCATGATTGATATCCAAGATTCCTTTCAAAACAATACATAGCATACTTTACAATCAAAGGGGAAATCAAGTTCATTGCCGGCCTTTCAAGTTCCTTGGATGTTATTACATCTACTTAATACAAGGGGGTGATGACATTCCAAAACAAGAGTGCAGTTGCATTATAGTCCCCTGCAGCTAAGGACTTTCAAGACAAGAGTGCAGTTGCATTATAGTCCCCTGCAGCTGCAGCTAAGGACTTTCAAGACAAGAGTGCAGTTGCATTATAGTCCCCTGCAGCTAAGGACTTTCTAGAAATGTCATCAAAACAAGATAGTGCTTAATATACAAGTAGGGATAGTCATTCATGCTAGATCAAGTACTTTTCAAAACAAGGCAAGACGAGGTTTATGATCTCGGAAAACATGGCAAAGTCTATTGAATGCACCTTCAAACAAGTTTCGTATGTACACAAATGATCTCGGAAAACATGCTGGGCACCAACCAGGTCTAGGCCGAGGTTCCACACCTTCTCGCCGAGGTGTGTTCCCGAGGGCCACATTTAAGGACAAGAGATCGGGGAAAATCCGGGTTTCCCTCTGCTGATGAATCATGAAGAACATGAATATGAAAACATGAAAAATATGAATGTTCGATCACAATCTGTTATCACAAATCTGGGATTTTCATGTTACGAGTTTGAAAACATGGACCTGGGTACCCATAGTTGAAAATCATGCAAGAACAAACACAAAACATGAGTCTAGGCAAAAAGCTTTCGGATCAAAAACATGACTTTTCTTGAAGAACACATGAATGTCATTTTCTCTTTCTAAAATCGAATTTCAAGACGATGCATGGCTTACAAATCATATCCGATCATGCAATGCAACAACATAAACATAAAGAACATCATGAGCAGATCAAGAATCTAACCTTAGAACACGAATCTAACGGTTTGATCTCAAGGAATCAAGCTTGAAGACTTACTTTCTCACTCTAAAACTCCTTCTTCCTCCTAGAGTTTCTCTCTCTGCAGGGCAAGGTTATGATACCAAATAATAGTTTTCTTTACCCGGTTCTGGGGTTAACCCTCTGCTGAGACACGTGGCGGCGACTGGTTGGGTTTTCCCTGAAAAGGTGGCTGACAGACCAGGCAAAGCATGGTGGAAGGGTGTTCAACAAGTAAAGCGGTATGGGCTCTCTGACGAGGCAATGACATCGGCTAATAACAAGGCGTATCTAACAAGCTACACGGAATGGCACTCCGGCAAGGGGTGACATCAGCTAACAAAAGGACTTCGGCAACTAAGGTGACAATGACCTCAGCTAGGAAGGACGACACTTGACTAAGCTATGCCACATCTTGGCCTAGATACGCCACACCTCGGTCTAGGTCATACCACTCCAGGACGAGATCACTTGGGTGCGAAGGTAACATCTCGGCTAATCCATTAAGGCAAGGGTGGAGGTCAACAAGGGGTTCCAACATACTTCTAGACTGAGGATGACCTCGGCTTGGAATGATCTAGGCATAACGTAACCTAGGCTTGGAATAACATCGGCTAACATAACTCAGGCAAGGCATGACCTAAGTTTCAGATCAAGGAAGGAACAAGACAAGCGCACAACACTTAGACAAATCATAAGGCTTCAAAACAAGGCATGGATTTCGCTCGCTTAAGCAAACAAGTCACAAACATACACATGCAAGCTTAACAAGCCATAATCATACAGATGCTCATGAACATGACTAAGACATAAAATGTGGGTTCTTACAGTCTACCCTCCTTAAGGAAGTTTGGTCCCCAAACTTAAGTTACCTTGACCTACGAATAACTCTGGGTAACGGATTTTCATCTCCTCTTCCTTTTCCCATGTGGCCTCCCCGCCACAATGCTTCTCCCATTCGATTTTCACCATTGATATCGACTTGTTTCTCAACTGTCTCACTTGTCTGTCGATAATTCTCATCGGCTTCTCTTCGTAGCCCAGGTCTTCATTAACTGCAATCCCGGAATAATCTATTACATGCAGTGGGTCTCGGACATATTTCCTCAACATTGAAACATGGAACACGCTGTGGACTTGGTTCAAATCTGGCGGCAAAGCAAGTCTGTAAGCAACGGTATTAACTTTCTCAAGAATTTCAAATGGTCCAATATATCGGGGTGCAAGTTTACCCTTCTTCCCAAATCTCGAAACTCCTGTCATCGGTGAGACCTTCAAAAATACATGATCCCCAATTTCAAATTCTAACTCCCTCCTTCTCTGATCGGCATAACTCTTCTGTCGACTCTGTGCGGTTTTAATCCTCTGCTGAATGAGTTTGATCTTTTCAGTTGTCATCTGAACCAACTCGGGGCCAATTAGAGCTCTGTCTCCTACTTCAGTCCAACATATCGGCGATCTGCACTCCCTTCCATACAAAGCTTCATACGGCGCCATGCCTATGCTGGCTTGATAACTGTTGTTGTACGCGAACTCCACTAATAGCAAATGTGATTCCCAACTTCCCTGGAAGTCCAACACGCACAGTCTGAGCATGTCTTCGAGTGTCTGAATCGTTCTTTCCGTCTGCCCGTCGATCTGGGGGTGAAAGGCTGTGCTAAATCTCAACTCGGTTCCCAAGGCTCCTTGTAGACTCTGCCAAAATCTAGAAACGAACTTCGGGTCTCGGTCTGACACAATGGACATCGGCACGCCATGAAGCCTAACGATCTCATTCATGTATAATTCGGCAAGTCCGTCGGCATTGAATGTAGTCTTGACAGGCAAGAAGTGTGCTGACTTAGTAAATCTATCAATTATAACCCAAATTGAATTCATACCCTTTTGCGTCCTCGGCAAACCTACCACGAAATCCATGGAGATGTGTTCCCATTTCCACTCAGGAATTGACAAGGGTTGAAGAAGTCCTGCCGGTCTCTGGTGTTCTGCCTTCACTTGCTGACAACACAGACACTGAAATACAAACTCGGCTATCTCTCTTTTCATGTTTGGCCACCAAAAGGTCCGCTTTACGTCCTGATACATCTTGGTGCTCCCTGGATGAATGGCAAACTTGGAGTTATGGGCCTCTTGCAAAATCTTCTTTTTCAACTCTGGCACGTCGGCCACGCACAATCTTCCTTCAAACTTAAGCACTTGATTTTCCATGGTGTATCCCGGCCTCGGCTTGGTGACGAATTCATCCATTACCGTCTTGAGGAATTTATCCTCTCTCTGTCTGGTCTTCGCTTCCTCGTTAATGGTCGGTTCCACTGAAACCACTGTCAGGCACGCCAAACTTCCAACTAACTTCCTGCTCAATGCGTCGGCTACGGAATTTGCCTTACCTGGATGATACTGAATCTGCATGTCATAGTCCTTCAATAGCTCAAGCCATCTTCTCTGCCTCATATTTAACTCTTTCTGAGTGAACAAGTACTTCAGACTCTTGTGGTCGGTGAAAACTTGGCAAGATGTTCCATATAAGTAATGACGCCATATCTTCAAAGCAAAAACCACGGCAGCCAGCTCCAAATCATGGGTAGGATAGTTCTTTTCATTGGGCTTCAACTGACGAGACGCGTATGCTATGACCTTACCTTCTTGTATTAACACGCAGCCCAAACCCTTATGTGAAGCATCACTGTAAATTTGAAATTCCTCGTTAGCTGATGGTAGTACAAGAACTGGTGCTGTAACTAACCTCATCTTCAACTCCTGGAAAGCTGATTCTCTTTCATTGGTCCATTCATAAGCTGCTCCCTTCTTAGTTAGTTGTGTCAATGGCACTGCGATCCTCGAGAAATCCTTCACAAACTTTCTGTAATAACCTGCCAAACCCAGAAAACTACGAACCTCGGACACGTTGGTCAGCGTCGGCCAATTCACAATGGCCTCAATCTTACTGGGGTCAATTGATATGCCATCTTCATTAATCACATGCCCTAAAAATGAAACGCTGGAAAGCCAAAACTCGCACTTACTCAGCTTGGCGTACAACTTCTTATCTCTCAAGATTTGCAGGGCGAGTCTCAAATGATTCTCATGCTCGCTCGTACCTTCGGAGTAGATCAATATGTCGTCAATAAAAATAATTACGAACTCATCTAGATACGGCTTAAAGACTCTGTTCATCAAGTCCATGAACGCTGTTGGGGCATTGGTTACTCCGAAGGGCATTACCAAAAATTCGTAGTGGCCATATCTCGTCCGAAAAGCAGTTTTCTCAATGTCCTCGGCTTTAACCTTCAACTGGTGGTAGCCCGATCTAAGATCAATCTTGGAAAAGACTCGTGCTCCTCGTAGTTGATCAAGCAAATCATCGATTCTAGGCAATGGGTACTTGTTCTTAATGGTCACCTTATTAAGTTCTCTGTAGTCAATGCAAAGACGGAGTGTGCCATCCTTTTTCTTAACAAATAGAACGGGTGCTCCCCACGGTGAAGTGCTCGGCCTAACAAATCCTTTATCCAACAATTCTTGTAATTGCGATTTCAGTTCTCGTAGTTCGGCTGGGGCCATTCTGTAGGGCGTTTTGGAGATAGGTTGTGTTCCTGACAGGATGTCCACGGTAAACTCTATTTCCCTATCGACAAGGTGGCCAGGCAACTCATTCGGAAAGACATCGGGGAATCCTCAACCATGGGTATGTCGGCTAACTCAACACTTCCATTCAAATCACTTAGTATACTGCACAAATAACCCTGACATCCTTTTTGGATCAACTTGTAGGCCTTCATGGATGAGATAAGGTAAGGTGGGGGTACTACTCCTTTACCTTGGAAAATGACTTCAGCTTGACTTGGGGTCTCCAATGTGACGCTCTTAGTAACACAATTAATGGATGCATGGCTCGCTACTAACCAATCCATTCCCAATATGACATCGAAGTGAGTCATGCTTAATGGCATCAAATCAACTAACAACTCTACACCCTCAATCACAACAATACACGCCCTATAAGTGGATGTAACAAACATACATCCCCCAGATGGAGTAGACACAGATAAAACATAATCAAGGGGTTCTAATTCTCTATTCAACTTCTCGGCGAATATAGTAGACACAAATGAATGCGTAGAACCCGAATCAATCAATACGTATGCATCTTGAGAACAAATTGAAAGGGTACCTAACACCACCGCCTCGGCATTCTGGGCGTCTCTTGGTATCAATACAAAAACTCTGCCTTGCCTTGCCTGTATTCTCCCGACGTTGTTATTCTGTGCAGCGCCCGAGGTGCTTCCATTCCTCCTTCCGTCGTCAGCCCTTGCCTTCGGGTAGTCCTTCACACGATGACCTATCTCGCCGCACTCATAGCAAGCCCCTGTTGCCCAACGACAAACCCCGAAATGTAGCTTTCCACAACTAGCGCACACCGGCTTAGCGTTACCTTCCTGATTTGAGTTGCTGGAACTGTCCGTACTCATCTTCTTCTTGGCATTGAACGGAACTCGGCGGTTATCATAATTCTGTCTCTTCCTCTGACCCTCACCTGAACTCTGATATCGGTTCAAGTTAGCTTCAGCCATGATGGCCTTGTCCAGTACTCTGGCGTATGTCGGCATATTGAGCATGTTGACCCGATCTTGTATCAGTCCACGCAACCCACTTTCGAACTTCCTCGCCTTTCGGTATTCGTCATCAACCATATGAGGCGCATATCTCTCCAGTTCAGTAAAGGCACGATCATATTCTGCGACTGTCTTGTTCCCTTGCATCAGATTCTGGAACTTTGTGGTCTTTCGATCTCGGACGCTAAGGGGGAAATGCTTGTTGTAGAACAACTCTAAAAATTTTGCCCACGTCAAACCCGGATTGCTTTCTCGGATCATCATCCACCACCTACGAGCATCGTCGTCTAATGTGAATGCTGCTAGAGACACCTTCTGGGCGTCTGTACTGGGAAAAATTTCAAACAACTTCTCCATCTCTAAAACCCATGCCTCGGCTTTCATTGGTTCTATACCTCCTTGAAATCTCGGCGGTTTCATTTTCTTGAACTCTCTGATTAGGGTTATCGTGTCGTTCCCGTACAAAGCTTGCTGTAGAGGCACTTGCGGCACTGGAGGGGGTGGAGCTGTATAACGGCCATTCGTCTGCTCGGCCTGCGTGGAAGTCGTACCAGTATCCTGCGGCCTAGGTTGTCTCTGCCCACGAACCAAGACTTCGACTAACCTTTCCAATCTCTCCAATCTATCTTCTGAACGATCTCGGCCAACCGGAGGTCTACCTCTCCTCATGATGCTAGGAGGATGCAAGATGAGACTTTAAACACAACTGAACAGATAATACATATACAAGTAACAAACGTCTATGCCGAAATGATGCACACGTAGTCAAGTAGCAAGCAATATGATGCAATCCTAACATCAGTCTAAGGGAAATCCTATGCTCTTTAGGACTCAAGTGTGTGAACAACGTATACCGAGGAACTTGTGCTCTGATACCAATCTGTCACGCCCCCAAACCGCCCCTAGTAGTTTGGTGCCGTGATGGCCAGTAATCCGAGGTTACCGAAGGCCGACTTACAAGAATCACACACAATCAGAGTATAAAATATGGGGCCTACAAGTGCGGAAGCAACATATATGTATATACGGAAACTAAATAGTCCATGAGAGCCGTGCTTAAGTCCAATGAAATGACATACATTTTTACAAAGTCTTAAAACTTAGGTACAATAAGGAAATGAGGTACAACAATACATCTTGACCAAAAGGTTTCTCAAGCCGACATATACAAGTACACATGAAACATAAGCTAAGAAGCATAATCTTCAAGATGGTACAAAATGCTAATCCAAAACACGTCGGCAATGCACCCAAAAACACATCGGCTACACGTCTAGGCCTCATTGCCTTCTTGCTCATCACCTACATATATATAGAGAGGGTGAGCTTGGATGATTGATATCCAAGATTCCTTTCAAAACAATACATAACATACTTTACAATCAAAGGGGAAATCAAGTTCATTGCCGGCCTTTGAAGTTCCTTGGATGTTATTACATCTACTTAATACAAGGGGGTGATGACATTCCAAAACAAGAGTGCAGTTGCATTATAGTCCCCTGCAGCTAAGGACTTTCAAGACAAGAGTGCAGTTGCATTATAGTCCCCTGCAGCTAAGGACTTTCAAGACAAGAGTGCAGTTGCATTATAGTCCCCTGCAGCTAAGGACTTTCAAGACAAGAGTGCAGTTGCATTATAGTCCCCTGCAGCTAAGGACTTTCTAGAAATGTCATCAAAACAAGATAGTGCTTAATATACAAGTAGGGATAGTCATTCATGCTAGATCAAGTACTTTTCAAAACAAGGCAAGACGAGGTTTATGAAAGCAAGTGTAACATAGCTTTATTAAAAATACCACTCACATAGTTCTTCACACGTCGGGGGTCGAGACAAGCCCAAGTCCTACAAACACATGGCAAAGTCTATTGAATGCACCTTCAAACAAGTTTCGTATGTACACAAATGATCTCGGAAAACATGCTGGGCACCAACCAGGTCTAGGCCGAGGTTCCACACCTTCTCGCCGAGGTGTGTTCCCGAGGGCCACATTTAAGGACAAGAGATCAGGGAAAATCCGGGTTTCCCTCTGCTGATGAATCATGAAGAACATGAATATGAAAACATGAAAAATATGAATGTTCGATCACAATCTGTTATCACAAATCTGGGATTTTCATGTTACGAGTTTGAAAACATGGACCTGGGTACCCATAGTTGAAAATCATGCAAGAACAAACACAAAACATGAGTCTAGGCAAAAAGCTTTCGGATCAAAAACATGACTTTTCTTGAAGAACACATGAATGTCATTTTCTCTTTCTAAAACCGAATTTCAAGACGATGCATGGCTTACAAATCATATCCGATCATGCAATGCAACAACATAAACATAAAGAACATCATGAGCAGATCAAGAATCTAACCTTAGAACACGAATCTAACGGTTTGATCTCAAGGAATCAAGCTTGAAGACTTACTTTCTCACTCTAAAACTCCTTCTTCCTCCTAGAGTTTCTCTCTCTACAGGGCAAGGTTATGATACCAAATAATAGTTTTCTTTACCCGGTTCAGGGGTTAACCCTCTGCTGAGACACGTGGCGGCGACTGGTTGGGTTTTCCCTGAAAAGGTGGCTGACAGACCAGGCAAAGCATGGTGGAAGGGTGTTCAACAAGTAAAGCGGTATGGGCTCTCTGACGAGGCAATGACATCAGCTAATAACAAGGCGTATCTAACAAGCTACACGGAATGGCACTCCGGCAAGGGGTGACATCGGTTAACAAAAGGACTTCGGCAACTAAGGTGACAATGACCTCGGCTAGGAAGGACGACACTTGACTAAGCTGTGCCACATCTTGGCCTAGGTGCGCCACACCTCGGTCTAGGTCATACCACTCCAGGACGAGATCACTTGGGTGAGAAGGTAACATCTCGGCTAATGCATTAAGGCAAGGGTGGAGGTCAACAAGGGGTTCCAAGATACTTCTAGACTGAGGATGACCTCGGCTTGGAATGATCTAGGCATAACGTAACCTAGGCTTGGAATAACATCGGCTAACATAACTCAGGCAAGGCATGACCTAAGTTTCACATCGAGGAAGGAACAAGACAAGCGCACAACACTTAGACAAATCATAAGGCTTCAAAACAAGGCATGGATTTCACTCGCTTAAGCAAACAAGTCCCAAACATACACATGCAAGCTTAACAAGCCATAATCATACAGATGCTCATGAACATGACTAAGACATAAAATGTGGGTTCTTACAGTCTACCCTCCTTAAGGAAGTTTGGTCCCCAAACTTAAGTTACCTTGACCTACGAATAACTCTGGGTAACGGATTTTCATCTCCTCTTCCTTTTCCCATGTGGCCTCCCCGCCACAATGCTTCTCCCATTCGATTTTCACCATTGATATCGACTTGTTTCTCAACTGTCTCACTTGTCTGTCGATAATTCTCATCGGCTTCTCTTCGTAGCCCAGGTCTTCATTAACTGCAATCCCGGAATAATCTATTACATGCAGTGGGTCTCGGACATATTTCCTCAACATTGAAACATGGAACACGCTGTGGACTTGGTTCAAATCTGGCGGCAAAGCAAGTCTGTAAGCAACGGTATTAACTTTCTCAAGAATTTCAAATGGTCCAATATATCGGGGTGCAAGTTTACCCTTCTTCCCAAATCTCGAAACTCCTGTCATCGGTGAGACCTTCAAAAATACATGATCCCCAATTTCAAATTCTAACTCCCTCCTTCTCTGATCGGCATAACTCTTCTGTCGACTCTGTGCGGTTTTAATCCTCTCCTGAATGAGTTTGATCTTTTCAGTTGTCATCTGAACCAACTCGGGGCCAATTAGAGCTCTGTCTCCTACTTCAGTCCAACATATCGGCGATCTGCACTCCCTTCCATACAAAGCTTCATACGGCGCCATGCCTATGCTGGTTTGATAACTGTTGTTGTACGCGAACTCCACTAATAGCAAATGTGATTCCCAACTTCCCTGGAAGTCCAACACGCACAGTCTGAGCATGTCTTCGAGTGTCTGAATCGTTCTTTCCGTCTGCCCGTTGGTCTGGGGGTGAAAGGCTGTGCTAAATCTCAACTCGGTTCCCAAGGCTCCTTGTAGACTCTGCCAAAATCTGGAAACGAACTTCGGGTCTCGGTCTGACACAATGGACATCGGCACGCCATGAAGCCTAACGATCTCATTCATGTATAATTCGGCAAGTCCGTCGGCATTGAATGTAGTCTTGACAGGCAAGACGTGTGCTGACTTAGTAAATCTATCAACTATAACCCAAATTGAATTCATACCCTTTTGCGTCCTCGGCAAACCTACCACGAAATCCATGGAGATGTGTTCCCATTTCCACTCAGGAATTGACAAGGGTTGAAGAAGTCCTGCCGGTCTCTGGTGTTCTGCCTTCACTTGCTGACAACACAGACACTGAAATACAAACTCGGCTATCTCTCTTTTCATGTTTGGCCACCAAAAGGTCCGCTTTACGTCCTGATACATCTTGGTGCTCCCTGGATGAATGGCAAACTTGGAGTTATGGGCCTCTTGCAAAATCTTCTTTTTCAACTCTGGCACGTCGGCCACGCACAATCTTCCTTCAAACTTAAGCACTTGATTTTCCATGGTGTATCCCGGCCTCGGCTTGGTGACGAATTCATCCATTACCGTCTTGAGGAATTTATCCTCTCTCTGTCTGGTCTTCGCTTCCTCGTTAATGGTCGGTTCCACTGAAACCGCTGTCAGGCACGCCAAACTTCCAACTAACTTCCTGCTCAATGCGTCGGCTACGGAATTTGCCTTACCTGGATGATACTGAATCTGCATGTCATAGTCCTTCAATAGCTCAAGCCATCTTCTCTGCCTCATATTTAACTCTTTCTGAGTGAACAAGTACTTCAGACTCTTGTGGTCGGTGAAAACTTGGCAAGATGTTCCATATAAGTAATGACGCCATATCTTCAAAGAAAAAACCACGGCAGCCAGCTCCAAATCATGGGTAGGATAGTTCTTTTCATTGGGCTTCAACTGACGAGACGCGTATGCTATGACCTTACCTTCTTGTATTAACACGCAGCCCAAACCCTTATGTGAAGCATCACTGTAAATTTGAAATTCCTCGTTAGCTGATGGTAGTACAAGAACTGGTGCTGTAACTAACCTCATCTTCAACTCCTGGAAAGCTGATTCTCTTTCATTGGTCCATTCATAAGCTGCTCCCTTCTTAGTTAGTTGTGTCCATGGCACTGCGATCCTCGAGAAATCCTTCACAAACTTTCTGTAATAACCTGCCAAACCCAGAAAACTACGAACCTCGGACACGTTGGTCAGCGTCGGCCAATTCACAATGGCCTCAATCTTACTGGGGTCAACTGATATGCCATCTTCATTAATCACATGCCCTAAAAATGAAATGCTGGAAAGCCAAAACTCGCACATACTCAGCTTGGCGTACAACTTCTTATCTCTCAAGATTTGTAGGGCGAGTCTCAAATGATTCTCATGCTCGCTCGTACCTTCGGAGTAGATCAATATGTCGTCAATAAAAATAATTACGAACTCATCTAGATACGGCTTAAAGACTCTGTTCATCAAGTCCATGAACGCTGCTGGGGCATTGGTTACTCCGAAGGGCATTACCAAAAATTCGTAGTGGCCATATCTCGTCCGAAAAGCAGTTTTCTCAATGTCCTCGGCTTTAACCTTCAACTGGTGGTAGCCCGATCTAAGATCAATCTTGGAAAAGACTCGTGCTCCTCGTAGTTGATCAAGCAAATCATCGATTCTAGGCAATGGGTACTTGTTCTTAATGGTCACCTTATTAAGTTCTCTGTAGTCAATGCAAAGACGGAGTGTGCCATCCTTTTTCTTAACAAATAGAACGGGTGCTCCCCACGGTGAAGTGCTCGGCCTAAAAAATCCTTTATCCAACAATTCTTGTAATTGCGATTTCAGTTCTCGTAGTTCGGCTGGGGCCATTCTGTAGGGCGTTTTGGAGATAGGTTGTGTTCCTGACAGGATGTCCACGGTAAACTCTATTTCCCTATCGACAAGGTGGCCAGGCAACTCATTCGGAAAGACATCGGGGAATCCTCAACCACGGGTATGTCGGCTAACTCAACACTTCCATTCAAATCACTTAGTATACTGCACAAATAACCCTGACATCCTTTTTGGATCAACTTGTAGGCCTTCATGGATGAGATAAGGTAAGGTGGGGGTACTACTCCTTTACCTTGGAAAATGACCTCAGCTTGACTTGGGGTCTCCAATGTGACGCTCTTAGTAACACAATTAATGGATGCATGGTTCGCTACTAACCAATCCATTCCTAATATGACATCGAAGTGAGTCATGCTTAATGGCATCAAATCAACTAACAACTCTACACCCTCAATCACAACAATACACGCCCTATAAGTGGATGTAACAAACATACATCCCCCAGATGGAGTAGACACAGATAAAACATAATCAAGGGGTTCTAATTCTCTATTCAACTTCTCGGCGAATATAGTAGACACAAATGAATGCGTAGAACCCGAATCAATCAATACGTATGCATCTTGAGAACAAATTGAAAGGGTACCTGACACCACCGCCTCGGCATTCTGGGCGTCTCTTGGTATCAATACAAAAACTCTGCCTTGCCTTGCCTGTATTCTCCCGACGTTGTTATTCTGTGCAGCGCCCGAGGTGCTTCCATTCCTCCTTCCATCGTCAGCCCTTGCCTTCGGGTAGTCCTTCACACGATGACCTATCTCGCCGCACTCATAGCAAGCCCCTGTTGCCCAACGACAAACCCCGAAATGTAGCTTTACACAACTAGCGCACACCGGCTTAGCGTTACCTTCCTGATTTGAGTTGCTGGAACTGTCCGTACTCATCTTCTTCTTGGCATTGAACGGAACTCGGCGGTTATCATAATTCTGTCTCTTCCTCTGACCCTCACCTGAACTCTGGTATCGGTTCAAGTTAGCTTCAGCCAAGATGGCCTTGTCCAGTACTCTGGCGTATGTCGGCATATTGAGCATGTTGACCCGATCTTGTATCGGTCCACGCAACCCACTTTCGAACTTCCTCGCCTTTCGGTATTCGTCATCAACCATATGAGGTGCATATCCCTCCAGTTCAGTAAAGGCACGATCATATTCTGCGACTGTCTTGTTCCCTTGCATCAGATTCTGGAACTCTGTGGTCTTTCGATCTCGGACGCTAAGGGGGAAATGCTTGTTGTAGAACAACTCTAAAAATTTTGCCCAAGTCAAACCCGGATTGCTTTCTCGGATCATCATCCACCACCTACGAGCATCGTCGTCTAATGTGAATGTTGCTAGAGATACCTTCTGGGCGTCTGTACTGGGGAAAATTTCAAACAACTTCTCCATCTCTAAAACCCATGCCTCGGCTTTCATTGGTTCTATACCTCCTTGAAATCTCGGCGGTTTCATTTTCTTGAACTCTCTGATTAGGGTTATCGTGTCGTTCCCGTACAAAGCTTGCTGTAGAGGCACTTGCGGCACTGGAGGGGGTGGAGCTGTATAACGGCCATTCGTCTGCTCGGCCTGCGTGGAAGTCGTACCAGTATCCTGCGGCCTAGGTTGTCCCTGCCCACGAACCAAGCCTTCGACTAACCTTTCCAATCTCTCCAATCTATCTTCTGAACGATCTCGGCCAACCGGAGGTCTACCTCTCCTCATGATGCTAGGAGGATGCAAGATGAGACTTTAAAACAACTGAACAGATAATACATATACAAGTAACAAACGTCTATGCCGAAATGTTGCACACGTAGTCAAGTAGCAAGCAATATGATGCAATCCTAACATCAGTCTAAGGGAAATCCTATGCTCTTTAGGACTCAAGTGTGTGAACAACGTATACCGAGGAACTTGTGCTCTGATACCAATCTGTCACGCCCCCAAACCGCCCCTAGTAGTTTGGTGCCGTGATGGCCAGTAATCCGAGGTTACCGAAGGCCGACTTACAAGAATCACACACAATCAGAGTATAAAATATGGGGCCTACAAGTGCGGAAGCAACATATATGTATATACGGAAACTAAATAGTCCATGAGAGCCGTGCTTAAGTCCAATGAAATGACATACATTTTTACAAAGTCTTAAAACTTAGGTACAATAAGGAAATGAGGTACAACAATACATCTTGACCAAAAGGCTTCTCAAGCCGACATATACAAGTACACATGAAACATAAGCTAAGAAGCATAATCTTCAAGATGGTACAAAATGCTAATCCAAAACACGTCGGCAATGCACCCAAAAACACATCGGCTACACGTCTAGGCCTCATTGCCTTCTTGCTCATCACCTACATATATATAGAGAGGGTGAGCTTGGATACTCAGTGAATGATATTAGAAATAAAGGTTTTGCATGATTGATATCCAAGATTCCTTTCAAAACAATACATAGCATACTTTACAATCAAAGGGGAAATCAAGTTCATTGCCGGCCTTTCAAGTTCCTTGGATGTTATTACATCTACTTAATACAAGGGGGTGATGACATTCCAAAACAAGAGTGCAGTTGCATTATAGTCCCCTGCAGCTAAGGACTTTCAAGACAAGAGTGCAGTTGCATTATAGTCCCCTGCAGCTGCAGCTAAGGACTTTCAAGACAAGAGTGCAGTTGCATTATAGTCCCCTGCAGCTAAGGACTTTCTAGAAATGTCATCAAAACAAGATAGTGCTTAATATACAAGTAGGGATAGTCATTCATGCTAGATCAAGTACTTTTCAAAACAAGGCAAGACGAGGTTTATGAAAGCAAGTGTAACATAGCTTTATTAAAAATACCACTCACATAGTTCTTCACACGTCGGGGGTCGAGACAAGCCCAAGTCCTACAAACACATGGCAAAGTCTATTGAATGCACCTTCAAACAAGTTTCGTATGTACACAAATGATCTCGGAAAACATGCTGGGCACCAACCAGGTCTAGGCCGAGGTTCCACACCTTCTCGCCGAGGTGTGTTCCCGAGGGCCACATTTAAGGACAAGAGATCGGGGAAAATCCGGGTTTCCCTCTGCTGATGAATCATGAAGAACATGAATATGAAAACATGAAAAATATGAATGTTCGATCACAATCTGTTATCACAAATCTGGGATTTTCATGTTACGAGTTTGAAAACATGGACCTGGGTACCCATAGTTGAAAATCATGCAAGAACAAACACAAAACATGAGTCTAGGCAAAAAGCTTTCGGATCAAAACATGACTTTTCTTGAAGAACACATGAATGTCATTTTCTCTTTCTAAAACCAAATTTCAAGACGATGCATGGCTTACAAATCATATCCGATCATGCAATGCAACAACATAAACATAAAGAACATCATGAGCAGATCAAGAATCTAACCTTAGAACACGAATCTAACGGTTTGATCTCAAGGAATCAAGCTTGAAGACTTACTTTCTCACTCTAAAACTCCTTCTTCCTCCTAGAGTTTCTCTCTCTGCAAGGCAAGGTTATGATACCAAATAATAGTTTTCTTTACCCGGTTCTGGGGTTAACCCTCTGCTGAGACACGTGGCGGCGACTGGTTGGGTTTTCCTTGAAAAGGTGGCTGACAGACCAGGCAAAGCATGGTGGAAGGGTGTTCAACAAGTAAAGCGGTATGGGCTCTCTGACGAGGCAATGACATCGGCTAATAACAAGGCGTATCTAACAAGCTACACGGAATGGCACTCCGGCAAGGGGTGACATCGGCTAACAAAAGGACTTCGGCAACTAAGGTGACAATGACCTCGGCTAGGAAGGACGACACTTGACTAAGCTGTGCCACATCTTGGCCTAGATGCGCCACACCTCGGTCTAGGTCATACCACTCCAGGACGAGATCACCTGGGTGCGAAGGTAACATCTCGGCTAATGCATTAAGGCAAGGGTGGAGGTCAACAAGGGGTTCCAAGATACTTCTAGACTGAGGATGACCTCGGCTTGGAATGATCTAGGCATAACGTAACCTAGGCTTGCAATAACATCGGCTAATATAACTCAGGCAAGGCGTGACCTAAGTTTCACATCAAGGAAGGAACAAGACAAGCGCACAACACTTAGACAAATCATAAGGCTTCAAAACAAGGCATGGATTTCGCTCGCTTAAGCAAACAAGTCACAAACATACACATGCAAGCTTAACAAGCCATAATCATACAGATGCTCATGAACATGACTAAGACATAAAATGTGGGTTCTTACATTAATCAATAGCCATGGTGGTTCTAAACTCATTAGTCCTTCATAGGTTATAATCCATGCCCCAGAAAATAGGAGGAATCGATAGGGAAACTGTTCAAACGAAGAAATGGTACAAAATTGGTTGATAGAAAGTGAACAATCGTCACTAATTTGGGCATTAATATTTATGTATTTAGAATTTGGGAGTGAGACTATCACCAATGGAAACTAGACTTCTGGGGCTTGATTTTAGGCTTAAGAATCACTCAGAACGGTGTCCGGATGCAAAAGATATACTTATTCAAAGTTACCTAGTACATGCTGAAACAGGGGTGGCCGCTCGTGCGGTGGCTGGGCCGCTAGAGCGGCGAACTTGGCCACTTGAGCGGTGGGTTAAGAAGAATGCAATGCTCTGTTTTTCTCATGTGCCGCTCATGCGGTGCCCATGGCCGCTCATGCGGTCTGGGCAAAATTAGACAGTCCGAAAATGGCTTTTGATTTGGAACTTCTCATTTTCAAAACCAAACTTCAATTTTAAGTAAATCAAAGCCTAAAACTCTTTAATACATGATAAATTTCACATTCTTAGCTTCCATTCCAATTCATAACTGCAAAATAGAACTTAATTTCTCAATCACAAGAATAAGATTACAAATTAGAATACAAAAGCATAAGGTAACCATGATTTGGGGTTTAAACTCATTCACATGGTAGAATCCTCTCTAGCCTCTTTAAGAGCCATAAAATCCTTACAAGAAGTTAAGTTGTAACATAAATTCATGCTATGTATAAAGATTCATTATTTTCTTGCTTGAATGAACCAAACCCATACATACAATTATAAATAACCTAAGAACTCATTCTTTAGCTTGTGATCTTCAAGTGTTGAGAGGGAGAGTCTTACCTTAAGCCATTATCATCACTTGTTCTTGCATAATCATGATGAATTCAAGCCAATTCTTTGCTGTCTTCTTTCATCTCTACTCTTTCTTCTTTCTTCTCTTTGAGTTCTCTCCAGAACTCTCTTTCCTCTCTTCTCACACGTCTCTCCCTTTTTCTCTAGATACTTTTGGGCTCAAAATGTTGAGTTCCTCATCATATACATCCATATATATATATATATATAAATACTTATGGCAATTAAGAGTAGCCAAACACATCCTTACGAATCGTACAAAATCAAATTCCAATTAAACTTCCCAGATGACTCTAAAAATTGTGCTGATCATAAATATGTCCTTTGTTCTGGTTTCTGAAGCCTCTAAGGCCTTCAATTTACAATACCAAGTTAACCACCCAAATGTGCATTAGCAAATCAGACAAATTAGATTTCCAATTAATTTTCCCAAATAGTTCCAAAAATTCTCGTTAACATATCCAAGTACTCAATTTTGATTTTTGAACCTATATAGGTTGGTAATTTCAATTTTCAATCTGTAACTCAACAGATAATGCTTCAATTCCGAAAGACATAATTAAATTAAAACACCTCATCACATAGTTAAATATAGATGATTTCTTATATGCATTTTGGGGTCATTACAAACTCTCCGGGTGTGTAGCGGCGTAGCTGAACACGTTGATTATACGACTTAGCAAGCTACTGCTAATACCGTACCATGGATGCAAGGGCACGGTCTCTTTGTTCTTCAATCAGAATCAAATCCAAGGCCAGCATCATGTTGTTTTGGCCTATATCAAAAACTTTTGATTTTAAGGTTGGGAGGCCGATCTCTGGGGGTATGATTGCTTGGGTTCCAAAGCATAAAGCAAATGACATTTCCCCAATGGATCGCCTCGGAGGAGTTCGATGAGCCCACAACACACTTGGCAATTCTTCGACCCATTTGCCTTTAGCTTTCTCTAGCCTCTTCCTGATGCCGTCCAAGATGGATTTGTTAGAGGCTTCAGCTTGACTATTGCTTTGTGGGTAAGCCGGCATGGAAAAGTAAGGTCGGATACCATACTTGTTGCACAGCTCTCGGTAGACGCGACAATCAAACTGGGTGCCATTGTCTGAGATAAGTGCTCTTGGAATGCCGAATCGTGTTCTGATATTTCTCTAGACAAAGCACTTAACATCAGCATCTCGAATGTGCATTAATGCCTCCGCTTCGACCCATTTTGTGAAGTAATCTGTCGTGACAATCAAGTATCGCTTGTTCCTCGAGGCCCTCGGCAATGGTCTGACGATATAAAGTCCCCATTGGGTGAACGACCAGGGACTGGTGATGGAGCTTAACTCTTCTGCAGGCAGATGGGTTAAGGGGGAGAACTTCTGGCATTGTTTACATTTTTTCACATAACATTCGGCGTTTGCTCTCATTGTCGGCCAATAATACCCCTGCGTTATAGCTCAATGAGCCAAAGAGCGCCTGCTAGAATGTACGCCACAATTGCCTTCATGTATTTCAGTCAGAAGCCCTCCGACTTTGTCCGGATGCACGCATTCCAGGTATGGACCAGAAAGGGATTTTTTATAAAGCTTTCCTTGTGGATCCAAGTAGTATTGCAGGGCTTTGCTTTGCAGCTTGTGCACTTCTTTCTTGTCTATTAGGAGCTATTCGGAAGACAGGAATGCAGCAATGGGGTCCATCCAACTCGGTCCTGACTCTATGACGTTGATCTGGACTTCCTCCGAAGGGCCAATGCTTGGCTTCGGGATAAAACCTACTTCGTGGTCTATTTAATCTTTAAGTTAATGGCGGAGGCTAGGCAAGCCAGGGCATCTGCATGTGTGTTCTGATCTCGTGTTATTTGATTCAATTCATGATGGTCAAATTTTGCCAGCAAGGAGTTAGTCGTTTTCATGTAAGCCATCATACGGTCATTTTTGGCCACGTACTCCCCATTTAGCTGATTGATCACTAGTTTTGAATCGCAAAATACAAGAAAACGCCGAGCACCCAGAAGATGTGCATTCCGCAAGCTGGTTAGAAAGGCTTCGTATTCGGCCTCGTTATTTGATGCTTCGAAGCCGAGTTTGACGGCCTGCTCAATTATTGCGCCATCAGAAGCCATGATTATTACTCCGGTTCCACAGCCCCATTGATTGGATGATCCATCACAGTACAACTACCAAATGTCCCCAACATAAATTCTCCTGTTCAGCTTAGGTCAAATTTCATCAGACTTGAAGTTGGCAAGACCCCCCGTGAATTCGGCCACAAAGTCGGTAAGCACCTGTCCCTTGATTGAGGTTCTAGGCAGAAACTGAATATCGTACTGGCCGAGTTCAAGAGCCCACTTTGAAACGCTCCCTGATGCTTCTGCACTACAAAGTACCGACCGGAGGAGGTGGTCCTTTAGTACCCCGATGGTATGCCCCTGAAAGTAATGCATCAACTTTCTCGCTGCCATAACGACGGCCAGGATGAGTTTTTCCAACGGAAGATAGCATGTTTCGGCGTCAACCATTGCCTTGCTCACATAATACACTGGTCGCTGCTCCCCTAGCTCTTCTTTTATCAGTACGGCGCTGACGGCCCGGTCAAAAACTGCCAGATACAAAATGAGCGGGTCGCCTGACAAAGTTATTGTCAAGAGTGGAACTGATTGGAGGTAGGTCTTGAGGCCGTCGAAAGCGGCTTCGCACTCGGTGGACCATTCAAAAGCCTTGCCCTACCGTAGTGTATGAAAGAATTGTTGGCATCGATCTGTGGACCGATTGATGAACCTGTTGAGTGCGACGGCCATCCCCATCAACTTTTGAACCTCTTTCACTGAACGAGGGGAGCCGAGCTCCAAGATTGTTGTGATTTGCCTCGGGTTGGCTTCAATTCCTCGGTGGTTGACAATGTAACCCAAGAATATGACAGAGCCCTTTAAACCCTTGTTTTGCTTAAGCTTTTGGACTTATTTGCATGCTATTTTAAGCTTGACTTCCTACTGCTAAAAGTTCTGTTTTTCAGTCCTTAAAATGTTTGTTTAAGGTCACTTTTGTGTCGGGGGTGGTTTACCCCCTCTTAGGCCTTGTTTTGAGCCATCCCTTTAGGCTCTTGTTTTAGCCTTTGCATGGCCTTCTCACCACTGAATTCTAGAGGATTTTCAGTGGTGGAGAGGTGGTTTTGAGGTCCCAAATAGGAGTGGGTCATCCCCTCTCCATGTTTCTTATTTGCTTGCTTTGTATGCCTCGTGTTTGAGCATGTTTGTTAAGCTTATGGTTTCCATATCTTAGCATGTATTTGGGGTTATTTCAGCATGGCATACCACTATTTTGGTTTGGTTTTGTCACTTCATGCATGCTTAATACACTTGTAGTGTAATCCTAACAAACTAGCTTTGTATGCCTCATGTTTGAGCATGTCTTTCTAGCATGTTTTGAGTACATTTCAGTGGATTTTTGGTGTTGTTTTTCCATGTCTTAGATCTGTTTGGGTTGGTTTGATAGCCCCTTGCATGCTCCATGCACTTGTTGTGCAATTCCATGAATTAGCCTAATGTGTGTCATGCTTTAGACCATCATTCTAACATGATTTTGGCTTAACTCTAAGAAGCTTTTGTCCAGGTTTTAGCATGCTCTAGCTCTGATTTGTGTTGTCTTGATCATGCATGCATTGTTTTGTATAGCCATAGTGCATTCTAGCTTGTTATCTTTGTGTATCAAGTCCACTAGCATGCATCACTTGGACTATTTTCATGATGTGGCATCATTTGAAATGTGATTTCAGTTCATGTAGTGTGGTCATACACTTTCATTTGTCACTTATTCAATACGTTGGAGGGTTGTTCTTTTGTGCCTTAAACATGAGTCATTGTGTATGCCTTCATGCCTAAGCTTGTGAGCTATATGTGTTTTTGGGGTTATTTTGCCATGATATAAATCTAATTTTTTTTGGCGAAGCCATCTCATGCTTGGTCTTGGTAGGTGTAGTGTAATCCACCTTATTTGCCTTGCATATTCCATGCCTTATGCCCTTCATGCCTTGTTTTGGCTTCCTTCCATACATATTTTAGTATCATTTTGACATGTTCTAGGACTGTTTTGGGTTGCCATGACCATATGCTTCATGTTTTGCATAGTTGTAGTACAAATGCCTATGCTAGCTTCAAGCTTTCGGTACCATAGCATGCTTCATTTGCATCATGTACATGATTTGGCATCATTTCACATGATATTTCAGAGCATATAGTATTGCCATGTTCCTATTTCTTTCACCCTTTGAGTGCCTCTAAGGGTTGTGCATTGTTGCCTTGTTTGTGGCCTAGCATGTATGCCATCTTGCCAAGGTCCTTGAGCCCTCATCTTAGCATGTTTTGGTCACTGTCTTGACCTATTTGAGCTTTCTTTGTGCCTGGCTCATACACTTGTGCCATGTATTGCATGCCCCCTTTGTAATCCTCTTTACTAGCTTCATGCTTTAAGGACCTTTGCATGCTATACTTGCATTGTTTAAATGATTTGGCATCATTTCTTGCTTAATTTTAGTGCATATAGTGTTGTATCACTTCCACATTTATCACTCTTTGAGCACTCTTGAGAGTTGTGCACTTATGCCTAGTCAATGGGTCATTGCATTGAGCATGTTTTGTCTTGATCTTCATGCCTTAGTTTCATCATTACGGCCACTGAATTGGGCATGACTGAGGTCTTTCCATTTTTGGTTTAAGTCCATTGAGCACTTTATTTGCATTGTGCATTCTTATGTTATTTGCATTGCGTATGCTAGGTAGTTACATTGCATTGAGTATGCCATGTTGTTACATCGCATTGTGTATGCCATGTTGTTCATTGCATTGTGTATGCCATGTTCTTTGCATTGTGTATGCTAGGTTGTTACATTGCATTGTGTATGTCATCTTGCATTGCATGTTTGCATGCTTGGGTTGCATTGCATGTTTGCATGCTTGAGTTGCTTTGCATTTATTCGGAATAGGTGTTAGTCCAGACACGAGAAACGAGGGACGTTTCATACTTAAAGTGATGAAATGTGCCTCAATTCTCGGTCGTTGACGCTCTTGATCATACATGATAGAGTTTTAGACTTTATGGGTTTATGTCTGCATTCATTTCTTATTGAATTGTGCAATTTGGCTTCTCGGTCATCATGCATCGAGATGCGCGATTGGTGGCCCGAGGGTCGAGAACCACACTCCCTTAAGCTTATGAAATGATAGGGAGGCTGGTTGTGCACACATAACTTGAAAATACATTGCCATGCCCTTTCTTGCTCTCTATTGCAGCAAATTGGAGAAGTGCAGCAAAAACTGGCCGGCCAGCCAAAAAACTAGCTGGCTGACCACTTTTTTTGGTCTGCAGCAACAAAAATGGTCGACTCTGTATAACATTTAGGTGGCGACTCTGTATCTGGCAAAGCAGTTCATGTTTGGCACTTTTTTATAAAAATCAGCTTTCCAAAACGATTTGCCGGATTTGGACTCTTTGGTGATTTATCGATCTCACATTGCACTTTGTGAGATTAGATTTAGAACCGTGACATGAGTCTGAACTGTAGTAGCCTAAAGAATAAAACAGATTTTGCGCCCTCACAGCGCGAAGCTGGGGATTTCTCGAGGCGGTCTACAACAGGCCAGAAGTGGTGACCGGCCGCCCACTAATAATGGCCTATTGGCCCGAAAAGGTGGCATGCCGGCCACTAATGGTGGGTTTCTCCTGCTACAATTGAAAACAAACAGAGCACAAACATAGCACAAACAGAGCACTTTCAAGGGATATATGTCCACCCTACCTCTCCTTATCATCAATCAGCTAAAAGGAAGGATAGGCTCGATTCGCAAGCCATCAATCGACGCAAATTCATTGCATGATGACTTTTGAACCAACGGATGCAATTTCAATAAATGCACAATTAAAGACTCATGAACCTCCTCCCTGTCATGAAATTGATCAAAGGAAGTGGTTGATATTGATTCTTGAACCGTTTTCATCACTAACAAGTATGAAACCACTCAAGACTCAATGGGTTCAATTAACGTCCGATTGAACCCAAACCATTTGATTATGTTGGTCCATTTTATTCCAAATCCAATTACCTCTTTTAATTACCTTTCCATTCTTTAATTCATTTAGTCCAAAAATGAGCATTAAGTCCACTAATGGAAAGAAGTATCGAACAAAAGGTTGTTTTTGGAATGAGAGAGACGTCATGCCATTGCTAATAAACCCTCGAAGAGATTAAACCATTAAGCACAACGATCTCAATCTCAAGCTTAAACAATCAATCGGTTGAAACAACTCTCAAAACAAATAAAAAGTCAAGAAATGAGGGAGGTTGTAGAGATTCTTAGAGGTGAACACAAGTATGGAAAGTTTGAAATAAATGTTACCAACTCAAATAGGTTGGTGTCTAAGGCCTAAACCACTAAACCTATGAGGTCCATTACACTACAAGCATGCTAAACAAAGCACAAATGACATGAACAACTCTGAAACAATCCTAAATAAAGCTAAAATAGTGCTGGAACAGAGGTAAAAGAAGCTAAAAGAGTAAGCTAAAATAATGAAGAATTCAAGCTAGTAAACAAGCATATGGAGGGGTGGCTAACCCCTCCACTTTTGGGACTTCAAAACAACATTTTTAGCCATTGAAAACCTCTGAAAATCAATGGTAAAAAGTTGGAAAATTTTTGAAGAAGAGATGGGAAACACAAGGGGAAAGGCTTAGGAGACAAGGTACAAAGAAAGGTGATTAACCCCTATACCTTTAATAGCCTTAAACCCCAAGCTTTAGCCCATAAAAGCAAGGGAAAAATAGCCCAAAAATAGTAAGAAAATATAGGAAAGAAGTAGTGCCAAGGAGCTAGCAGTTATACCTCTTGAAGAGAAATGACAGTTTTGTTCAGAAACCACAAAGCTTACACTCTCAATGGCTGAAATTTGGACTCAATAATCTCAGCAAGGAGAGCTCCAATATTGGTTTAGGAAGTGTTTGGGTAAGGTGTGTGTGCATTGCAAGATAGAGATAAAGAGAGAATTTCAAGTTTTGGGACTTTTGGAATTTTTTGTAACCTAAAACCAAAAGGGAAGGTCACCTATATATAGAAAAACATAAGCCTTGGTCGAAAATATCCATATGCATACAACTGGTATCATGCATGAACCTATGGGGGATAGTTGGCAAAAAATATCTGTTTTTGACACAAAAGGGGGCAGTTGCCCACTATTAGTAGCCAGCAGGCCACTAGTGGGTTTGTGGGGACAAAATGGCCTAATTTTTCACAACTGGGCGGCAGGCCACTAAAAGTGGGAGGCTGTCCACAAAAATCTGCTTTCAGGCCCGACTTCAAACAGGCATATCTCCCTCATCCGGACTCGGTTTTAGGTCATTCTTGAGTCCAAATTGAAGCTTTAAAAGTTTAGTTTCCAATGGTGGTGGCCTCACATCTAAATTTTAAGTGTACAAAGAGATATGCGTATTTTAGTGAAGGCTGCTCATTTTTGTCCTAACATAATTGATGCCTAACTTTTCCCCCAACTAGTTTTCTTCCCTTCCCTCCTATTTCCTTCAACTCCAGAGCTATAAATAAGATGTTTTTAAAGATTTTTCAAAGAGTTCACCTCTCTTACATTTATTTCCACTTTGTGCTTGCTCGATTTACCGAAAAGTGAAATCTTTTAAACGAAATGCGAGCCTCGAAACATCATAGAAACATTTGGAAAAATATTTTGAAAAAAAAGGGTTTTAAGGTCTAAAATCGTTTCGGTCAAAAATAGTTTTGGTCAAAAATGGGGTGTAAGGTTGAGATTAGAAGCTCTTCTTGCTGAGTGATCATTTGTATAGTATAACTTTCATCATTGAGTGATCAGCCTAAGGTGCCCAAGTCTTACGGGCGGTCAAAAATGGGGTGTCTACAAGAGGCTAAAAAGAAGTGCGGAAAAATTCTAAGAGGGAGAAGAGGCTGGGTTTGGAAAAAGGTGATTCTCAAGCTTCAAAAGTAATTTCCATGGAGGGTTCTTCTTCCTTCACTTTTTGTCACTCCTCCATGAGTGGCTAGGCTCATCTTTCTAGGGTTTTGATGAACCCCAAGCCATTTAAAGGGATTTTTCTTAAGCTTTGATTGTTGTGAGGGCCGAATATTGGGAGTCGTAGATATGCGGAATAGTCGAACTCTGGGTCGAAATATATAGCATTCGGTGCCATCTCACACGCTCGAACCTTATCCTATTCGTCCCAATAGTCAGTCAAGCAAGGGGCCGAGTGAAAAGAGGTTTTTTACAGTTGAAGCCGAACAGCGAATTGAAAGTGGACCCAATCCCAAGGCCCAAGAAAGAAAAGATATAAATAGAAGAACATCAGCCAGGAAGAGGTATGTGAGAACTATTACACTTTACTTAAAATACAAGTAATTCAGAGAGTAGAGGCTGACTTGTCCGTCGGAGTGCTAATTCTGGCACCCCCGACTGGAGTGTTGATTCTTTTTTAGGTGGCTAGCTGAGGATCACGAGCGTCCCCCAGGATCAGAAGAGTATTTCCAAACCACTTCTCCACAATTGGCACCGTCTGTGGGAATACTCAAACACATCCATGGTGGGAATAACGAAAGACCCTCCGATAGTCACTGATGAAACCATGCAGAGAGACGACCTCACTCCAACAAACATGCTTAGACCGGAGACTATCACCGTAAAACGTGCTTTGAATTTCGCCTCACCCTCGACTTCAGAACATGAGGCAATGCAAGCGATCATGGAACAAGAAAAGCAAAACGAACAAAGGTTGGAGAATATCATTGCTGAAAATGAACGTCTCCGTCAGGATTTGGCCTTGGAGGTAGTGAAGTCCAAACAAGCTGTACGCCAAGATCTGGAACGACCTGCAAGGGTAGGAGGTCGACGATCTCGAGCTCGACAACAAGACACTGATAGCGACTCCGACTAATTATCCCCGGAGCCCAAGAAGAAAGGACGATCAAAAACTTCCAGTTCCTCTGAAGAGAGTCCACGTATAAGGCATCATAAGCGCAGACGAAACAGCTCAGATGAAGAAGACCGGCATGATCCCTTCGTACGACGGATTGCAAAGGCAGTGCTACCCAAGAAATTCAAAGCACTGTCATTCACCTTGTACGATGGTAAATCAGACCCCACCGATCATATCCGCCATTACCAGCAAGCCATGACGTTGCATGCAGATGACGAGGCTTTGATGTGCAGAATATTTTCGAGCAGCTTGGGACCACTAGTTGTTAGGTGGTATTATAAACTGGAGTCGGCTTCGATTAAAAGCTTCCACCAACTTCAAAAATCCTTTAGGGCAAGGTTTATCATTAATGAGGTCCAGCCAAAGCAAGCCGATTCCCTCTAGGCAATACAGATTCAACCGGGGAAAACCCTTTGTGCCTACTCAGCGCAGTATTGGGAATGTTTCAATCTGGTAGACGATGCTTGCAATGACTCCAAGGCCATCACCGCCTTCAAGATGAGGCTGCGTCCCGACAGTGCCCTCCGCAGCTCTTTGACCAGACGGCCCCTCAAAATAGTTTGGTTGTTGATGAAGAAAGTTGAAAAATACTATAAAGTGGAAGATGATGCCTTGAGGGTTAAAGCCGGAAATGTGACCAACAAAACGACTCCTGCTGAAATTGCTTAGCCGTTAAATTCTGTAGCACCCCAGAGTCCTGAACCACGGCATCGGGCCAAACGAGACAAGAGACGGGATTCCCGCCGATCAAGCGACCAATGCTACCACCGAGAAAATGATCAGCTGCAAGTTGACAACAGGCACACAAGGCGCACCGACAAGAAATATATGGAGTTGACAGAGCCGATCAATGCGGCTATGTCCAAAATCGAACACCTTCCATTCTTCAAATGGCCGTCAAAAATGGTGGGACCTCCCGACACGAGAAGACGGGATAGACAGTGTGAGTATCACAAGGACCATGGCCATGATACTGATAGTTGTAACGCACTGAAGGATCTCCTGGAGGAATTGGTACAGGATGGCCGACTACAACAGTACGTCCGAAAAGGCAACCCAACGAAAGCAATAGCATTAAGACAAGATTCACCTCCGTTCGGCGTGATCCACATGATTTACAGCCTACCAATTTCATCCGCGATGCATATGATTCAGTCGAATCCTGACCTTCAAAACCAACTCACTCCGGCTAAACGACCCCATGAAGCTGCAAGCATTTCTTTTGATGATTCAGATCTGGCCGGTGTGACACTTCCCCACATCGATCCCTTGGTAATTGAGTTACGCGTAAACCGATTCACAGTTAAGCACGTACTCATCGATCCGAGGAACACATCGGAGGTTATGTACTACAAGACATTCACCAAACTCGGCTTCTCCGAATCGGATCTCTCCCCGGCCCCTTGTCCACTATTCAGTTTCAACGCCAATCCAGAGTACCCTTTGGGAAAAATCACACTACCCACTCGAGCGGGCTCTCGCACAGTGGATGTAGAATTCTTGGTCATTAAGCTGCCATCGCCGTGCAATCTCATTATGGGGTGGACTTGGTTGCACACCATGCAGGTCGTGCCGATTACGTATTATCAGCTGCTTCGTTTCCCGACAGAACGCGATATTGAGCAAATTCGTGGCTCCCAGAAGTCGGCACAAGCATGTTATCTCCTTGCTAAAAAAATGCCAAAGCAGCTGCAGGTGAATTCTATTGAGGTGCCAGATTAAGAGAGCCTCGATGATGTTGGGCGGCTCCCTGATGAAAAGGCCACGGAAGGCTTAGATCGAGTTGAAATCGATGGAAGCCCAGACAAATTCTTCATGGTCGGTGCATCCCTGAGTCAGGCTGACAGACAGCAGCTAATCTCTTTCCTACTTAGCAACCTCGATGTCTTTGCGTGGACTCCATATGAGATGCCCGGTATAGATCTGTCCATTTCACACCACCATTTGAATGTTGATCCTAAGTACAAGCCGATCATTCAGAAAAGCCGGTGGTCGGCCGTAGAGCACACTGCCGTCGTTGTTGAGGAGGTTGACAGGCTGCTTGACGCCGGGGCAATCAGGGAAGTGACCTACCCTACATGACTCTCTAATACAGTGGTGGTGAAGAAGAAAAGCGGTACCTGGTGAGTGTGCGTCGATTTCACGGACTTGAACAAAGCCTGCCCCAAGGATTGTTTTCCCTTACCAAGAATTGACCAACTTGTAGATACGACAGCACGCCATCAACGTATGAGCTTTCTCGATGCTTACAGAGGCTACCATCAAATTGCCATGCATTCAGAGGACCAGGACAAAACTGCATTCCTCACCCCAAGAGGAACCTACTACTACAAGGTTATACCTTTTGGGCTGAGGAATACAGGGGCAACCAACCAAAGACTAGTCACCGCCATGTTCAAGGAGCAACTTGGCCACACTAGGGAAGTGTACATTGACGATATGGTGGTCAAGTCCAAGGAAGAGTAGAATCATATAGCCGATCTAGAAGAGACATTTGGCAATCTACACAAATATGGAATGAAGCTGAACGCTTCCCAATGTGCGTTTGGGATCGGCCCTGGCAAATTCTTAGGATACGTTGTCAACCACCGAGGAATCGAAGCCAACCCAAGCCAAATCACAACAATCCTAGAACTCGGCTCCCCCCGATCGGTCAAGGAATTTCAAAAGTTAATGGGGATGGCCACCGCACTCAACATGTTCATCAGTCGGTCCACATATCGCTGCCAACAATTCTTTCATACACTACGGCAGGGCAAGGCTTTTGAATGGTCCGCCGAATGCGAAGCCGCTTTTAACGGCCTTAAGACCTACCTCCGCTCAGTACCACTCTTGACAACACCTGCTACTAGTGACCCGCTCATCTCGTATCTGGCAGTTTCCGATAGGGCCGTTAGCGCTATACTGATAAAGGAAGAGTTTGGAGAGCAACGGCCAGTGTATTATGTGAACAAGGCAATGGTTGAGGCCGAAAAACGCTACCTTCCACTAGAAAAACTCATCCTAGCCCTAGTCATGGCGGCAAGAAAACTGATGCATTACTTCCAAGGACACAGCTTTGGGGTGCTAACAGATTATCCCCTCCGATCAGTACTACAAAGTGCAGAAGCATCAGGACGTGTTTCAAAGTGGGCTCTTGAACTCGGCCAGTACGACATTCAGTTTCTACCTAGAACCTCAGTCAAGGGACAGGTGCTTGCAGACTTTGTTGTCGAATTCACTGGGGGCCTTGTCGATTTCAAATTCGATGAGATTCGTCCAGAGCCGAACTGGAGAATTTATGTTGGGGACATTTGGCAGTTGTACTGTGATGGATCATCCAATCAGCGTGGCAGCAGAGCCAGAGTTGTAATCATGGCTCCTGACGGCGCAATAATTGGGCAGGCCGTTAAGGGTTTCGAAGCGTCAAATAACGAAGCCGAATACGAAGCCCTTCTAGCCGGTTTGCGGAATGCACATCTTTTGGGTGCTCGGCGTTTGCTTGTATTTTGCGATTCAAAACTGGTGATCAATCAGCTAAAGGAGGAGTACGCGGCAAGAAACGACCGTATGGCGGCTTACATGAAAATGGCCAACTCCTTGCTCGCAAAATTTGACCATCATGAATTGAACCAGATAACACGTGATCAGAACACACATGCAGATGCCCTTGCCTGCCTAGCCTCCGCCATTAACTCAGAGATTAAACGGACCATCGAAGTAGGTTTCATCCTAGAGCCGAGCATTGGCCCTTCGGAGGAAGTCCAGGTCAATGTTATAGAAGCTGGACTGAGTTGGATGGATCCCATTTCTACATTCCTGTGTTCCGAACAGCTCCCAGCGGACAAAAAAGAAGCGCATAAGCTGCGAAACAAAGCCCTGCAATACTACTTGGATCTGCAAGGAAAGCTTTATAAAAAATCCCTTTCTGGTCCATACCTGGAGTGTGTACACCCGGACAAAGTTGAAAAGCTTCTGATTGAAATACATGAGGGCAGTTGTGGCGCCCATTCTGGCGGGCGTTCTTTGGCCCATCGAGCTATAACCCAAGGGTATTACTGGCCGACAATGAGAGCTGATGCCGAATGCTATGTGAAAATGTGCGAACAATGCCATAAGTTCTCTCCTTTGACCCACCTGCCTGCAGAAGAGCTAAGCTCCATAACCAGTCCTTGGCCGTTCGCCCAATGGGGGCTTGACATCGTTGGACCATTGCCTCGTGCCCTGGGTAACAAGCGATTTTTGATTGTCGCGACAGATTATTTTACAAAATGGGTAGAAGCGGAGGCAGTAACGCACATCCAAGATTCTGATGTGGAGCATTTTGTTTGGAGAAACATCATAACACGATTCGGCATTCCAAGAACACTTATCTCAGACAACGGCACCCAGTTCGATTGTGGCGTCTACCGAGAATTGTGTAACAAATATGGTATCCGGCCTTATTTCTCCACGCCGGCTTATCCTCAAAGCAACGGTCAAGCTGAAGCCTCTAACAAATCCATCTTAGACGGCATCAAGAAAAGGCTGGAGAATGCTAAAGGCAAATGGGTCGAAGAATTGCCGAGTGTGTTATGGGCTCATCGAACTACGCCGAGATGATCTACTGGGGAAATGCCGTTTCCTCTATGCTTTGGAACCCAGGCAATCATACCCTTGGAGATCGGCCTCCCAACCTCTAGATCGAAAGTTTTTGATATTGGCCAAAACAACATGATGCTGCCCTGGATTTGATTCTGATTGAAGAACGCAGAGACCGTGCCCTTGCATCCATGGCACGGTATCAGCAACAGCTTGCTAAGCCGTATAATCGACGTGTTGAGCTACCCCGTTACATACCAAGAGAGTTGGTCTTGAAGAAGGTACTCCCAGCTGCCAAGAAACCGGCAGATGGAAAATTGGGTCCAAACTGGGACGGCCCCAATCAGATTGATTCGATTGCAGGAGTGGGGCATATCGGCTCAAAGACATGCTTGGAAGGAGTCTACCACGGCCTTGGAATTCCACGCATTTACGCAAATTTTATCATTGACCCGACTTGTGGGACATGATGCTTGTTCTGAACGGTTCGCCATGTACTCTCATTTTCTCTAATGCAAAGATCTCTATTTACTCACTACAAAATCCAGTTGAAAGGTGTTCTGATAAAGCCTCCGGATTCGGAGCGCCCTTCGTGGAAATCATGATTGGCCAAATAAAGTCTCCGGATTCGGAGCCCCAACGGCACATGACGTCTTTGGGCCAATAAAGCCTCCGGATTCGGAGCGCCCTTCATGGATATCACGATTGGCCAAATAAAGTCTTCGGATTCGGAGCCCCATTGACGCATGACGTCTTTGGGCCGATAAAGCTTCGAGATTCGGAGCGCCCTTCGTGGATATCACAATTGGCCAAATTGTCTCCGGATTCGGAGCCCCAACGGCGCATGACGTCTTTGGGCCGATAAAGCCTCCGGATTCGGAGCGCCCATCATGGATATCACAATTGGCCAAATAAAGTCTCTAGATTCGGAGCCCCGTCAACACATGACGTCTTTGGGCCAATAAAGCCTCCGGATTTGGAGCGTCCTTCGTGGATATCACGATTGGCCAAATAAAGTCTCCGGATTCGGAGCCCCATCGGCCATGACATCTTTGGGCCGCTAAAGCCTCCGGATTCGGCGCGCCCTTCGTGGATATCACAATTGGCCAAATAGTCTCCAGATTCGGAGCCCCATCAGCGCATGACGTCTTTGGGCCAATAAAGCCTCCAGATTCAGAGCGCCCTTCGTGATTGGCTAAATTGTCTTCGGATTCAGAGCCCCATCGGCACATGACGTCTTTGGGCCGATAAAGCCTCTGGATTCGGAGCGCCCTTCGTGGATATCACGATTGGCCAAATAAAGTCTCCGGATTTGAAGCCCCATCGGCACATGACGTCTTTGGGCCGACAAAGCCTCCGAATTCGGAGTGCCCTTCGTGGATATCACGATTGGCTAAATAGTCTCCGGATTCCGAGCCCCATCAGCGCATGACGTCTTTAGGCCGATAAAGCCTCCTGATTTGGAGCGCCCTACGTGGATATCACGATTGGCCAAATAAAGTCTCCGAATTCGGAGCCCCATCGGCGCATGACATCTTTGGGCCAATAAAGCCTCCGGATTCGGAGCACCCTTCATGGATATCACGATTGGCCAAATAGTCTCCGGATTTAGAGCCCCATCGCCGCATGACATCTTTGGGCCGATAAGCCTCCGGATTCGGAGCGCCCTTCGTAGATATCACGATTAGCCAAATAGTCTCCGTATTCGGAGCCCCATCGGCACATAACGTCTTCGAGCCGATAAAGCCTCCAAATTCGGAGCGCCCTTCATGGATGTTCAGACCGTGCATAACATAATTTTGCCGATTAGATATTTAATAAAGAACGCTTTGCTATGGTGAGCCGGAAAAAAACCGTTTCCATATCAAAGCATCTAAACATTCGAGGTGAAATGCGTGATTGTGATTAATTCAGGCCGATCAATGTCTATTTAATCATCTAAAGTACGTTTATTCAAAAATTTATACAATAAAACATGCAAACATGTGTGTGCCGAATGAAAATTACAACAAAACACGTTGAAAATAAAATTCTTTTATTCGATCGACCAATAATTACATAATTTTAGACGCAATCCGGGTTTGAGCATTACAGTGAATATTTTTATGCGGCATCTCCCTCATCGTCACTCTTTTCGACTTCGAAGGCGGAAAAAGGAAAATGATCTGTAGACACCCCATTTTTGATCGACCTTAAGACTCAGATGTCACCAATTGAGCGCTCGGTGATGTCGCATATTGTGCTCGTTCTGAGGTTGCAAAGTCTCGGCTGAGAGCCTTGCCTCCGGGCTTCGAAACCTTTTGGTGCCTTGCCTTGGTTTGCGAACCAGGTCCTGTTTTCTCTGTTTTCTCTTCCTGAAGGGAGGGAGAGGTCTCGTAGACCATCTCTCAATGGCCGTAGGCTACGTTTCGTGGTTGTAAGCCATTTTTTCCATTTGGAGACCAATTTTCGATTTTCAGAACCGTCGGCCGTGTGCCTCGGTTCGGGGCCGAACTACCTCTGTTTGCTGCGATTTTTGGCACACACCTTGTTTCCTCTCCTTAGAGGGACACTGTCGCCTTGGACACCACCTTTGTGGTCGCACGCCACCTCCGGTGCCTAACAGCCTATTTTCGGGGCACCCGGTTGCGCGTTTTGGCCCCCAAACCTTCGTTTTGCATCGGTGTGGGTTCATTTTTGGCATGGACCCTAGTTTCTTTGTTAGGAAAGTGGTACTATGGTGGGAGACCACCTTTTCTTCTTGGAGACCACCTTTCTCTTCGCCGCCAGGTTTTCATGCTAGAGAGTTGGTCTCCCTCACTTTTGAGCCACAATTTCTGGTCTCCCATACCACCACTGAGCTGCATTCACCTGGAAGACCACCAATATGGTTAGGCCGACCACCTTTTCAGCTTGAACCTTTTGACCCCTGGTCGGCTAACCACCTGAATTGGTCAGCCAGCCTTCTGCTTTTTTGTCTCAACGAGTTGAAGCCAGCTGTGCCTGCTGGAAGCCTCCGAATGCATCCTCCATACACGTGTATGGGGGATGTTTAAGCTAAGTTTTAAGCTTCTTTGAGAAGCTTTAGCCCCTCTCCTCTATAAAGGAAAGGCCCCTCTTCACTTGCAAGGGTTTAGATTTTTGTTAGGGCTAAACAATATATCTCTCTTTATCTCTCTCTCTTTTAAGCTCTAAATTGCTTGGTTCTTGGCCCCTTTGCACACAACTCCATAGCCTAACCCTTCCATCATCAACCTAAGACCCTTGGAGGGTATTTTCAGAGGTTCAAGGTTGGGTTTTTGGGTCTAGAGGCTGCTTGTTTTTGCTGGTCTTCAAGGGTAATCATTTTTCCCTCTTTCGAGCATTATTTTGATCCATATCTTAGGCTAGTTTGCAAGCATATTTAGGCTTTGTTATAAACTGAAAAAAGTCTTTTTTTGAGCTTCTAAACATGTTTGTTTAAGGCCATTTTTCTGTTGGGGGTCATCTACCCCTTGCATGCTTCATTTCCTCTTGTTTTGAGCTATGCATTAGAGCATTTGTGTTGGCCTTGGTTTGGCCTTTTAGCCGCTGAAATTCAGCAGATTTTCAGTGGCTAACATGTGTTTTTGAGCCTCAAAATCAGAGAGGGGTGACCCTCTCACCCCTTGTTTTGTTTACTAGCTTTGTTGGCCTTACAAAGGAGCCCCTGTTTGCATGTTTCAAAGCTATATTTCAGGCCACTTTTTATGAGTTTTGTGACCTGGCTAGGCTCTGCCTAGGGCCTTTTTTGCCATGTTGAATGTCTATTATGCATGTGTAGAGTAATCCTCTTCATGGCCTTTCAAAGGGGCCTTTGCTTGCATGCTTCCTAGACTCATTTCAGGCCCTTTTTAGTGAGTTTTAGGGCCATCATAACCTCTGTCCAAAGGTGGTTTTGCCATTTTGTATGTTTATTATATATGTGTAGAATAACCCCCTTATTGGCCTTTCAAAGGGACACATCATTCTTGCATGCGTTGACCATGTTTCCATGGGTTTTTGGGCATGATTTAGCATGGCGTACTTCTATTTTTGGCTGGTTTGGTGAGCTCTCATGTGCTTCATATAGTTGTAGTGCAAATCATGGTTCACTAGCTTGTATTGCATGATCTTTTGGTCCTTGATTCTAGCACCTTTTGGCCATGCCTTAAACTGATTTTGTGCATATTTTGGACTGCCTCATCTCTGTTTTTGGGTGTCATGGTCGAATGATGCTTATTTTGCATGCTTGTAGTTCAATATCCATGCTTAGCTTTGAGTTTTGAGGTCTATTAGATGTATATACTGAGGTGTTTTCATGTTTTGGGGCCATTGCACATCATATTTCAGAGCTTACATGCATACCATATTGTCATGTTTTCCACTCTTTAAATGCGTTTGAGAGTTGTGCATAAATGCCTTGTTTTCGGACCATTGAATGAGCTTCATTTCCATGCACTTTGCGCCATCCTTTGAGGCCATTTTCCCACTATCTTGGACCTGCCTAGGGTCTATTTGGGGGTGGTTTTTCCATTTGTGCATTGCTTGGTGTACCTCAAGTGTAACGCACTTCACTAGTTTCGGTATCCGGGCCATCTAGCATGCATTGTGTGAGTCGTTTGCATGTTTCGGGACCATCTTATATGCTATTTCAGAGCTGGAATTTGTGTCATTATATGCCATATGTCATCCCTTTCCATGCTTTGTTAGAGTTACATGTTGTGCCATAGGGTCGATCCTTTGCATCCGTGCATGTTTGCATGTATTTCGGTTGTCTCATTTTCATCACATGGCCACTGATTTGAGTGTGGCTGAGGTCCACTCATATTGGTTTAAGTCCACCTTGCATTGTGTATGCCATTTGGTTCATGCTGTTACATGTTTGACCATCACATTGTGTATGCTTTGATTATGCCTTTGTGTATGTCCATCTTCGTATGTGTGCATTGTGTATGCCATATAGCTCATCTGCATTGTGTATGCCATTTTAGTCCATAGCATTGCGCATGATAGGTTGCATGTCTGCATATCATCCCTCGCATGCCAGCATGATTAGGTTGCATTGCATTTAGGGTTGCACATTAGTCGCATTGTGTATGCCATCTCATTGCATTGTGTTTGCAGTAGGGTTAGTCCAAACACGGGAAACGAGGGGCGTTTCGTACTCAAAGTGACGAAACGTGTCTCAATTTCCGGTCACCGACACTTCGGATTACCTATGATGGAGTTTAGTCCTTGTTGTGTTTATATGTGCATTAATTTCACATTAAGTCGTACAATTTGACTTCTCGGCCATCATGCATCAAGATGCGTGATTGGTGGCACGAGGATCGAGGACTACACTCCCTTGAGCTTGTGCAAGGATGGGAAGAGTGGTCATGCACACATTTTTTGAAAATACATTGCCTTTTTTCTCTCTTGCCTTTGTTGCAGGAAAACCAGAAACCAGAGGTGGAAACTGGTCGGCCGACCAGATTTTCTGGCAGGCCGACCACCCTCTTTGGTCTCCACCACAAAGGGTGGTCGGCAGGTGGTCTCCCATGCTAATAACTGGTCGGTGGCCTTCCCAAGGTGGGGTTTCATCCTTCTGGAGCTTTGTGCAAGTTTCTGAGATCAATTGCAAACAAAGGCGAGGCGAGGCATCGCGATGCATTTCCCGACAAGGCGACTTGAGCATGCATGCATCCCTATCATTCGGAATAGAGCTGAGGCAGTCTGTTTTGTTTAATTTGCATGCTAGTTTCCTTACTTAGTTAATTTGTTAATTAATTAATGTTGTGTAATAATTAGTTTAATTAGCTTAGATTACCTAGTTTATTCTGTATTATTCATTCGGACCCTCCGAGGTGGGCAATGTTGTAATAAGTGTGCGTGTGTGTGTGATGCATGTCTTCCAACCCCACGTCTTTCTCCCTTTTATTTACCAGCTTATGATGGTTAGTTTAGGGCACATTTCAATTAGCATACTTATGCTCGCATGTTTGCATCCATTTATCTGTCTTGCATGCACCGGGCTCGGCGCATCATACTAACTGCATTGTATTTCAATTCCGAGTTGAATACGTGTATCAGTTGTTGCATTTCATATGTCATTTTAGAATAGCCGAGCCTATGTTAGTTGCATTTTTGCATGTGTTGCATTAGGCATTCCAGCATAGTTAGGATTCATGCATGATTTCTAATTAGCTTCTTTCTTTGGCTTGGAGTACTCGGTAAGTATTTATGCTTTACCATCCTTGCATGCGTGTGAGTGACTGCCATGATAGCATGCTTACCATAAGGCTATTTGCTTATGTGATATAACTACATGAATGCCTGTGGGTGAAGGTTGGGTTATTTGAATTGGAATAATTCACCAATTGAGAGTTTTAAGCCCACTTAAGAGTGGCAAAATCATGTTTTCTTAAGCCCACTTGAGGGTGGCAAATCCACGTCTTAGCCTACTTACGAGTAGCACTATCAAACCATATTTCAAATAAACAAACATGAAATGTTTTGTTCCAACTCAATCGATCCAGACTATACTTGTATGTTGTGTGCATCACATAGAAATTCCAGGCTAATAACCGGAATAAGAGCTCATAATGTTTTCAAAACTCGATATCATGGTTTGTAGAGGCCGATCTTTGATCGGGCGAGCGGGGGTGCTCATGAAATGACCTTCCCCAATCGTACCTAAGTTCCCGAGCCGAGGCAACTTTGTGATGACGGACACGTGGCCTTAGGCACGAGTCAGGGTTTCCTAAATTCCCCACAAAATAAAATATTTCGGTGGTGACTCTGTATCTGGCAAAGCAATCCATGTTTGACACTTCTTTCTAAAAATCTGTTTTCCAAAACGATTTGTCGGACTTGAACTCTTTGGTGATTTATCAATCTTGCATTGCACTTTGCGAGATCAGATTAAGAATCGTGACATTTGAGTCCGAACTGTAGTGAGCCCAAATGAACAAAACGGTATTTCTCCCGGGGCGTTCGGGGACGTCTACAGTTTCTGGCGGCTCTGCTGCGGAGTTAGAGAACTTGACTCGAACTCATGATATCTTGTTTTGATTACACTTATGTGTTTCTTTGCATTTCATTTGCATTGGTGCGCCTAGGACACCGTGTTTGCCGTATGCTATTCCTGAACAGTTTGCCGAAGGCTCGCTTTGCGATGCGTGCCATAAGGCTGATCAGTTGCGGGCTCTGCCACGACAGGAACACAAACCCCGGTTTTACCGGGGCACCCTCTTTGACCATTCGACCTAGCGTATATTCGGAATCCATAGTGGCCATTCCAAACTAGGACAGGTTGCTTACCCGATCATAGGTTGTTTGAAACCGCTGCGTGCGTAATAAAACCCTTGTTCCTGACAAAATAGAATAGGGAAACCCTACCCTAACATAGGGGTGTTTTTGGCTCTCACTTGCTTGCTATGTGCTTTTAGAGTGCGTCTCTACAGGAATGCATGTATGAGTTTGCAAGTCTGGGTATCAGGCCTATGGGCACCAGCATCAGTATTTGGGAATCAGTTTTACCTGAGGGTATCAGTTTACAGGCGGACTTTTGGGCAGAATTTGGTAGAGAGCACGGTCATTCAGCTACGCTCATATCTATTTTGGAAAAAATGGGCTGAGATGCTGCCTGTTTTCTCTTTTGCTAGGTAGTCCTGGAATCATAGCTTCAGAAGGTTCCAATATCCCCCGGGTACATTGGACTAGTGCTGATAGACTTTGTCCAGTCAAAGACTCAGTTCAGAGCAGCCAGTGTTTTCCTCCGCTGAGGCAAGGCAGAGAAGGGCCAGTCAAGGCTCACCGGTTCATTTGATCCGTCAGTCACCAGTCACATCATCAACAGACCGTGACGGTACAGGGTTCGGAAGAATTTGTTGTCGTGATAGCAGCGTTAAATCAGGGAACTACCATATAGGCTGAGACCAGTATTGAAACGCAGCGCCCATCTGGGGCATCTTCCTTACATCCAGCTTTGGGACCCCAGTCGAACTTTGACCCACTTCCGCCAGCTGAAGATTTGCAGGGTCCAGATCTCGAGAAGGGTTGGCTCAAGCCCGAGTTTTTAGACCTCTGGTGCAGCCTAATGAGAGGCTTTATCCCCTTGATGCTAGTGACCTCGATCCGACCGCGGTGAAAATCGCAAACCTTGCGAAGCAATTCAAAAAGGCACAGGGCCTTAACTCCATTCCCGACATTGAGGATGGGTACACCGAGGCTGCCGTACGGCTCCCAGACAGATTCAAAATGCCACATATTGACTGTTTCGATGCGTCTGGAGATCCTATGGTACATATCCGGCTTTTTTTGGATATCATGAAGCTGATGGGTCTGACTAAGCCACAGAAACTCTCTCTGTATGGAAGAACCCTGTCGAGTGTAGCAGCCGCTTAGTACGCCAAGTTGGAGAATACAATGAAGCAAAACTGGGAAGAATTGGTTGAGGCCTTTGTTGATCAGTATTCTTACAATACTCAAGTTGAAATGACCATCCAAGAGCTTAAAGCAACCCGCCAGAACCCAACAGAGCCTTTTATGGAATTTGTTGCGAGATGAAGGGCAAAGGTAGCACAGATGACAGATCACCGCCCTTCTGAGAGGGATCAAGTGCAAATGATGGTGCGAAACCTCGAGCATGATATGTTGCAAAAGTTGATAGTCGCTTCGCTATTCACTTTCAAAATTTTGCATGACCTGGGGGTTCAGATCGAGAATGCGTTCAACAGTGGGATCATTCCCAAAACAAGTGAACTGACAAGGAGGGTGATTTCAGGGAGTACCAATGCTAGTAGTAGCGCTATTCCCAAACCCACCGAAATCAATACAGTTACCACAGCCGACCCTTTTGCCAAACCAAGCCTACAAACCGCCGGCCCAGCCCGAGCTCAGGGCAGAACTTTCACCCCTCTCTATATGAGCCTGACTAGCGCACTAAAAATCTTGATGGAAAGAGGGTATCTCAAACCCCTCGATCCTCAACCTTTGCCTGACCCACTCCTAGCCAGACATAACCCCTCCAAGTACTATGTGTACCATCAGCAGCGCGGTCATGGCACCGACCGTTGCTACCACCTGTGTCATGAGGTCTAAAATCTCATCGACAACTGGACGATAGCTCCACCTTCAGACCCCAATGACCAAACATCTCCTGCCCACCTCAATCTCATCCATATGCTACCATCCACCTTCGACCCCAGCATATACATCACCCCGGCCCACCTACCCAAGCCTGAGGTGTTCATTCCAGAAAGCATGGACTTATGCATGATGGATGCACCTGGACCCCAATCATCTCAAACCCGTGAGCCCACTACTTCTGAGCTGAAGAGAATGATCGAAGATCTTCAGAGAACTGTGACAAATCTGGCCTCCGAGACATTGGCTCCCTCATCGACCACATCACATACCGGGAATTTCATGACAAAAGGCTTCCCAACCTTGGGACGGGCTGCATTTGAAGAAGGTCGATCCCTTGGAAAAGTGGGGGCGAGTGGTAAGAATAGAGTAGGAATAGGAATTGGTCCCCATGAACACCTTCAACGGGCTGTTGAGGCTTTGAAGGCCGAAGGACTAAACAAACAGCAAGTGCTTGCAGCTGTTGCAAAAACTGTGGATGATACTTTTGCCACTCAAGTTGGGGGTAGTCTGAATCAAGGGGCAAGCCGAGACAAGAGATGTTGTACCAGAAACACCCCCTTTCAGCTCCAATCCTACACTCGGAAGAGATCATCAAAAGTCAGCACCTACCGACCCTTTCGCTGGTACATCCAACACAACTAGCTCACAACCTGCCAAATACCCACCTCGGGGCCAGAGGGTGTTCACCCCACCGGACATGTCTCTGTCAATGGCCCTGGGGGTCCTGATCAAAAAGGGCCATCTAAAGCCCTTGGAGCCGCGGCCATTACTAAATAAACTTCCTCTCTCCTACAACCCGGCGAAGTACTGTGTCTTTCATCAACAAGCTGGCCATGACACTGACATGTGTCTTCGTCTTCACCATGAAATACAAGATCTGATTGATAAAATGGTCATTTTCGCGTCAGGTCCTGCAAAGTCTATCGGTACTGGATCGGTGAACTTGGAGGAAAATGTGACCATGTGATCGGGGGATGAACCGCCTGCGGATGGCGCTCAGTTTACTCCAGATATGGTGGATGACATGCAATGTTTTGAGCACAATTGCAAATGTTGTTAATTTGTACTTTCTGACTTGGGTATTGGGTCAGTCTTGTTGTTTTGTACAGAGTCAGTCTTTTCTTACTAAGTCAGTTGGGTCTGTCTTGTTGTACCAAGTCAGTCCTATTTTTGTTGGAGTCGGGTGATTTCGGGGGTGTTACCTCGGACATCACTTGTTTGTTTTGCGTTTGTCTTTTCGTTTCTTTTGAGTCTATTTTTGCCTTGGAGCCAGTAATGCCAACAGATTTGAATGAACAGTGATTTTCACATTCTTGTGTTCGCTTCTGCCTTATGCCAGTTGTGCCAGAATTTCTGAATAAAATGGCAGTGCTTTTTGCCTACTTTTCTATGCCTCGAACTCATTGCATTGACCTAAGTTTTTCAAAACCTTTTGAACACTGTGATGAAAACGAAGAGGAAAGAATTCCTCGGAATTTGTAAAAATTTGATCAATTCAGAAGAAAGAGAAGCATACTAAGCCCTTAATGAATGAAATCATGTTTGTGAGTACTGAGAAGGACCCTGGCTTGATCCAGATTGGTTCTACACTATCTTCAGCACGAAAGATTTGTCGCTTTTTTAAAAAAAAAAAAAATTTGCGCGATCCTGCGAAAACCTGTGAGGAATCGCTCTTGAGATTGTGCAACCTAGGACTGCTCTCAACCTTGAGACTTGACCCTTTTGCTTTCAAACCTTGAACTTAGATTCAGAATGTTCAACGGTCAACCACCCTGTAAGGCCTGTGTGGCCAGATCAAAAGCTGCCCTCGAACTAGGGGCAGGGAAGTCAGACCAAGAAGATTAGATGTCATCAAAAGAAGCTTGCAAAGCTAGATCAGAAGCAACCCTCGAACTAGGGGCAAAAATGTCAGATGTGCTCCAAGAGCCAAAGATGGATCATCTTGCAAATCAATAAAGACTAGCAAGAATATCAAATCCCAGAAGGGAGGAAAGAAGAAAGTTTGTGCTGAAGGACAACTGAGTTCCTATCCACAACACTAGGGGCAATTTCAACCCCATTGAATGGACTCTTACATCATCAGCGAACAGTAGCCATTCTCCTGGATTCAGATGACTTCAAGATCTCAAAACCATTTGACATGGACAAAGCTTCACTTTTACCCTTGAGAGGCTCGTTGGGCCGAAAACCCGGAAGAGCGACCCAGGCAAAAGTTAGAGCAAAGAAAAGAATGCAAAAAAAAAAAAAAAAAAAGAGAAGAAAAAAAAATTACAAAGAATGAAAAAAAAAAGAAAAGAAAAGAAAAACAGAGCTCGCAAGGTTGAAAACCCAAAAGGGCGGCCTTGGCAAAAGTTAGAGCGTAAAAAGTGAGGGTTAATACACGAGTGTACCTTAACCCCGAACTACGTAAGGCTTGATTCCCATCTTTGGGATACGTAGGCAACTTCATTCTGAAGTCCAGCCACAAACACTTCCAACTCGATTATGTCCATGCAATGGTTTTGATTGTCGTTGCCTTCTCTGTATCCGAGAGTTTAGTTGTATTCGTCACTCTGAGGACAGATTACAATGCGATGCGGTACCATTCAGACAAGGGGCAACTTTCCGTTGTTGTACAGTGTGTTGCGGTGCTATTCAAACAAGGGGCAACTCTCCATTGCCATGCAGTGTCCTTCAGACAAGGGGCAATTTTCCTTCGGATCTGAGGTTGTGCATCTCAAGCGTAGCTTCCGTGCTCGTTGAGCATTGGCCATTTGCAAAAATAGTTTTTGAGAATTTTTTACTGAGTTTGACTAATTTTCTCGAAAAATTATTCCACTTTTCCAAAATCGGACCATTCCTTGGACCCAAAAAAGGAAGATTTTCAGTGCTCATAGCCTAACTTGCATGATTTCGAATCAAAAAGTTGAACAAGCATGTTAATCTAACTCTCATATTGGTCAAAATTGTTTTAGTGGAAAACCAAAACAAAAATGGTCAAAATGATGAACTAGGGCCACAGTTGAGTCAGGTTTTCTGTCTTTTCCCCTTTATCAACGCACTTGCCAGAAATGGCACTCTACTTGCCAGAAAGGGCACCGTATTCGCCAGAAAGGGCACAGCGGAAGCTAACAACAAAGGGCTGAAAGCTCTCACATCCTCCGAGCAATGAGGTATCAAATCAAGTGCGAAGCACGAACTAGAATAGATCGAGATATTCCACTCCCTCATCTGGATAGATCTAATCACGTCCAAACTCCCCAGCAGAGCATCGTCAACCGATGTCAATTGCAGATTTGCTACACACCCAGTTGTAGCGCAACTCCTCTATGGGAAAATTCACCAGCTGTACGCAGAGGAAAGAGAATCTAGCAGCATGCTAGGGACAAGATCCTGCAATTTCTTGTTTATCCATCAACTACCCAGGGGAGGGATAAAAAATGAGAGATTGAAGAATAGAGAGATGTGCGCTAAGAGAAAAAGTGAGGAAAAGGGCTTTTTTTCAGAAAAACAGAGCCTGAGGGCCGAGTGATGTGAGAATCACAAATAAGAAATGGTGGGAAACAATACTTGGAGAAACTGGCTCCTCAGGCACCGAGAGGTCTCTTGCCTTTGTAACACAGCTAAGTGTTGTGTTTGTGCGTTTTTGTTTGTCTCGATTCTTGTTTTGAGTCGTTTGAGTGTCAACAGATGTTTAGGTCATTTTACCTTGTTTTTCTTTTGTTGAGTTGTGTTTAGGTTGTTCTACCTTTGTTTTCCATTGTTGAGTTGTTTTGGCTGTGGTCAGTTGTAGGCTCAATACCCGGTTGAGAAGCCTTTTCTCATTTCAATTTCAAAAATCGTTTTGTGCTTAGAGTGCCGTGTCGTTCTCCATAATTGTGCAAAACAGGATTTTTTCTTCCATAAAACCGCAGGGTTCAACCCAGGTCATGTGAAAACAGTAAAACCAGGACCTATCTAAAGCTATATAGGTTCCAGACTGCAAAGCAAAAGAAAATGGGAAAATTTGGAGCATCTTAGCATGTTTCACCTTCAGAAAATTCCGAGATTGCATTCCATATGCACCTCCTCAGACCTTGTTTATGCTACCGAAGTATGAGTGCGCCTCTACCTCAAGTGTAAGCCTACTTCAAGTCAGAATGGCAGTCCAAGCAGCACCCGAGGGTTTCACATGCAGATGTTATCTCTTGCCAATATGAAAAGGGTGTGCCCTTTTTTAGCTGAGTGTGTTGCGAAGCCCTCTGAGAGATAAATTGGAGGCACCAGAGTACATGTTTCATGCCCCTCTATTGCATAGAATGTGCACTTTCATATACACTGTTGTTGCATGCGTGTCGCGCACCGTTATGATTCATGTATAGAATATGCTTGCTTTCGATTCCGCATAGAATATGCTTTGCTTGTCTCATACATAGAATTTGCTTTCAATATTGCATAGAATGTGCTTCCATACTTGCATAGAAAATGCTCATATCTGTTGTGTAGAAAATGCCCCCATACTTGCACAAAAGATGCATTTTATCGCACTGTCTTGTGTAATTACACTTTGTATCTCACTAGCACTGTCTTGTGCATCTTGTGGTTGAATCTCACTCACACTATCTTGTGCATTGCATATCACTCGCGTTGTTTAGCGTATCGCACTATTTAGTGCATTTCAAATCACTCGCGCTGTTTAGCGTATCGCACTGTTTAGTGCATTTCAAATCACTCGCGCTGTTTAGCGTATTGCATTGCTTAGTGCATTTCAAATCACTCGCACTATTTTGCGTATCGCACTGTTAGTGCATTTCAAATCAATCGCGCTGTTTAGCGTATCGCACTAGTTTGTGCAGTTTACATTCGCGCTATTTTGCGCATTGCACTGTTTTGTGCAGTTTACATTCAAGCTATTTTGCGCATCGCACTGTTTTGTGCAGTTTATCATTCGCGCTATTTTGTGCACCTCAATCGCACTGTTTTGTGCAGTTTACATTCGCACTATTTTGGGCATCGCATTGTCCTGTGCATTACATTCATTCGCGCTATTTTACACACCTCAATCGCACTGTCTTGTGCTTTGCATATCACATCGCGGTATTTTGCGCACCTCTTCGCACTGTCTTGTGCATTGCATCGCGCTATTTTGCGCACCTCTCCACACTTGTTAGTGCATGGTATCGCGCTATCTTGCGCACCTTATCTGTATTGCACTGTTTTGTGCATTCACCCTACACGTACTGTTTCGTACACCTTTAGCATCGCACTATTTTATGCATCTGTTTAGCACTGTTTTGTGCATTCACTCTACATCGCACTATCTTGTGCACATTGTATTTTTGTATCATTTGCACTGTCTTGTGCACTTTCTGGTCTAGGAGACCTTAAATCCTCTAAAGGTGCAATTCCTTTGGTGTTTGTCGTGCCCGAACAACTTCCAGTGGTCCGATATAGCCACCTGCCTGTGTTTGCGGTGAGTTCCTAGGAGACCAACTGAGACGGTGGAAACTAGAGTTCAAATGGCTCATGCCTAGAACGCAAAGGTTCGGGATTTCCGAGACTAAAGTCTGGTTTAAATACCCAGGGGCCTATCCTCGGCTTGAAATCTGTATGGCAGCCCCATAGATTGAGATAGCATGTGTATGCGCCTCAATTCTAGATACTGAAGCAACCTAGTCTGTCACCCTGTTGGAGAATAGGGAAAGCTGCGACCATAGTCAGGGAGAAAAGTAGTACCTGCGGTTCAACTGAGAAGAAGGGGAAGATTCCCATATCAGCATGAGGTAGGACATTGCTGAGGTAAGTCATTGCCAAATGCCCCTGTAAGGTACCTTCACTTCCTAACTACTATATCGTCTAGTATGTCCATTGCATTGCATATAGAATACATTGCATTATAGTTTGCATACATTTACTACATTATCCATCTATGCCTTGCGCCTTTCCATGTTGAGCTTGGTCTGGTATGTGCCCATACTTTTCACGTCGAAGCATGGTTATGAGATTTTGTGTACGCACCTATTCCACTAATGGGATTGTGGTTTGAGAGTGACGGCACCATTTCCATGTTAGATGTGGTTTGTTTGTGTCCTTGCTTTTCCTAGGCAAGATACGGTTTGGCCGCGCGCCTTATCCATTGCATTCATTGCATTGTAGTGTAGTGTGTTGCATCCAGTATTTAGAATCATGATCTTTTCTCAGCAGATCATTCATCACTTATATCATGCCACCCAATTACTTGTATTTTGTGTTCCGTCTACACACACATAGTTCTGCATGTGTACGCGCCTATTCCGCTGATGGGATTGTGGTTTGAGGGTGTCGGCACCTTTTCTATGGTAGACGGAGTTTTATTGTTGTATCTCCATTCTTTTCGTGATATTTGTGAGGTTTTGTACTGCTTGTGGTTTGATCATCTCAAAAACATTGCATATCATTTGCATTATTTCAATACATTATATATTATTACATTGTTTTGTAATATTGCATATTATTTTGCATCTTTTATCCGCATTGTTATACGGCACACTTAGGTTGCATTGTCATGCATCCACACTCCACTTGCATGGTCACGCACTTTTCACTTGCATTACTATGTGTAGACGTCCCCGAATGTCCCGGGAGGGAAATCCTGTTTTGTTCATTTGGGGCTCACTACAGTTCAGGACTCAAAGTCACGGTCTTGTATCTAATCTTGCAGAGTACAATGCAAGACCGATGAATCGTCAAAGAGTCTAAATCCGGCAAATCGTTTTTGAAAACAGATTTTTTTGAAAGAAATGCCAAACATGGACTGCTTTGCCAGATACAAAGTCGCCACCTAAATATTTTATTTTGGGGGAAATTTAGGAAACCCTGACTCATGCCTAAGGCCACGTGTCCGTCATCACCAAAGTTGTCTCGACTCGGGAACTTGGGTACGATTGGGGAAGGTCACTTCGTGAGCACCCCCGCTCGCCCGATCAAAGATCGGCCTCTACTAACCATGATATCTAGTTTTGAAAACATTATGCATTCTTATTCCGGTTATTAGCCTAGATTTACTATGTGATGCGCACAGCATACAAGTATAGACTGGATCACCCGAATTGGAACAAAACATCTCATGTTTGTTTCGAAAAATGGTTTGCTACTCGCAAGTAGGCTAAAATGTAGATTTGCCACCCTCAGGTGGGCTTAGAAAAGCATGATGATTTGTCACTCTCAAGTGGGCTTAAAACTCACAATTGATGAATTGTTCCAATTCAAATAACCCAACCTTCACCCACAGTCATTCAGGCAGTTATATCACATAAGCAGGTAGCCTCATGGTAAGCATGCTATCATGGCAGTCACTCACAAACATGCAAGGATGCTAAAACATAAATACTTACCGAGTACTCCAAGCCAAAACAGAAACTATGTTAGAAATCCATGCATGATCCTAACTATACAGAAATGCCTAATGCAATACATGCAAGAAATGCAACTACAATAGGCTCGGCTATTCTAAACATGGCATATGATAATGCTACAACTGACATGTATTCAACTTTGGATTTGAAATACAATGCAGTTAGTATGATGCGCCGAGCCCGGTGCATGCAAGACAGATGAATGAATGCAAACATGCAAAGCATAAGTATGCTAATTGAAACATGCCCTAAACTAACCATCAAAAGCAGGTAAATAAAAGGGAGAAAGAAGTGGGGTTGGAAGACATGCATCACACGCACGCACACTTATTACAATTGTGCCCTCGCTCGGAGGGTCCGAATATATAATATAGACCGCCTAATTAACTAACTCACGAGGTAATTAAATATTACAAAATCTTATGAATAACTAGTTACAACTAATTATTACACAACTTAATTAATTAACAAATTAATTATTACAAATAACAAATGCTAACTAACTAGTAAGCAGTAAAAGAGAATTGCTCCAGCTCTATTTCAAGAAGAGGAGGATATGCATGCTCGCTTTGGTTCCTCGCCTCGAAACGCCTTCCGGTTGCTCTTTAGAGGCTCTGTTTACAGGGTGTCTTCCAGTATTTGTTGCTGAAACTTACCAAAACACTGCTGGGGAATTCACCAGTGGCCTGCCAGCCATGAAAGGAGGGATGCCGGCCAACAACAGGGCAGTGCCGGCCAAGGGTGTGACACTGCCAGCCATCAGTGATGCACTGCCGGCCACTGGTGTGCTGTGACACCAAGCTGCAACAAAGCACAAAATAGAGAAAAGGGAGGGTCTCCCAAGGGTGTATACGCACTATGCCACCCCAAATCACCTCAAAACATCAAGGGAGAGGCCTAGTCGGATCCACAACCATCAATCACGCATCCCGATGCATGATGGCCAAAGATCCAACTTGTGCAAATCAATATGAAAATGAATGCACAAATAAAGCAAGTAAAGCCTAGAACTCCATCATGAATCATCAAGAGCTTCGGCGACCGAGAATTGAGACACGTTCCATCACTTGGAGTATGAAACGCCCCTCGTTCCTCATGTTCGGATTAACACTTAATCCAAACAATGCAACACGTAAGCATGGAAAACATGCAATATGAACAACCTGACAAGGCTAATGACATGCAACAAGCACATATGCATGATGTGAGGTAACAACCTTGGACAACATGACAAAATGCAACATGAACATGCAACAACATGTAATGAGGCTAGCATGCGACAACATGCAAAGATGGAGCAAGCATACAACAATATGCAAGACAGGCATGCGACAACATGCAAAGGGATGGGCTTAAACTAATGTGGGCAGCTCTCAACTAAGCTCAAATTAGTCGACACAAGTGATGAATTGATGGCATGAAAAGCATGAAATGGCAAGGCAAACATGTATGTCAAGTGGCTCAAGTATTAAGGTACAAAGAGGACAACTCTTAAGCACACTTAAGGAGCAACAAACATGAATGTATGACAATGAGGTAAGCTCTAAAATCTCATGGAAAGTGATGCCAAATCAAATCAACAATGCAAGCATAGCATGTTATGATGCTCAAAGCTCAAAGTAAGCAAGGGGACTTAAGCCAAGGCCTTACAAGGCAAATCCCAAGGGGCCGAGGGGACCTAAAACAGTCCTAGGGCAGGTCCAAACAAGACCAAAACTAAGCTCAAAGCTAGCCAACAAAGGCTAGAACACCAAGCCAAAAAACATGGGGCATGCAAGGCTTTAAATAGGCAATGCACTACACCTATTGGAACCAATCATGGCATTATTAGGACAACATAAAATAGAGTTACATTATGGTATAACAAGACCAAAAATGCACTGAAATGATGAGCCAAAGGCTTAAGCTTAATGGCATGCACAAAAACCCAATCTTGAGGCATAAAGCACAAGCTCTATAAAGCATTCAAAGCATGTCAAATGCAAGTGAACAACAACATTTCCTAGACTGAAATAGCATGTGGAATGAGGGCAAGGCATGCAAACATCACATGTATGGCATGGTAGAGGCCTCAAAACCCAAGACTAGCCTAAGCATTTACACTATAGCTATACAAAGCATGAGTGATATGGCCATGACAGCCCAAAACAGTCCTAGAATAGCACTAAATAAGCATAAAATTATGTTAGAGCAAAGCCAAAATATGCTAGTATGATGAGTCAAAACATCATGCACAAAGGGCTAGTAAACAAGATTTGTTCTACACCTATATGGAGCATGCAAAGGATGATCAAACCAACTACGGATAGGGTCATGACATGCCAAATGATGACCAAATACATGCTGAAATGTAAACCAAACAAGCTAACATGACATGGCAAAGCATGGAGCATATGAAGCTAGTTTAGGGGGGTTTACACTACAAGTGTATCATGCAAGCATGGAGTGACAAAACCAACCCAAAACAGATTCATGGCATGGTAAAACATCACCAAAAATCCACTGAAATGGACTCAACACAAGCTAAGCACACATGCTACTTTGATGAGCTATAAATTGAGTTACATTACACATACAAGATGCATGCAAAACATGACCAAACCAGCCATGGACAAGGCTAAGGAAGGTCCTAGAAGTCACAAAAATATGCCTGAACCAAGCCTCAAAAATGCATAGAGGGATGGTCCTTTGGAAGGCCAAAAATGCAAGCAAAGAGGAACCAAAAGAGAGGAGGCCACCCCCTCTGATTAAGGACCTCAAAACCACACCTTTACCACTAAAAATCCATTGGATTTCAGTGGTAGGAAGGCCAAACCAAGGCTAGCTCGGAGGCCTTAAGGCATGGCTTAAAACAAAGCCAAACAAAGCATGCAAGAGGGCTACACACCACTAACAGCAAAATGACCTTAAACAAACTTAAAAAGGACTTAAGTACAAGACTTTTTTCAGTTATAAGCAAAGCCTAAATCAATATGCAAAGAGGGCTAAAGCAAGGTGCAAGAAAATGAAAAAATGGAGAAAATATTTACCCTTGAAGACCCTCTTCGAAACCAGCAACTTCAGGGGGTGGAAACCAGTTTTCAAAGCTCAAGAATCCCTCCCAAGAACCTTAGTCCAATGGTGGTGGTGTATCTCTATGTGTTGTAGTGTAAAAGTGCAAGGAAATCCAATTTCTAAGCACAAAATACAAACAATATAGAGAGAATGAGAGGTTTTTCTCTTCAAAATGGCTGAACCCCTGGCAAAGAAGGAGGCATCTTGCTTATATAGAGGAATGAAAAGCCAAAGCTTCTTCAAGAAGCTTTGCAAGGGCTTCATCCCTCCATACACGTGTATGGAGGGGAGCAAACAAAAATCCAGCTGGCTCAAAAGATCTGGAGGAAAACCAGCTGAGACATGGGGGGTGCCGGCCATCATCAATGGCCGGCAGTGGCTCACTGATGGCCGGTAGGGCATCACCAATGGGCAGCAGTTCCATGCCATGGCCGGCAGTGAACCAAAAGGTCCACTAAGAGAGGACCTAGCCAAGGTCTAAGAAAGGGGCAGAAAGGATACAGGGTCCGGGAAGCTCGAACCGGTGACATTCTACCGCGACAATCGAGTACTCAGCGAACAATCGAACTAGTTGTTGGGTGTACCTGCAAGCACAACCAAGTCTCGAGGACGGTCAAAAATGGGGTGTCTACACTATGCATGGGTCTAACAGTATTGTGCCTGTTAAGTTTCTTTCTTTTACAAGCACGATATTGTATGTACGGTTCATTTGAGCCTGGCGCGACCAGACGAACCGGACAGGTATTGTATCTTCTCCATGTGAGATGTATCGAGAATTGTGATTCTCTTACATTCTTACTGCATGAAATATAGTTGTTGCTTTGCATTCTTGCTTAAAACTGTTGCATCTATTGTGAATATTTGCTTCATTACAACTTGCTGCTTTGAATGATCATGAGTTACGTTCAACTTAGTGCATATCATTTTGCATTTTTCCCCCCGCCTGCGGGCATGCCTACAGGCACATCTCTTTTATCTTGCCTGTTTGTCTAAGTCTTCGACCTTGTCAAAAATGGGTCGTGTCTGGGCTTTGACATTCACTCCTGTCACTTATGACTTTCGAGTTCTGTCAAAGAGGGGCAATTGTAGACACCCCATTTTTGACCGACCTTAAGACTCAGACGTCACCAACTGAGTGCTCGGTGATGTTGCATATTGTGCTCATTCTGAGGTTTCAAAGTCTTGGCTGAGAGCCTTGCCTCCGGGCTTCGAAACCTTTTGGTGCCTTGCCTCAATTTGCGAACCAGGTCCTGTTTTCTCTTCCTGAAGGGAGGGAGAGGTCTCGTAGACCATCTCTCAGTGGTTTTAGGCTACGTTTCGTGGTCGTAGGCCATTTTTCCCATTTGGAGACCAGTTTCCGGTTTTCGGAGCCGTCGGTCGTGTGCCTCGGTTTGAGACCGCTTAACCACCTCCGTTTGCTCCGGTTTTTGGCACACACCTTGTTTCCTCTCCTTAGAGGGACACTGTGGCCTTGGAGACCACCTTTGTGGTCGCACGCCACCTCCGGTGCCTAACAGCCTATTTTCGGGGCACCCGGCTGCATTTTGGCCTCCGAACCTTCGTTCTGCATCGGTGTGGGTTCATTTTTGGCATGGACCCTAGTTTCTTTGTTAGGAAGGTGGTACTATGGTGGGAGACCACCTTTTTTTCTTGGAAACCACCTTTCTCTTCGCTGCCTAGTTTTCTTGTTAGAGAGCTGGTCTCCCTTACTTTTGAGCCACAATTTCTAGTCTCCTATACAACCACTGAGCTGCATTCACCTGGGAGATCACCAATATGGGTAGGCCGACCACCTTTTCAGCTTGAAGCTTTTCACCCCTGTTCGGCCGACCAGGGGGAGTGGTCGGCCGACCACCTAAACTGGTCGGCCAGCCTTCTATTTTTTTGTCTCAAAGAGTTGAAGCCAGTTGTGCCAGCTGCAAGCCTTAGAATGCATCCTCCATACAAGTGTATGGGGGATGTTTAAACTAGGTTTTAAGCTTCTTTGAGAAGCTTTAGCCCCTCTCCTCTATAAAGGAAAGGCCCCTCTTCACTTGCAAGGGTTCAGATTTTTGTTAGGGCTAAACGATATATCTCTTTATATCTCTCTCTTTTAAGCTCTAAATTGCTTGGTTCTTGGCCCCTTTGCACACAACTCCATAGCCTAACCCTTCCATCATCAACCTAAGACCTACAACAAAAAGAGTCTTTGGAGACGAAAACTAATGACGAAAATAAATTTTGTCACGAAAAACGTACCTTTTAGTGAAGAAAATAATATTTCGTCTCCAAATGTACTATTTTTAGAGAGAAAAATAAAATTTCGTCACCAATCTACATAGATAATAAAAAAATTAGGTGGCGAAATTTTTTTTCATCATTATTTTTATTTATTTTTTTTCACTGAATATTTTTCTGCTTTTTTTTTTAATGGTGCCAAATTTTTGAGATTTTTGGTGAGAAAACAATTTGTCACCAATTATAAAATTATTAATGACGAATATATTTTCGTCACCAATAATTTTTAATATTTTTATATCATTTGGTGAGAAACCAGTTTCCTTGTCAATAATAATTCTGTCACCGATTTCGGAGGGAAAATTGGGCGGCAAAAGAAACCCCAAAATAGGCTCTACTATTTTTTTCTTTTGGCTTCTGGAACATAGAATTTGTAAGCTGCAAAACCTAGTAGAAGAGAGGGAGAAGAGAGAGGGTTCGAAGGAAAGACAACTTCGACTTTGAACGGTGCTCTCCATTCGGCGGTGGCGACGATTGACTGTTTCATTCTTGAGGTATGTTCGGATTCCCCCCCTCTCTCTCTCTCTCTCTCCCTCTCTCTCTCTCTCTTTTACAATCACTCCATTTTTTAAATTTCCTCTTCAAAATTCCCAAACACGCCCCATGCTTTACAAACCCTTTCTCAATTTCTGATTTGATACTCGAATTTCATTATTTCAGAATATTTGTTTGGCTCTGTCATATATGTGTTTTCTATTTTTTATTAGGGTTTTATAACTGTTCTTTTGGATTCACATGTCTTGATTTTGTTCTTGTTGGATTGATTTGTGCTATTAGGGGCTTGTGAAAGCCAAATATAAAAGGCCTTTTAATGAAATTTGTCCCTGGCAATCTTAGCTTGATTTGGGTTGTGGATTGTGATTTGGTCACCAAACATTATTTGATATAAATTGAACTTGAAGTTTTCGAGGCTGTTTAATTCTTTTTTAGTAATAAAATTTTAGAAAAATTGTCTCTTTTCTATGTGGTTTATTTTTTTCTTGTATTTTTCTTATTCCATACATTTTCGTGCATTAGTATACTTAATAAATATCTTAAATTTTGACTTGAGGGGTTGCATCCCTGACGTTACCTGGAAGAAGAAATATAAAACTTGAAATGTCAATCCATATATATATATATGGGAAAATGAGTAGCATACCAGTTCAAATTGACCCAATTGCTAAGTCATATGTGACATTTGGGTGTATAAATGCAGTGGTGAATGACAGCAAATTCATGGAACGGTTTGACAAATTGTTGGTAAAATAATAATTTTGTTGATATTTCAAGGTCATTGAATCAGGCCAAAACATTCATATTCGATCTGAATTTTAGGTGAATTCTATTGGTCTCCGAACGAAAAAATTTATTGTATTTGAAAACATATTAACAACTTAATTTCAAAGTTTAAATAAATCCGTTTTGAGTAACGTTTCTCTAGAATATATTCTATATAGCGATCCCGGTTTTACCCTTGTTGTACGGTGACCCGGACGTGTGTCCGAGGATGTTGGTGGTTGATTATTATCTTGTTTGCATCCTTTTTACTTTGTATTTGAGTTATAGGATGTGTTGGGCAGGTTTGTTACAGGTTGGTTGAGTTTAGAAACCAAAACTAGTTGCCCAGATTTTGGCATGTCCGCTCGAGCGGGGGTTTTGGCGCTCGAGCGGGAATTGCACCCATCCAGTATTTCCTGTGCAGTGTTGGACGCTCGAGCGTGGAGTTGGACGCTCGAGCGGGGTTGTGTGAGTGCCGCTCGAGCGTGGAGTTGGAAGCTTGAGCGAAGACCTGGTTCTGTAAAAGTTCTGGGAGTGTGTATCCGCCGCTCGAGCGGGATTGTTGACGCTCGAGCGGGAGTCTATGAGTGACGCTCTAGCGGGGTGTTTGACGCTCAAGCGGGGCGACTGGGTTTAAGTTCCGAGTTTTGACTTTTCAAATCACTTTTCCACTTTCTCTTCTCTCTCCTACTTTTCCAAAAACACCATTGTTGAGCCTCTCACTCTAGAACTCTACCTTCTCTCTAGGTTTTGATCTAGTAGGAGTGATTTGCTCATCTTTGGCCTTCACAAAAAAGTTGTTGATCGTCGAGGGCTACATTTTAATCTGAAAATTTCGGGATTCGGAGCACGTTGGGTTTTGTCATCTTCTCCCTTGGAGCTCCGAATTTGAGGTAGGGATATCCTACTCCTCTCTATGGATTTTGTCTTTAAATTTTGGTATTTTGAGATGTTGGGGTTGGTTTGGTAATTTTGTGAAGGTTTGGGGTTTTTGTGTTATTTTACAAAGGTTGGGGTTTTATTTATAATAAACCTAGATGCCTATTTGGTATAGAGAAATGGAAAAGAATGTTGAATCATTGATGAAAATGGGACCTAAGGGTTGAAATGGTAATTATGGAAAATGACCTAATTACATTGTTTGATTAATTGAGATAATTAATTGTGAGAAATGAGGAAATGAAATGGAATTGTTGAGATTGGGAATGCATGGGGTTAAAGGGTGTAGTTGAATTATCTATCACTCACCGAATTGAAATGTTGATTGAATATCCATTTGAGCATTTATTCTCTATTTAGAAATAACTGCTTTGGGCTATCGGTGGAGGATAGTCGTGATTGTTGTAGACAATGCATGATGATTAGGCAAATGAAAAATAATCAATGGAATGTGTCATGGAATTTGACGGTTGATAGAATACATTACCTGTATGTATTGAGTGATTGTATATAGAACCAATGTGTTTGTATACGTTATGTGTAGAGGAGGAGATGGGGGATGTACTCCGCGGTTTAGGGGAAGATGGGGGATGTACCTCTAAACTGGATAGTATTGGGAGAAGATAGGGGATGAACTCCGTAGATACAGCTCATATGCTTGTCTAGAGAAGTGGAGATAGAGCTCATATGCTTATCTTTGTGAAGTGTGGATATAGCTTGTATGCTTATCTGTGAATGTGGGATATTGTTGTTATACATATCTGTTGAGAATGTGGATATAGCTTATATGCTTATCTGTTGAAAAAGGGAAAATGAAAAGTAACTTGGACTCATAAGTCGTATGACATAAATATGTGATTTATGTGAATGTATCAGTGTTGGCCATCTATCAATTGCTAATCTTTTAGTCATTGTTCATGGTTGGTTTAGTGTATTTCTACTGGGCTGTGGCTCACCCTATATGGGAATATCATTTTCAGGTACAGGTAGCATGCCACCTCCAAGGACATAGCTTGGGAGGCTAGAGGTGGACATACTTTTGTCGTTTTATTTTTGATGTATTACATGTAAATTCAAGCCAAGGGCTTAATGTGTATGAGTTAGTACTCTTTCGTTGTAACCAAGTGTTAACTTGGAAAGCTGTAAGCCCGTAGGGCATTTTGCTTTTGTTGTTAACATGTAATACTTTTGTAATGAAACTCTGATGAATAGAAGAATGTAGTTATTTCATATGTCAATGAATGTTTTATTTGATGGTTTATTATTATTATTTTGAGGGCGTTACATTCTAACTTTTATTTTTCACAGTTTCTTACTTTATGTAATCTTAGCTTGATTTGAAGCATGAATTGTGACTTACACCAAGCATTGTTTGTTATAAATTGAAATTTAAGATTTTACAACTATTAAGTTCTTTTTCAGTAATAAAATTTAGAAAAATTATTCACTTTTTTATATTGTTCTTATTTTCTTTGTCTTGCTAGTTCGTAAATATTTTAAATTTGACTTTGAGGGCTTGCATTGGCTTTAGGGTAAGGTTCAAACTTGGAAATGGAAGATTTTTTTGAAACAAGTTTCAAGGAAAATAATTTTTCGTCTTTTGCTGGCAACTAAGCATTTGAAAATCAGAAATTTAGATGAATTTCTCTGCTTTTTAACCCTAGCAAACGTGTATTGGTTAGTAAAAGTCAACCTATATACTAATAAATTTTTCAATCCTTTGAATGGTGAAGAAGGAGGTCCTGGAAGTTGTCACGAGCTTGGTTTCAATGGACAATATGGTTTCTATTACATGTGACTAGGAACTTTCCGATGTACCTAAAAAAAAATTACATGTGGCTAGGAACCTCCTTTGTGGAAACTCACAGAACCTTTGTATCAATCTTTTTGAATCCTCTATTCCCAAAACACTGAGGACTCGATTGGGAATATATTTAGTGTAAAAGTTAAAAAATCATTATAAATTATTATATTTTTTTGTGCATCTTTTTGTAAAAAGTCAATTAAAATATTCAATTTTCAAACCACTGCTGATAATTGTTGAAGCATATTATGAGATTTTTATATTTTAAAATTCTCACATAATCCAATAAAAGTGACTATTTTTGGATGGAGAGATTTATGAACAAAGAATCCTTAACTCCTATCCTGATAATTGTTTAAACATGTCACGAGATTTTTATATTTTAAAATTCTCACATGATCCAATAAAAGTGAGTATTTTGGGACGGAGAGATTTATGAACAAAGAATTCTTAACTCCTATCCATTAGTCTTCGTTTAAGAAATTGGCCGAAATAGCCACTTGGTAATTGCTCATGATCGCCACGTGGTTAATTTTCGTTAACTTCTTAATAACTGGGTGAATATGTAGCAGACTTTGTTATCATAATTAAAAGGCTAAAGAAAAAAATAGGACTTGATATAAAATACCAATATCACAAGTGAATTTACCCATTTTTAAAGTTATAATATGTTTCTGGTAACATAGTATGTATATATTAAAAACTTGTCTTTTTACTTTATTTTAAAACTCTTCAAGGCTGCTTCAAATTTGAAATCTTGCAAAGCTCAAAAGCCCATGTTCTTCCACAACCATATATCAACAATAATGATTTTTTTTTTATTGATAAGTGGAGTTAATAAAAAAAAAAACGCAATAAATCATCAGAGGAGTTGATCATAAAACATTTAAGTAATATTTGAAGGTTCAACTTGTTACACTTTGTCTCTCAGGTTATGATTATTTAGATTCAAATTGTTATAAGCGTATGAGTTTGTGAGCGATATAGCAGTCAACTGCAGCTGCTGTAGTATTAGCTACTCTGTCTGTGGACTGTGATCTGGGCTGCAATTGGCTGCTGTTTGCTGCTGTGTCTGTGGACTTTGGCCTTGGCTGCAGCTGACTGCTGTGGCTGCTGCTGCTGCTCTGCATGTGGCTACACTGCTGCTCTGCCTTATCAAAAGATCCCATTGTTTAGAATTATGGAGCAACTTGATAGTTTTAGAATTATGGAGCTGCTGCTGCTCTGCCTGAGCTGCTGCTGCTTTGCCTTATTGTTATAGGAGATAGAAGGTGACTCATTTGTAGGATAAATATAGCTTCCATATTCTTCATTCAACATATGATCATGGCCATGGCGTCTTTGTACTATTACTGCCACTGTTGTAAGGTTTCTCTGCATACTCACTACCATATCTAAGCTGTTTTTCAAAACAAAAAAATGAAAATAAGTGCATATTTATTCTATTTCAAATTCAAGTTTAGTTAAAAAGTAATAAAATTCTATACATCGATATAGCAAAAAATAAATAAAAATACAAATATGGTTAGGATGTCTATGAAAAAATATTTTTAGAATTTGCAATATTGCATAATGTATAACAATTAGAAAATCAAATGTAATATATGATTAATGCAAGACATAATTATGTTAAGCATCAATGATCATCAATTCTAATTGGATTTAAAATATATGCAATACAGGAACATCACCTCTTTTAAGAAGAGGATCTCTTGTCTTGATTTTTTTTCCATGGAAACCTTCACTACTCTACAATATGATTTAAAATTTTTGCGTGAAATATTAATTCAAGGGATTGGAACTTCCTTGTTATGAAATATTTGGAGTTAAAATATATGCATTACAATTCAAAGCATTGGGATTATGTTTTTCTTCTTTTATTTAATGGTGAATAATTATATTGTCTATATTTTCCAATTAAAGTTGAATTATGTTATATAGTTGTAGAAAATGGTCGAAGGAAAAAGACAATGGCTAAAACCAGGTGATTTGAGAACTAAGAAGCTAACAGAATATGAGAAACAAAGAAATAAGCGAATCAAGAAGAACTATGAGGTAATGAACAATCTTGGAGTGAAGAATATTACAAATTCTTTGATGAGTGTTGTAACGCCCTCAAAATAATAACATTAAACCCATCAAATAAGACATGCATTTACATTTAAACTAACCGCATTCCCTTCATTCATTAGAATTCCATTACATAAGTATTACATATTAACATCATAACAAAATGCCCTACGGGCTTACAGCTTTCCAAGTTAACACTTGGTTACAATAAAAGAGTACTAACTCGATTACACATTAAGCCCTGGGCTTGAAGTTACATGTAACACATCAAAAGTTAAGCGACAAAAGTATGTCCGCCACTAGCCTCCCAGCTATGTCCTTGGGGGTGGCATGCTTCCTGCACCTGAAAATGATATTCCCATATAGGGTGAGCCACAGCCCAGTAGAAATACACTAAACCAACCATGGACAATGACTAAAACATTAGCAATTGATAGTTGGTCAACACTGATACAATCACATAAATTACAAATTTATGTCATACAACTTATGAGTCTAAGTTACCTTTCATTTTCCCTTTTTCAACAGATAAGCATGCTAGCTCTATCATCATTTCCACAGATATGTACAAAAACTATATCTCACATGCAGATAAGCATAAAAGCTATATCCACATTCTCAACAGATATGTATAACGACAATATCCACAGATAAGCATATAAGCTGTATCCACATTCTACAACAGATATGTATATCAACAATATCCACAGATAAGCATACAAGCTGTATCCACACTTCACAAAGAGAAGCATATGAGCTCTATCTTCACTTCTCTAGACAAGCATATGAGCTGTGTCTACGGAGTTCATCCCCTATCTCCTCCCAATACCTATCCGGTTTAGAGGTACATCCCCTATCTTCCCCTAAACCGCGTAGTACATCCCCTATCTCCTCCTCTACACATAACGTATATAAACACATTGGTTCTATATACAATCACACAATACATACAATTAATGTATTCTATCAACCGTCAAGTTCCATGACACATTCCATTGATTAGTTTCCGTTTACCTAATCATCATGCATTGTCTACAACAATCTCGACTATCCTCCACCGATAGCCCAAAGCAGTTATTTCTAAAAACAGAAAATAAATGCACAAATGGATATTCAATCAACATTTCATTTCCTCATTTCTCACCAATTAATTATCCCAATTAATTAAACAATGTAATTAGGCCATTTTCCATAATTATCATTTCAACCCTTAGGTCCCATTTTCATCAATGATTCAACAATCATTCCATTTTTCTATGCCAAACATGCATCTAGGTTTATTATGAATTAAACCCCAACTTTTGTAAAATTACACAAAAGCCCCAAACTTTTACAAAATTACCAAACCAAGTCCAACATCTCAAAATACCAAAATTTAAAGACAAAACCCATAGAGAGGAGTAGGTTATCCCTACCTCAAATTCGGAATTCCAAAGGAGAAGACGACAAAACCCAACGTGCTCCAAAACCCGTGATTTTCATATTAAAATGTAGCCCTCGACGATCAACAACTTTTTTGTAAAGGCCAAAGGTGAGCAAATCACTCCTACTAGATCAAAACCTAGAGAGAAGGTAGTATCTAGAGAGAGAGACTCAACAATGGTGTTTTTGGAAAAGTAAGAGAGAGAAGAGAAAGTGAAAAAGTGATTTGAAGAGTCACAAATTCGGGACTTTAACCCAGGTCTCCGCTCGAGCGTAAAACACCCCGCTCGAGCGGCCACTCACAGACTTCCGCTCGAGCGGCCAACCTCCCGCTCGAGCGCAGAATGCACTCGCCCAGCACTTTTGCAGAACCAGGCCTCCGCTCGAGCTCCCAACCCTACGCTCGAGCGGCCACTCACACAGCTCCGCTCGAGCGGCCAACTCCACGCTCGAGCGTACAACACTGCACAACAATTACTGGATGGGTGTATTCCCCGCTCGAGCGCCAAAACCTCCGCTCGAGCAGACAGGCAAAAATCTGGGCAACTAGTTTTGGTTTCTAAACTCAACCAACCTGCAACACACCTGCCCAACACATCCTATAACTCAAATACTAAGTAAAAAGGATGCAAACAAGATAATAAACAACTACCAACAACCACGGACACATGTCCGGATCACGGTATAACAAGGGTAAACCCGGGATCGCTATAACCTCCCCCCTTAAAGAATTTCGCCCCCGAAATTAAGCACAGGTTTTTCAAAACAGGTTTTCCTCCATTTTGGACAATGTCACATTTTAACATTCAACAATTCGACCCATTACCGGTCAGCCCATCCCTTTAACAAGAGACATATCACAATATGTAAACAACATATGTATTTTCAACATGCATCAACATTATGCACTAACTTTCCAATGTCAACAATATACTTAACACATATAATGTTACATTCAACTTCCATATGAGGCAAATTCCAAAACATACTTCCAATAATCAAAACATTTTCAATGTTTCACAACTTAAGACATATATAAAAGCTCTTAAGTTCAACAAAATGCAAAATGTAAATACAAGATCACATATCAACCAACAAGTCCGGATATTTCTCTCGGACTTCCAACTCACGTTCCCAAGTGGCTTCCTCCACTCCGTGATGTTTCCACAAGACTTTCACCAAAGGAATGGTCTTGCCACGCAGGACCTGATCCCGCCTATCCAAGACCCGAACTGGTCTCTCCTCATACGAGGCATCCTCATCTACCTCTAAATCGCTCCAATCCAGCACATGTGATGGATCTGGTTCATACTTCCGAAGCATACTCACATGAAACACGTCATGCACTCCAGACAACTGCGGCGGTAAGGCTAACCGATAAGCAACCTCACCAATCCTCTCAAGGATCTCAAAAGGACCAATAAACCGAGGGGATAACTTCCCACTCTTCCCAAACCTCATCAGGCCTCGCCTAGGTGATATCTTCAGAAAGACATGATCACCTACCTCAAACGCCAAAGGTCTCCTCCTATGGTCAACATAATTCTTTTGTTGACTCTGGGCTATAACAAGCCTCCTACGGATAAGCTCAACTTTCTCCGTCGTCTCCCTAACCAACTCCGGACCCAACAAAGGTGCATCACCCACCTCGGCCCAACAAACTGGAGACCTACACGGTCGGCCATACAAGGCCTCAAACGGTGCCATACTGATGCTAGACTGAAAACTGTTGTTGTAGGAAAACTCTACCAATGGCAAGTGCCTCTCCCACGTCCCACTGAAATCCAGGACACAACCCCGAAGCATATCCTCGAGGATCTGAATAGTACGCTCGGACTGCCCGTCAGTCTAAGGATGATAAGCCGTACTAAAGGTCAACTTAGTGCCCAAGGCACTCTGCAAACTCTGCCACAATCTAGCAGTAAAACGAGGATCTCTATCTGAGACGATCGTCACTGGGACCCCGTGCAATCGCACTACGTCCCGAATATACAAATCGGCAAGATGATCTACCGAATCTCTCACGCGCATAGGAATAAAGTGCGCCGACTTAGTCAACCGGTCTACAACCACCCAAATAGCATCACTACCCAGCTGAGTCCTCGGAAGACCTATAACGAAGTCCATAGTGACATGCTCCCACTTCCACTCGGCAATAGGCAAGGGTTGCAACAAACCCGCTGGCCTCTGATGCTCGGCCTTCACTTGCTGGCAAGTAAGGCATTTCGATACGAAAACAGCCACATCTCTCTTCATACCCCGCCACCAAAACTGGCGACCCAAATCCTGATACATCTTAGTACCTCCCGGATGCACCGCAAGGCGCGAATGGTGAAACTCTCAGAGTACTTCCTCTCGGCAAGACTCCGGTACAAACACACGGTCTCGGTATCTCACACTCAGGTCAGGATACACCGTCAAGCCCTTCTCAACTTTCCCACTGGAGATCTTCTCTCGGAGGGATTCTACCTCAAGGTCACCTCTCTGTGCCTCTAACACTCTAATCACAAGTGTAGGCTGCGCAACAACAGAAAACAAGGCCGCAGCCTCAACAGATTCGCCCAGTAGCAAATCAAACTCGCTAAGTGCTCCCAACATCTCCCATTCCCGGATGGCTATACAGGCTACATTACCAATGGTCTTCCTACTAAGGGCATCGGCCACAACATTGGCCTTTCCCGGATGATAGTGCAACTCAAAATCATAATCCTCAATGAACTCCATCCATCTCCTCTGCCTCAAATTCAAGTCTCTCTGTGTAAACAGATAGTTCAAACTCTTATGATCCGAGAATACCTCGAACCTCTCACCATAAAGGTAGTGCCTCCAGATTTTCAAGGCAAAGATCACAGCTGCTAACTCTAGGTCGTGTGTGGGGTAATTCTTCTCGTGTATTTTCAACTGACGTGAGCCATAAGCTACCACTTTCCCCTCTTGCATCAACACACCACCCAAACCCTCTCGTGAGGCATCACAATAAACCGCATAACCCAACCCTCTCTCCGGAATAATCAACACCGGAGCGGTGGTCAATCTAACTTTCAGCTCTTGAAACGACTTTTCACAAGTCTCACTCCACACAAACTTGACTCCCTTCCGAGTCAGTCTAGTCAACGGTGACACTAACCTGGAGAAATCTTTCACAAACCGACAGTAATACCCAGCTAATCCCAGAAAACTGCGGATCTCAAACACACTCTTAAGCTGTGCCCAATCTTGCACTGCCTCAACCTTGGATGTATCAACAGACACCCCTTCCCCGGATACCACGTGGCCTAAGAATTTGACTTCCCCCAGCCAGAACTCACACTTCCCAAACTTGGCATACAACCTATGGGCTCTAAGTAACTCAAGCACCACTCTCAAGTGTGCCTCGTGCTCCTCCTCAGAAGACGAATAGATAAGGATGTCGTCCACGAAGACAACCACAAATTGGTCTAAGAACTCCCGGAAAATCCGGTTCATCAAGTCCATAAAGACTGCCGGTGCATTGGTAAGCCCGAATGGCATCACCAGAAACTCGTAATGGCCATACCGCGTACGGAATGCCGTCTTAGGAATATCTTCCTCCCTGACCCTCAACTGATGGTAACCCGATCTCAAGTCTATCTTAGAGAAACAACGGGAACCCTTCAACTGGTCAAACAAATCATCTATACGGGGCATAGGATACTTATTCTTAACCGTAGCCCGATTCAGCTTCCGGTAGTCTATACACAATCTCAAGGCACCATCTTTCTTTTTAACAAAGAGTGCCGGTGCTCCCCACGGTGAAACACTAGGGCGAACAAAACCCTTATCTAGCAATTCCTGGAGCTGAACTTTCAACTCAACCAACTCTGCTGGAGCAAAACGGTAAGGTGCCATAGAAATCGGCGCCATACCAGGCACTAAATCAATAAAGAACTCTATCTCTCGGTGAGGTGGCAAACTAACAAGATCTTCGGGAAAGACATCCGAATACTCACAAACCACCCTCGGTAACACAACCTGGGTCTCACCACTCTCACCACTCTCAAAGCTGGCAAGTAGACTACTAAGCTCACTTCGCCCTCGCGAATCATACCCCAGTGGCAAAACACTACCAACCCGGTTTCCCAAGAAATGGAACCACTCCCCGCTCAAGGTACATAATTGTCACGACCCGAACCCGCCCCCATGGCTTAAGGACGTAACCGGCCAGTAATCCTAAGATTACCTACGGCCTCTAACCAAAACAGACTTAACACATCAGAGTAAAGGGGGCCAAAAGGGAAGCAAAATTTAAAACTTTGTCCATAGAGCTGTGCTTACATGGCACATCAAAACAAACCATACATATGTACGTTAATAACTCACAACAGAAACATAGCGACATAGGTTCTGTACAGACAGGATCATCCAAAACTAAGTCAACCCATAAAACTGTAAGCAGACATATACAAAACTTCGCTAACCTGACAAAATGTAAATATATAACAAAAGGGTGAAGACGGGTCTCGTGCGTGAGACACAAGGGCTGACTCTCTCAAAACCTTAGTTGCTCCCTACAGACTTCACTGAGGCTGGGTCTGGACTTCTCTTGGCTCACCTACAAACACATGAATGAGCGTGAGCGATAGCCCAGTGAATAATATCAAATATGACAGTTACATAGCAATATGTAGAACAACATGCTCCAAACGGCCTTGGGCCCAATTCATACTTCTAATTAGCAAATATATACGACTATACGAAATGCAAATCAAGTAACTGTAGTTCCAACATTCTGGCCTTTGGCCCATTTGGGTTCCCATTCATGGCAAAACGGCCTTCGGCCCATTCACTTATGTCGAAACGGCCTTCGGCCCATTCATTTTTGTCAAAATGGCCTTCGGCCCATTCACTAATGTCAAAACGGCCTTTGGCCCACTCGTTCATGTCAAAACGGCCTTCGGCCCACTCATTCATGTCAAAACGGCCTTCGGCCCACTCACATGTGTCAAAACGACCTTTGGTCCATTCATTTACATCAGGACGACCTTTGGTCCATTCATTTATGTCAGGACGACCTTTGGTCCATTCATTCACATCAAAACGACCTCCGGTCCATTCATTCACATCAAAACGACCTTCGGTCCATTCATTTATATCAAAACGACCTTTGGTCCATTCATTTATATCAGGACGACCTTTGGTCCATTCATTCACATCAAAACGACCTTCGGTCCATTCATTTATATCAAAACGACCTTTGGTCCATTCATTTATATCAGGACGACCTTTGGTCCATTCATTCACATCAAAACGACCTTCGGTCCATTCATTCACATCAAAACGACCTTCGGTCCATTCATTTATATCAAAACGACCTTCGGTCAATTCATTCACATCAAAACGACCTTCGGTCCATTCATTCACATCAAAACGACCTTTGGTCCATTCATTCATTCCTGTCAGGTTTTGTCCACAATCTCAATTAACAACTCATAAAGTTTATAAGGGAACAACAATTGGACATTGACAAGCTTTCGAATATTGATATTACTCACAGTGATCGGCTTGTGGATTCGCCCTGGAGCTTGACCCTAGACATTCCATGCACACAAAAGGGTCATTAATAATTCAATCCGTCCCTTAATTCACATATTCCTCTTTAGGCTTTATTCTTATCTCATTAACTCATTTATAATGTTTAACATACGCCTAAGAGTGATTACAAGTGAAAGAGAACGGAAAACGAAACACAGAACGCATGAACAAAATTCCAGAAATTAGGGTCCCCGCTCGAGCGTCAATTTACCCGCTCGAGCGGACCTTCAAGGCCTACAAAAGTACTGGCTGCATGAAAAATACGCTCGAGCGTTAAATAGGGCGCTCGAGCGGAAGGCCTGTCAAAATAGCTCCCACGCTCGAGCGTCGAATTCCACGCTCGAGCGGGAACCATGTCTGCAGAAAATGCTGGGAGCTCGATTTCTTCGCTCGAGCGTCACTTAACCCGCTCGAGCGGACATCAAAAATCTGGGTTTTCCAAATTGAGTTCTTGAGCTTCATCTCGACATTCAAAGGCTCTAAATGCATGATTTTGGCCCAAACTTCACATAATCATATACTAACATGGTACAAACATAGAATTACAACATATTGAAGCTCAATTTCATAATTTATTTACATGCATGGCTCATTTTCCACCAACTCATTACCAATGTAACCATTTCATGCATTCAAAGCTCATATCTTCAATTATTCAGACATGCATGCCCATTTTGACTTCATTTTCATTTCAAATAATGCAATTAGTGCTCATTCCCATAAGACTCAACAAAGACATGCTTGCATGTGGGATTACACTACCAATCTTTCACAATTTCACAAATTACATGCTAGATTTTGTGATTCCATGGGAGTTCATTACATGCATGCACATATCAAGCCTCAATTTCAACAAAATGATCTCAAATCATGCTCTTGATCACAACGACCCTTGAACACACAAGATTACACATTAAACTCATGAATTCAAGAATCAATGCTTACCTAGAGGCCCAATCTTCACAATTATGGCCAAGTCTTGCACCTAGTCTTCCCAATTCACAATTTTGAATCAAAATGCCCAAAGGTGCCTCCCCTCTCTCTCAAAGTCGACTCTCTCTCTTTTCTAGAGAGTTAAACTTCAGCCAAAATGATATAAGGGTGAGGAATTGATCATAATAAGGCCCCTATTAGCCCCACTCAACACATTATTTCATTATAAAATATTTGGGCACTTAATTCATCAATTTAATCGATTTAATCTGACCCAAATCAGTTTTCAATTAAACTCCACCATAGGCTTTAAAAATTACGCCAATCACAATGGCGCGATCAATTTCGGGTTTTGTGGCCGATAGGGCCCTCAATTTAATTCCAAAGCAGATTATTCAAACAGATATTCCTACGGTGGACAGATAGAATTCTAGAATCACATATATTCACATAATGGAACACAAAATCATATCAAGACACATAATCACATCATATTAAGGACCAATTAACATATTACGGAACAGGGGTATTACAGTCTTCCCCCCTTTAGAAAGTTTGGTCCTCCAAACTTAATTTACCTTTAGTCAGGCACACTTCGGAACACGTTTCATTCAATGGTTCCAATCCTTCCATACAAAGCCTGCAAAGTTAAATAAAACTCGGTCCTCAACCAGTCAGAGACTTATTTTTTCTTCCATACAAAGCCTGCATGGTGCCATATTGAAGCTAGAGCGTAAGCTTTTGTTGTAAGCAGAGTCTGCCAACAATGGACAGATTTTTTTCCTGACTTCTCGAAGATCTAAAGTACACATTCGGAGCATTTATCCCAGAGTCTAAATAGTTCCTTCTGACTATACATCAATTTATGGATGAAAAGTAGTGCTGAATCCCAATTCAGTTCTCATTGCCTCTTGAAGACTTGTCAAAATTCAAACACATTTTAAAATTTCTGTCTAAAACAATAGATACTGGGACCTCATGCAAACAAGCAATCTTATTGGCATAACAGTGACTAGTCTACAAGCATCTTACAAAAATTTCACAGGGAGGAGATAGGCAACTCAGTAATCCCATATTCAAAAACTCAAACGGGACTTATATCTTGGGTGCCCAAGGTAGCCCCACAACAAAATTCGTAGTCACACATTCCCATTTCCATTCCAAAATAGAGAGATTAAAGTAGTTCCGCCACCATCTGGTATTCGGCTTCGACCTGTTGGTCCCGAAAAAAAAAATACTTAGACACACATTCACCAATTACCCTCTTCAAAGCAGGTCACTAACATATTTATTTCAAATGTCAGCTAACTTATCACAGGAGTTCGGTCTACTCCCTTGTCACAAAAGTTCAATTCATTCTTCAACAGTTCCACAATTCATAATCCGATTCGGTATTTAGTCCAGTGACTCATCACAGTTATCCAAGGTCAATCAAAAGTCTTCAGAAATTCAAAGTGGATCTAGACACTGATTCCCTAACCAACAAAGGTAGTATCGAGGCAATTACCCATACAACGTATATAGTCCGTATATCCTCATAGTACCAATTGTAAAATACAACAACACTGAGGCAGTCGACTTCTAATAGAATACACGTATTCTCAGTTCACTCCACAGTTTACAGTTTGCAATTCACAATTCAGTTCAGTATTCAATCCTCTGTTCCATCGAGTCTTTCTACTTTATCTGACAGTCGTCAAAAGCATAAGACAATTCATATACGTAAATCCCCATGATGTCAAATGCATTATCAAAGGAGTCAATCGCATGTCAAACACAATTCACACATTCTCAGGGTTCCAATCACAGAATATAATGACACTGGGCGGGTATATACAAAGCGTACTAAATTCACGCACTTTTCGGACAATCAGGGTTTTTCAAAGTTTCCTGGATGTTAAAACATTTACATAATACCAAAGGAAGACATTCCGAACAAAACAATGGAATAATCGTCTCGGAATCGAAGCACACCCGTTCGTGACCGTCGGTGGCCGATTCCAGATCGATTAGTCAAACCCACCCGTACGAAACCGTCGGTGGCAAAAGGTATCTCAATCAAAGGTGCTACATGGGCTTAACGTCCCCTAGCACGAAGGGACACTCTAAGAATGTCATCAAAGCAACACAACACCATTCACTATAACCTGATTTCCCCAAAATCTGATAACACTGAAGCAACCACTCTCCCTTACAAAACATGTTCTGATCGGTCAAAGACAAATGTTCAGTACTGCTCAAAATCAAATCAATCTACCGTCATCGGTTCCCGTAGCGTCAAACAAACAAAATGGAACAACACTCCTTACGACACCCCATCACGGGGTTTGTACAATTCGGTTCATTTTTAACACATATGTCCTCAATAGTTGGGGATTGGTTCTCAACGGTGTTCATAGTTAGATCAATCTGTTGACAGGCCACAAAAGGCCTTTCAAATAAGTCAAGTATTCCAGACGAATTCAAGTTTTGGGTCTATCAGTTTTTCTGCCAAGAATAATCTGGCTATTTATTCACAAGCAATTCTTAATCCCCTTTTTACACAATCAAATTAGATAGAGGGTCTTATCGGTCGATCCAAGCAAAGGTCTTGTCAGATTAGATCGAACAAAGGTTCCATCGGAACAATATCAGGCAAAGGTTCTATCGGATCGGATCAGATAAAAGTTTTCTCAAATGGGGTACATTCGGTGCTGTGAGGCTCACTTCGTTTGTTTAGGCACACGGCTGATAGTTTCACAACTGTCCTAAGTTTATCAGTTCTCCAAGTCATATCAGAATTATTCATCACAACTGTTCATATCAAAGCATTTCAAGTCATGTACAATATGGCATTGACTACATAAATTCGGGGGTAGTTGCATAAACATGCAGTTATTCGGGTCAGGAAGTATGTACCATAATCGATGCAGCAATTCCCAAACAAGTCTTATGTACAAGCACATGGTGCACAGTAACACATTAAACAGAGTTCCTCGGTTGTACATAAGATAGGGTCTGTTACACAAAAGTTCCAAATTAGTCACAAAATGTAGGTTTATGAGTCGAGCCCAGTATAGTCACATAATCCAGTCAATTTTCTACTCATCAAAATGCATGGTCTCACAATTATAGAGTTCATCATTTAGGGTGCTCAACTCAGTCACGCGATCACATAATCATACTTCCAGTGGTTTAGTCATCGAAACAGTAATATAACAAATCACCCTAAGCATTGGTTCAGATGTACATGTGCGTGTGCAGAGCTAATCGATACCCCAATACGCATTTCACAATTTCCCCAAATGAAGCATACACATTCAATGAATACGGCCTCTATCTGATAGGTCTAACCAATCTAGATACACATGCAGCAGATATGAAGGAATATGCCGATCCGAATCAAATAATATCCCAAGCAAAAATGTACACATGTACTAATTCAGAACCAATCAACACATAGGCATTCATTTGTAAACAGTATAGATACCTGGGATAATGGTTACAACATTCTGAGTGCTTTCTGGGATGAGTGTGATTACTCCATCCTGAGTAGCAATTCCTACCACTGGTACGGATTTAGCCAAGGCAGAGGATTCATTCACATTTCGTTCAATCCGGGGACAGTTCCTTGCAGTATGGTCCATTTTACCATATCTATAACGAGCCCCAGAAGTCTGGTAACAAACTCCTCGGTGTTTCTCACACTGGTGGTGGCAAAGGTTCTTGCCGTAGCGGCAACTAACGCTGTTGTCTCAAGGTCTCTGCCAATTCTTGTACTACTCTTTCCGGACTATCAAGTCGGGCTGTGGAAGAACTTTCCAACCTGTATGCCCTTAATTTGCCCATACTCTACACAAATTCTTATCAAACTTCACCAAATACTGGGATGCCCAATACGAAATTAAACACAAAATCGCATGAGTACATTCGCACATAGGCACGTTTTTATATTCTCATTTCACATATCGTACGTAATTAATCATATACGTAACAGATAATTTCATACTTATCAAATATTACATGCTGAACATTTACTAAGTAATTATGTACTCAAATCATGTTCATATTTCAAATAGACACCCCTGTAGGCAGAATTGAATGCACGTAAACAACTTTTCATGGTTCATTTGTTCATGTATGTGCATTATAACAAAACAAACTTGTTGTACACATTAGTGTAACAATTCATATCTCATATTCAAATCATATGTGGTATTTCCTTTAGCGTAACATATCATACTGGTCAAGCATATCAAGTTCCATAATGGAACCTTCGGTACCGGCAACATGTCTCATACATAGGCCACGGTATTATTTCCCCCGGGCTAGGGCCTCATGACCATAAGCCACAGTATTATGTCCCCTGGGCGAGGGCCTCTGCTAAGGATACCACAATTACGTTCCAGGAAATTTGGACAATCATTAATTCGTTTCATATCATCATAACATAATTAAGGCTAAACACAACCTTATAGAGTTCTTATTCACTATCTGATTAAACTTGCATTACACTTAATACAAAAATTCACGAGTATGCATATACCGGAAAGCATACCTATTCCAGTGGTTCACAATGCAAGCAATTTACAAATTATAGCACATGACCGTTCACATTAAACATTTAAGCGTATTTCTGATGCTTTCAAATTCATACTTATCACATGAATGCATCCTAGATCTTTTCTAGATGCTTATTGCTCTTTTGGACAAGTGTGTGAGTTATTAACTCGTGCTCTGATACCATTCTGTCACGACCCGAACCCGCCCCCATGGCTTAAGGACGTAACCGGCCAGTAATCCTAAGATTACCTACGGCCTCTAACCAAAACAGACTTAACACATCAGAGTAAAGGGGGCCAAAAGGGAAGCAAAATTTAAAACTTTGTCCATAGAGCTGTGCTTACATGGCACATCAAAACAAACCATACATATGTATGTTAATAACTCACAACAGAAACATAGCGACATAGGTTCTGTACAGACAGGATCATCCAAAACTAAGTCAACCCATAAAACTGTAAGCAGACATATACAAAACTTCGCTAACCTGACAAAATGTAAATATATAACAAAAGGGTGAAGACGGGTCTCGTGCGTGAGACACAAGGGCTGACTCTCTCAAAACCTTAGTTGCTCCCTACAGACTTCACTGAGGCTGGGTCTGGACTTCTCTTGGCTCACCTACAAACACATGAATGAGCGTGAGCGATAGCCCAGTGAATAATATCAAATATGACAGTTACATAGCAATATGTAGAACAACATGCTCCAAACGGCCTTGGGCCCAATTCATACTTCTAATTAGCAAATATATACGACTATACGAAATGCAAATCAAGTAACTGTAGTTCCAACATTCTGGCCTTTGGCCCATTTGGGTTCCCATTCATGGCAAAACGGCCTTCGGCCCATTCACTTATGTCGAAACGGCCTTCGGCCCATTCATTTTTGTCAAAATGGCCTTCGGCCCATTCATTGATGTCAAAACGGCCTTTGGCCCACTCGTTCATGTCAAAACGGCCTTCGGCCCACTCATTCATGTCAAAACGGCCTTCGGCCCACTCACATGTGTCAAAACGACCTTTGGTCCATTCATTTACATCAGGACGACCTTTGGTCCATTCATTTATGTCAGGACGACCTTTGGTCCATTCATTCACATCAAAACGACCTCCGGTCCATTCATTCACATCAAAACGACCTTCGGTCCATTCATTTATATCAAAACGACCTTTGGTCCATTCATTTATATCAGGACGACCTTTGGTCCATTCATTCACATCAAAACGACCTTCGGTCCATTCATTTATATCAAAACGACCTTTGGTCCATTCATTTATATCAGGACGACCTTTGGTCCATTCATTCACATCAAAACGACCTTCGGTCCATTCATTCACATCAAAACGACCTTCGGTCCATTCATTTATATCAAAACGACCTTCGGTCAATTCATTCACATCAAAACGACCTTCGGTCCATTCATTCACATCAAAACGACCTTTGGTCCATTCATTCATTCCTGTCAGGTTTTGTCCACAATCTCAATTAACAACTCATAAAGTTTATAAGGGAACAACAATTGGACATTGACAAGCTTTCGAATATTGATATTACTCACAGTGATCGGCTTGTGGATTCGCCCTGGAGCTTGACCCTAGACATTCCATGCACACAAAAGGGTCATTAATAATTCAATCCGTCCCTTAATTCACATATTCCTCTTTAGGCTTTATTCTTATCTCATTAACTCATTTATAATGTTTAACATACGCCTAAGAGTGATTACAAGTGAAAGAGAACGGAAAACGAAACACAGAACGCATGAACAAAATTCCAGAAATTAGGGTCCCCGCTCGAGCGTCAATTTACCCGCTCGAGCGGACCCTCCAGGCCTGCAAAAGTACTGGTTGCATGAAAAATACGCTCGAGCGTTAAATAGGGCGCTCGAGCGGAAGGCCTGTCAAAATAGCTCCCACGCTCGAGCGTCGAATTCCACGCTCGAGCGGGAACCATGTCTGCAGAAAATGCTGGGAGCTCGATTTCTTCGCTCGAGCGTCACTTAACCCGCTCGAGCGGACATCAAAAATCTGGGTTTTCCAGATTCAGTTCTTGAGCTTCATCTCAACATTCAAAGGCTCTAAATGCATGATTTTGGCCCAAACTTCACATAATCATATACTAACATGGTACAAACATAGAATTACAACATATTGAAGCTCAATTTCATAATTTATTTACTTGCATGGCTCATTTTCCACCAACTCATTACCAATGTAACCATTTCATGCATTCAAAGCTCATATCTTCAATTATTCAGACATGCATGCCCATTTTGACTTCATTTTCATTTCAAATAATGCAATTAGTGCTCATTTCCATAAGACTCAACAAAGACATGCTTGCATGTGGGATTACACTACCAATCTTTCACAATTTCACAAATTACATGCTAGATTTTGTGATTCCATGGGAGTTCATTACATGCATGCACATATCAAGCCTCAATTTCAAAAAAATGATCTCAAATCATGCTCTTGATCACAACGACCCTTGAACACACAAGATTACACATTAAACTCATGAATTCAAGAATCAATGCTTACCTAGAGGCCCAATCTTCACAATTATGGCCAAGTCTTGCACCTAGTCTTCCCAATTCACAATTTTGAATCAAAATGCCCAAAGGTGCCTCCCCTCTCTCTCAAAGTTGACTCTCTCTCTTTTCTAGAGAGTTAAACTTTAGCCAAAATGATATAAGGGTGAGGAATTGATCATAATAAGGCCCCTATTAGCCCCACTCAACACATTATTTCATTATAAAATATTTGGGCACTTAATTCATCAATTTAATCGATTTAATCTGACCCAAATCAGTTTTCAATTAAACTCCACCGTAGGCTCTAAAAATTACGCCAATCACAATGGCGCGATCAATTTCGGGTTTTGTGGCCGATAGGGCCCTCAATTTAATTCCAAAGCAGATTATTCAAACAGATATTCCTACGGTGGACAGATAGAATTCTAGAATCACATATATTCACATAATGGAACACAAAATCATATCAAGACACATAATCACATCATATTAAGGACCAATTAACATATTACGGAACAGGGGTATTACAATAATGTAACCCTCTGGCGGTAGCAATCAATAACAGCCCGGTATGACGATAGCCAGTCCATACCCAAAATAACATCAAAGCCCTTCATGGGCATGACAACAAACGGAAAAGGAAGCCTATAGTCGGCGACCTCTACATCACATCCTCTAACACCCTGTTTCAGGATCAACTCACCACCCAAAGGCGATACCACACAAATAGGAGATGCTAACTGTGCTAACTCCAATTCCAAAACAGATGCAAATGCAGCAGATACAAAAGAATGAGATGCGCCCGTGTCTATCAACACATTAGCAACTGAGTTGCAAAACAAAAAAGTACCTCTCACTACTGATGGAGCCGGTACTAAATCCTGCGCGGTAACAGCATACACGCGCCCCGTAGGCCCCTGGTCAACCTGCTCACCTCTCGGAGCAAAAGACTGCTGCACAGACTGGGATGACGAAACTCCCGGATTGGCCCTCGAGGCCTGCACAGACTGAGTTGGCTGAAAACCCTGCGTCTGCCTAGAACCAGACGCTCCCGATGTGGCACTCAACTGTGGGCAAAACCTCTTCAGGTGCCCAGGCTGTCCACACTGATAACAAGTCAAGAGCTGCCCCCTGCCCAAACTCTGACTCTGCGGTCTAGCTGAAGAAGAAGCAGCTTTCTGACCCCCACCCTTCTGCGGGCAAACAGAAACCTTGTGACCCAGCTGGCCACACCTGTAACAAGTGAATTCCCCCTGACTGCCTCTCCCCGAGCCTCCACTCGGCACTGGAAAGGTCGATCTAGAGACTGCACCCTGAGACTGCTGAGGGTTATAACCCCTCTGCCTCCTGCCATCACTTTGACTATCCTGGCTCCTCTTGGAGCCTCTCTGACCCTCATCCTCCTCCTGCATCATAAGCTCCATATGTGCTGCAGCATCAACTAGGTGTCTATACTCTCGGATGTAAGACCCACCAACTCTCAACTTGAGGCCCCGCCTCAACTTCCGCTTAAACTCATAGCAACGGCGTTCCTCAGATGCCACCAGTTCCGGTGCAAACCTGGACAGACTGGTAAAAGTAGCCTCAAACTCGGCCACTGACAAGCCCTGCTGATTAAGCCGGCTAAACTGATCTCTCAGCTTCTCCCTAGCCACTGCAGACAAAAACCTCTCCTGAAAAGCATTTATAAACGCCTCCCAAGTACCACCAACACGAGCCTTCTCGTACTTCCACCATTGACCCGCATCTCCCTTCAGCTGGAAGGATGCCAAGGTCACTTTCAGTGCTCCGTCCTCAATGCCAAGCATCTCGAACGTCTTACTCATCTGTTCTAACCACTCATCGGCCTTCAGTGGCTCCTTCGGATCCCCGATAAACTCATCCGGATTAGACCGGAAGAACTCCCTCTTCAAGAAAGAAGGCCCTGCCTCAGCTGCCTGATTCCCAGCTCTAAGAATACCCAAAGCTCCTGCTATCTCTCTGGCCAAGGCACCTATAGCCTGCTGACCCACTGGCTCGGCCACATTGGCCTGCCCAACTCCCTCCTGCACTGCCGGAATCTCACCCGGTAACGGTACTTCCTGCCTCGCAGGTCTACCACGCCTAGCACCTCTTCCTCGTCCTGACATCCTAATAAAGGCAACACAGAACGTTAGCACATTCATAAATGTGCCGAAACTAAACACTCACGTCCTAATGCATGGACAACTGTAATTCACTCCACGTAAGCACATAAACACATAAGCACTTACGAATTTCATTTCCGGATAATGATAGTCCCGAGGCGTTACTAGAGTTCCGGTTAGAAACAGCATTGATCAAGTGCTTTTCCAACAAGACTCCCAGAAACTCAAGGATCCAATCAACATCCTAGAAATTAAATCCCATACCCACATAGTCACATAAGCATGTTATCAATTAAGCACATAGCATATGATACTACATCTAAGTCTCTATCAAGCGAGACAAACCCATTGTGATACTAATCACTTCCCACGTACCCAAAGTATTCGAACCCGGCATGCTCTGATACCAAGTTGTAACGCCCTCAAAATAATAACATTAAACCCATCAAATAAGACATGCATTTACATTTAAACTAACCGCATTCCCTTCATTCATTAGAATTCCATTACATAAGTATTACATATTAACATCATAACAAAATGCCCTACGGGCTTACAGCTTTCCAAGTTAACACTTGGTTACAATAAAAGAGTACTAACTCGATTACACATTAAGCCCTGGGCTTGAAGTTACATGTAACACATCAAAAGTTAAGCGACAAAAGTATGTCCGCCACTAGCCTCCCAGCTATGTCCTTGGGGGTGGCATGCTTCCTGCACCTGAAAATGATATTCCCATATAGGGTGAGCCACAGCCCAGTAGAAATACACTAAACCAACCATGGACAATGACTAAAACATTAGCAATTGATAGTTAGTCAACACTGATACAATCACATAAATTACAAATTTATGTCATACAACTTATGAGTCTAAGTTACCTTTCATTTTCCCTTTTTCAACAGATAAGCATGCTAGCTCTATCATCATTTCCACAGATATGTACAAAAACTATATCTCACATGCAGATAAGCATAAAAGCTATATCCACATTCTCAACAGGTATGTATAACGACAATATCCACAGATAAGCATATAAGCTGTATCCACATTCTACAACAGATATGTATATCAACAATATCCACAGATAAGCATACAAGCTGTATCCACACTTCACAAAGATAAGCATATGAGCTCTATCTTCACTTCTCTAGACAAGCATATGAGCTGTGTCTACGGAGTTCATCCCCTATCTCCTCCCAATACCTATCCGGTTTAGAGGTACATCCCCTATCTTCCCCTAAACCGCGGAGTACATCCCCTATCTCCTCCTCTACACATAACGTATATAAACACATTGGTTCTATATACAATCACACAATACATACAATTAATGTATTCTATCAACCGTCAAGTTCCATGACACATTCCATTGATTAGTTTCCGTTTACCTAATCATCATGCATTGTCTACAACAATCTCGACTATCCTCCACCGATAGCCCAAAGCAGTTATTTCTAAAAACAGAAAATAAATGCACAAATGGATATTCAATCAACATTTCATTTCCTCATTTCTCACCAATTAATTATCCCAATTAATTAAACAATGTAATTAGGCCATTTTCCATAATTACCATTTCAACCCTTAGGTCCCATTTTCATCAATGATTCAACAATCATTCCATTTTTCTATGCCAAACATGCATCTAGGTTTATTATGAATTAAACCCCAACTTTTGTAAAATTACACAAAAGCCCCAAACTTTTACAAAATTACCAAACCAAGCCCAACATCTCAAAATACCAAAATTTAAAGACAAAACCCATAGAGAGGAGTAGGTTATCCCTACCTCAAATTCGGAGTTCCAAAGGAGAAGACGACAAAACCCAACGTGCTCCAAAACCCGTGATTTTCATATTAAAATGTAGCCCTCGACGATCAACAACTTTTTTGTAAAGGCCAAAGGTGAGCAAATCACTCCTACTAGATCAAAACCTAGAGAGAAGGTAGTATCTAGAGAGAGAGACTCAACAATGGTGTTTTTGGAAAAGTAAGAGAGAGAAGAGAAAGTGAAAAAGTGATTTGAAGAGTCACAAATTCGGGACTTTAACCCAGGTCTCCGCTCGAGCGTAAAACACCCCGCTCGAGCGGCCACTCACAGACTTCCGCTCGAGCGGCCAACCTCCCGCTCGAGCGCAGAATGCACTCGCCCAGCACTTTTGCAGAACCAGGCCTCCGCTCGAGCTCCCAACCCTATGCTCGAGCGGCCACTCACACAGCTCCGCTCGAGCGGCCAACTCCACGCTCGAGCGTACAACACTGCACAACAATTACTGGATGGGTGTATTCCCCGCTCGAGCGCCAAAACCTCCGCTCGAGCGGACAGGCAAAAATCTGGGCAACTAGTTTTGGTTTCTAAACTCAACCAACCTGCAACACACCTGCCCAACACATCCTATAACTCAAATACTAAGTAAAAAGGATGCAAACAAGATAATAAACAACTACCAACAACCACGGACACATGTCCGGATCACGGTATAACAAGGGTAAACCCGGGATCGCTATAAGTGTGGTTCAGCCCAAATGTGCAAATGCAAAGGAAAAGGGAATTAGGGTTGAGGAAGATGATGATGATGAGTATAATCCGTCAGAGAGTGAGAACGATAGTGATAATGAGTCATTGGGTTCCTTTTATCGCAAGGTATTATATACATTATTTTATATTTGTGTGTGAACGTATCTTTTACTATTTAAATATCTTCTTCATATATCTTAAACATCATATCTTTTTTAAAATATATTTTAACTGTGTTAAATATCTTCTTTACTATTCGATTATGTTATTTCAGGAACAAGAGATGCCACCGGGGTTACGTTTACAGCCTCATTCGAGGCCATTAACTCCCACCCCAGAAGAAGGGATGGATCCCCCACGTCAAGAGATTGGTACCCAACCCTTACCACCTCATAATGTGCAACCTGTGCATGAGGTGACTGCATCTAGTAGTGTTGGTAAGTTTGCAAAGTTGCTTATATTTAATTTAAGGTCTAACTTGCATTTGTTTACTTATTAACTCAATTAACATTATGTCCTTACAGCATCACATGACAGACGTGGTCGTGGTCCAACACGCGGCATACAAACCCAACGCATTGTCCAGAAAAATGGAAAGATGTTGGTTCCTGTACCTGAACATTTCCGTGCGCCAGTGGGAGATCAAGCCTCTAAGTTGGCCTCCAAGATTGGCATAGAGGTTCGAACGCAATTACCAGACTTGAGCATTTGTAGGTGGAATAAGGTTCACGATGCTGATAAGAGGCCGATGATCCAACGCTTGGAGGTAATTATTGTCAAGTAAAAGAGGCATGACACATGAAAATTGAAATTGAAATTGAAATTGAAATTACATGGTAATTATTGTGTGAAAGAAATACTCTCTTTGTTAGGGTGATTACAAGAACTTGCTGCTAAACAAGATATTACTTGGTAGCATATCAAAGACTTCTAGTTTTGGAACGAATTTAACGATTAGTAAGAATGCAACTATAACTATGTATTCAGTTTGTATCCTTGCGCAGTGAAAACACAATAGAAAATCTAAAAATTTGACTAGTGATGCATATATTAGTAAACACTAATATAACTAGTGATGCCAACAAATAAATAGGGAAGTATTCTTGCTAGTACTAATCAAATCATGGAAACAATAGCTATGAATAGATGGAGGTCATTATATTGGCTTTAGGAAGGTGACAGACAGCAGAGGGGTTTTGATTTAATTAGAATAGATGGAGGAAGGAGGCAGAGATCCTTGGTTAGCTGAATCAAGGGTGCCTGAATTGTCCAATTCAGAAACAGATGAATTAGCTAAAACAGGGGCATTTTTCACTTGATGAGTTGTGTGATGTAGTAGGCAACCTCATTTTCTGTCAACTGATAAGACTGCTGCATTTTACCAAGATTGATATTATTTTTTTAAATAAGAAAATTGCTCTCTGGGATCAAAATGTATTTTGTTTGGTGTTCTACACATTGCTCTTTTCTGCTCCTTTTCTCAATTGGTGGTTGCATCTTTTGGGCTTGATGTGAACACTCCAATCCTTACTCTCTTTGTTTCATCAAATCTTTTTGAAAAATTCCAAACTTGTTTTAAAAATTTGTTTCCAATACTTGCTCTTTTTAAAAGTTCTGTGTTGAATTATTAGTCCACCTTTTCCCTCAAGATCATAGAGCAAATTTCACTACCTTGATGTTGGTGTAAGATCCTTCAGTTATGTATACGGGATGTTTGAGGTGCTCCACAATAGATACATCATCAATGACTTCAAGGCCTTCCCTGCAGATACACTTGAATATCAATCTTTTTATTACAAATAAATTATTAGAAATTTGATAAACTTTAGAACAAGTATCATAATTAGATGGCAATTCTCAGCTCATTGCTTGAGTACACTAGGAAGGTCTTGGCAATATCTTGACAGTAAAAAGCAATATTTACAATAGTATACACTTATGATTCACATTTTCTTGCTGTTAATGTTTTTCATTACAAGATATAATGCCTAGAAAGACAAGTAGGACATTTCATGTCCAAGCTTGACATTGAATTTTTAGGTTCCTGTAGACTACCTAGAAAAACATGGACAACATATTCCTCTGTTAACCCATCTGTTGCAACTGTTACAATATATAATGCCTGCATATCTAGAAATTAAATTGCAACTGTTAACACATCTGTTGATGCAATCTTTTTTTCTTTGTTATTTAATCAGGCTCATTGCTGCTTGTCTGAAATTTAGGTTATTTAACTTATAAAAAAATGATTTTATTTTGTAGGATCAGTTTGATCTACAAGGCAATCCGAGGGATGTAGCAAGGACTTTAAACACACAGTTTGGTCGGCGATTGAGTAGCTTCACCTATAGGTTGCACAAACAATACAAGCAACTTAAGGATGCAAGAGGGGAGGAGTACGCGAGAAGCCACCCACCTACAAGTGTTACTCTTAATCAATGGACATCTCCAATTGACAAGAAGTGGAATAGTAAAGAATTCATGGTATAATGTTTTATGTTAATTGTCAAAAATTAATTTTCTTCTTACTAATGTTAAGTTTTGTTGTTTATATTGGTGTTTCAATCGTGTAGGAACAATCACTAACTAATGTGAATAATAGGATGCAAATGAAAACAAAACATAGATGTGGATCAAAATCAATCCCGGTTAGGGTGCACAGCTCGGTGTGTTCTGCTATTTTATTTTATCAGATTAGTAGGCTTTGTTATTTAAATATTTGAAATAACATTCAAAAACAAATGAATCAGATAATTGCAAATGGAGAAGTTCCTGATTTGGCAAAGTTTTACAAGTCCATCCACTATAATTCGAACACACATGAATGGATTTCGTCGGAGAGCCAAGCTAATTATGTATGTACAAGGTAATGCATATTAATTTTGATAAAATTATATATTTGCTTTGTAGGGTAGAATAACTAATAATTGTTCGATTTATTTTAAATTAACAGGACAACATGATAAAGACGCAAGCCGAACACCTCTCGCAGACTGGTGTGATCTCTTTAAGCCAAGAGGAGTTGTCAGTTAAGGTGCTTAAGCCAAGGTCAGGTTATGTGAAAGGACTCAGCTTGAGGCCTTCTTCTTCTATGAAGACTACTGTTGCACCTGCTGAAAATAGTGACTATGTTCAACGCCTTGAGATGCAAATAGCACAGCAAAATGAACAAATTGCAAGGTTTCAAAAGTCAGAGAAGAAACAAAGCAAGAAGATACAAAGTATAATAGAGTGTTTGACGCAGAAAGGTATCACGGGAAATTTTGAGAGTGGGGAAAGTTCAGATTCTGATGAACAAGCTTCTTGGTTAGTATATTATGTTTATATGTTAATTTAGTAGAACATTTCTTCTTTAACTAGGGTAGAATAAAAAACTACTTTTGACATTTAGGCACAAGGTCCCGGGAAAATAGTGAAGTATGCATCTAAAGGCCCGAAAAACATCACAAACACCTTGAGATTATCATAAATTATCATGAACACTTTGGGAGGAATCAACATAAGTTGTGAAAACTTACAGAACAATCATAGGACTCTCGGTTAGAAAACATTTAGGCTTGAACATAGGCCGTTAGGGAGTAAAATCTTGAAATAGTCGTTAAAAGGCCAAGAAATATCATGAACACCTTGGGAGGAACTAATGTAAGTTGTAAAAATTTTACGGAACAAGCACGGTAAAAATTTGGTTTAAAATTTACTTTGAAATTTTTATTTTTTCTCTTATAGGTTGCATATTAACATATTTAGTGAATGGTTACCTTAACCTTTTGTTGTTGTTGTCTTTTCTTTTTATTTTTTTCTTTTTTAAATGGCAGATTGGAGATGAACGAATTTGGTAACCTGCATAGCAAGAGTTTTTCGTTGATATTACCAGACACATCCATCACAGTGTAGTTGTACTTTTTGTTGATATTACCAAACATGTATTTTGACTATGTTGTTGTGGGTTATGATTATATTGTGATGGATTTTATCTTTTTGTTGATATTTTATTGAATAGATTAAAATGAACAGGTTTTTGTTGATATTACCAAATGAACAGGTTTTTGTAATGATTTGTAATGGATATTATATTCACCAGGTTATTAAAATGCACAAGTTATTTTGATTGTGCTGTAGTTTTTGATTTTACTAAAATAATGTTCTAATTTGGATGTTATATATTAATTTCTTGATACTATGAGACATGTATTTTGCTTGGGTTGTTTTATGATAATGAACGGGTTAATTTTATATTGATTTGTATTAAATATTTTATTTAATAGATTATTAAAATGTACAGGTATTGTTTATTGAAAAAAATATATAAATTGCAAATATAACCCTCCCCTCAATTTTTAAAAATTATTTATTATTGGTGACGAAAAAAAATTGACACTAAAACTTTCTAATCCCAACAAATAATTTTGTCACACATATTCACTATTTCATCACTAAATTAAAATATTTCTTGACAAAAAGTTTTCGTCACTGAAAGGTCTTTTTTTTCTATCTTTTGGTGACGATATTTTCGTCACTAAAAATTTTATCACTATTTTTAATGACGAAATATTTTGTCATCCAAAATAAATATAATAAAATTTTATTTAATTTTGGTGACGAAATGGATGTTATATTTTGTCACCAAATGCCAATAATAGGTGACAAAATAAATTTTCGTCACCGGGTACTTTTAGTGACGACGAATTGGTGACGAACGTGGTGACGAAATTATTTCGTCACGGATTAATTTGGTGACGAAAATTTCACTATTGGAGACGAAGTGATTTTGTCATTAAAGTACCATTTTGTTATAGTGACCCTTGGAGGGTATTTTCAGAGGTTCAAGGTTGGGTTTTGGGGTCCAGAGGCTGCTGGTTTTTGCTTGTCTCCAAGGGTAATCATTTTTCCCTCTTTTGAGCATTATTTTGATCCATATCTTAGCCTAGTTTGCAAGCATATTTAGGCTTTATCATAAACTGAAAAAAGTCTTTTTTTGAGCTTCTAAACATGTTTGTTTAAGGCCATTTTTCTGCTCATGTGCATTGTGTATGCCATTTTAGTCCATAGCATTGCGTATGCTAGGTTGCATGTGTGTATATCATCCCTCGCATGCCAGCATGATTAGGTTGCATTGCATTTAGGGTTGCACGTTAGTCGCATTGTGTATGCCATCTCATTGCATTGTGTTTGGAGTAGGGTTAGTCCAAACACGGGAAACGAGGGGCGTTTCATACTCAAAGTGACAAAACATGTCTCAATTTTCGGTCCCTGGCACTCCGGATTACCCATGATGGAGTTTAGGCCTTGTTGTGTTTATATGTGCATTCACTTCACATTGAGTCGTGCAATTCGACTTCTCAGCCATCATGCATCAAGATACGTGATTGGTGGCACGAGGATCGAGGACTACACTCCCTTGAGCTTGTGCAAGGACGGGGAGAGTGGTCATGCACACATTTGTTGAAAATACATTGCCTTTTCTCTCTCTTGCCTTTGTTGCAGAAAAACCAGAAACCGGAGGTGGAAACTGGTCGGCCGACCAGATTTTCTGGCAGGCCGACCACCCTCTTTGGTCTCCACCAAAAAGGGTGGTCGGCAGGTGGTCTCCCATGCTAATAACTGGTCGGTGGCCTTCCCAAGGTGGAGTTTCAGCCTTCTGGAGCTTTGTGCAAGTTTCTGAGATCAATTGCAAACAAAGGCGAGGCGAGGCATCGCGATGGATTTCCCAACAAGGCGACTTGAGCATGCATGCATCCCTATCATTCGGAACAGAGCTGAGGCAGTCCATTTTGTTTAATTTGCATGCTAGTTTCCTTACTTACTTAGTTAATTCGTTAATTAATTAATGTTGTGTAATAATTAGTTTAATTAGCTTAGATTAGCTAGTTTATTATGTACTATTCATTCGGACCCTCCGAGGAGGGCAATGTTGTAATAAGTGTGCGTGTGTGTGTGATGCATGTCTTCCAACCCCACGTCTTTCTCTCTTTTATTTACTAGCTTATGATAGTTAGTTTAGGGCATGTTTCAATTAGCATACTTATGCTCGCATGTTTTCATCCATTTATCTATCTTTCATGCACCGGGCTCGGCGCATCATACTAACTGCATTGTATTTCAATTCCGAGTTGAATACATGTATCAGTTGTTGCATTTCATATGCCATTTTAGAATATTCGAGCCTATCTTAGTTGCATTTTTACATGTGTTGCATTAGGCATTCCAGCATAGTTACGATTCATGCATGATTTCTAATTAGCTTCTTTCTTTGGCTTGGAGTACTCGGTAAATATTTATGCTTTAGCATCCTTGCATGCGTGTGAGTGACTGCCATGATAGCAAGCTTACCATGAGGCTATTTGCCTATGCGATATAACTGCCTGAATGCCTGTGGGTGAAAGTTGGGTTATTTGAATTGGAACAATTCACCAATTGAGAGTTTTAAGCCCACTTGAGAGTGGCAAAATCATGTTTTCTTAAACCCACTTGAGGGTGGCAAATCCATCTCTTAGCTTACTTACGAGTAGCACTATCAAACCATCTTTCAAATAAACAAACATGAAATGTTTTGTTCCAACTCAAACGATCCAGTCTATACTGGTATGTTGTGTGCATCACATAGTAATTCTAGGCTAATAACCAGAATAAGAGCACATAATGTTTTTAAAACTCGATATTATGGTTAGTAGAGGCCGATCTTTGATCGGGCGAGCGGCGGTTCTCATGAAATGACCTTCCCCAATCGTACTCAAATTCCCGAGCCGAGGCAACTTTGGTGATGACGGACACGTGGCCTTAGGCACGAGTCAGGGTTTCCTAAATTCCCCACAAAATAAAATATTTAGGTGGCGACTCTGTATCTGGCAAAGCAGTCCATGTTTTTCACTTCTTTCTAAAAATTTGTTTTCCAAAACGATTTGCCGGACTTGGACTCTTTGGTGATTTATCAATCTTGCATTGCACTTTGCGAGATCAGATTAAGAACTATGACATTTGAGTCTGAACTGTAGTGAGCCCAAATGAACAAAACGGGATTTCTCCCGGGGAGTTCGGGGGCGTCTACATGATCACGTTGGTGCAACGGCAACGCCGAATCAACACCCTTTGCACGGAGAATCTCCATGGCCTAAAGTGTCTTGATCCAACCGTGCCTAAATCCCCGGTTCTCGCATCGGCAGACCTCCTCCGCAAGTTTCTCTTTGGTTTTGTCGATGCCGACCTTCCGGTCCACATGGAAGCCTTGTTCGTAACCCATGGGCCTCGCGTTCTCCACAACGAACATGCTTGCCATGTCACGGTCGGTGATGGCGTGACTCAACAGCCGTTGAGTCACCCTCTCCTCCTCGATCGGGTTGGATTGACCCACCGCACAGAGTTCAGTTGTTTGAGCCTTCCTAAGCTCCCTGAGCTCACGCTTGGCCTTCTCCGCGCGAGCCTCTAAACTGCGAATTATTTCCTCCTTCTTCTCTATTTCATGTCACACGGCACGCAGGCGCATGCTGACTTCATAGGCGGTATACAGCCCTTTCACCGCCCCGTGGATGCCCTCTCGAAATACGTCGAAATCATGTCGACCAACCATCGACTACTGGACCTCCGGTGGAAAAATCTATCGAGCAAACTCGACCGCCACACCCGGGCGCTTGATAATGGAATCCGCCTCCGTCATCGGTTTATTCTCCACGAAAATTGTAAAACTCAACGGTCGCGGCGCCACGTCGGCCTCACTTCTCGGTCGCGGTCGTGAAGAACTTCCCCATTGATGTTTTGCCTTTCGGGGCGATCTGCTTCGACGACTTAGAGGGTGACGTTTTTTCCGTTCTTTGGACGCCCTACCTCCCGCATGGGTGGGTTCGCTGCTGCGATTCATTGCAGTATCAAGCTTAGCCAAAGTCCGCGCTTCTCCTCTGCTGTTAAAGAAAACTCTATTTGACATTCGCACTTGCCCCAAGCTAGTTTAAATCGAGTCTGAATAAAAATAAGTGGAATCACTAGCGCAAACTCACCCCGTTTATTCGTATGTATGCAGTGCCCCCAAAGCAACATCATTAATGCCAAACGCCAAAAGCCACATGCCGATCGATATATGCCACAGCCACTCCACGAAGTAGGCCTATTCGGCTAATGAAGCTCGTGCACTGGCTGGGCCAAGGACAGGTTTATTAATCTTTTCGGCCAAATATTTAAGCCCAATGCCAATCGATCTATGCTGCAACCACTCCACGAACTAGTCCTATTCGGCTTATGAAGCTCGCGCATTGGCTGGGGCAAGGGCAGATTTATTAATCTGATCAACCAAGTATTTAAACCCAATGCCGATCAATACTTGGTATTAAAAACAAAGTGTAGCCGATTTGCACGCAAAAGCAATAACATTCATCAATAACAAAATTTAGCACAGATAATAGCAAGGCAAAAAAGGAAAATTTTCATTAGGAAATTGGGCACAAATTGTAGCCATTTTACACATGAAAATTGCCAAACAAAAAGCTGTAAAAATACATTCGAATACTCCTAAAACAAAACAACAAAAAAGGTGTCGCCCAAATTAATCCTCAGAGTCAAACTCTAGCGGCTCAATATCCACTTGCTCCTATGGAATTGGCATAGCCAATGTCACATCAGCAGCAGCAAGGGCTTTGAGCCAGCCGTGTTTGAATCCCCGATTTTCAAATTTGGGGACTTCATCTACATATTCGGCGAAGGCAACACTTTTCCCGGCCTCGAATGCCTTAGAAGCCTCCGAGTCGGCTGCTTCCTTCGCCTTTTTTATTTCCTCCAACTCAGCCTCCAATTTGGAGACCGCCTCCTGGGCCAATTTCAGAGCCTCTTCGCTCGCGTCCGCCCTCTTCTCGGCGGATAACCTCAGCTCATCCGCATTTTGTGCCCTCTCCATCTCGGCCTCAGCTCGCGTGCCTTCCATCTTCGCACTTAAAGCCTCGAACTCAGCCCTGCTCCTTTGGCCCTCAACTTCAATTTGAAGACGGCCGAGCTATTCGACGGCGTCATGATGGCGACGGCCCATCTTCGCTATCCTTCCGACGGTCTACAAAACAGGAAGTTAAGACCAAAATAGTATTTGCATAAAGTGAAAAGACAAAGTCAAGATATATACCAAAAGTGCCGCCTGCGCGGCCAACGCTATTGCAACCAGATCCGGCTCCACCCGGAAAGCCGCCTTGTCAGCCGGCAGTGAAACGGACGTAGCCATGCTGAGAGTGACCGTTGGATCTTTAATTACCGAAGCATCACAGGGGATCGGCATGTTTTTTATCTTCGGTTGAATTATAAAAGGTACGATCACATCTGATTCCTCTAAATGAGGTCGTTTGTCAGCGCGGTTATCTTCTGAGCCGGCCTCACCTTCGGCAGGGCGCTTCTCTACCCTTTGTTCAGCCTCTTGATCGGCCTGCACAACCAACTCGGCCTCGGCACTTCGTTTTTCTACCGTTCCCTCCACAATAACAGGCAAGGAGGGCTGAGATTTGCTAACAGGCAAGGAGGGCTGGGATTCGGTGGCAGGAGGCACTCCAGCTCGAATGGCCTCTGCCCTTCGCCGTGCTGCCATCCTTTCCACGTTCGCCTTCTTGGCAAGTTGTGTTAGGCTTAACCTAGCCATATCTTTGGGGTACACACCGGGAAGGTCCTCTAGACCGTGAAAAATATCAAGCGGAAAGTCCTCTCGACCCGAAGTGGACGGAGGGTCGGTTGAGTTGAGGCCGGCTTCCTCAAAGACTAGCTTCAAGGCCTCGTCGACTTCGGTTTTGGACTGATCGGACTCGGCAACCTCAGCTACTTCTGGTCGTTCCGAATCAGACCCCTCGAAACCGACTTGCCTCAAATTTTTGAAATCAGTCAAGATAAGGGCCGTAAGAAACTCCTCACCCTTCGGAACTGGGATGTTTTCTGCCGCCGAGAAGGTTGTATAAGTCGGGTCGTAGCGGAGAAGAACGTGGGCCGTCCTCCCCTGTTTTTGAAGACTCAGCCGGCCGAAATATCTAAGTGCAACCTTGATTTCCGAAAGAACGGCGTCGTTGGTTGAAGTCAAGGCTTTCTTCAAATCGTTTCCTGCACAAGCAAAACCATGAAGTCTTGAAAATGAAGCTTTATAAATATAACAAAAAACAAATAAAAGAAGCTATACGGCCACCTGGTTCGCCCCTCCGTCTAGGGATAGGATTGAGGTGATCCTCGCATTTGCCGAATTCCCAATTACCTTGGACAATGACCATAACATCATCGACTCGCTTCCCGGAGCTGGAAAGCATAGTCACTAGTTAATGGTCGGTGTCCTTGGCCCTATGGAAGTAACGCCCATGCCGACCAGAAGACTTGGCCAAGGCATAACAATGTCAAATAGCAAGAATGCCGAGGTTAATCCGAAGGCGACGATTTAGTGCGATAAACCCCAATGGCAAAACACAGCCCTAAAAAATGGGTGGAGGGGAAAACAGACTCCACCCTCTGCGATTGACACCAGAGGGAAGACAATCGTGGTTTCATCTGCCCTCTCCATATCGAGGGTGCCATCTGTCACAAGTGACAGGCGGACGTCATCAGGAATGGAGAAATGACGTCGGAAGCCAGAGATTCGATTCGGGGAAAAGAGATCTTTTAAATGTTTTGCCATTTCTTTCAGTCTATAAGATCATGCTAAGCCAAAAACAAAGCAAGAGAGAAGATTTAGGGCAGAGGGGGAGAAAACTTACAAGAGACGAATAGGATAGTGAAGAAAAGGAAGTTGCAGAGGTAATTCAGAAGGCAGTCCTGCGACGAGTGTCTAAAAGTGTATATGTATTTGAAAAGATATCCAGATTTTAAATCACAATAAATAGAAGTGTACGAAGAGGCGGGAAGTTGAAGTGATAATTGAGAAGCATGTGCTCAGACATTTGCGTTGGAATGAGGTCAGCCGCCGAATTTCGGCTCTAACTTTTCGAATCCGAAACCAAACACTCCAGCCAAGTGTCGTTAGTGGAGTGCTTGGGAGGCAATTGTGAGGGCCGAATATTGGGAGTCACAGATATGCCGAATAGTCGAACTCTAGGTCGAAATATATAGCATTCGACGCCATCTCACACGCTCGAACCTTATCCTATTTGGCCCAATAGCCGGTCAAGCAAGGGGCCAAGTGAAGAGCGGTTTTTTTACAGTTGAAGCCGAATAGTGAATTGAAAGTGGACCTAATCCCGAGGCCCAAGAAAGAAAAGATATAAATAGAAGAACATCGACCAGGAAGAGGTATGTGAGAACTATTACACTTTACTTAAAATACAAGTAATTCAGAGAGTAGAGACTGACTTGTCCATCGGAGTGCTAATGCCGACACCCCCGACCGGAGTGTTGATTCTTTTTCAGGTGGCTAGTTGAGGATCACGAGCGTCCCCCAGGATCAAAAGAGTATTTCCAAATCACTTCTCCACAATTGTGAAACAGTTTGAATGAATGTATGGATGTTTTAGAAGTTTATAATAATTTTTTTTTTTCATATCTTCAATTGTTTTACTCTTTGTGATTGTTTAATGCTTTTCATACATTAGTTTTCTTTGTGTTCGTGTTCAAAGTATAAGATGAGTCATGCTACGAGAGACAGGTCGTGTTGCTACCATAGTATAGAGCAAACGCTCGTGCTACTTAAGATGACTCGTGCCTATATGTTGAACACAATAATCCTCTTGATCAATGTTTCAAACTTGTAGTTGTGAAATATTGGGTAGTTCAAACCAGAGTGCAATTGATAGCCGTTGTTAAGTCTTATTTATGTAGTTAGTTTTGAATAGTTTTTAGTGGTAATTGATCCTTATATTTTAAATAGTCTAAATTGATTTTATGAAATTTTTCTATGAAGTATTAACCCTTTTACTATAACGTCAAACTTAGAAATTTCAGTCAAAAAATTATTTTTGTACTAAAACAAGGAGAACCACTTTTTAATTTAATTGGATTTTGATGTTTTTGTATTTTTCTTTAAATCCAAATGGGAGTATTTCCTTGTTACATTATAAACTTAAGTAAATGAAATATAAATGTAAGAGGCTAAATGAAAGTATGTACTTAAATGGTTACATATGGAAATGAGATTGATGTGTTGGGAGTGCCTTAGGAGACCGTTCAAGCGGTCAAGTGATCGCTCGAGCGAAGAGGTGAGGCTTTTAGTATCTTCACTGTACACCTGCAAAACTTTTGAGAGACTGCGTTCACTGCTCGAGCGGTGAAATGTTCGCTCGAGCGGTCTGTTCAGATCAGCAAACTTTGCACATTGTCTTCTTTGCACAGGAACACCCCATTGTTTCTCATTACCGGTAGCCACTTCGTTGAAATCCCCTGCTAGGAAGTGGCATGAGGTTGATGATGCTGCAAAGTGCTACATATTGGCCGCAATGATCAATGTGTTGCAAAAGCAGCATGAGGGTGTTCCTACTGCAAAAGACATAATGATTAATTTGGAGAAAAAAAAAATGTTTGGAGAACAGAGAAAAAGTGCACGTCAAACTGCCATGAAAGGTTTGATGTCCACCAAAATGGTGGAAGGCACTCCAGTATGAGAAAATGTCCTGTAAATGATATCTTTCATTAACATAATGGAAACTTTGGGTGCAGATATTGATGGTGAAACTAAAATTGATGCGATCATTTCATCTTTACCTGATTCTTAAGATAAATAAGCTATGAAATTAAAATCAATTGAAATACATGTATTGAAAGACTCTGGGTCGAGTGTTTGGTCAAGAACATCTTCAAATATTGCTTTTGGAGTCCTTTCTATAGTATTGGAGAAACCCTTATTTCTGCTCAATTGTCAGGAACGTGGTAGCCCTTCATGGTGATATATGTCATTGATGCTAATCTTGACCCCTCAAGAGTGGGATCGGTTTTGATCATCAACAGTGAAAGCTTATCCTTATCACTTTGACTTGGTCCATTGAGCTCCCATAGACCACCATGTGTCCTTCAATATTTGAATTTGAATTTATTCTGCTTGATTTGTGACAAATATTTCCTTTATTGTTGTATGGATCTTGTCCTCTTTGTTATGCATGTCTATCCTCAAGGAATTCAAAAAACCAACCTTACCTTATTTGAAAAACTCATTTCTTAATTGTAGGGTGCCTGCAAGGATCTTCAAATCCAATTTATCTCTACTAAAGACCAACTTGCAGACATTTTTAAAAAGAATATTGCCTTCTTAATCCTTTCGATTATTTCAGGGCAAGCTAAAAATTTGCCCCTTGGAATGTTTCGCTTAAAGGGGCTATTCAAATATGATTTATGTTTTAGATTCTTCCTCATCATTTTCTCATCATCTTATCATTGTTTGTGTTTGTCATTGTTTATATTTATCCTTATCATATAAATTGTATAAGTGTTTATATTTATCCTTATTATATAAATTGTACAAATAGAATAGAATAGTTCAGTACAAATATAACACAAAAACTTTCCTTGAATCTAATTAATATACAAGAAATTGTTCCAAGTAACCTAATTTTGTGTATGGATGATATACACGAAAAGTCCTAAAAAATGAATGGTTTGAATCATTCAACTGGGCTCATGGTGGGCCCCACATATCCAAATGGTGCTTCCAATCCAAATTTGGACTAGACTGGATTGGATTGGAGAAAATCCTCTCCTAATGTTTTACATGATTCCATATGGATTTAGATTGTCTGAATAGATAAAATGAAAATTTCCATTTCATAATCAAAGATTGTGAAATATAGACATTACAAATCTATATTACAAATTAACTCTAAGACTATCAAAATAATCCCAAGAAAAGGAAACAGCAGAGACAAAGGGGTTGAGAAAGAGCATGTGAGATATAATCGGGTCCAGAAAAATAGAACAATTAGCTCGAATTCATACTGAATTAGCAACTAAAGAAAATGTCTGTTTAGTAGGTTTGTCTAAGGCCTTGATAGAAAGTGAATCTGAATTTGAAGATTCAAAAAGCCAGCCAGATGGCTTAAAGGAAATGGAAGATGGGTTGTTCAAAGCTATGATGGCTAAACAGACCAAACTCGTAGATTTGAAATTAGCTATGCCCATGGAAATAGATGGAGGCCAGAAATATGAAAGTAATTCAAAACCTTTGAAAGGCACAAAGCGAGCCAGTCCAAATCCAATTTCGCTCATTACCTGTTGTTAACATAAATATGGTGTATGTTTTTCCTCACAAGTTCAAAGTAGATCCCAAGCAAAGGAGAAGCTTGTCCATTGAAGAATGGGTTGAATCAGATGAGAAAGCTTCTATTCCAGAGACTGAGATTGTGGAGGAGACAGACTCGGAAGAAACTGTGGAGATGGAGGTTCAAGAGGCTATGCCTTGCTATCCTTTTGAATACCCAACTTTAAGCATAACTCAACACATCAAGCCCTTGCACATCAAGCCCATTTTGATGGAGTGTTATTGAGTAAGGTGTTGGTGGATAATGGAGCAACAGTCAATTTGTTGCCCAAAGCCTCTTTGAAGAAGTTGGGTTTGAAAATTCCAAAACTTATTTCAACTAGCACCTCCACAGTAGGGTTCACGGGAGATAAAAAAATGGCCCAAGGGATCCTACTAGACAACATCAATGTGGGATCCAGAAGCTGTGTTGTAGCTTTCTTTGTTGTCGATAGCAAGGCCAAGTGTAATGCCGTGCCAGGAAGAGATTGGATACATACTAACAAGTGTGTGTGCCATCATCATTACACCAGAAAATCATCATGGCCCTAGAAGATGGAGAAATAAAGGAGATACAAGATTTTTTATTTTTTTAGATAGTTGAATCAAACTAATAAGTAAAAGGGCCAAAACGTTTAATCTAATACTCTGTTTTTTTTTTTTATTAGTTAGTGAAATAATTCTCTGAAATATTACTATGCAAAATTAATAATATTGTTAGTTTTAAAAATTAGGAAAGCTGATAATATTTTCAGTTTTACTGGATATGATTTATTGGTTCAAAAAAATTTAAATAGGACATGAACTACCATAACATTTGTAAATAGGATTTTTAGATAATACTCTTTAAAAAAAATTATGATTTAAATTGATAAAATTAAAATGTTATTTTATTATAAAACTCAAATTGTGATTTTTTTTAAAAGTATTTTTTGGGTTATTTACACTAAAATCTCCTAAACTATTGAGAAATATCACTTTGACACCTTAAATTATAAAAAAAAAATACTTACAAATGGAATCCCTAAACTATTAAAAAATATTATTTTGACCTCCTAAGAGTATAATGGACGTTTAAACTATTGAAAAATATCACTTTGTAAAATTTAAAAGTGTACAAATATTCCTAAATTATAAAAACATGAATGTTAATGAAAGGGATCAAAGTGAAACATTTCACTAATTTAGAAAGTTTATTTGTTTAGAGGTCAAAATGATACTTATTAATAATTTAAAAATATATTTGTACTCTTTTAAAATTTAAAATTTAAAAGGATCAAAATAATACTTTTTGAGAATTTAAGCCTACATGTAAATAATCCTAATTTTTTAAAAGAAAAATGGGCGAATGATACTGACGGTCCGTATAGTTTGGGACTTGCGTCATTTTGGTCTCTGACTTTTTAATTGTGACACATTTGATTTTAAATTTTGAATCTTATTTCAAATAAGGACAATTGAAGATACCATTGCTTAATTTGAAGGGCAAAATCGTCAATTTGATAAAATATAAATTAATTTGACAAAAAATAAATGTCAAAAAATTATTTTTGAATTTTTAAAAATTATTTCAACCCACTAAAGATAAAATTATGTAATTGATAAATCTTTTAGACATTTATTTATTTATTTATTCACCAAATTAATTTTTATTATGTTTTTGAATGATGATCATATAATGGGTGGTTATTTTTATTTTTTTTAAATTAGTTTCTATTTTTCAAAAGTCAAATATGGTAACAATTTTGATATCATTATGAAACCAATCCATTAAATTAAAAAATCAAAAACTAAAAATATTTCATATATTAAATATATCGATTACACATTAAAATCTTAACAACCACTCATTACAGAAAGTGGAGATGCTGCTACACGGGCTGCGCAACAACGGCTGCTGTGCGATAAAATGGGCCCATTTTGGGACCTATTTTAATAATCCGAACCATTCACATTTTAAAATACATTATGTAGAAGATGCCTGCAAAAAATCAACATAATCGGATATTGTTTACCAATTCATTCACTCGCATTTGTATTCATTTTAATACTTTAAATCACAATTATTATTTATTTTTGTAGATACAAATGCGAGTAGATGAATGGGTAAACGATATTCGATTAACTTGATTTTTTACAGGCATCTTCTACTTGATATATTCTAAAATGTGAACAGTTTGGATTACAAAATGGACCAAAAAATGGGCCTATTTTTCCATATAGCAGCCGCTGCTGCGCAACCTGCTGCAGCATCTCCACTTCCCTCATTACATGATTATCATCCAAACACATTATAAAAATTAATTTAGTAAAATAAATATATAAATAAATGTCTAAAATATTTATTAATTTTACATAATTTTATTTTTTGTGGGTAAAAATTATTTTTTAAAATTGAAAAATATTTTTTTAGACATTTAATTTTATCAAATTATTTTATATTTTATGAAATTGATGACTTTGTCTTTAAAATTAAGTAATAGTATCTTTAATTGTCTTTATTTAAAAGAAAATTCAAAATTCAAGATCAAATGTATCATAATTGAAAAATAAAATATCAAAATGACATAAATTCTAAGCTCCTAATTAGTAAGAAAAAGTGATGAAGCAGAATGAACACGAGAATTTGGGCAGAAATTACGGTAATTTTTAATTTTATTTTATTTTTCTTCCCGCGCTTCAAATCTCACCTTCATCCCCGGCTTCAATCTTCGAGTCAAAAAATCACGTGTAGTGTCTGCTTTTTTCGCTGTCAAAACCACCTTCTTCTTCTTCTCTCTCTCTCTCTGTCACTGTATTTTCTTCTTTTGGTTTCATACACAATCCATGACCAAAAGCCACTCTCATCATCTGATTTTCACAAAACCCACATGGATTCACTGAAACCCAGTTCAGCTCCAACCATGAACAAGTTAGCCAAAACCTTCCACAAAGTCATTCACCTCAGAAAGGCCTCAAAGTCCCTTTCAAATACTGGGTTTTCCTTGCTCATACCTCAGGAACACAACAATGTATATAATTTAAGGATTAAGCGTGTGATTTTTTGTTCAAAAAATGATACTTATTCTGAAGATGAATGCTGACAACGTTAGTTAGGGAGACAACTTTCATACACATTTAATACTTCAGAATTTTTTTTTGAAAAAATTAAAATACTAATAACAAAAATGACACAAGACACATAATTTCTCTACCAAAAGTCCAACTAGTCATTCAGTATATGACTTGAAAATGAAAAGCTCACATGAACTCTTTTGACTTTGTAAGAGGAGCTAATTTAAGCCCATTAAATTAATTAGGCCCAATAGCCCAAGGTTAGTGGGCCCGAATTTATCGCAAGTTCAAGATTGGTGGGCTCGGATTTATCGCCATCAAACGGGCCAAATCGCTCTTAGCCTCGAAAGGGTTCGGATCCACGAACCTAGAGACTTACTCAAGCCCGGACTCGAAAGGGTATTAAGCAAGCCTAGAGATCCGAGGCACTCGGACTCGAAAGGGTTCGGATCCACGAACCTAGAGGTCCGAAACACTTGGCTTCGAACGGATTCAGACGCAATCTAGAAGTCGCTCCGTTAATGAGTCCCAGAACACTTGCGGGCTCGGAGCTTTCCGGGGTCTACGTACCAGAACCATGGGCGTAATGGAGTCCGAACAAAGGACCCGATCCCGAGGACGGTGAGTGGAGATAAATTCACTCTTCGGTTAAACTAGCCTATACCCGGGTCGAGGTGGCACGACCCCGGGGGGTCCATGAGACTCGGCAATACTTTGCGGCAGGACGTCCTCTGGGACTACCCCTGACCCTTTGGGATGATTGGGGATCATTGGTTAGGTGTGGCTAAGAAGAAAGGTTCGCCGAGGGATTGATCTCCTCTTCGGGGTTTTCTCATCCTCGGAGAAGTCACCTCCTCGGAGAGGTCACCTCCTCGGACAAGGTGGTTAGAGAGAATATCCCCCATGTGCCTTGCACATGGGCTCCATCCTACATCATGAGGTGCCTATAAATAGCACCCACCCATAGCTTTACAAGGGATGGATTTTGGAGATTTTTTAACTCTTGGGAAAGAACTAATTTCCCTTCTCCATTATCAACCTTGAGAGTGAAAGTGGGAGATCAATGGGAGAGCCTTGCCATTATTCTATTCTCTAGCCATTTTGCCTTCTTCTTCACCCAATCTCTTATCTCCATCATCTCCTTTGTTGTTGTGTTCCTAAGTTGAGATTATTGAAGAATCTAAGCCTCTCATCATATTCTAGAGAATTCGATCTTCGAATTTTCCAACTCCTTTCTTGAACCCTCTCCTATATTTTGGCGACTCTGCTGGGGAGGCGGATTGGTTAATGGTCTCAACGAGATCTGGAATCCACACAACTCCAACAAGGATGGCGGGAGAAGATGAAATTCACCAACAAGGATCCTCTAATGGTGGTGATGACAGGACCACGGCTCCAGATCAACCACTTTTGCTTGAAGCCATTCAAGGACTTCAAAATACTCAACAAGAGATTCTTACCACTCTTTAAAATCTCACTCACACCATGTTGGTGATGAGTTCTAACTTTGCACCGGCGCCAAACGGAAATCAAACTGGTGGTGGAGTTATTCCCGCCGGAGCGCAAAATCAAATCCAAGGAGAAGTAAGCCCCAATCAGCCTATGGCTCATGGCAACACGGCCACAGTAACACATGCTCAAACCACAGTAGGCGGCAGCAGTTTGCCCATACCCGGTCTCCATGGCGTGCCAAGCCAAGATCCAATGGTGACTAGGGGAGTTTCTGGTGTAATGAATGGCGCTCCGACGACTGTTGGTGTCCAGGAAAACATAAGGAGCATGATGGCGCAAAAGGGAGCTCTGCCCGTACCTAATCTTGTTACACCACCAGTGAATGTTACCCAAGCACCAAGCGGGCCTCCTTTGGTGCCAACAACAAATCTGCAAGCACAACCCGGTATAGCGGCGCCGTGCGGTGGACTCTATGGGCCTCAATTCAATATCCCATCACCAACTGGCTTGTCTATAGGCGCTGATGGCCAGTATCGTCAAATGTCCTCACCAATGATGAATTCGCAGCACCAGAATGGCCAAGACGCCCCTAGCTCAGTCTTCGGGTACATAAGCCAAGTCCCGGGAATACCACCATCAAACTCTCTCCCTCAACAGTTTCTCACTCTCGCCGATGTGCAGGCCATGTTCGATCTCGAACGGGGCAAGAGGACCTTACCCTCTTTGCCTGATCCAGACGTCAAGCCACCTTACCCCATTGAGATGCTGAGTTATCCATACCCTGAGGGGTATACACTGCCGAAGTTCATCAAGTTCGACGGCAAACAAGGAAATGCCCGAGAACATGTTGTGCGATTCATCGAGACTCTAGGTATTCATGGTTCAAACCACGTCCTCCGACTGAGAGAATTCTCTAAGTCCCTCACCGACCGAGCATATAGTTGGTATGTTAATTTGGCCCCAAACTCTGTCCGAAGTTGGGAGGAAATGGTTAACAAATTCCACTCCAAGTTCTTTCAAGTGGCGGAGAAGGTGACCACACTTACATTGTGTAAAGAGAAGCAACAAGAAAGTGAAGACATCCTTGACTACGTCAAAAGGTTTCAGGACAAGGCCGTGGATTGTCATGAAGCAGTTGAGGAGAGTTATCTGGTTCAAATTTGTCTAGAAGGGGCATTGAGCAAGTACAAAATGTTTCTAGTTAACCACAAGCTACCCACCTTCTCGGCATTAATAGAAGCAGCTCGGAACATTAGCATTCCTCAGGGTCAGGAGTCCGGATTTAAAGCCAGTTACAAGACTAGTTTCAAGTCATCTCGTGGACCTATCGTTGCTGCTGCCTCTGCCCCGGATACCCGAAATTCACAAGGAAGAAGTCATAGAGGCCAGAAAAGAAAGCAATATAATGGTGAAAAGGGGAATGTTTCTTATCCATGTGGAATCGAGGAAGTGAAAGCTCTAGTTAAGGAATGGGTGGCTGACGGAGAGCTAAAATTGCCTTATGTTGAAGAAATGCCATCAAAAAAAGACCGTGAAAGCCCTGAATTCTGTGTCTACCATCGTACATTGAAACATCCGACAGAGAAGTGTTGGACTCTCAGGAAAATCTTCAGAGATAAAGTCGAGGCAGACGAGTTGAGGTTCAAAAAGCAAGGGACTCAAGACATCCGAGAACAACCATATCCTCAACACCGAGACAAGGGCAAGAATGTTGCTATGATAGCTTATGAAGGCCCAATGATCGAGGCTATCGCTAATCTCGATGACGATGACTGTTATCTGGACGACATCCTCGAGCCAGAGGGTGAGCAAGTTTACTATGGAAGTGCTCTCGATCCAGAGGGCAGAACATTTATTACTCATGGCGAAGATCCCTTTGATCCAGAAGGAGGAGAAGAATACTATGGAAGAGGAGGACACCATGTTTATGTGGCATCTTATTTTGAGGAGACCGAGGAGATGGTTAACTACGAGCCTCCAAGAGTGGAAAAAGATCCGGATCACTATGCCAAAACCTTGCAAGACTGTGTAAAGTTCAAGCAGTTCTTTGACCAGCTTGGACTTTCCAGGGGGGCAAGAACAGAAATCACCAAGTCCATCATTAATATAGCCGAGGCACACCATGAGGAATGCATGTCGACTGAGGGATCTATCCCGAGGAAGGCAAAAGAGCAATCTAGTGCCATTACTTTCTCCGAGGTTGATCAGAAGTATCCTTTTTCTCACAATCGCCCGCTTTATGTGACTGCTTTTATTAACGGGGTTGAGTTCAAAAGGGCCTTTCTACATAGTGGAGCCTCTATCAACATTATGACTCGCGCTACTCTAGAAAAGGCCGGAATCTCTGAAGAACGCATTGTGAAGCAGCCGATAGTCATCACTGGCTTCGGTGGAGAAAGGAGAGTTACTATCGGATGCGTAACAATTGATTTAGCCGTTGGAGAGATTCGCTCGGCCACCAAGTTCCATATTATCGATTCTGAGACAAATTATCACATCATTCTAGGGAGGACCTGGATGCATAGATATGGGGTTGTACCATCGAGTTATCATCAGTGTGTTAAGGCAAAATGGGGAAAGAAGACGGTGACAATTCAGGCTACAGAAAGGCCTTTCGAGATCCATAAAGCTCATTATTCTGATGCCATCTACTTCACCGAACTGGCTGTCGAAGAAGTTCCCACCACCTCTAAGCCTCGAGGGGTCAAAATTCCTCGTTGGGAGGATATCAAAGATGACAAGGAGCCGATGGCAGAATCAAGTAAGCAGGCGATGTCTAGACCAGAAAGTCCGCCTATTCCTCGGAAGGTGATGAAAGTTCGAGAAGGAGGCAAGATGGTGTACTATTTATGAAGGTACGGGGAGTCGGTTTCTTCAGTCACCGACTCCGAGTCAAAAGAAGAGCCTCCTGACAATGATATAGTAATAAAGCCTGAAATGGCTCCAGAATGTATGCAAGATAGGCCGAAGCCTCAGCCCGAACAACTTATTGAAATAGATCTGAGTGATGGACAAGATGCACCGAGGCCGGTATTCGTAAGTTCGAGCCTTAGCCCAGAGAAGCGGGAACAGTTGTTAAAGTTGATAAGCCGATACTCAGATGTGTTTGCTTGGTCATATAAGGAAATGCCCGAACTAGATCCTGACCTAATCTCCCACTATCTTGATGTGTTCCCAAACTCCAAGCCAATTAAGCAAGCTGCTCGAAAATATCATCCAGATCTCGAAGAGGAGATTAAGGAGGAGATTGAAAAACTTCAACAGGCTGGTTTCATCCGGCCAATACAGTACCCCATGTGGTTAGCAAACATCGTGCCAATAAAGAAGAAGAATGGCCAAATCAGAGTATGTGTAGACTTTCGAGATTTGAACAAATCTTGCCTGAAGGATGAATTCCCTCTTCCTCACATCGACACCCTCGTGGATACTACCTTGGGACACCAGATGTTCTCATTCATGGATGGATTCAGTGGATACAATCAGATTAAGATGGCTGAAGAGGACGCAGAAAAGACCGCTTTTAGAACACCTCTCGGAAACTTCTTCTATACAGTCATGCCTTTCGGACTCAAGAATGCCGGTGCAACTTACCAAAGGGCTATGACTGCAATCTTTCATGACATGATCCATCATGAGGTGGAAGATTATGTTGATGATCTAGTGGTGAAATCCAAGAAAGAAGAAGACCATCTCCGAGAACTTGAGAAGGTATTCAAGAGGTGCCAGAAATTCAAAATGAGGATGAATCCTCTCAAATGTGCTTTCGGGGTGACGGCCGGGAAGTTCCTCGGGTTTCTTGTACATAGGCATGGTATCGAGGCAGATGAAGACAAGGTCAAATCTATCAGAGCAATGCCTTCCCCGCATTCTCAAAAGGAGTTAAAGAAGTTCCTCGGGAAGGTGTCTTATATTCGGAGGTTTATCCCAGCACTGGCAGAGATCTTTGCGCCTTTCGGCTCTTTGTTAAAAGGAGATGCCAAGTTCGAGTGGAACCAAGAGCACCAAAAGGCCTTTGAGAGAATCAAGGCGGCCTTGACCTCGCCTCAGACCATGATAGCCCCGCAGCCCGGGGTGCCTCTAATGTTGTACCTAACTTCAACCCCCAAGTCCATAGGGGCATTATTGGTCCAAGATGTAGATGGAGTACAACGCCTGGTGTATTACATCAGTCGGAAGATTCGAGGAGCAGAAATCCGATATACTCCAGTAGAGAGACATTGTTTAGCTTTGGTATTCACTGCCCAAAAGCTCAGACATTACTTCCTAGCACATCAGATTCAGATTGTTACTAGAAGTGATCCAATCCGATACCTCCTCAGCAAGCCTGCTCTAACCGGGAAGGTGGCAAGATGGTTGTTAGCACTGGGTGAATTCGAGATCACATGTGTAGCCCCCAAGGCGATCAAAAGCCAAGCCTTAGCTGATCTCCTTGCCCAATTTCCAAGTGGTGACTATGAACCAGTGAATGAAGAATTAAGAGGAGAAGTGCACACAGCTATGGCTTCCGAGGAAAGCTTCTGGACATTGAGCTTTGACGGAGCAGCAGCCGGAAGGAAGGGAGGAACCGGGACAGTCCTTACAAGCAAAAGTGGGGAAAAGTTATATTTGTCTTATAAACTGGATTTCCATTGTTCGAATAACGAAGCCGAGTATGAGGCTCTTATTTTAGGCTTGATAGCAACTGAGAAGCACAGTATCAAGAAGATTTGGATCCGGGGGGACTCAAAGCTGATAGTGAAGCAAGTTTCAGGACAGTTCGTCTTAAAGGAGCCTGCCTTGGCCACATATCGAACAACAGTCCAAAGGCTTCTTGACAAATTTCAGAAGGTCGAAATAGAGCATGTGCCTCACTCCGACAACAAGTTTTCAGATGCCCTCGCAATATCAGGGGCAAGAGTTGACATTCCAGAGGAAGAGGCAACAATTGTTATCAAGAAGAGAACAGAACCTTCAATAATACCCGAAGACAAAGGCCTTCCGGAGGACTGGAGAAGAGAAGTCCTCGAACAACTCAGAAGCAAAGTTGGAAAACTGACTATGGCCAAGCTTGCCCAATTCACAATTATTCAAGGTGAACTTTACTTCCGAGGAGGTACCGGATTCCTGGCCCGGTGTGTTGGCCAACAAGAAGCAAGCTTCCGACTACAACAGATTCATGAAAAAATCCTGCGGGGATGGGGATATCAGTCTGTACAGAAAGATCCAAAGACATGGCTATGATGGTATATGACGGCCACAACCCGAGCAGCTAGTGAAAGCTTTCCAAATGATCTTGCAACTCTAGGGGCAAATGTCAACATTCCGTAGAAGAAGTCTACCTATGACATTTACAGTTTGCATTTACTGCATTGTCCATGAAGTTCTATCTTTCTTATGTTATGAAGAAATTTATTTCCTCCATATTATGTATCTCCATTAAAAGTTATTTTCTCTACATTGTATATCTTCATTGTGTTATGTTGCTTGAAACAGTTTTCAATTTTTGTTGCCTCTCAAAGAAGAAAAAGGAATGGTAGACTCAGTTACCAACCTGAAGGGAGTTTTCTTGACACAGTAGAAGTATACTTCCACTCGGACCTCCGAAGAGCAGCCATGGCTTCCATCAATGCAAGCTTCGAGGGTCTCTCTTATTGAAGTAGAGTATGTGCTCCCACTCAAACTTTCGAAGAACAAACCTCGCTTCCATCAGTGCGAGCCTCAAGGATCTTTCTTGCTGAAGTAGAGTGTGTTCTCCGCCTCAGACTTTCGAAGAACAGATCTTGCTTCTATCAGTGCGAGCTTCGAGGGATAGCCTTTGCTTCCATTAGCTGCCGAAGTAGAAGTGCGCATCCACTCGGACTTCCGAGAGACAACCTTGTTTCTGCTCAGACTTCTGAGGGAGAGCCTTCCGAGGGACAACTCTTGCTCTCATTAGTGCAGGTCCGAAGAACAGCCCTTGATTTCATCAATACGAGCTCCGAGGATCTTTCTTTTCAAAGTAGAGTGAACTCTTACTCGAACTCCCGAGGGATAGCCTTTGCTTCTATTAGCTGCTGAAGTAGAAGTGCACATCCACTCGGACTTCCGAGGGACAGCCTCGTTTCTGCTCGGACTTCTGGAGGACAGCCTTGTTTTCGCTCGAACTTCTGAGAGACAATCTTTACTCCTGTTGGTGCAAGCTTGGTAGACTCGGTTATCTTCCAGAGGAATCTTTCTTGCCAAAGTAGGGTGTGTGCTACCTTCGGACTCCCGAGGGACAGTCTTGCTTTTGTTCAGGACTTCCGAGGAACAGCCCTTGCTCTCATTAGTGTGGGTTCCAAGGGCCCCGAGGTCGTGGATTTCAATCAAGAATTCATTTGCCTGAAATAGCAAAGCCAACAAATGAGACAAACAATATCAATTTCAGATCATGATTCAGGCATTATCAGAATGGGGCAACATCAACAAATAATAATTATCTATTTAAGCTACAACAATTTTATTACTCTGAGCAAGTTCATGAACAACAAATATATATATATATATATATATTCAAGAATGGGTTTCGGCAATCTGAAATAGCAACACAAAGAGGATGGGCCGATGACCGATGCCGCGTTGAGAGGGCGGCATTGGCTAGATCACAATTGAAGACAGTAGGTCGGCGGTGGCACGAGCTGTGTAGTGCTAGGCAAGACCACACACGTCGCGTTGAGTGGGCGGACGTGTGTGGTCAATGTCGAACAATCCGAAGCCGGAGGCAGCAGTGATGTTGCAGCGGAGTTGGTGACCACACACGACACGTTGGAAGGGCGACGTGTGTGGTTGGCACTGGAACAACTAGGCAGACCGACACCACGTTGAATCGGTGGTATGGTCGGCGTTGGCAGGTCACGACTAACAGTGATGGATTTCAATGGGCGAGAAGGCATATCGACAGACCGACGCCACGTTGAGTGGGCGGCGTGGTCATCACTGGTCAGTTGCGGTGGGTTCGCACAGAAGCCGACGGTGGCACTCGAAGGGTTCAACATCAGACTTGTATGCACGTCAAAATTATTGTCAAAATTATCGGCACATGACAAGTTTCAAAACATGAATTTCAAGACTACATTTATCATGCAAATCAAGATTCAAGTGGGTCATTCTCTCTCAGATTACAGTATTCAATATTACCCAGTTTATACAAGACTTTGACTCTAAATAAACAGAGTAAGTTAGAGTAATAAATTTCAGGCCCAAGATCTCAAATATTTTTTTTATTTGGATATTATATTTCTCAGTCATACCAATTTCAAGAATATCTCTTCCAAATCAAGATTCAATGGAAGCTTCAGCTATCTCAAGTTCAAAATTGGTATACAACAATGCTCACAAATCTCAAAAGCCCAAATCAAACTTCCAGCAAGGCTCACAAATTCACATTTCATCAAAACAAGAGGTTAGAGAGTGGGTTTCGAAAAATATACTTACAGATATGAAGGCCACACCCGTGAGAGAGAGTGGCAAAAAAAAAAAAAAAAAAAAAACAGTACAAACCCAAATAGGACCTTGGTTTTTTTTTTTGATGAAAAAGGCTCCCTTTATCTTCCTCTCCCCCTAGTATGGTGACCACTGTGTGGGCTGAATCTACTATCTGCAGCAAACAGAATAACCAGACGCTTCCTTACACCATTTTTCCGACTATGAGCCTTGGACGATCAAGTCCGAAAGCGGCATTGGACGATCGAGTTCGGATGCAGCGATGGTGCCGTAGAGGAGTTGGTGTCGGCCTCTGTTAATTGCAGAAATAGAGCCTCTGGTTTGTTGAAAGAGAGCACCACAGTTTGCTCTAGTATTGTAGAAGCAAAGCTTTCTTGAGGATGAAGTTGGGTCTCTCGATATAGAGAGAGAGAGAAGGCTGAAATGGGTGTGGCGGCTGTGCAAAGTTTGTAAGGTTTAGGGTTTTGGATCATTTCTTTAAATAAAATAAAAAAAAGGAGGTGTGATGCTGAAATATTCCCTCATATATATTATTTATACATATATCCGTATAGATGGATCTGCCGTATTGCCAAGCAAGGAAAGAAAAAGTTTGGTGTGTGTGGCCTCTCAAATTGTTCTATTCTCTCTCTCTCCATATATATATTTATATATATATAAATAAAGGGCCTACGTTATTTGAAGATTGGTTTGGTTGCCAGAAAGTGAATTTTGAATAAAGAATTTGGGGGTGGTCTTCAAGAATCACGTAAGGCAAGTTCAGTTTGACTAAAAAAAAAAGGGTGCACGTCTTTATCTTTTTAAGAATAAAAAAAAAAAATGATTGATGATAGGTAATTTATTTTGTCCTGGAGTGGAGAAATATTTTCTAAGATGTTAAAAAAAAAAAGAATATATATATATATATATAGTGGCAAAAAAAAAAAAAAAAAAAAAAAAAAGATATTTACTTATTTATTTTATTTTATTTTATTACTTGTCGATTTTATCCGTAATTTACAGTGAGTCCTCAGTTTTATCCATAGACTCTATCAAAACCAAATATTCCGGAAGACGTAATGTGAGGCATGGCTAACAAAGTGAAATTATGCATGTTCGAGAAAATTACAATTTCTCATACACGCAAGGGGCAAATGTAAGAGGAGCTAATTTAAGCCCATTAAATTAATTAGGCCCAATAGCCCAAGGTTAGTGGGCCCGAATTTATCGCAAGTTCAAGATTGGTGGGCTCGGATTTATCGCCATCAAACGGGCCAAATCGCTCTTAGCCTCGAAAGGGTTCGGATCCACGAACCTAGAGACTTACTCAAGCCCGGACTCGAAAGGGTATTAAGCAAGCCTAGAGATCCGAGGCACTCGGACTCGAAAGGGTTCGGATCCACGAACCTAGAGGTCCGAAACACTTGGCTTCGAACGGATTCAGACGCAATCTAGAAGTCGCTCCGTTAATGAGTCCCAGAACACTTGCGGACTCGGAGCTTTCCGGGGTCTACGTACCAGAACCATGGGCGTAATGGAGTCCGAACAAATGACCCGATCCCGAGGACGGTGAGTGGAGATAAATTCACTCTTCGGTTAAACTAGCCTATACCCGGGTCGAGGTGGCACGACCCCGGGGGGTCCATGAGACTCGGCAATACTTTGCGGCAGGACGTCCTCTGGGACTACCCCTGACCCTTTGGGATGATTGGGGATCATTGGTTAGGTGTGGCTAAGAAGAAAGGTTCGCCGAGGGATTGATCTCCTCTTCGGGGTTTTCTCATCCTCGGAGAAGTCACCTCCTCGGAGAGGTCACCTCCTCGGACAAGGTGGTTAGAGAGAATATCCCCCATGTGCCTTGCACATGGGTTCCATCCTACATCATGAGGTGCCTATAAATAGCACCCACTCATAGCTTTACAAAGGATGGATTTTGGAGATTTTTTAACTCTTGGGAAAGAACTAATTTCCCTTCTCCATTATCAACCTTGAGAGTGAAAGTGGGAGATCAATGGGAGAGCCTTGCCATTATTCTATTCTCTAGCCATTTTGCCTTCTTCTTCACCCAATCTCTTATCTCCATCATCTCCTTTGTTGTTGTGTTCCTAAGTTGAGATTATTGAAGAATCTAAGCCTCTCATCAAATTCTAGAGAATTCGATCTTCGAATTTTCCAACTCCTTTCTTGAACCCTCTCCTACAGACTTCTATGAAGAAGTAGAAGTTTTAATTATCATAAAAAAATGCAATTGCATTAAAATCAAATTTCAAAGTTTGGGACTTGAGTTTGGAAGACGCAAAATCAGGAGAAAGAGATAAGCATACCAGTAGTTTAGGAGTCATTAATAGGATTAAGGTCAGAAGCAGGGGCCAGTGTGGAAGCCAAAGCCATGATGGCTGTGGTTAAAGCGAGTGCCCATTTTAATTGAAGCAAATTGAAATTTTTATGCCTAATTGCAATTGCTTGAAAAGAGGGTGATTGATGTAGGATGGCAAAGCCTGTCTATTTATAGATATAGATAGATAAATAGTACTTGAATTTGTCATTATATTTTATATTTTTCAGAACCAAGTCTTATATTTTCCAATACCAATAAAATGAGATATCCTTGAATGGGTAACTTGTTTCAAGGATGAACTCTTCTTAACCAACTTCACACGTTTCTAATTATAGCTGCTTACGTCAACATATTGGGTGATTCTATTGAATTTTTTTTATTTTTTTTTTTAAAGAAGAAATATCATTTTGTTCCTCAAATTATTATGTAAAAATTAATTTGGCACCCAAACTCCATATTATTTTAATTTGACCTTCAAATTTTTTTTTTTAAATTTGATTAATTTACCCTCTACTGTCTGTTTTCGTCTACAATCAAATGGAATTTGTTGACGTGGCGCCAAACTTTATTTGGAATTTCATTTTATCCCCCAAACTATACCTTAAAAATTAATTAGCCCCAAATATAAAAAAAATAAATTTAAATATTTAATAAATAATCTATTTATCTCAATAATGAAAAAATTAAATTTTAAATAATATACTTTGTAAAAAAATAATAGCAAATAAAAAAAAATTCTCATTTAGAAATATATTTTAAAATCTCAAACTATGAAGGATGGATACTTTGACAAACATGCCGTATTTGTATCGAGTATTTACCGGCGTATGGTATTTCGTATAGTACTTCTGCATATGTACCGGGTATATGAAACACATACTGAAATTTTTTCTTCTTAATTTTTGACATACCCAGACGTACCTAATATATATTCAAGTCATGTCATACTTCAGTCGAAACAATATTTTCTTATACTATAGAGATAAAATTCATTTACTAGACGTCTTTTTTTATTAGGGGGACTTATGTGTAGTTTTACTAAGTAGACTTATTATCTAATAGGTCCTATAATAATTAATGACATTTTCTTCATACATTATTAAAAAAAAAAAGGTCACTAATTGTTAATCTTTAGTGGCAGTTTGAAAATTTTATCACAAAAATATCACTAATTATAAGTTTTAGCGACAGTTTAAAAAAGCGTCACAAAAAAGTCACTAGTCTTCAATTTTCAGCGACAGTTTAAAAAATTCTTCGCAGTAAAATGTCACTAATTGCAAGTTTTAGCAATAATTAATAAAAATCGTGACCAAAAAAAGTCACTAATTGTCAATTTTTAACGACATATGTAAAAAATCGTCACAAAAAATTATTTTTAGCGACGATTATAGTAAGACTTAATAAGAATTAAGTCCAACTATTAGGACCTATTGATAGTTTATCTTTTTTATTTTTAATTTTATGCTCAACATGATTTTAAAATTAAGTTATGACATTAAATATAATGACATAAATTATTTAAATTAAGTTATGACATAAAATTAAATTATTTAATATAATGACATTTAATTTTGGTTTATCTTATACCTATACTTTTGGCATTAAAAATAATTGGATCTTAACAAATTAAATTATTTAATTAATTTTTGTATTACTCCTAATTAAAAATAAATATTTTTTTTACAAATGTACCAAGCCGTACCCATATCTTAGTTTACTTTTTTGGGATTTTATTATATCCACGTACTCGTATTGTACCAATGCGAGCACTTGTACCCATACCTATGCTTCATATGTCTCGAATTATCTCAAGTCGATTTTGGAGAAAATAATTGAGCCAAAAAATTCTTGCTACTTTGTTTTTGCATGAGCGCAATTGTAACTAGTTTATTTCCTAAATTAATTTTAATAGTGTAGACGCACCCGCGTGAGGCCTTCGTGCTACAGTTCGGACTCAATTTGTCACTGTCCTTAATCTGAACCAAAGAGTCCAAATCCGGCAAATCGTTTTGAGAAAACAGATTTTGAAAAAGAAGTGCCAAACATGGACTGCTTTGCCAGATACAGAGTCGCCACCTAAATATTTTGTATGGGAGAATTTAGGAAACCCTGACTCGGTGCCAAAGGCCACGTGTCCGTCATCACCAAAGTTGCTTCGGCTCGGGAGCTTGGGTACGATTGGGGAAGGTCAGCTATGAGCACCCCCTCTCGCCCGATCCGAAGATCGGCCTCTACTAACCGTGATATCCGTTTTTGAAAACGTTATGTGTTCTTATTCCGATTATTAGCCTAGAATTACTATGTCATGCGCACAGCAAACAAGTATAGACCAAATCGCCTAGGTTGGAACGAAACATTACATATCTGTTTGTTCGGAAAACAATTTGAAATTTGCTACTCGTAAGTAGGCTAAAAAAACACGGATTTCAATGAGTTGTTCCAACTCAAACAATCCAACCTTCACCCACAGGCATTCAAGCAGTAATATCATGTAAACATATAGCCGCATGGCAAGCATACTGTCATGTTAACATTCACACTCATGCAAGATGCTAAAGCATAAATACTTACATCGTACTCCGTGCCAAAACAAAGAACTCGTTAGCAATCAATGCATGATCCAAGTCCATGTTTAAATGCCTAATGCAACACATACGGAATGTCACTAGAGCAGGCTCGGCTAGTCTATGAATGACATGTGAAAATGCACAGGTAACATGTATTCAAGTTAGATTTGAAATACTAATGTTGTTAGCATGATGCGCCGAGCCCGGTGCATGCAATACTGATGAATGATGCACGCATGCATAGCATAAGGTATGCTAAATTAAACATGACCTATTACTAACCATCAAAGCAGGTAAGTAAAAGGGAGAAGAAGTGGGGGTTGGAAGACATGCACACACTCACCCACACTTATTACAAATTCGCCCTCGCTCGGAGGGACCGAAAGAATAATACAAATTAACTAACTCGCAAGCTAATTAATTATTATAAATTACCTAATTAATTAACAAATTAACTAAGCTAAGAAAAGCAATAAAAAAGGGGCCTCGGGAAGAGGGTCCAATGCACGCATGCTCGGGTCTTGCTCGGAAGTCCAGTGCCATGCACAAGCCGCCTCTGTTTCCCCTGCTCTGCTTCTCTGAAGACTGCCAAAGTCTCAGGATGTGCTCACTGGATGTTGGGGAATGCCACCGACTGGAGGGAATCATCATCGGCTGTGATTTGGTGTCGATCGGCCAAAAATGAATCCATCGGCCATAGATGGATTGCCGGTCGGCACTCTGTGCAGTTGATCGGCAAAAAGTTCCTGCAGAATCTGTTTGACAGCAGCAGAGGACAGAGCTTTGCATGGCAATGCAATTCAAGCAATGTATGCACCAACCATATCCCTTATCATGTTTATGACTCAAAGGGACATGATCCTCGATTCTCAGGCTACCAATCACATATTTCGATGCATGATGGCCCAAAGAATCGAGTGTGCAACTTCAATTTCAAATGTAATGCAATGCAAATAAACAAGCAAAGGGGCTCAACCTCTATCATACTCAACTCAAGAGGTATAGCATGCATGTTAATGCAATGCAATCCTAAACATGTGAGCTAGCATGCAACATAGGCAATGCAATGTGTACATGCAAGTATGCAAGCAAACATACAAGAGGAGGATGCAAACAAGCAAGGAGACGGACTTAAACTAAATTAGGCCACTCTCAAACAAGCCTAAATCAGCGGCCAAAGTGCTCAAACATGAGGGCCAACACACATAAACGCATGCACATGTTAAGACCTAAATACTTAAGCATCGAAGGATATCCTTTAAGCACACTTCAAGGGGAATAATCACGGACATATGGTATGCATTGGAAGCTTTAAAATCATGCTAAATATGAAACCGAATCAATTAAACATGACAAGCCAAGGCATGCAACCAAGCCCAACGCCTAAGGCTCACCAAAGAGGTATTGGACTACACTTATCAAGACCAAACATGGCATGATTTAAGCAACTAAAATCAGGGTTTTAGCATGTCAAAATGAACCCCCAAAACCACTTAGATGACATCTAAATGACTTACACATGAAAGCATGCACAAATGCACTTTCAAGGAGCATGAGACACAAACTCTTGAAACATCAAAGAGCCATGAAATGCAAGTATACAAGCATGCTAAGTGGACTGAAATGACATGGAAAATAGTCCCAATTCACTAAATCAAAGCAAGTAATGCATGCTATACACTCACATGCTTGAAGCCGACAAGCTAAAATGCAAAGAGGCTATGCAATGCATGCTAAAGTCGACCCAAACAACTAAGGACAGACCTTAAACATGGCAAAATAAACATGAAAGCTTCACAAAGCTAGGCCTAAAGTATGCTTGAACAAGGGTTAAAACCTAGATGCATGTTAAGGCAACAAAATGGCATTACAAGGCATGTATGCTAAGCAAGCATGGTGTATCAAAACCAACATACAACAATGCTATATTATGACATAATAAGCATAAAAAAACAGCCAAGGCATGGTCAACATGAGCCTAAGCTAGGTGCTCTCTCAAGAGGCAAAAAGTGCCCTTTTCAAGGACAACAAGGAGAGGGGGTGGCCCTCTCCTTCTTAGGACCTCAAGGCACCATCCTCACCTCTGAAATCCCTTAAGATTTCAGTGGTGAGGATGCCCAAACACTATGGTCCCGGAGCTCACCCAAAATGGCACAAAATGGAGCCTTACAAGGCTTAAGAGGGGTCAAACAACCCCAAAGCTTGAAGCAACCTTAAACAACTATTTAGAGGGCCTAAAAACAGAACTTTTTATGTTATACACTAAGCTCAAAAACAGATGCAAGATAGACTAAAAAGCTATGCAAAAATGGGGTAAAAAGGGACAAAAGTCTTACCCTTATAGACCTTCTTCACAAATGGTGGACCAGCAGTCTCCTTAGGTCCAAACCAGCTTCAAAACTCTGAAAACAATCCCTTAGAACCTCAATAGCCAAGGGAAGGTGTAATGGTAGGTGTTTGTGTGTAATACTATGAACAAACACACCTAGAACACTCAAGAGAGATAGATATAGAGATGGAATATATATGTAAGCCCTAACCTAAAAATCAGAGCTCTCTAACCATGTTTTTCTCTCTCTCCAACCTTAGAAGAGGGAAGAGAGCCCTCCTCTTATAGAAGCTCCCTCTTGCAAAGCTTACAAAACAAGCTTGCTAAGAGGGAAATCCCTCCATACACGTGTATGGAGGGGAGCAAAGGTGGGTGTCAACTATCACAGCTGGTACAAAATATCTACTAAAAGTAGATGAACAGTGATCGGCCATCCAAAATTGCCATTTTGACAAAATAAATGGCCGATCGGCAACAAAGAATGCCGACCGGCAATATATATTGCCGATGGCATAAAATCACTGGTCGGTGACCTCGAGCCAGGGCCGGTGATGTGTGGGGATGCCTCACAAGGCATTTCCTGCCCCTCCAAGGCAAAACACAAGTGTTTGGTGCAAAACCAGACACAAAACAATCGAGTCGAGAGGTCCTGAGGCAAGGCGCGCAACCGAGACCTCCGGGAACTCAAGACGAACACAATCATGGATGATCACCGAGTGTTCCAACGGTGACGTCCAAGTCTTGAGGCCGGTCAAAAATGAGGGGTCTACAAATAGCATTGATCCTCTAATAGTAATTTTAAAATTGAGTGAGTAAAAAAATTTAAAATTCAATTTGTGCCTCAACAACCCAATTTGGTCATCCAATCTCCCACGTCTCTGCAATTACAGATACGCAAATACTATTATTGGAATTTGGATTACACAATACACACTCAAACACACACAAAACAAACACTTGGAATGCCATTAAATTTAAAACCATAGATCACAATGATGCAATCCATACGCAAATCAATGGTCAAATAGAGAGAGAGAGAGAAACCAAGTAGTAGCAATTTCAGCATACGTTGTAGAGATCAAGAAGGATGTTATCAAGAGACTTTTGGGCTTGCTCCGAACACCAATTTCTCCGTGATTTAATGGCTTCAATGGCTTCTTCAGCCCCGTTTTGTTGCTTCATTACAATAGCCATATCTTTCAGAGCGCTATCCACTCTATCTCCGGCATTAGTCGCTGCCCAGAACCGCGGTATTGCCTTTTCCGGATCCTTATCTACCAACTGGTCGAAACAAACCCAAAAAATGATCAAAAACCCACTAATCAAGAACAGTATTTGAGTGCAATTTGAGACCCAGAAGCTTTACCTGAACATTTTTGGCTCTGGCATAAGGTGTGTCGCCGACTGGGACTTTGTGGGTGATATGGAAGGAGCCAGAGCGAGTTCTGGAGACCGCGAGAGGCTTGCCTGGAGACGAAGGTGCAGATTTTTTTGATCTGAAACCAGGGGGAGCATTCCACATGTCCTGCAACATCTTTGAAACTTTTTTTTTTTTTTTTTTTGGATTTTGTGGTGAAAATTGATGAGAGAGATGAAGATGGTTCTCTTTCTCTCTGGCTGCCAAGAGAAGTAGAGGGAGAGTAGGGATCTTACAGAGAGAGAGGAGAGAGAGGGGGGGGGGAAAGAGAGTGAAGAAGACGATCGGATTTAGGGAGGTATTTGTGGACGATATTTTGAATTTTCGACCGTTAGGTTACCGTCTTACTGTCTCTCCCGACGGAGTCGGATCCTCTGAAGTAAACGTGTGTTAGTAGATGGTGAAGTGAAGCTTCTGATTGGGCCAAGTTTCGGCGCACACAGACATAGCGTGTCCTGTATCTAAGTGAATGAAAACCCTTTTCGTCTACGACACAATATGCTTAATATGATCCTCAAAAGATTTTATGAGTAGTGGGAAACCACGAAGTGGTCTTACTAAGATTACGCTAAAACGTGTTCTTATTGGTTTATTGTACTAACCACTAAACATGTTCTTTTTCAGAAAATGCTAGAAATAGATAAACAAAGCCACCCCACATACCACTTCTTGTGTGTTATATATTGACTTTAGTCATAGTCTGCAATATGGGACATTGATAGTAGAGAAGTACTTTGGTTCTTTTGAGCTTCAAGTTAAAAAAAAAAAAAAAAAACCAAAGATTCATGCTGGATTTTCCAGGCAATCAAACAGGGTGTAGTGGGAAATCTTGTTGGGGTTGGGGTTAGTACATTATTTTCAGTAAGTTGGTCCCTTTGGGGGTCTGCTTGGGATAGGCTGAGCTCAAGGCACATGCACATCAATATCATACCTGAACACGGTGGATCAGCTCTTGTTCAGATGTAGAAACAAAGCTATCATGTTTTCAGCTTATAACACACACTCTCTCTCTCTCTCTCTCATGAATGGTCACTCTTGTAGTTAACTGATTCCATTTGTTAGGTAAGCATACTAACCACATTGATTTGATAATTTTAGCATTTATTGGTCGGTTCAATAATGTGAGTAATAACCGAATTTTTCACTATTATGTGTTCCTGATTAATTACATTGATTATTTACAGTCTCTTATAATGTTAATTTTATACTTTGTATTCTAAATTTTCATTTAAAATTTCATATCAAAGAGTAGTATGTTAAATTTGCAGTTTGCGATACAGTGATGAATGATATTCATATCTGATATACAAAATATGATTGAAAAATGTAATCATCATTATAGCATTATTAAATTTCTTAGCATTCTCTTTCTCTACATATTCTTTTAAAAGTATGTGTACAGAAACCAAATTTTTTTTTTTTTTTGGTTAGCTAAAAAGAAAACTTTATTGATGAGATGAGCAAAACAAGCAACAACATACATCAATAAATGAGGGAAGTGCAAAAAGCATCATAGCTAACACTCCCAATCCCAACTAAATTGGCACCAAGGAAGAAGTACGATCATCTGCTAGCACTAACCCCACAGATTGGCGAGAAACCAATCCAAAACAGAGAAAAAATGAAAGCAGAAAAAACCACCCAACCACACAACCTTCGAAATCTGCCACCACCTCCTCCAACTCCTACTCCAAGGTAGCCACATCTGCTAGCACTCAGAAATTCCCCTATGTACACTATCAGAAGAGCAACAAAAATGGACCCATACACCAGCAGCAGTCAGCAACAGTAGCATTCTAATCACCACCCAACCACACAGCCTACAGAGAAGGAACAACCAACCAGACTTTAAGCAGCCAACAATATACAACTGCTATTGTATGCTGCCTTAGGACAGTAGCACATATCAGCAGCAATTGTTGTGCAGCCCAAAATGAGTTCTTCCAACCCAGATGCAGACTTCCCACCTAGTTTGTGATGTTATTACTGCTGTTGAACACAAAAGCCACCACAGTAACCATTCCTCAAGAGGGCTTGATAGCAACCAATCCCTGCAGCTGCTACTCACCAGATTACTCCATTACAGATTAGGACCATGACAGAATACTCAGTCCAAAAGCAGTCCAACATCATTCCAACAGCAGAATAGATCATCAACCAATGCATAGCACACCATCCCAAAATAACAGCCCACTGCTAGGCCTAGTAACAGCATAGAAACAGTGATCCTTCAAAGTGTTGGGGTTTTAGCAAACACCATTTTGAAGGATTGCACCACAGTCAGTTCCAGCACTACAAGCATAGTCTATGTTCTTCTGATAAACTGAGATACTCAATCCATCTTTACAAGCACAATAGGTACACCACCTATTTGCAACCTCCAACCATCCTCATACACCAACAGACCTCCAAAGCCATGCAACAGACCCGTAGCCAACAGATCAGATCAGACCTGACCTTGGCGAACTAAATCTATGTGAGTCCTACCTTCATACAAAACTAATTCAACTTTGACTCCAATTCTTTGCAGAGTGACTGTAACAAATAGTTTATAACTCCAACTCTTGGTCTGCTATGCATGGCAGACCAAAAACAGATATTGCATATCAGTTTGCCCTCTGCAGCCCAGCATTTCAGCACTTCAGACCAGACCAGCATTCAGCATAACAGCCAGAATGGCATAGCAGACCAACAACAAAAACAGCATTTCAGATTACCTTCTGGAGCCCAATAAGACAGATACAGCATCAGGCAGATCAAAAAACATCCATCTCACACACCATTCCACAAACAACAACAGGCTACAAAACATCAATAGTCAACAATAACAGTAGAAACTACTCAACAACAGCAGACCAACAACATATCCACAACAGAGCACAGCAGCAGGCAGATCACAGGTCAACCCCTCAGTTTATAATGCAGAAACTTCATATACCCTAAAACAGATCAGATCACAATCAGAGCACAGCATATCAGATCCAACATAACCCTCTACAGCCTACTAAAACAGGTACAGCTTCAGGCAGAACAGACTCCCCTGTGACACACCTTATCACACATTTCTCAATAGCTCTCTAACCAATACTAACACCAATCAACAAAAACACAGCACCAGCAACAGCCCACCTCCACCCTACCACACTCTCTCATTAGACCCAAAACACCTCCTAACTTGCTTAAAATTAAAGACAACATCATTAACTGAGAATGATGCAACACTGAAATGAGATCTCATCCAAATTGCCACTCTCACCTTGATACACTCACACAGATCTTGAAGATTGGGCTGTACTGAATTGAACACACAATCATTCCTATATCTCCACGCAGACCACATTATTGCAGGTGGTAAAACCTTCCAAATCTGGTTTACTTTCTTCTTAAACTTCCAACCCATCCACCATAGTAGCAACTCTTCAATGGAACTGGGAATAGCCCACTGAAAACCCCACCAAAAAGCAATATAAGACCAGATTCTCCAGAAAAATGGGCAGTGAAGCATAATATATTCAGTTGATTCACTTGACTCATGACAAAAAATGCACCTCAAAGCATCATCACTTACCAAAATGCCTAACCTGTGAAGCAGCCCTTTTGTTTTCAATCTACCTCTCCAAGCTAACCAAGAGAAGAATTTAACCATTGAAGGTGAGAAGTTATTCCATATCAGTTCAACTGGTCTCTAAATTGGGCCATCATTAACTAAACCCCAAGCATAAACAAGATTAACCTTGAACACACCTGACTATATAGGCTTCCAACACAAACAGTCAACAGCATCACTTCTTAAAACAGGGCTAGATCCCAAAAAATTTTGTAACCTAATCAACTCATCCTCTTTCCAAGCCCGAAGTGATCTTCTGAAATTAAAAATCCACCCAGATTAATGAGATCTTCTAGCTGCTTGCAAACTCAAGGAAAACTCTTTATCTACAACCAGGGGAAACAAACAAGGAAATTGGCCTAATAAATTTATGGATCCCATCCATGGATCCCATCCAAGGATCCCTCCAGAAACTAATTCTAACTCCATTCCCTACTACAATCTCAACATTCTCCTTGTAGAATTGAAAGAGCCTAACATTCCTATGAGCTACTAGTAAAACGTCTTTCCATATCTTAGATGTAGAACCAGATTCAGCTAGAAAAGGATACCACCTTCCCCCTGTAGAGCCATACTTCTCACAAATTACCATCTTCTACAACGCATCCTCCTCTTGGCCATACCTCCACCACCACTTTACTAGCAAACTGTCATTTGCTAGCCTGATATTTTTGATTCCCAGACCACCTTGTTTCACACTCTTATATACCTCCTTCTAACTAACTAGATGGATCTTCTGATGATATTCTAAATCGCCCCATAAAAACGATGCTTGAATCCTATCAATCTCTCTAGTAGACAGTACAGATTTTATGAGTGTAACTCTCCCAGCAAATGACAAAACTCTTCTCTTCCACCTAGATAAGTTCTTCTTGAATTTCTCCACAACTGGTTTCCAAGTCAACCTCCTATTAGGATTGGCCCCCAATGGTAAGCCTAGATATTTTAATGATAACTTCTGGCTTAGACAGTTCAACTTTGTAGCAAACTCATCGACCACCGCATCGGCCACCCCCACTCCACACACAACACTTTTTGAAAAATTAATCCTTAAGCCTGAGATGACCTCAAAGCACCTAAGTATCCTTTTAATCGCCATAATTTCAGACCATTCAGCCTCACAGAAAATCACTATGTCATCAGAAAATTGCAAGGGAGAAACATTCAAACCATTAGCACCTACTGAAACACCTTTAAAAAGACCCATCTCCTTTGCTCTCGATATGAGTATGTTCAGTCCCTCAGCTACAACATTAAACAAAAAAGAGGATAATGGATCGCCTTGCCTTAGACCTTTTTTAGGGCAGAACTCAGGAGATGGTGACCTATTAACCAGAATTGAGACTCTAGCAAAAGAGATACAGCCCTTCATCCACTTGATTCAAGTAGATCCAAAACCAAAACTCTCCAGCATTTGATTAAGGTAGTTCCAGTTGACTGTGTCATAAGCTTTTTCAAAATCAAGCTTCAGGAATTAGACTATATTTGATTTTTGTGTTTCTAACATTACTATTCTTTTAATCTTTTTCATAACATTACCAATTTTGAAATCATAAAAATCTTGAGTTTTTAACTAAGAACTAAACAAATAGGCTAACTCAATACATATTATATGCATGTACCATAAGGTTTAATTATGATATTTTGTCATCTTGTTATGAATATTGTGAATGTGTAGTGTCATTTATTAAAATCTTTTGTTTTGCAATGTTACTTGCGAATGATTGTGATATAATTACGAATGTACATAAAATAAACACATTTTTGTAAAGGTGTGTATTAATTCATATTTCTTTGTAATACGAATTCTACTTATTGTCAAGTCAATAAAACAATCAAAATCCTAAAAATTCTATATGATAGGAGTTCCACAGGTGGAGTTGATGTCATCTTTAGCTGTTAACTGCGACTTAAGAAATGAATGCTTGCTCAATGGTGTTCAACCAAAACTGGGGGAGCTGCAAGAATCAATCATCATCAAACAAGCTATTTGGCTTAAAGCTTCATTCAAGGATTTCCACTATTCTATAAATATTTCACAGATTAGAAAGTGTATAGGTGAAAGGGTGTGAAGTGTCGTGTATGTTTTTGGAGTGTCTAAAGATCTGTGTGAGTTGGAATCTTTCTAACTCTATTTGGAGGGTTTGGGAATGCAAATGATTTGTCTTACTTTGGGTGCCAACATAATTGGGATGCTTAGTTTTAATAATAAAGCAACTTTTATTCAAATCATTTTGTAAGCTTTCTTTATTTTAATAAATTTTGTTTATTGCTCAAAAACAAAAAACAAAAAAAAAACAAAAAAACTGGCGACTTAATACCTTTAACTTCACATGGATGTATTTTCTTGGCAATTCTTTTGGTACATATTGTTTAAGAAATGTGTACCATGTGCATTTTATTATGTATTGTTTTAGTACTTGTTATAAATTCTTATGAAAATGTTATGTAATATTCTTGTAGAGATGGGCTTCCTCTAGTCCAAGACCTATACTGGAGGGAGTTATATGAGTTTGCGGGGCCTTTCGTGGATAACATCTTGATAATCTGAATTATTCGTTTTCTAATAACATTCGTGTATATTATTCTCATAAAATATTAAGTTGATCTAATAATCATAATCTGTTCAATTTGTTGCGTTCGTCTCCAAAAATGAGAGACTATTCACCAGTTGCTCTCCATTTTTTTCATGCCATCTTCCATGTGTGCTAATTAAATTAAAAAAATGGACCAATAGTTAAATATTTCATTTTTTGTCATTGAGGCTACTCTTGAAATTTTAGTCCGATAATTATCTAGTATATGTGGAACGGACAGACTAACTGGAGCAAAGCTTTAGACAGAAGTTGTTGGCTTGAATTGAAATAATAACTAAATTTATCCATTGTTTATTTACGATTACGTTGCATAAAATTGCACTAGTATTTAATTTTCAGTAGTGCTATAGAAGTCGACAATTGGCTTGAAAATGATTTACGTGCTGAGTATTGATGAATTAGATTATAGTGGGTTCATGTCATTTTTTTTATATAAATTTAATTTATATAAGATATTACAATGAAATCCAATGAATTACAATCATATCATAGTAATGAAAATCAAATATAATACAAATTTTTACACACACGCACACAGGTGGAGAGATTCGAACTACTGACCTCCTAGTGAGGCGCAGGAGTTCTGTCCAATCAACCTAACTCCGTTGATTAGTGGGTTTATGTCATTGACTAATTTGTATTCGATGTCAATTGATTTCATGCCAATTGTCAATTTAAAATATAATTTTTTTCTGCATTTGTTGTTTTCTATATGGGGAGGGAGAGAGAGTTTTCCGTGTGAACCTTCCTTTTTTTTTTCTTTTTTTTTTTTTCTGTGTGATCTTAGTGAATATCAAATACCATGCATCAATTTCTTCATGAAAAGCTTATTGCGAAATGTACCTACACTCAACTTATATATATATTGATGCAAACTAGCCAATGATTTGTTGAAACTTAGTGAGGAGCACATATATTCACTTTAAAGAAGCACATATATGCATGCATGTCATTTTATGTGCCTTCTTGGGTTATTATGAGTAGCCTTCGAGTTCATAGACCTTTGGATGATGCGTATGAGAATAAATAATCATCTTGATGTGCTTAGCAAAACTACAAATGCCATAAGAATAATCTTTTTCATACAATCGAAAACTTGAAGCAAATGTTGTTTTACATTATGTATTCATACACACAAGATATATATATATATATATATATATTAGTCTTATGCACCTAGGCCTACAATTCATAAATCTTTTATGATTATTTCTATGAACTTAATTAATCACTAAACCACGTGCCATTATATATACAAATCCATTATCATCTTTCGCTTCTTACATCAAATTTTATATTCACAAGCACTTTTTACTACAACAAAAAATGAATAGTATTGTTGTAAAGCATACAATAACGAAAAGCCACACGCATTCTATCTATCAAAGGAGAGGAACACGCACTTATTCTTTTTCCAATCTCCATCTTATTTTTTTTCTTTCTTTGTTTAACATTATGCATGCGTTGTGCCAATAGATTCCAACATTATCGCGCCCATTGTAATTAATTGGTGTGGCTCCTACTCTTTTCCTTAGATTACTATTACATATAATAACCTTTGATTAAAGTGAAGTTAATTGAAAGTGATCTAATCCTACCACCTCAAAACCATTCCGATCAAGTGCTCTATCCACCATATCTTCTATTATGTATAAGGAAACCATTGATTAAAGTAACTATTCATATTGAGATCGCGATCCTATTCTCTCTCCTTTAAAGATATAGTATATAATTGTCTCAGTATTATTTTAATGACTATAATTAACAACAAAGAAAAATTGCTTGAGGCAATCATGTTGTGGTGGCAATCCACTTCATAACCAATTAGTTAATTAGCCACATGTGGTGCTAATCCCACATGGCAAAGCAATTATTATTTAGTTCTTATTGAAGTTTCGTTTATCATATATAAGTGGAACTGTCATGTTAATTTTTAAATACTTGCTCAAATGAAGTCATTCTTTAAGTAGGTGTTTGATAGGCACTAAAAAAGTACACTTTTTTTTTTTATACATATACTTATTTAAGTCACATTAATTAACATCTATCAACATCTCCTCTTTATTTTTCTATTCACTTTTTTTTTTTACTTTTTTACACACTTTTTTTATAAAAAAATCAAAAAGTATACTTATTTAGACCATATCAAATTCATTCAACTAAAAATTGTTGTAGTCATTTTAAATTCAATATTTTACAATCTTTTTAGCGTGAACAATTAGAAGATGCAATACGAAATAGGGATAAACTTTGTACAAACGTACATGTTAATTATTCCTTGTAGCTGGAAAATTCATCGAAGATTGGCGGATTTAGAATCAAACTACATTTTAACTTGGCCATGGTTAGGCCTCGTTTGGGAATCTTCCCTCTTAGCCAAAAAGTCAAAAAGTTACTAGATTAGCCAAAAAGCTAATAACCCATACCAAAAAGTCAAAGGTTCTCTTTTCTCTCTACTTTTTACACATCTTTTCGTAAAAAGTCAAAAAGTCATCCCAAACATACTAGTTTTTTTTAGCTCATATTTTAGCTAAATAGCCAAAAAGTTAGTAAATTAGCATGTTCCCAAACGAGGCCTTAGTGTTAGAATAGTAGAGAGAGAGAGGGGAAAAAATATGTATTGTATTTAATGAATTGTATTGAATGAATTTTTCCTATACAATAGAAGGCATGTATATATAGGCTAAGAAAGAATATCTTACTAAAAATCTAATTATGAGAAAGAGTATTCTATAAGAAACCTAACTATGGCAATACTTAATATATCTAGGAAATCAATACCTAATAAATTTAAGAATATATACCATATATACATTAACATCACCTCTCAAACTCAAGGAGGATAAACATTTTGAGTTTGGAAAGAGAAACTAAAATATGAAATAAAACTAAATAAAATAAAAGAGAAATAAATTGCAAAATCCTAACTGGAGCGCAAGGGTGTTTGAAATAGATCAGAGACCGAAACTAATGCCGAGAGACAGTTTATGGTCCTATCGGATTGTAGGAACTAACTGAAACTAATGGCAGGACAGTTTAAGGTCTTGCTGAGCTAATGCCGGGAGACAGTTTATGGTTATACTGGACCGTTGTAGGAGCTAACCGGAATCAATGTTGGGACAGTTTACGGGGTCATACCAGACCATTGTAGGAATTGACAGGAATCACTGTCGGGACAGTTTAAGGGGTCATGTCAGACCGTTGTAGAGACTGGACGTTGAACCAACAAACGTGACACACACATAACTTATGACGTGGTGCTGAACTATGCTGGCAATAAATGACTAAGTGCACCAGGGAATGGCTTGGATGGTGCGCTAGGGAATGACTTTGTTGGTGCGCCAAGGAGACGACTTAGAGAGTGCTCCAAAAGGAGACAGCTTAGAAAGTGCTCCAAAAGGGGGTGGCTTAGGAAGTGCGCTAAGGAGACGACTTAGGTAATGCACCAATGTGGCGGCTTAGAGAGTGCATCAAAGGAGGCGGCTTAGGGAGTGCACCAAGGAGGCGGCTTAGGTAGTACGCGAATGAGACAACTTAGAGAGTGTGCTAAAAGGAGGTGGCTTAGGTAATGTGCCAATGAGACGGCTTAGAAAGTGCGCCAAAGGAGACGGCTTTGGTGGTTTGCATGGTGTATAACCATATTCACCATGATATACCCTCAATCCTACTTTTTCTTTTTCTTTTTGTGCTTCTACTCCATTCTGTCTTTCCATCTGCTTCAACCTCAAATTGGTTTCTATCTTCAAACCTATTTGCATAAGGAGTGCACTAAGGAGGCGACTTAGGTGGTGCGCCAATGAGACAACTTAGATGCGCTAAAAGGAGGCGGCTTAGGTAATGTACCAATGAGATGGCTTAGAAAGTGCACCAAAGGAGGCGACTTCGGTGGTTTGCATGGTGTACAACCATATTCACCATGATATAAGTTTGATATTTATTTTTTTCGTGGTGATCGCTTCATTTGTCCACTAATTTATTCAATGAAATTCGTTCAATACTATACATATTAAAATGAAATAAAAAAAATAGATTGCGAGTTTAAAAAAACAAAATTGATAGAAATATTTGGGATAGGAATAAACCAGCAGACAAAGAAAAAAATCACCACGAAGCGATACTGACAAGAAAATATGACAATAAAATAGGTTGAGGTCTAGCGGGCAGCCAAGGCAAGGCTGCCGCCTGCCAATAAGGCGAAGAACACCAAGATTTTAACCTATAACTCTGAGACCATGTTAGAATAGTAGAGAGAGAGAGGGAAAATAATATGTATTGTATTCAATTAATTGTATTGAAAGAATTTTTCCTATACAATAGAAGGCCTGTATATATATGTTAAGAAAGAGTATCATACTACAAATCTAACTATGAGAAAGAATATCCTATAAAAAATCTAACTATGGCAATACATAATATATCTAAGAAATCAATACCTAATATATATATATATATATATATATAAATATATACCATATGTACATTAACAATTAGGTTGATTGATTTTTATTGGATTGGTTAACTATACTATTTTCAAAATGAGAATCCTTTCTTTCTTCTTTTCTTTACTTTTTTCCAATAATTATAATTCCTAAAATTATAATCACTAAACCAATAATTGTTATCTACTACACAGAAATCCTTTTTACTATCTCACATGTTATTGTGTGTATACATCTAATGATTAATTACATAAAGTGTATTATCCATTCAGTATGAATGTTTTATGAAGCTTCCTCACACAACTTTTTTTTTTTTTTTATCAAAAACTATAATTAGATTAATTTAAAACTCTGCATCTAATAAATAATGGTAAATAGTTTTCAAATTTAACCCCTATTCATCAAAACATACAAAAATTTAAATATAAAATTATAAATAGATAATGTTTGGAGTGTTTGAAGGCATAGTATGGAGATGGAATGAGTAATGCTAGAGATTTACATTTTTTACTCATAAATT